>NC_133324.1:769975353-770647853 GCF_042186555.1 Aquarana catesbeiana
CTATGCGAATTAGAGGTGCGGAAACGCACCTCTAATTCGCATAGGTGTGAACCCGGGCTAAAGGACTGCTAAACCTAAAAACACACTTATTTATAGAAGAAAACATATGCAGAGCTATTCATCCTTTGAAACTGCATGTGTACACTTTATTCTATGGGAAAGGAGGCAAAAACAAACTATACTGAACTATTTTCTCTCTATGATACATTGGGTTTTGATTTACTAAAGGCAAATAGACCGTGCAGTTGCAGTTGCCCTCTACAAGTGCAGTTGCTCCAGAGCTTAGTAAATGAGGTAAGGCTTCACTTTGCAAAGAAAAGGAAAAAAGAAGTTAAAGCGTGTGGGTTGCAATCACTGCCAGAGAAAAGAGGTTGCTAGGAGTAGGTGTGAGAGTCAAATACTGAAGGGCCAGTATAATTAACCAATTTTACCAAACAGGTGCTAATGATTATCAATTTCATATGTAGGTGGACACACAGTCATTCACTGAAACATAAACAGCTGTGTAGGAGGCTTAAAATTGGGTGAGGAACAGCCAAACTCTTCAGGGAAGAGAGCGATTCACATGTTCTCCCATACCCATAAGCAAAGAGCAGTAGAGGAAAAAAGGGAAGGTGATTATGTACTGCTTGTGTGGTCACCGCTAAAGCAAACCTATTGCTTCACCCTGTAAAGGCAAAGGTTTCATTTAAATTAATTTAATAATACAAAGCGTGCAAAAACTATGCTGAGGCTGTGACCATCAACATTAAAAGTGGTTGGGACCAACATGTGGCTCCTTTCACATCAGCTCAGGATTAACTGTTTGGGGACCAACGAATCAGCTGAGCTGCTTTCTACCTGTCTTAGAAGGTATCAATGTGACATTGTTTTTGGACCTCAACCACCAGTGTATCCTAACTTTGCCAACCCCACTAAAACAGGATCCCCCCCCCCCCCCCAAAAAAACAAAAACAAAACAAAAAAAACAATTGCACGTATACCATATGTACAGTAAATCTGTTATTCCAAAAAATAAATCCTTACAGCACATTTTGATTTGTGCACTCCAGGTGAATGCCATTCTTACCACCACTCTGTTTATCAGTGTGCCATCTACATTTCCACAAATCTTTTTCCTTTTTAAACGGATTTACATTCTGTTATGACATTCAATAAAATTATGGTGAGAAACCTTTGCCCAGAACCATTTATATTTTACTTGTAAGGCATTTCAAGTTTATAAATTATATTTTTATTGTTAAGAAACAAAATCATTTTCAAAATAGAAACAGATTTTACATTCTGTTGCTAGTCAGCAATTCTGTCATACTGTTTGGATCTCATTTCTATGATGAAAAAAAGTATTCAGGTTAACACTTATGCCTCTTGCAGAGATTTGAAAATACAATTCCTGTTCAGACTTTCTGCTATTGGAATAAAAAATGCTAAAGCTAATGGGACTCTTCTAAGGGGTGTATTTATAAAGAAATGAACATGTCATTTACCAAACATTGACTTAATTTTTTTCTTATAAGATAGGGTATTGTTTTTATTTTTTTCGGACTTTTTTTTAAATATAGTAAGCCCTATAAATAAGGGGAAAGTTTTTTTCTCAAAAACGCAACAATATATTTGCAACAAATGCATGTTCTCCAGAATTGGAAAAAGTTAAATTGGAACCACCATTTATTTTGATTATGTATTTCTTAAAATACTTGTGTGTTTTATCTGAGCCTATGTACCTGTATATAATATGGTATCAGCTTCCTGTAATCCCTAGCAGCACTCAGAATACAGGAGGAGAGAGGACAGAGACCGCTCTAATCATGTTTACAGCGTTTGTTACCCTAAAACTTTATATTCCTGATACAGTATCTCACAAAAGTGATTACACCCCTCAAATTTTTGTAAATATTTTATTATATCTTTTCATGTGACAGCACTGAAGACATCATGGAGCTGGTGGATGTTAGAGACCTTGCGCTCCTCCACCTTCCATTTGAGGATGTCCCACAGATGCTTAAAGGGGTTGTAAAGGTAACATTTTTTTTTTTTTTAAAATAACAAACATGTTATACTTACCTTCACTGTGCAGCTCGTTCTGCACAGAGTGGCCCCGAACCTGGTCTTCTGGGGTCCCTCGGCGGCTGTTTCAGCTCCTCCCCGCAAGCATTAACCACCTTAATGCGAGCTCCCTCGCATGGTGGTTAGTGCTTGCGGGCGCGCTCCCGTGATACAGCCGGCGGCTATAGCCGCTCACTGTATCACTCGGCCCCGCCCCCCAGCGCGCCGCGTCATTGGATGTGATTGACAGCAGCGCGAGCCAATGGCTGCGCTGCTTCCAATCCATCCACTGTAGCCAATCAGCGGCCAGGGTGAGCGGAGGAATAGCTGTCGGGAACGAGAAGCTGACTTTCGAGGCGTCAGGTAAGTAAAACGGGGGGCTGGGGACGGCGGTATTGTCAGAAGTTTTTTCACCTTAATGCATAGAATGCATTAAGGTGAAAAATTTTTACCTTTACAACCCCTTTAATAGGGTTTAGGTCTGGAGACATGCTTGGCCAGTCCATCTCCTTTGCCCTCAGCTTCTTTCAACTTCTGCAGCAATGCTGGCAGCACTCATACGTCTATTTCCCAAAGACAACCTCTGGATATGACGTAGAGCACTTGCACTCAACTTCTTTGGTGGACCATGGCGAGGCCTGTGTGGGGTGCATGTGCCTGCTGTGCCATGTACTTGTATGAGAAAGTATCTTGTTCTCTTTGTATGCTTCCTTTATATGAAATCCTTGGTGTTCCTTCCAGTCCCTCTGCTTTCCTGTTAAAAACTGACCACACTAAGCAGGAGAACACACCATGGTCAGTTCTCTAGCTACGCTGGGAACTCAGACTGCTCTCCTCCAATGATCAGACTTGTTATGACACGCCCCTGCTGCACAGCCATTCACTGGAAAGCTCAGTGTGCTGCTGCATCTCCTCACCTGCCTCTTATGCAGCTGAGAACAGAGAGAATGTAATTCCTTATATAAAAAAAAAGGAAAAATGTATTTATAATGTATTTTTATATCTATACATTCCTATTTTAAACTGAATGGGTTGTTTTACAAGGTGATCGTTTATAATCACTTTAACTGCAGTTTAGATTTTCTAGTGAGGTCCTGAACCTTGCCTTGCAGCTTGCCAGGGTCCTCTGGATCTTAAGTTGATAAAACGGTTCATACATATGTTTTTCAAATAAGGAATTTAGACAGTTTTGGATCAGCTTGTCTCGAAAGTGCCAGTGTGTGTGGTATTCCAGTGCAATAAAAATAATGGCCAGTCAAGTTATCTTGTTATCCTACATAAAACTTGGGGAAACCTGCTTTCCCCTCCTCATTACTGGTGACATTAAAGCATGGTTCTTAAGGTAGATGTAAAATAAAATATACAGACACAAATTCTTCATCTTTGGCTTTACAAAATGTCTTTTGTAATGAGAAGGTGACTGCACTTATTGACTTTATGCTAGTTTTCTGTAAGCTCTTATCCACTGCAAATACACAAGACATATTGCTTCCTGTTATAAAGGCGACACTTACTTAATGAGCAACAATGTCCTACTGTACGAGTCAATATGTATGCCGCAGGGAAGAAACAGCACATCCCAGATAGATAGATAAATAATACAGCATGATTTGAGGCTATCCATATTGACTATGGTTTTTTGTCTCTCATGCATTTTAAATTGGTACAGGAATAATTCAAAACAAGAAATATTTTATACAATCTTTTAAAGTCAGACATCTGTCTTTCCTAAAGTATTCTTCTGTCTAAAACTTAGCACTCTGTCCTGTAGGGAGAAACAGTTTGAAAAAGAGCAATTAAACCATAATGGATCATATTTTCTCCGGTGGTGTGGAAGTAGGTTTACATTATCCTGCAATGTTGTTGATATCCAACTGTTATAAAAAGTCTAGAAAGTCTAAACATACTAATTCATACTGTATTTTTCTTCTCATCTTTTAAAGGCCTATTTTCTCAAATCAGTAAATTCTGGCATCCGAACCTGAGTGCTGGTATCTTCTGGCGCAGAAAGCCTGCAGAGCATTCTTTTGGTGCAAAGGATTTTAGAGCGGCAAATAGGAGTGGGCATACAAAGGGTTAAATGTCTTTAAACCCTAACTATGGGCTTCTCTTATTTCAACCTTTTTGTTCTATTATATATAACTTAAGCTTTTTAAATGAAGTTTTTTCAAAAAAACTTGGAAGCTGATTGGCTTCTATGAAGAGATGCACCAGATTTTTCACTCTCCGATTTTAGTAAACAAACCCCACTACCTCTGCTGCTTTTTATAAGCCCTGCCCAGGTTAGCTCTAAAAACTGCAGAGTACCTTGCATTATGGAGATTGGGAGAAGGGTCATTGTGATGTCATAACACGCGTCCTGTTCTAGGATGACAGCGCTGCTCCACCATAGTAACTTTGCAGTTGGTGAGCGTTGTCGCCCCAGGATGGGAAGCGTGTTACTGGCAGGATCATCAGTTGAAAAAAAAGCCTGAAAAAAGACAATTAATGCAGGCACCACATCTAAGGACTGGTAAGATGCAATATATTGTATTTCTGTCTATGGGTTTAGATATACGTTAACCACCTGACCTCTGGAAGGTTTTACACCTTCATGACCCAGCCATTTTTTGCTATTCAGCACTGTGCTACTTTAACTGGCAACATTGTACACAAATTAAAATAATAAAAAAAAAAAACACACAAACAGAGGTTTCTTTTGTGGTATTTGATCATTGCTGTGTTTTTTTTATATATAAACGAAAAAATACCCATAATTTTGAAAAAAAAAAAACCCAATATTTTCTACTTTCTGTTATAAAAATTATCATACAAAATCAATCTAGTATAGTTCTGATCATGATCAAGACACTGATCTGTACAGACACTATACAGGAGGTCCCTGGGTTACAAACAAGATAGGGTCTGTAGGTTTGTTCTTAAGTTGAATCTGTTTGTAAGTTGGAACAGGTTCATTTTTTAAGTGTAGCTGCAGCCAAAAAAAAAATGTTTAAGCTTTTTGTATAGCATAGGGAAGGGTTAACACCCCTGTAACGTTTGTTTTGCTGTCTGTGCCCCTGTTCAGAAGATTTCACCTCACTTTAAACTGTGGGCGTTATATAAATCGTTAACAATTTATAATAATAATAACTTTCTGTCCCAATGACAACTGGGATCTTGAAAATTTTGGGTTGTTGTGGAAACAAGCCTTGGTGATAAAGCATCAGTGGAGAAACTTTTTTCCCATAATAACTCTTACAGGAGTGAATTTCCCTTCCTAGGGGTAGATTTCCTCTCACTTCCTGTTGTCTCCCTCCGTTTGTAAGTAGGAGTCATTTGTAAGTCAGATGTTTGTAACTAGGGGGCCTCCTGTATTAGTAATGTTGGTGATCCGCCAGAGGCATATCTAGTGAAAATGGAGCCTAAGGCAAACACTGAAACTGCGCTCCAGTCAAAACATTTGAAACCCATCTTTCAGATAACCTTAAAAAACAGCTATCAAAACTACAAGTCAAGCTCTTTAATCTTTCAATTAACAAATTATGGATTGGCACTGATGAGCTGCACTAATGGGCACTGATAGGCAGCACTGATGAGCTGCACGGATATGCAGCACTGATGGGCTGCACTAATTTGCGGCATTTATGGGCACTGATAAGGCAGCACTGATGATGCAGCACTAACACTGATAGGTGCCACTGATGTGCTGCACCGATGGGCACTAATAGGTGACACTGGCACTGACACGTGGAACTGATGAGCTGCACTGATAGGTGGCACTGATAGGTGACACTGGCACTGATAGGTGGCACTGTGAGCTGCACTGATAGGTTGCACTGATAGGTGACACAGACACTGATGAGCTGCATTAATGAGCACTGGTAGTCATAGGCCTAGGAGGCACAGACAGCCCCCCGCCCGCCCTCCCTCCCAAACAGTTAACCCACTTCAGCCAGAGCCGGTACACTGAGATGCACTTATCTAATCGACTTCCCCAGCCCCATGCAAAGGCAGAGCTTACTTTTCCTTATACTTGTACTGTGCTTCCTCCTTCTTGCTTGCAGTGGCGCCGCCCACATTCCTTTCCCACCAGCCTCTCAGGCTGGCCTCTGGACAATGTCATGTTGTCCGGGACATCAAGGGGAGGAGTGCGCTCAGCCTCAGTGAACTAGTACAGAGGCTATGCAATGCAGCGTTCTCTGCAAGGCAATGTATGTAGAGGCCGCCGCTGCGGGCCGACTAACTGTCTTGGACCTATAATTCAGCTGTCTGGCGAGACTGCAAGGCAATGTAGTGGCTGGCCTGTAATTGTGTGTAGGCTCTCTGTATTGGGCCGATATTATGATAGGGGCCTGGAGCTGCAGCTCCAATAGCCCCTACGTTAATCCAGCCCTGGGAAGAAGAGACCCTGGTAAGTCAGTGCCATGCTGCCCAGCCACTCACGTGCGCCCCCTTCCTATGGTGCCCATGGCATTGCCATATGTGCCATACCCTGGATACGCCACTGTGATCAGCGTCCTATAGTGTGACTGTGATAGTGTGGCAGGCAATGTAGCACTAACTGACACTGGCTGGGAGGGATACTAACTGACTGACACCTATGTTGCTATTGACGCTAACCTATTGACGTATAATCAGTGATAATACTGTTCACTGTATTAATGGCACTGGCTGGGAAGGCATTAACATCAAGGGGCAATCAAGAGATTAACTGTGTGCCTAACATATGTAATGTTCCCTGCTTTTACTAACAGATCTGTCTGCTTTTTCTTCCTGAGAGTTGATTTCAGAGGGAAGAAATAGGCAGATCGCTGTCTGTAGAGAGTTCTGTGTGTTTGTCAACTCAGAGATCTGTGCTGTGACTGCTATAAAACTTGTGCTGTGACCAATCACAGCAAGGGTCAGCAGAGGGCATGGACATGCATGCTGCCAAACTAGGAAGTGCACCGGAACGTATGGGTATGTCACGGTGCTTGGCTGTGCCACCCACTCACAGTATATTTACTGTGAGCTGGCAGCAAGTGGTTAATTTAGGATTAGTGCATATGCATGTAATGTGGTGTACTGAATCACCAGCATAAAAGTACATGTTCATGAATTTATTATTTATTGAGTGGCATTGGCAGCTCACTCACAATGAATGGGCTGTGTTAAGGCAACACATGTTAATGTGTAATAGCTTTTCCTTCACTTTAGTTACATAGTTGCTAAGGTTGAATAAAGACACAGGTTCATCTAGTTCAACCTGAATGTATGTGTGTGTGTGTGTGTGTACATGCACATGTGTCTGTGTGCGGGCTTATGTCACTACCATTTTCCATACCCTGTCCCCTGTACATTGTGTTCCCTAAGAAACATATCTAAAAGTTTTTTGAATATATCCAAACTCCCTGCTGACATCACCAACTGTGGAATCGAGTTCCCAATCCTTATCATGTTACTGCTCTTACGGTGTGGCCACATGTCTTTTTTAGAGTCCGAAGATTAAGTCATTTTCCCACATTTATACAGTCACCATTTAAAAATTTGTATATTATTATCATACCCCTGTTCAGCATCTCTTCTCCAGGGAGAATAAAGCAGAGTATAACCCAGCGGGTTGAAAAAAAAAACCTCACAGATTCTCGCATCAACAAAAGCGATGTTGATGCAGTAATCTCTCCCACAGTGTTTTTGTATTCTAAAGGGAATATATTGATTAGCTGCAAGTACAGGTCGAATGTATTGTTTTTCCAGTATAACCATTCGACAGAAGCCAATCATTAGACCAGCTTCTGTTAAATAGACAGCGGTAGACGCGGACCTGCTGAACCGGGCAATTTTCAGTACGTGTATACCCAGCTATAGCCAAAAGGTGGCTACAGCATGGTCATCCAGTTTTAGCATGGCATCCATGGACATCCTCCCAGAACCACGCCTCCCAGTCTTTTTTGTTTGCTTAGCAAAAAATAAAAAACCCAGTGGTGATTAAATACTAACAGCAACAAAGTGCCTAGTATTGAAGTGGTTAAAGTGTCACTAAAGGCAATTTTTCTTTTTTTTAGTTTTGGATAGGGTGGCAAAGGATTAGAACATCTATATGTAGCGCTGGTAGATTTATGATCTACCCTCTGATAGGTAAATTTAGTGAATTGCTCGTTATAGGAAGTTAGATTTGCCTCTTTTCCAGCTTGGCTGATGTTGCATGTGGTTCCACATTGTGCCGGTGGGTGTCGTTGTCACCATCGGCGGGTGTTGGAAAAGCAACGTGTTAAAGCGGATGAGTGCTCCTCTGTCCGGGAGACAACTCGGTGGAGGTTGTCCTCCGAGTTGCATTCTGGGAGAGGGTATTTATGGGACAGACGCCATGTTTAGGGGTTCGGTTTCAGCCACCTGCTGGCCCTCCTAGCCGACAGGTATGTGTTAGAGTACTACCTCGTGGTCCTCCGTTCCAGAGGCCCACGTCGCTGCGGCGCGTGGGTGGGCCCAGAAGCCTGTCTGGGGCCTACCACAGCAGCTGAGGAATGGTCCTGAGCTGTCTATCCAGAGTGAAGAAGCTGGACAACCGAGAAGATCCCAGGGGAGGACCCCTCATGGAAGGATCATGCAGAGTGCTGGTCTGGAGAGGGGCCTGGTGACTCAGTTGGAGGACGTATCCTGAAGTAGTCTTATTGCATGGTACTGCCGGGTTGGCTTAAAGGTTCAAGTACTGTGTCTGATATTCATCGCAAACCAATACATCTTGTGGCAGAGGATCGTATGGGTTTAATTCAAGCAAGTCTGTGGCAGAGACTTTTGTTCATGCTACGTACTGGCTGCTAGGCAAGTGAGAGAGGCCTATCCAGGCGAGCAAAGATCGTGTCCCACAAAAAGGGATTGCATTCAATTACAGTATTCAACTTTAAAGGATGTTCTAAAGAAACCTAAAGAAAGGTATTTGAGCTTCCCTGCAGTTTTCCTCATGCCTCTTTCCTGCTACTTCCTTCGTTACTTGGTTCAATAAAGCATTGAAAATGTACTCAAGTGTTGGTGCTTATATCGTCCAGAGGTAAACTCAACTGAAACCTAGACCCGGTGAAACAGAGGTATCGAGAGTGAAGGTACAGCCCGCTTAAACCAGCAGCTCCACCGAGAGTTAGTGCTACATATAATATTTCTATTGCTGTCTGTACCCCCATTAGGGAGATTTAGCCTCTCTATTTGTCCTGTTTACCATCATTTTTAAAGTGAAAGGAAAGCCCAAATTCTCACAATGGGGCACAGATGGCAAAAAAAATATAAGGGTTATAGCCCTCCTTTACTCTATCCAAAATGAAAAAAGTTTTGCCTTTAGTGACACTTTAACCTCTTACCGCTGACCATACACTGATATGTGGCTTCTCGGAAGTGGGTCTTTTTCCATGGGGCCGCATATATGCCTATCTCTCTTTGTGCTGGGAGCATGCTGCACAGTGCACTCCCGGCACAGAGACTGGGTTCTCACCAAGATCGGGTGATCCTGGGTTGCGTGTCATCTGATTGCTGTGATAGCCTCTGATTAGCTATCACAGTAATCAGTTACTGTGAGTCAGCCCCTGTGTTCACTTCCTTTTCTACATTGTATCTTTCGCTTCTTGTACAATAAAAAAAACAAAAAATAATAAATGAAAAATAAAGAATAAAACAATAAAGAAAAAATAAAGAAAAAAAGAAAGAAAAAAAAATACTAGGTTTCAGTTTGCCAGGATTAGTGTTAGGGTCAAGGTAAGGGTCAAAGATCAAAGTTGAGGTCAAAAGTTAATAAAAACCCACATTTTTAAAATTAGTATCAGTGTGTTTTAGGCACGATGAAAAAAATGCAAAATCAATACCATTGTTTCTGGGCTCTACTACAGCAATCATCAGGAACAGAAGCATTTATTTTGGGCTATTCTTAGGTGACAAATTATGGTAACAGCAAGAAAAACAGCTACATTTTGAAAAAATATTTTTTTTTCACTATTTTGGGCTAGTTTTCCTTTGATGAAAAAAACAGAAGATATCCATTAATATCTACCACCAAAAGATAGCCAAATTTGTCCTGAAAGAAAGCAAGGTGTAATGCATCTGGATACACAAAGTAGTTGCAATGATATGTACAGTTTTACTAACACATATTAAAGTTGCAATATTGTGCTTAGGCATTAACATTTGTTTCATCCTTAGTCACTAGGGATGAGCTTCGAGTTCGAGTCGATCTCATGTTCGACTCAAACATTGGCTGTTCGCAAGTTCGCAGAACAGTGAACAATTTGGGGTGTTAGCGGCAAATTCGAATGCGGCGGAACACCCTTTAAAAGTCTATGGGAGAAATCAAAAGTGCTAATTTTAAAGGCTTATATGCAAGTTATTGTCATAAAAAGTGTTTGGGGACCTGGGTCCTGCCCCAGGGGACATGCATCAATGCAAAAAAAAGTTTTAAAAACGGCCGTTTTTTCAGGAGCAGTGATTTTAATAATGCTTAAAGTCAAACAACAAAAGTGTAATATCCCTTTAAATTTCGTAGCTGGGGGGTGTCTATAGTATGCCTGTAAAGGGGCGCATGTTTCCCGTGTTTAGAACAGTCTGACAGCAAAATGACATTTCAAAGGAAAAAAGTCATTTAAAACTACTCGCGGCTATTGCATTGCCGGTCCGACAATACACATAAAAGTTCATTGATAAAAACGGCATGGGAATTCCCCACAGGGGAACCCCGAACCAAAATTAAAAAAAAAAAATGACGTGGGGGTCCCCCTAAACTCCATACCAGGCCCTTCAGGTCTGGTATGGATATTAAGGGGAACCCCGGCCAAAATTTGAACAAAAATGACGTGGGGGTCCCCCTAAATTCCATACCAGACCCTTCAGGTCTGGTATGGGTTTTAAAGGGAACCCCGTGCCAAAATTTAAAAAAAAAACGGCATGGGGTCCCCCCAAAAATCCATACCAGACCCTTATCCGAGCACGCAACCTGGCAGGCCGCAGGAAAAGAGGGGGGGACGAGAGAGAGCACCCCCCCTCCTGAACTGTACCAGGCCACATGCCCTCAACATTGGGAGGGTGCTTTGGGGTAGCCCCCCAAAACACCTTGTCCCCATGTTGATGAGGACAAGGGCCTCATCCCCACAACCCTGGCCAGTGGTTGTGGGGGTCTGTGGGCGGGTTGCTTATCGGAATATGGAAGCCCCCTTTAACAAGGGGACCCCCAGATCCTGGGCCCCCCCCTGTGTGAAATGGTAAAGGGGTACAAAAGTATCCCTACCATTTCAATAAAAAACTGTCAAAAATGTTAAAAATGACAAGAGACAGTTTTTGACAATTCCTTTATTTAAATGCTTCTTCTTTCTTCTCTTCTTCTGGTTCTTCTGGCTCTCCTGGTTCTTCCTCCGGTGTTCTCGTCCAGCATCTCCTCCGCGACGTCTTCTATCTTCTTCTCCTCGGGCCGCTCCGCACCCATGGCTTGGGGGGAGGCTCCCGCTCTTCTCTTCATCTTCTTCTCTTCTTCATCTTCTTCTTCATCTTCTTCTCTTCTTCATCTTCTTCTCCGGGCCGCTCCGCACCCATGCTGGCATGGTGGGAGGCTCCTGCTGTGTGACGCGTCTCCTCTTCTGACAGCTCTTAAATAATGGGGGGCGGGGCCACCCGGTGACCCCACCCCCTCTGACACACGGGACATGACGGGACTTCCCTGTGGCATTCCCCGTGACGTCACAGGGAAGTCCTGTCAAGTCACCATGCGTCAGAGGGGGGCGGGGGTCACCGGGTGGCCCCACCCCCGTTATTTAAGACCCAGGTCCCCAAACACTTTTTATGACAATAACTTGCATATAACCCTTTAAAATTAGCACTTTTGATTTGGTTTTTCTCTGTTTTGGCTTCTAGATTTGGGGCTGTCAGGGGCCTCGGGCTGAGGAGCGGGAGGAGTGCGGCTCGCTTGGCGGGAGTGGCGATGACCGGAGCGGTGTGTGGAGGGCTGTGGCTGCTGAAGGGAAGAGGGGAGCCGACAGCCGGGCTAATGACAGTCTGTGCACAGAATGCCATAATTTTCTGACCGTACTTACGATCTACGATTGGGGAGTTTGGCGGTCTCTGCTTTACATGCTGACCATCCTGAGGGGCTTTGCCTGGATTTCGCCCTCTATTGATAAAGGCCCTGGCCGGGTATAGGTTGCTCATTCTGAGCTTGCCGTCTGGTAAGCGAGCATTCTGTGTGGTTTTTCACGGATGGTGTGGTGGAGGATGAACTTTAAGAAGTGAACTACATGCACATTCTGTTTATTCAGGCACAGCTTATTTTTCAAAGACGGACAATTATTCATTCATTTTTCTAATTTTCATTATTTTTATTTGCATATTGTTTAATTATTGGTGTGTGGTTTTTGTTCCAGTGGTCATTCAGCGCTGCTACTTCTTGCTTTATTTGATTATTCATGTTCGTGTCCCATAGACTTTAACGGTGTTCGCGTGTTCGAACAAACTTTTTTCCTGTTCGCATGTTCTGGTACGAACCGAACAGGGGGGTGTTCGGCTCATCCCTATTAGTCACTAAAAGGATAAGGTTAATGTTGGTAATTGTTCCTCAAACCTGGGATTATCCAGCCCCTTTTTTAGTATTGTTGCCCTTTTCTAGACTCTCTCCAGTTCAAGCATATTCTTGCTGAAGACTGGTGACTAAAACTGGAGAGCATTTTCAAGATATTGCTGAACCAGTTTTGTAAATTTGTAGAATTATATAGTTTTATCCTTAACACCCATTCACTTCAATCATCCAATTGTGTTCAGGCCAAAATCCTTAATCAGAATGGTAACTCCACATTTGTGGAATACAAAAAATATACCAAATAAAAAATTAATAAAGCATATTCTATTACTGAACAAGCCATTATGTAATTCAATGTTCTTTAAAATTACTTTCCATTTTAATCTGTAGCTCTGTAATTTTCTGTAAAATTCAATGCAATATGGTAACCATTGGTTTGCAATAAGATACAAGTCAGATTTTAAGCATTCTCTGCAACAAAAATGTAATTTTTGATGAGATACTCATCGAGGGTTGATTACTTCTAAACAGATGCAGACAGTGCACCACTGGAAATGCATCAACTGATTATAATGACCAGTCCCCCTAATCAGAACCAGTATTCAAAAGACATAGTGGGACAAACTTTTTCTTCAGAGCAGCAATGGGTAGGAATCTGCAACAAAGCTTGTTAAAATCCTTGCAATGTACATTGATCACCCAGAGGGAATTGTTTTTTTCTCAACAAAAGTGGTGTTATTTTTTAGGTTCCCTTCCATGTTATTGGCAATGTAAACTTAGCCTTTATTGTTTTCTAAGCCAAGTGATCGATTTCTACTTTGTAAAAAGCAAACGTTTTAGCAGCAAATTAAATCCCCCTCTTCTTTTACAATTGAAGATAGTTTCCTAATTTTCAGCAAAGTAAATACTTTTTTTTCTGTTAGAGTGGTGTACACCTCCCTTTCCTAATTTCTGTCTCAGGTAAGGTTTAATTAGTGATCGTAAGCCCCCAGCCTCCTGGGTTATCCATGTCATACATCCCAGTAGGCTTAATTTTAGGTTGTTTCAAAATATATTGAGACAGCTACTAGAGTAACTGCTTTTAGTTTTGGATAGGTAGGTGGAAGGTTAATTTTAAGTAGATAAACTCACTGAATGAAATTTTGCATCTGAGGCTTTTGCGTTGTGGCAATTCCTATTTCCACACATCAAAGGTCATTTTCCCAGAGTACTTAAAGCCTAAGTGCAACCAAAATCACTAAGAAAAAAATCAGCACAAGGGATAGTATTCTATTCTATTCTCCTATTCTGAAAATCCTCCTCCCTCCCCCCCCCCCAACCTGTAATCTTCTGGTGTTGGGGTTTCATACAACTAATGGGTGGTTACAAACTCTTATCAAGAGAGGCCGACTATTTCCATTTACATTTCTACAGCTTCTATGAATTGAACATAATCTATGAATGAAGAGTGTGGACCTTTCATCATTTGCCTGTCCTCAATCCTAAGATCTAATTTCATTCATAGAAGCTGTAGTATAACTTCTAGAAATGGCAGAGCCAGGCTGAAGGGGTGATCATAGTCAGGATCTCTTGATGAAGGCCTATGATAGCCTGTTAGTTGTATTAACCCCTGCCATACTGGAATATTATGATGGCAGGCATTGGAGGGGTTTGGAAGGACAAATCCTTCTGGCGGTACGTACTGTATGTCCCTTTTACTATTGTTTATGAATTGATAGCATGTTCTATTTGGTCTATTTATGATAAACAAAATCTGTGACAACACTTTTTATGTTTAGTTCCATCTGCTTTTTCTATAAGCCAATAGACCAGTCCATAGGAGTGCCCACGGGGTGTGCCGGGTATGCCCAGGCACACCCTAATCGCCAAGCACGCATATCACTCTGTGTGGTGGCGTTGGGCTATTTTTTTTCAGCGTCTGGCTTTTTTTTCAACTACCTCAGGTACTGCCCTGCACTTGCCGCGTTCTCCTGTCATCTGAACACACAGAAGCAAGGTTTCTGTGTCAACAAATTACAGCGCTCCTCTCCCGGTGGCTGCCTGCACTGAACCCTTCACGATCCCTGTCCCATGCCAGCGATAGCAGAAGATTGGGCTGGGGTTGTGCACAGTAATGCTAGCCCGGCAGCAGCACCTTGTGAAGCCTGTGCCCTCCCTGCAGCCTGAACTCTCCTATGGAACATGGCCGGATCTAGGGGGTTGCTGGGGTGGGCTAGGCACCCCCAGATTTCAGTTGTACCCCCAGGAAATTTCCCTCTCTCATGGATGCTGTGTCCAGGCATGGTTTCACATCATCGATATCAGCAGAAGCTAGAACTACAGCAGCTATCACTCACAATGCCCAGCTTTCAGCCATCACACTCCCCCTGCCGCCACCCCTCCGCTCCATGAACGTAGGGGAAGAGAGGGTTCAGTCTGCTCCGCCTCCTTCTGCTCCTATCTCTTTGTCTGCCCTGCCCACATCGAAATCCCTGTGTGTGCAGCCAGTGTCGTGTGCCTGAGAAAGGGATGTGTGGGCGGGAGATTGGAACTACAGCAGCTTCAGCTAGATTGTGGCTGCATGAATGATGCCTGAGCCTGCAGAGACTAGCCTATGATGAGTGAGTATTTCACTGAACTCTCCACATCGCCCCCTTCTCCCCATCTGTCCCCCCCTCCCCCCATCTGTCTCCCTCCTCCCCTATCTGTCCCATCTGTCTCCCCTTCCTCCCCTATCTGTCCCCCCTTCTCCACATGTCTCCCCCACTAATCCCCCATCTGTCCCCCCCTCTTCCCCTTCTCCACAATCTGTCCGTCCCTTCTCCCCAATCTGTCCCCCCTTCTCCCCAATCTGTCCCCCCTTTCTGTTCCATCTGTCTCCCCCTCCTCCTCTATCTGTCCCCCTTCTCCACATGTCTCCCCCACTAATCCCCCATCTGTCCCCCCTTCTCCCCTATCTGTCCCCCCTTCTGTTCCATCTGTCTCCCCCCTCCTCCCCTATCTGTCCCCCCTTCTCCACATGTCTACCCCACTAATCCCCCATCTGTCCCCCTCCCCCCTTCTCCCCTATCTGTCCCTCCTTCTCCCCAATCTGTCCCCCCCTTCTGTCCCATCTGTCTCCCCCCTCCTCCCCTATCTATCCCCCCTTCTCCACATGTCTCCCCCACTAATACCCCATCTGTCCCCCCTCCTCCCCCATCTGTCCCTACCTTCTCCCCAATCTGTCTCCCCTTCTCCCCAATCTGTCTCCCCATCACCCCCTTTTCCCCATCTGTCTCCCCCCCTCCTCTTCCATGAACGTAGGGGAAGAGAGGGTTCAGTCTGCTCCGCCTCCTTCTGCTCCTATCTCTTTGTCTGCCCTGCCCACATCGAAATCCCTGTGTGTGCAGCCAGTGTCGTGTGCCTGAGAAAGGGATGTGTGGGCGGGAGATTGGAACTACAGCAGCTTCAGCTAGATTGTGGCTGCATGAATGATGCCTGAGCCTGCAGAGACTAGCCTATGATGAGTGAGTATTTCACTGAACTCTCCACATCGCCCCCTTCTCCCCATCTGTCCCCCCCTCCCCCCATCTGTCTCCCTCCTCCCCTATCTGTCCCATCTGTCTCCCCTTCCTCCCCTATCTGTCCCCCCTTCTCCACATGTCTCCCCCACTAATCCCCCATCTGTCCCCCCCTCTTCCCCTTCTCCACAATCTGTCCGTCCCTTCTCCCCAATCTGTCCCCCCTTCTCCCCAATCTGTCCCCCCTTTCTGTTCCATCTGTCTCCCCCTTCTCCTCTATCTGTCCCCCCTTCTCCACATGTCTCCCCCACTAATCCCCCATCTGTACCCCCCTTCTCCCCAATATGTCCCTCCTTCTGTCCCATCTGTCTCCCCCTACTCCCCTATCTGTCCCCCCTTCTCCACATGTCTCCCCCACTAATCCCCCATCTGTCCCCCCTCCTCCCCTTCTCCACAATCTGTCCCCCCCTTCTCCACAATCTGCCCCCCCTTCTCCCCAATCTGTCCCTCCTTCTGTCCCATCTGTCTCCCCCCTCCTCCCCTATCTGTCCCCCTTCTCCACATGTCTCCCCCACTAATCCCCCATCTGTCCCCCCTTCTCCCCTATCTGTCCCCCCTTCTGTTCCATCTGTCTCCCCCCTCCTCCCCTATCTGTCCCCCCTTCTCCACATGTCTACCCCACTAATCCCCCATCTGTCCCCCTCCCCCCTTCTCCCCTATCTGTCCCTCCTTCTCCCCAATCTGTCCCCCCCTTCTGTCCCATCTGTCTCCCCCCTCCTCCCCTATCTATCCCCCCTTCTCCACATGTCTCCCCCACTAATACCCCATCTGTCCCCCCTCCTCCCCCATCTGTCCCTACCTTCTCCCCAATCTGTCTCCCCTTCTCCCCAATCTGTCTCCCCATCACCCCCTTTTCCCCATCTGTCTCCCCCCCTCCTCTTACCTGAACTCTGCTCTCTATGCGCAGCACACACCTGAACTCTGCACTCTATAAGCAGCACACACCTGAACTCTATAGGCAGCGCACACCTGAACTCTGCACTCTATAGGCAGCACAGACCTGAACTCTGCACTCTATAGGCAGCACACACCTGAACCCTGCACTCTATAGGCAGCACACACCTGAACTCTGCACTCTATAGGCAGCACACACCTGAACTCTGCATTGTATAGGCAGCACACACCTGAACTTTGCACTCTATAGGCAGCGCACACCTGAACTCTGCACTCTATAGAAACTCTGCTCTCTATGAGCAGCACACACCTGAACTCTGCACTCTATAGGAATTCTGCTCTCTATGCGCAGTGCACACCTGAACTCTGCACTCTATAGGCAGCACACACCTGAACTCTGCACTCTATAGCAGCGCACACCTGAGCTCTGCACTCTATAGACAGCACACACCTGAACTCTGCACTCTATAGGTACTATGCTCTCTATGCACAGTGCACACCTGAACTCTGCACTCTATAGGCAGCACACACCTGAACCCTGCACTCTATAGGCAGCACACACCTGAACTCTGCACTCTATAGGCAGCACACCCCTGAACTCTACACTCTATAGGCAGCACACACCTGAACTCTGCACTCTATAGGCAGCACACACCTGAACTCTGCACTCTATAGGTAGCACACACCTGAACTTTGCACTCTATAGACAGCACACACCTGAACTCTGCACCCTATAGAAACTCTGCTCTCTATGTGCAGCACACACCTGAACTCTGCACTCTATAGGCAGCACACACCTGAACTCTGCACTCTATAGGCAGCACACACCTGAACTCTGCACTCTATAGGCAGCACACACCTGAACTTTGCACTCTATAGGCAGCACACACCTGAACTCTGCACTCTATAGGCAGCGCACACCTGCTCTCTGCACTCTCACAGCACACATCTAAACTCTGTACTTTATATGCAGCGTACACCAGAACACGGCACTCATATGTGTGATGCTATGTTTGAGCTTTGGGGTGCACACCCTAATGCAACAGGCTGCGCACACCTATGGACCAGTCTAAAAAATGTCATCAAAGTGATTGTAAAGGCTAATTTCTTTTTTTTTTTTTTAAATAACAAACATGTTATACTTACCTCCTCTGTGCGGTTGGTTTTGCACAGAACAGCCCCGATTCTCCTCTTCTCAGGTCCCTCTTTGCTTCTCCTAGCTCCTCCCTCCTTTGAGTGCCCCTCAGCCAGCAGCTTGCTACAGGGGGCACCCGAGCCGAGTCAGAGCTCCGTGCATCCATTCAGACACGGAGCCCTGACCTGGTCCCTGCTCTCTCCCCTGATTGACTGACTGACTTTGATTGACAGCCGCGGGAGCCAATGTTTCAGCCAATCAGGAGGAGTGTCCTAGGTGGCTGAGGGGATCGTGGACATCACTGGAGAGAGAGGGGCTCAGGTAGGTAATTGAGGGGTACTGGGGGGGCTGCTACACACAGAAGGTTTTCTATCTTAACGGGGTTGTAAACCCTCGTGTTTTTTCACCTTAATGCATCCTATGCATTAAGGTGAAAAAACACCTGGCAGTCACCGGCTCCCCAGCCCTCCGTTTTACTTACCTGAGCCCTGGAATTTCACCTGGCAGAGATGCGCTTTTCCTTTGCCCGGGGTTCTCGGCTCTTGATTGGATAGATTGATAGCAGCACAGCCATTAGCTCCCATTGCTGTCAATTCATACAATGAAGCGGGGGGGCGGGGCTGAGTCCAGCATTCGTGTCTATGGACGCAAATGCTGGACTTGGGAGCGTGCCCGCAAATTAACCCCCCGGGATATCGCTTCTCCTAGGGGGTTATCTGTTAAGAGGAGGACCCCAGAAATCTGTGTTCAGGGCCACTCTGTGCAAAACGAACTGCACAATGGAGGTAAGTATGACATGTTTGTTATTTAAAAAAAAAAAACGCAAACCTTTACAATCACTTTAATGCATAGAATGCATTAAGATAAAAAAACCTTCTGCCTTTACAACTCCTTTAAAGCAAAGCTCTAATTTTTTGCACGCATTCAAATTCAAATTTTTGGCCTAAAGATTACTTAAAACCCTCCAAATACTGTATATTTTCTGAAAGTAAAAAAAGTAAAAAAATAGTGGCAGTTGCAATTTGTATTGTCACACATTAGCACAACTGTTTACAAATTCATCAAAAATAGAAAAACTGCTCCATTCATCAAAAAAAAAAAGTGACAAAATACACAGCAGCAGCTTTCATGTGGGGCACACGCACAGTACTAAATCACTTATTTCAATAAAGCTGCACTTTTCATGACATAAATGAACATTAAAAAGAAACATAGAAAAGAGCAAACATATAATAAGGCACTGCCCACTGGGGTGGATCCCTGGACACTAATCACCTCGCCCAAAGATCACATAATTCTAGTGACGGATGGAGCACATACCAGTGGATGGATGTTTTCACCTTATGGACTTTTGCCTTTTTATATGTTTGCTCTTTTCTATGTTTCTTTTTAATGTTCATTCATGTCCCGATAAGTGCAGCTTTTTATTGAAATAAACAACTGTTTACAAGCCCATATTTTAAATTTAGTGCACAGACAGAAACACAATACTGTATAATACAATTTTTTAGTAAATTATCAAAGATGACATTGCATCAAGTAATTAGATGCCAAACATGTCAAACCTTTAAACCACATACACCCTGGAAATGGAGAAAACCAACAGTGCCAAAAAGTGTTTATAGATGACACTTTTAAAGCCTTTACAGCTTATCAGTTCAGAGTTAACAGACAATGATGACCCTAGAATTATTGTTCTCCCTCTGGTATGTGTGGTGATACCTAATACATGTGGCGCAATCACCATTTTCAAACTGTGCGCACCGGGGAGGAACATGGGGGGTAAATCATTTAAAACACGTTTGTGCTTCTTTATTTATTTTTATTAAACTTTTTTTTTACCTGTTTGCCGCTTGCCCACAGTATATCTACTGCGGACAGGAGGCACAGCCAGGCAAGGCGACATACCCATAAGTCCCAGATTTTCTTTTCGGTTTGGGGAATGTGCATGCCCCCTGCTGATTTGGCTGAAAACTGCTGATTGGCTGCATTTACAAATGCACAGAACTCTGTACACAGACAGCAATCTGTCTGTTTCTTCTCCCTGAAATCAAATCTGACTTCAGGGAGAAAAAGCGGCCATATCTGTAAGAAAAAGCAGCACACATTGCACACATTACAGATGTTAGGCACACAGTTAACTCCTTGATTGCCTCTTGATGTTAAAGTGGAGTTCCACCCATTTCTGTGCTTATTAAAAGTCAGCAGCTACAAAAAGTAACTAATAAAAAGAAAACTCACCTGTCCCACGGTCCAGCAATGCGGCCGCCCAAAGCTTCGCTTCTCTCCTTCTCCTCTCCCCGGCGCCGGTACTGCAAGTGTGGGCACCTGGCTGTGACAGCTTGCGGCTTCACAGCCGGGTGCGCACTGCGCATGCGTGAGTCTCGCTGTGCGTTGTGAATGGCCAGGCAATCTTCTGGGACCTGTGACGTGTCCCAGAAGATTGCAGGGAGGGAGGGGAGAGAGGAGAACTTCCGATCGGCACAGCTGCGCTATGAGTGGAAGTCAGAGATGGGTACCTGTCAAACCTAGGTACCTGCTCCCACCCCCCAAAAAAAAAATGACATGGCATGTCAGGGGGTCAGGAGTCCTTAAAGCAGAAGTTCCATTTTTGGGTGAACACTTTAACCCCTATTTTTGTTCAGATTCCTCCATCTACAGTATACAGCATGGATGGAGGAATATCCAGCTGCAGCTTTTGTATCCTGACACTGACAGGCTCCAACAGTGCCAGAATACCTAAGCACTGCCTACTTCTCATTGGATGTAGTTACTGTTCGGCTGACAATTTTCCACCCAGCTCCTTCAATTTTTCAATAAAGTGATGTCAGATGGGAAATGGCCTGAGGAACTGTCTGGAAATCATATAATGTGTGAGCAGCTTTACTCACTGATGTCTTGTATTAAAGTACATTTTTCCTTAGAGAAATACAAAGTCTGCAATTGCTAACAACCCAGTGAAATGCTAGTTGGCTGGCTGTAATAGCTATCTTAGGCCATAGCAGCTTATTTTTCCAGGTCTTCTAGGTGATGTTTTTTATATGGGGTGATGGAAATGTTTTTTATTAGATGCTGTTACATGAAAAATATTACGATTCTGGTAAGAACATTTAAAAAAAAACTGTGACATTGGGGGGAATTTACTAAAATTGGGGCAGACAGACTCTAGGGCAGCTGTGCATAGTAATAAATCAGCTTCCAGTTTCAGTTTGTCAGTTAAACTTTGAAAATGAACTTGAGAAGCTGATTGGTTGTCATGCACAGATACTTCAGATACTGGCTGCTCCAGTTTAGGTACATTTCCTTCATAATATGTCAATAATGGAAAATTTGTTTGTAAGGTATGGCTAACATGTGTTGCCAGGTGCTTTGCTAAGAATGGAGATGGAGAGAAACACTGGCTGCAGCTGCAGTCTGTGGCTGCTGCCCTACAATGCTGAACTGGTTAACAGCTACAGTATATCAAGAAGAGGAGGCAGCTGCTGAGCAGAAAAGTTCAATAGATTGAATCAGGCAGCACTGTACTGTTGGAACTATAGTTCAGAGAAGAGAGACTCTACTGTAATCAAGAACTTTTGAACTGCATTTCCCAGAAAGAGATTGCCAGGAGAAGGGGAACGAGCTGCATTTTCTCAGGCTGTCCCGGACACAGCTTCCTCTTGCCATAAGGGAGTTCAGAGAGTGCACATTGTTGTCCATATTGTTGGCCATATTGGTGGCCTGAGCACAGTTCAGGGGTGATGACAGTCAGAATCACCTGGGTGCAGAGCAGGGAATTGACTTAACACTGCTTGTGACCAGATGATGAGTTGCAGTATCGCTGGAACTGCTACAGAGACTGAGCCCTTTAGGAACTGCCCATACAGCCATCTAGTAGTCTTACTGCTGCCTGTAGGTTTACTGGAACTATTCTCATGTGCAACAATTGTACAATTGGGCCACAACGCTAGTTGACTGAAGAGTTAGGACTAAAGACTGCCCTCTACAGCTGCTACTCAAGGACCCTCACTTATTGCTTATGATCCAGGGACATTGCACCATATCCTAGCCATTCTCCTAGAGTGCACTCTAGACTAGTTATAGTATTATTACATTGCAGTTAATGCATATACGCACTATTTATTGCTGACTTTGCTGATTCCTGAGTTAATACTAGTCTAGTGGTACAGAACTCTAGTCTAAGTTACCTTGGCATTGTAATTATACTGTCTAGGTGATTGTGTCTAAACCTACCTTCTGTGTCATTTACCACTAAACAGTCTTGTGTCTTTTTCCTGGTGCTAATTCACAAGTGAGTTAAAGGTATCAAGACTTGTGTTCTTATAATTCTTGCAGTAACTTTTATTCAATCAGGTATGTGAAAGCGGCTGAGGTTGTTCTTGGAATCGAGGCGCAAGCAGCTTCATTTTTAGGGTAGCGCTCTATGTGCAATCACAATTTATGCTTCTAAAGGTTATTTGGTACCCACTCAGGGTGAAACTCTGATCCAAGAACAGAATGCATGTGGCAGTCTCAATCAGAAAAATGCCACATCATTTCCAGTCTAGCTAATCACCAATAACTGCACATGATGAATAAGCAGATCTGTCTTTAGGTGATCAATTTACCCATCTTAGTGATGACTGTGGCTGTCATAGAATCTGAATCATAGCCATTAGGGATAAGCCAAACATCCCCCCCCGTTCGGTTCGCATCCAGAACATAAGAAACAGGCAAAAACTTTGTTCGAACACGCTAACACCGTTAAAGTCTATGGGACACAAACATGGGATTGGAGGCGGTTGGTATGTACTTGACTAGGTACTCTGGCCTTGTTCCACCCCAAATCAACTTTATTGTGGAACTATTGAATTATGCTGCCAGCCACAACTACTTCTGGTTCGATCATCAGTTTTTTCGTCAGGACAGGGGTGTGGCAATGGGGGCTAAATATGCCCCAAGCTTGGCCAATCTATTTATGGCCAAGTGGGAGGAGGACCTCGTCAAGGCTCAGGATAGACCACAGGTGGTCCTATGGGCTAGGTACATTGACGACGTCCTCCTCCTATGGAATGGCAGTGAAGCTGAACTCCAGTGCTTCATGTCTTTCCTCAATGATAATTATAGAGGCATTAAATTGAACTTTGAGGCCAGTATGGTCGAGATTAACTTCCTTGACTTAAATATTAGGGTTAAAGATAACAGACTAGTGACCTCTACCTATTTTAAGGCGACCGGTAAAAATTCATATATCCCTTTAGACAGTTGTCACTATGAACCTTGGTTGAGAGCGGTTCCTTTAGGACAGTATGCATGCCTTAGGCGTAACTGCACTGAGGTTGAGACCTTTGACAACCAGGCAGCCGTTCTAACCAGTAGGTTCATGGAAAAAGGTTATGATCCAGGTGTATTGTCTAGATCACTGGAGACAATACGGGATAGAGATAGGTCATCGCTCTTGGAAACAGGTCAACGATGTGCAGACAATAATGATTTTTGTCTGCCGTTTATTACAACCTTTTCGACACAGTATCGGACTGTTAAGGATTTGGTCAAGAAACATTGGCATATATTGACCACTGACCCAGTCCTTAACACAGTTCTACCCAAGAGCCCCCATATTGTGTTTAAAGGAGCATCCACTTTGGTAGTAAAGTCGCCCCTACAGTTCAAGACCCACCTAATATCAATAGATGCCTCTTTCATAATCTTACGGGGTATCATAGGTACAAGAATTGTCAAGTTTGTTCCCTCAATAGATGTAGGGACAAAAAAATTTGTAAATTCACCTCTACTAGCACCTCACGGGTTTATGAGGTGAAGCCCTTTATAATCTGTTCATCCGGGGGGTTATTTATCTTATACATTCCCCATGTGGATTGCAATACATGGGGAGGACTAAAAGGGCTCTTAAAGTTAGGTTAACAGAACATATAAATAACATCAGAAGAGGATTTGACAAGCACCCAGTGTCAAGACATTATGACGAAGTGCACAGTAGAGACCCCTCCAACACTCTCTATGTGGGGCCCCCACTGGAGAGGGAGTTCACTAGTCAGAGAGATTTCTAAGTGTGAAATGTCTTGGATATACAGATTAAGAACTTATGTCCCTTTTGGGCTTAATGTGGATACAGATGTAAACGCATTTATAAATAATTCTTGAACATCATATAAACCTCTAATCTGTAGTAGTGGCTTTTGTTTTGTTCCTTTTAACATACTATTAGAATGTATTGTTATGTGATCATCCTTTAAAAACTTTTTGGATGTTGGAAGATGATGTCGGTTATAAAAAATAAGATCATGTATCATGAGATAAGGGGTTTTATGTAATTGTTGCCTTGATTGAGCTTCTGTCTATCTGGATTGAATGCAATTACATCATCCAAACCAAATCTTTCCTCTCAAAATATTTTGCTTTATAAGTGATATTTGAGTTACTTGGCTTAGGTTGTAATTTTATAATTATCCACTGGAGGTCACTGTTCATTTTGAAGGCGTGACTCCTTATTAGTGGCCCCAAAGCGAGTTATATTCAAGTTCCGGTATATGAATTAATTTGACTGTTTAACTTTTTGGCAATTATTTGTCAGATGTGCCTACCGGGTACCAGATTAGGAATTTGATAAGGATTTTTACATAGGTATTTTATAGTTATTTTAATTTTAATTTTTAATTTTAAATTTTGACTTAATAATTAGTGAATGATGCTAATATTGTTTATCGGCCTCTAATACAGTAGCAAGTCAAGACAGTACTTTGTGAGCCACATTTATTATTGTGGTGATCCCCATTTGGATTGGCCACCGGGAATATCCGTGTCAAGGCTGTTGATTACATGGTATTGTTATTCCGGTCTATTGTTTAGTTCATTATTCCATTTATTCCTTTAATTTTTAATTGTTAATGGATATAACATTAAATTAGTCTCATCTATTCATAGAGGAAAGATTCCCGTATGCTAATATTTGTGATGCGTCAATCTTCATTTAATTTGTGTTTGTTTCACTAAGAGCTCTTGTATAGATATGTTTCCTGGATTTGCGGTCCATTGAGTGGTTGCTGCTGATCTATGGATGGACTGGGGCTCAAAGCGAGGCTTGGTTATGTTCCTATACTATTTAGGGAGGTGACGCAGTGCACCGCCCGTGCTCCTGGAAGACGTGATGTTGTCACGAAACGCGTAGGGCGGAGCAGGACGACGCGCTGATGTCACCTCCAATCTGTGCTCGATCGGCTTTTTCTTTCTGGATGACATTGTAAGTGTGTTTTTATAATTTTTTTTATCAACCTTTGATTGGTTCTCTTTGGTTAGGATGCATTGTTTGATCTTACTAGCAGTATCACCACATACACTGTAAGTCATGTTTTTTTCTATGTATGAAAAAAAGAGATATAAATGTGTTAAAAATATTAAATAACAGCAACAACAAAACAAATTTGAAAGGAGTAGGAAACAGTAAGTAAAAAAATTAAATATTTCCATGCTTTGCTACTTTGCAAACTCACCTCCAATCTGTGCTCGATCTCCAGTAGGACAGGTATGTCCGAGTCCATACAGCCAATGGACCGGACTTAAGGCTTTTTCTTTCTGGATGACATTGTAAGTGTGTTTTTATAAATTTGTAGTCCTTAATGGTTTTACACTATGTGAGTTCCATCTTCATTTTATGGTACCCCTTTCCACGAGCCGGTCCATAACCCCTGATGATTTGATGACCCCCAGTGGATACTGATACTGATGCAAGTTCCGGTTGCCAGTTTTAGCTACTTTGCGATTCATGATCCTCTGCAGTGGGGGATCGTGGCTTTCCGGTAAGGAGTGACCCCTTCCATTCATGGTAATGGACTGTTTTTCATGGTGGAATTAATTACATTCACTTGGACTTTCTTTCACATGAGTGGTTTTATTTTGCCATTATTTCATGACCATTATTCAGTTCACTTAGTTTTGGCCTTTATAAGTTGTATGGGTGGTTAACGTTTGGATGCCACCGCATTTTTGAGTTTATTTACATTTTTGTCTATTTGGATTTAATACTGTTTTCACTTTTATGCACTTTGTGTTATTTATTAGCGCGATTTTCTGTTTTCTATCAATCAGAAAAATGCCACGTCATTTTCAGTCTAGCTAACCACTAATAACTGCACATGATGGATAAGCAGATCTGTCTTTAGGTGATCAATTTACCCATCTTAGTGATGACTGTGGCTGTCATAGAATCTGAATCATAGCCATTAGGGTAAGCCGAACATCTCCCCATTCAGTTCGCATCCAGAACATGCAAACAGGCAAAAATTTTGTTCGAACACGCGAACACCGTTAAAGTCTATGAGACACGAACATGAAAAATCAAAAGTGCTAATTTTAAAGGCTTATATGCATGGTATTGTCATAAAAAGGGGACCTGGGTCTGGCCATTTTTTCGGGAGCAGTGATTTTAATAATGCTTAAAGTGAAACAATTAGAGTTTAATATTCCTTTAAATTTCGTAGCTGGGTGGTGTCTATAGTATGCCTGTAAAGTGGCGCATGTTTCCCATGTTTAGAACAGTCCGAGTGCAAAATGACATTTCTAAAGAAAAAAAAAGTCATGTAAAACTACTATCGCTAGCGCCGGCTATAATGGGTTGTCTGTCCGGCAATACAGATAAAAGTTTATTGATAAAAATGGCATGGAATTTGCCCACAGGGGAACCCTGAACCAAAATTAAAAAAAAATGCGTGGGGGTCCCCCTAAATTCCATACCAGGCCCTTCAGGTCCCATCCCTAATAGCCATTACTGAGATTTTTTAGTCTGTAAATTACTGCCAATCCTTTTTATTCCATTAATGAGAAATTATTCATAGATACAGTACACTGGAAATAGCATCAACCTTTGATTGGTTCTCTTTGGTTAGGATGCATTGTTTGATCTTACTAGCAGTATCACCACATACACTGTAAGTCATGTTTTTTTTATGTATGAAAAAAAGAGATATAAATGTGTTACAAATATTAAATAACAGCTACAACAAAACAAATTTGAAAGGAGTAGGAAACAGTAAGTAAAAAAATTAAATATTTCCATGCTTTGCTACTTTGCAAACTCATCTTTACTCTGCTTGTGTAGCTATGTCAAATATGAAGCCATTCTGATATCTTCTATGTGGAGCCTATACTCATGAGATTTCCTCTAGGATGGATCATAATAACAGCAGGGCAGAGGTATTAGAACCAAAAGATACACAAAAGATTCAGTAAAATAAATTCTGTTTCCTTGTCCTTACAGGTTCCCCATACTTACTTCTGATGAAAACACTGTTTGATAAAGTAAGGTTCCAGTTATATTATTAACAACTTCAAAAGCCTCTTAGTGATGTCTGCTAGATTCTGTTTGTTGTTGGCACAGCTGTTTTTTTTTAGAATATTTCCAATCTCTGCTGATTTAAAAAATCACATATGCTAAGCTTAAAGTGGAACTTCAGTCATTTTTTCATCTTTCCATCTATTAAATAGTTTGCCCTTGTTTTAACTTTGGATAGTAAAACTTTTTTTTCTGCCAGTAAATACCTTATACAGCCCACTACCTGTTCTTGTCTGAAAAAATGCCTAGGCATATGACATCATGCATAGCTCTCTCTCTGTCTCCTGAGAGTTTGCCAGGAAGGGAGGGGGGATGAGTCATAAGAGGGCCAATGAGAGCTGCAGAGTTGGAGGTGTGCCTCTGTGTGTCTGTGTAAGTCCAGGAAGTGAACAGGCAGCAGCTTCAGCTGCCCACAGTTAAAATAATTGAAGCCAGACGTAGTGGAGGGAGATTTCGGCAGCATATTTGGCAAGTACAGAATCACAGTATATATAAAATAATATGCAAAGTAGTTGGAGGGAAGCTTCAGAATGGCAAATATGTTTTTATTACAAATTATATGTGTCTTTATTAGGCTTTTGGCTTTTATTGCTATTTTTTACCCAGTGATCCAGCCATTAACATACTGAAATAGATGGACTTCACTAACAAGCTGAACTTTTTTTTTCCTTTTCAGAGAAAGATTTTACAAAAATTAAAGCAGAGTTCTGCCGCCCCCTATCAAAAAATTAAAAGTCAGCAGCTACACATACTGTAGCTGCTGGCTTTTAATATTAGGACACTTACCTGTCCTGGAATCCAGCGATGTCGGCACCCCAGCCAATGTTTCCATCGGCTCTTGGGTGCTGCTGCCGCCACTACCTGTAAGGGAAGCCGGCAGTGAAGCCTTGTGGCTTCACAGCTGATTCCTTACTGCGCATGTGCAAAGCTCAATGCACTTTCTGAATGGCCCGGCGACAGGGGAAGGAGGAGGGGGCCGAACTTCCGAGTGATCTCGCCTTGGAAGTGGGAATGGGTACCTGTAAAAAACAGGTTTCCTCTGCCCCCCGAAAGGTGTCAAATGTGGCACAGGAGGGGAGGAGGAGGCAGATAAGCAGAGCTCCCACTTTTGGGTGGAACTCCGCTTTAATAAACGATGACCATTTTACGCACCCCTGTCAGTGCTAAAATATTTTTTTCTCCACCCTCTAACTGCTACTTTTACTTGGCAGCTTCATCTGTTAAAACAGTTCTTTGGTCGTTTGATAAAAAAATGTTTTAGCTACTGACTTTTTACAGACACTTACCTGTCCAGGGATCCGGCGCTGTCCTCACCAAAACTGGTTTCTTTACCAGTCTTCGGATCCTTGCCAGCATGTTTACTGTGGGCAGCCAGCTGTGACTCCTTGCGGCTTAATGGTAGGCTGCCCACTGCGCATATGTGAGCCAACCTGTGAGTGGTCCTGAAGCTTTCTGAGTCCTGCGAATTGTCTCAAAAGGCTGCGGGTGGTGTGAGGGTTGGGGGGTTGGGGGAGGAGAACTTCTGCTTGGATCTTCTAGACAACATGTGTCAAACACAAGGCACTCTGTACACAGCGCACCCCTGAACCCTGCACTCGGTATGTAGCTCACCTCTGAACTCTGCATTATGTGCATTCCTAAACTCCACACATAATGGACTTCTGGTATTTATTGCCCCTTTACGATCCTCCCACTGTTGGCAAGAGGGTATTGTTGAGTACCTGCACCTGTTCTCTGAGGAATAAATCCCTACTTAAATTTATATAGTCTTACAGATACAATTGGTCCTTTGAGGACTGCCATATTGCTGATGTGGCCCACAATGAAATTGAGTTTGATGCCCCTGACCTAGACTGTCTGAGTGAAGGTGGGAGTGGGTACCCGTCAACACCAAGTACCCTCTCCCCCCCAAAAAAAAATGTAAGTCCCAAAAGTTGAAGAGGAGGGGGGGACTTCCCTTTTGGATGAAGTTCTGCTTTAAATAAAGTTGAAAAATAACAGACTTACTAGCAGGATTACCACATCTAAGAAATGGTAAGCTGCAATAGATTTCATTTTTGTTTTAGGATTTGATAGTGTTTTATCGTTATTCTTTAATATAGATAGGACAGCCTTCCCTTGATGTTACAGAGAAAGTGGTACTTGTTGTACTATTATAAATAGTACAGAGCCAATTGATTTATTTTAGCTTATTTCATGAATTTGTGTCCTTTTAGTTATTCTTTTATTATGTATATGAATGATCTCAATGAGCTGTCCATAATAATGTATAGGTTTTTACCGTAGATTATTGAATACTTTTGTTATCTATCTATTGTATGTCTCCATGTAAGAGTTTTTTACATTATTGGAGAAGATATATATGATTTTTTTAGTCGTTTTTAGTATCTAATCCCCCCCCCCCATACTAGCCTTGATAAAGGGGGAGGCATTTTCCTCAAAGCCGTGTTGGCGGCACCTGTTACTTGAGAACTGCTAACTTCAATAACCCTCTTAAATATACTCTCACGTGTTATAAACTTTTATAGCAAGCGTGCCTCTATATCCATACAAAAGTAGTCTATGAAGCATCTTTTCTAACACTTTCAGAGAGGCAGCAGCCCAGGGTCTACCTACAACTCACGGAAGGACAACTCACTCCACAGTGCTTCCAACAATATCAAACCATCTACCGGTCTAGTGCTGTCCTCACATTGGATTGTTTTGACATGAGGATGAGCCATATGAATGTCAGAGCTCCTCTATCTGTGCCCCTAAACTTAGACAATTTAACAGTAAATTGTCCCATAGAGTTTATCTAGTTCTTTTTTTTTTTTTAATCATGTAATTTTTATTGAAAACGTTTTCTCACAATTTACAACAAAACTGAGACATACAAACCATTCCCACTAGACATAATAATAAAGGAAGAAAAAAAAACAAAAAAACCCCACCAAAACCTCAAATTAATTCCATTAATTCCAGATTAGATTAAACAATCATTGTTTCTTAAAGCTTTTCAACATAACAATAGATTAATAAATACTATATATATATAATATATATATATGTTTGTTTTAAACCTGAGATCTAACCCACTTTTTAACTTTCTACAACATTGTCGGTAAACTCAACAGATTGCACAGACTGGAGTCTAGCCATGGAGACCAAATTTTTCGAAAATTTTCGGGGCATTTCCTATGTTTAGATGTCAATTCCTCCCTTCCTAAATCAAAATTGATCATATTGGACCATTGAGCAGTTGTTAGTGGGGAATTTGATATCCATTTTTTTAATTTGAGTTTGCGGGTTATATACATAGATCGCAACCACATCACATGAATTTCAGATGGGAGAATATTTTCCAATATTATCCCTAGCAAGGCTATTTTTGTATCAAAATGAACATGTGTAGAACATGGGGTATTTAAGATATCAAATATGTTCTCCCAATATTGATGCAATTTAGGGCAACGCTACAACATATGTATGAGTGTACCCGTATCAGTAGTACATCTTGGGCAATTTGGTTTGCTTGCTTTACCCCATGAATGTAGCTTTAGAGGAGTATAGTCAGACCTGTAAATAATAAATAATTGGGTCAACCACTGTGAGGAGGATAAGGAGACTCTGGTCAGATTCTTCAAAGCCTGCTCCCACTCTTCCACACTAATGCCCTGTACACACGGTCGGACTTTCCGACGGAAAATGTGCGATCGGAGCTTGTTGTTGGAAAATTCCGACCGTGTGTGGGCTCCATCGGACATTTTCCATCGGATTTTCCGACACACAAAGTTTGAGAGCAGGCTATAAAATTTATCAAAAAGCATAAATAAAAGAAAAAAAACGCGCTGAAAAATAATATAAACACTTAAAGCTGCACGAATAAAACACCAATACCTGTGTACAATAAAAATAAAATAGAAAACAAAGGTGCGCTCATAATGAACATAATCTGTGTAAAAAATACATAATCTAAATCCCTGTAAGAAAATCAGAAATGTGCATCAAAAAATATTGATAATTAATCAATTAAATCAATGGTAAAAAGCTGTGAAAAAAATATGCTTAAAAAGTGTCATAACATTTCAAGAAAAGTTTTCACAACCCAAATGGATAAGGAACAGTCCTTAGATGAAATACTCCAAGGAGCGAAAGTTCTTATGATGAACAGTAGGAGAGGGAGTCCCATACATAAACAGTTACTTCACAGAAGCAGGAGGAAGCATCCACCTTCCGACCAGTCAGACACTGCACATATAAATGGAGAGGGAGGGAAATGAGGATAAGAGCTCTCATATAGTCCCACAGTATTAAAAGGTGGACCCTTACCCTCAATGATGGACCTCCTCTCTGGCGAGGTCTCACACGCAGGCAGACTTTGCCCTCTGCAGGGACTGTGGATGGATGATGTCCGGATCCAGCTCATACAGTGTGCGTCTCCAGCTTGGCTTCTACCAACTCATCTACCTGGGGGGGGAGGGAGTGACAAGCACACAAACATTAGATGGGGAGGCTGTATTGGTTTTCTTGTCTTTAGATTGTTACCCCCTCTCTTTTCACCTGGTGATCTGGCCAGTAACACCCCTCCTGTAGTAATGAGACACAACTCTGGGGGAATGAGAACAGGTGATGATGATCGACATACTGAAGAAGGCCGACTATGAGGGGAAGTATGGACCGTACCCCAACCCCAATGTCAGAAGGGCCAAGATCATGGCGAAAGTGGTCAAGAGTCTGCACCGGAATTTCAGGGTACGACGATCCAAGGGTCAGCTCAGGAAGCGGTGATCGGACCTCAAAATCAGGGAGCATGGGCAGTACAGAAGGATCAGGAGAGTGCTGCAAAAAAGTAAGTAGTTGTGCTGTGTTCCTATTCTTTCTTTTTATTACATTCGTGCTGCTCCATGTGCTTTTCTTAACTGTTGGATCATAAAGGAAAAATTTGCGCTAATCAAATGTGTAAGCAAGAAGCCAGCAAAGTTCGTTGATATCAAACATAAAATCCAATAATAAATATGTTGCTGCGCTAAATAACTAAAAAACAGTCCAGAAAGGTCTGAAGAATAGGAGAAGTCCAATCACCAGATATAGTGGAGATGTGAAGGGGCACTCATCACCACGTGATAATGTAGTCTGCTTACCAGAAGGCTGTACAAATTAGGCATGTACGGATATTCCTAAATAACATCCAGCAAGTCCAGCTCCCTGGAACCCCTCTTCATCACAGACAGCAACCTCCTTATAACTTCCAATATGTGGTCATCAAATACCCAAGAAGAGAATTTCTCTTCTTGGGTATTTGATGACCGCATATTGGAAAGTCCCACCTTCGATGCGATTACTGGGAGTTGTAGATCTGTGAAGGAAGTTATACGGAGGTTGCTGTCTGTGATGAAGAGGGGTTCCAGGGAGCTGGACTTGCTGGATGTTATTGAGGAATATCCATACATGCCTAATTTGTACAGCCTTCTGGTAAGCAGACTTCATTATCACGTGGTGACGAGTGCCTCTTTTCTTAACTGTTGTACAGTTTAAAATGACAATTTTCATGTTCATGGGCACATTATTCGTTCGTATGATACATTGTTCGTTCGGGCTAAAAAACATCATTGTTTCGGCCATATGCATTTGAATACATTTTTTAGGGCCTACTTCTCTTAAAATAATTTTGTTGTGTAGATGGGTTTGTACCTAGAATGTAATGCAAACTAGATTCTGTGTAAGGACAGGACACTGAGCAGCTGTTTACACATCTGGACACTGGAGCACTAGTGTGGGACACCAGAACACCCTTTTTATTAGGGGGCCCACACAGGTGCTCCAGTGTATACCATAAGGGTGACTCCATCTGTGAAGCTTGTACAAAACAGGTAAGTATTCAAGCTTGACAAAGGACAAAAATTTTTCTTCATCTTGGAACTCTGACAAAAGAGACAATTGTACCCCACTTCCAAGCAATGTTTCATATTCCGATTTCTGCCATCAAATATTTGTGTGCTAAGTATACCTTTTTTACATAAGGGAGAAAAGACTCGGAGGACACCCCTCATCCGAGGAGACCACAGACCCCCACCTCTGGAAGAAGTGGAGACCCACCAAAGACAACAGGAGGAGGAGGAGGAGGAAGGAGATGTGGTGGAAATTGTTACCACAACAGGTGAGTGTCTGTGACCACAGGCTCAGGTAAGAGATGGATGCCGGCATATTTATAATACATGGTGTGTTTTTGTTTCTCTGTTTTTAGGTGATCATGATGTTGTGGATCCAGGTCATTTCACCTCTGAAAGTGCACAGATCCTGATCGGGGAGATTATGGGGTGTAATAGGGACTTGGAAAACATCCAGAAAAACATCAATGATGTTCAACAAAAAATGAAGAACTTCATTGATATTTTAGGGAGAGTTTAAAACCCCTCTAAATCCCTTCCCTTTTTTGTGGTTTTTGGGATTGAAAAATTTCTAACATTTTTTGACATATTCGAGAAAAGCCAAATTTTGAAGATGCACACAGTGTGTCAACATGTGCTATCTGCCATCACGGGAGATCAATGTATGCGTTTTGGGGGTGCAACCCCTTCCTCAATAATAAAGTAGCTGGGAGGAAGGGGTTGCACCCCCAAAACACGTCCCTTGATCCCCCGTGATGGCAGCTAGCACATGTTGACATTCGGCAATTTGTGTGCATCTTCAAAATTTGGCATTTTCAGGGGTGACTTCACCCCATCTGAACGCAATATCAAACACAGTTTACAAATACTCATGTCTGATATTGCCTTTAATTTATTTAAAAGTTGAACTTTGTAAGTTCCAGATTTGTGTCTTTCTTGTTGGTTTTAAACATGCCTGTTTTACCTTAAATGGACATTTCTACATTTAGTAATGTGACCCAAAAAATGGTTGTACAACAAACATGTTGGTTTGTTTTAAAAACCTTTTCTAAATGCACATGTGATTGTGCTGGTATTGAAAAGATTGATAATCAAGAATGTGTGGATTATTGTTTCAACGCTCCCAAACTTTTGTTGTGCTCAAATTGGTGTTTTCTGTGACAGTGGGTTTTTTTTCCTAAGGGAACATCCACTTTGCACTACAAGTGCAGTTTCAGTGCAGTTTCAAGTGCACTTGTAGTGCAAAGTTTCTTTGCCTTTAGTAAATAACACCCAACAGTGCTTTGTAATGTTACACAGTCACGCCATTTTCAGGGCTCACCACATTTCTGTCAGGGTCAGTTAAAAGAAACACAAGCAGTAAATGTCACCAAAGATTTTAGTAGTTAAAATGATTTGTTTATTTTAAAAAGGTTTCAGACATTATCTGGCATATTGATGGCCCCCCTACCTGCAAGTAATCAAGGTATCTAAAATGGACCTCACGGGCACTCAGGGGGGCAAGCCAGGACGGCCACTTTCAAGTGCCTTCAGGGTTGGTTCATTATGATTTCCGGCCTCAGGCCCAACTGAGGCAGCATAGCTGGCAGAATTTTGCCTTAAAAAGTTTTGTAGAACACAGCACGCCAGGATGATATGATTCAGTTTGTACTCTGCCATGTGTATGGGTGTAAGAAATAGGCGGAACCGGCTGGCCATGATTCCAAATGTGTTCTCCACCACTCTTCTGGCTCTGGCCAGCCGGTAATTAAAAACCCTCTGGTCCGGGGTGAGGGTCCTCATAGGGAATGGCCGCATAAGATGGTCCCCTAGTGCAAACGCTTCATCCGCAACGAAGACGAATGGGAGTCCTTCCACATTGTCTTCTGGAGGTGGCAAGTCCAAGCTGCCATTCTGGAGACTCCTGTAGAACTCTGTCTGGGCGATGACTCCACCATCGGACATCCGGCCATTCTTCCCCACGTCCACATACAGGAACTCATAAGTAGCCGACACCAACGCCAACATCACAATACTATTGAACCCCTTGTAGTTGTAATAGTATGACCCCGAGTTGGGTGGTGGGACGATGTGGATGTGTTTCCCATCAATTGCCCCTCCGCAGTTAGGAAAGTCCCACCGCTGGGCAAAGTGGGAGGCCACAGTCTGCCATTCCTGTGGTGTGGAAGGAAACTGTGGAGTCAAACAATAAAAAAAAATTAATCATTTTGCACCTAAACAGGGAAAGCAGATTAGACACAAACATTCTTGCCCAACATCAGTATAACATTTATTTTAGGGAGTTTTGAAAGACCAAGGTATAAGGTCCACCTATCAGATTTCCCCCCCCCCCCATCTCATGGGCCATTTCAAAGATTTTAGGGGGGAGATCTTTTGGTCAGGTAACCCTCTCCACTTCATTGAGAGATGAATGCCTAAATAATGTGTATTACTTTGGCCAGCCCCTCCTTACTTACACTATTGACAGCCCACTGGACAGGTAAGAAGTGTCATTATACAAAGATATAAATACACACTGTACACATTTTAGCACATTTGGACATTCTGCTATTACCTATCAAGATAATAATAGTATACCAAAAATTTAAACAGTACCATTTGAAAGTATACAGGCAGGCCCTTGCACTATATGCTTTGGGGAATTCATCCATAAATCTGACCACAAAAGAGATGGCTATAGTGTGTATGGGTTTGGCAAAGTCAGCAGATAGATGATTGAGGATAGAGAGAGAATTGGTATCAGCTGACTTAGCAGTTGGGGGGAGGGAGGGTTCCAAATGATTTGGGGACCCCAAAAAAAGCCTCTGGAACTCTGCCTGAATTTAAAGCACAAATCACATTTTGACACATTTTAGTGGGTATTTAGGGTAAAGCACTACTATGGAGCTGATAAAATACATTGTTAAGTGACTACATGAGGTGAATATAGGGCCAGGAGACCATGTTGGGGAAGTAAGTGAAAGCAAATATGTATGAAGGACAAAAAAAAAAAATTATATAAAAATCCAGCATGCATGAGGACAAAGGGGACATTCACTGCACATTACAATCATGGTCATTAGGGAATGAGGAAAGAAATACATTACATTAGCAAACATTATATACAATAAAATGTGATATTAAAGGATAAATCTTACCTTAATATAATCCTTCTGCAGGACCTGGATGATGGCAGAACAGGTCTCTGGGATAATGATCCCCAGAGCCTGGGGGAGATGCCTGTCAAGAACTTCAAGTCCTGCAGGCTTCTCCCCGTCGCCAAGTACCACAGGGTGGTGACTAGCCTCTGCTCCGGAGTGATGGCTTGCTGCATGCAGGTATCCTGCCTGCTGATATAGGGGGTCAGCAAAGCCAACAAATGGTGAAATACGAGGTCCGCCATCCTGAGAAAGTTCCTGAAATCATCAGGATTATTCTCACGGATCTCACGGAGCAAAGGCATATGACAAAACTGGTCACGCTGAAGCAACCAATTCTTGGTCCATGAACTCCTCCCCACCCTGTTCATGGACTGGACTTGTGTCAAGGTAAGGACCCCAACACCAAGCCCCCACACAGCACGAACTCTACGAAGAGTACGTATATGCAACATGGCTAGAAAATGGTCGGCTGCTCAGAACGAAGTAACAGAACGCACTGAAGAACAGGAAGGCCTGTGAAGAGCGACCTGAAAAACAGAAAGATCGCACAGAATAATCCAATACGAACTGACTGCACGCACTGAAGAGCAGACACAAACCCGCAAGCACAAACTGAACAGCAGAAAACGATCTGAAAACCACGAGTCTGAAAAAGCGCGAATCGTCTCTCACCAAACTTTTACTAACACGAGATTAGCAAAAGGAGCCCAAAGGGTGCCACGCTTGGTTCAGAACTGCCCTTTTCTAGTCTTGTCATACGTGGTGTACGTCACCGCGTTTTTGGCGATCGGAAATTCTGACAACTTTGTGCGACCGTGTGTATGCAAGACAAGTTTGAGCCAACATCCATCGGAAAAAATCCATGGATTTTGTTGTCGGAATGTCCGATCAATGTCCGATCGTGTGTACGGGGCATAAGAGTCTATAGATCTCTACGCCACCACTCAAGACTACTATCCTGTGGGCTAAGTGTTATTTGTAGGGAAGAATATACAGTGGGGAGAACAAATATTTGATACACTACTGATTTTGCAGGTTTTCCTACTTGCATAGCATGTAGAGGTCTGTAATTTTTATCATAGGTACTCTTCAATTGTGAGAGACAAAAACCTAAAACAAAAATCGCATTGTATGATTTTGCATTTTATTGCATGACATAAGTATTTGATCACCTACTAACCAGTAAGAATTCCGGCTCTCACAGACCTGTTATTTTTTCTTTAAGAAGCCCTCCTGTTCTCCACTCTTTACTTGTATTAAGTGCACCTGTTTGAACTCGTTACCTGTATAAAAGACACCTGTCCACACACTCAATCAAACAGACTCCAACCTCTCCACAATGGCCAAGACCAGAGAGCTGTGTAAGGACATCAGGGATAAAATTGTAGACCTGCACAAGGCTGGGATAAGCTACAGGACAATAGGCAAACAGCTTGGTAAGAAGGCAACAACTGTTGGTGCAATTATTAGAAAATGAAAGAAGTTCAAGATGATGGTCAATCTCCCTTGGTCTGGGGCTCCATGCAAGATCTCACCTCGTGGGGCATCAATGATCATGAGGAAGGTGAGGGATCAGCCCAAAACTACATGGCAGGACCTGGTCAATGACCTGAAGAGAGCTGGGACCACAGTCTCAAAGAAAACCATTAGTAATACACTATGTCATCATGGATTAAAATCCTGCAGCGCACGCAAGGTCCCCCTGCTCAAGCCTGCTCAAGCCAGCACATGTCCAGGCCCATCTGAAGTTTGCCAATGACCATCTGGATGATCCAGAGGAGGAATGGGAGAAGGTCATGTAGTCTGATGAGACAAAAATAGAGCTATTTGGTCTAAACTCCACTCGCCGTGTTTGGAGGAAGAAGAAGGATGAGTACAACCCCAAGAACACAATCCCAACCCTGAAGCATGGAGGTGGAACATCATTATTTGGGGCTGCTTTTCTGCAAAGGGGACAGGACGACTGCACCGTATTGAGGGGAGTATGGATGGGGCCATGTATCGCGAGATCCTGACCTCCTTCCCTCAGTAAGAGCATTGAAGATGGGTCGTGGCTGGGTCTTCCAGCATGACATGACCCGAAACACACAGCCAGGGCAACTAAGAAGTGGCTCCGTAAGAAGCATCTCAAGGTCCTGGAGTGACCTAGCCGGTCTCCAGACCTGAACCCAATAGAAAATCTTTGGAGGGAGCTGAAAGTCTGTATTGCCCAATGACAGCCCCAAAAGCTGAAGGATCTGGAGAAGGTCTGTATGGACTAGTGGGCCAAAATCCCTGCTGCAGCGTGTGCAAACCTGGTCAAGAACTAGAGGAAATGTATGATCTCTGTAATTGCAAACAAAGTTTTCTGTACCAAATATTAAGTTTTGCTTTTCTGATGAATCAATTAAGTATGTCATGCAATAAAATGCAAATTAATTACTTAAAAATCATACAATGTGATTTTCTGGATTTTTTAGATTCCATCTCCCACAGTTGAAGAGTACCTATGATAAAAATGACAGACCTCTACATGCTTTGTAAGTAGGAAAACCTTCAAAATTGGCAGTGTATCAAATACTTGTTCTCCCCACTGTATATGTCTCCAATGATTCCCTGTTTGGAACATTTTGTAGATACTGCCATAGTCAAGCTCGAGGAGGCATTTTATTTTAACTGGAAAGTCGCTGACTGGCTCTTTAGAGCATGCTCCAACTCCAAGTACTGATAAAATAGTTTATTAGACAAATTATATTTTTCTGCTAGTTTATTAAATGGTTGTAAATCCTTATTGTTGAAAAGCTAATGAAGAAGCACAATGCCAGACCTTTTCCATGAGCCAAAGTTTTCAAGCTTTGCTACCTCAGGTAATCGCATGTTATTCCATATGGGCATATGTTGGGTGTATCCCTCATGGGAAGTACATTTTTGGACAGTAGTCCAAACTTTATGAATTAAGTCAAATGTGGGAAAATAGCATTTACTATAAAAATGATGAGCTACTATTAGCTGTACCACTGGTTTCACCTGAAATTGAGAAAGTATAATTTGCTGTATAGGCTCCTCAGAATCTATGACATTCCACCCACATAGTTGCTGAAGTTGTGATGCCAGGAAATAAAAACTGGCATTTTGGACAGCTAGACCTTCTCCATCCTTGGGCAGCTGCAGGGCTCCTATTCTAATCCGAGGGGTATTCATATCTCCAGATAAGGTCCCTAAAGAAGGTATCCACCTGCCGAAAAAATTTCTGAGGTCATATTGGACAGTTATGTAGGGGATACAGCAATTGTGGCATCCAAACCATCTTTATCAAATTGGCCCTGCCAACTACCGTTAAAGGTAGCTTGCTCCATATCTAGTTCTTTAATACTACTTTCCGATTATAGAACTTATTTCATTAATTCACCAAAATGAAAAACACTCACACTTTGCTTAAACCAGTCCATTTGATTGTTCTTTGATGTCAAACCATAGGAGATTTTGAATGCATGCTGTCATGTCCCAGGATCAACTTGGATCTCTAGGATATGTCTAGGAAAGTCAAACTTCAAAGCTATAAATTCTTCATCAAGAATCCTCCTTTAATACTATTGCCAACATGTTTAACAATATACTTTTAACCCCCCCCGTTTGTTATATTTACTTGTTAAACACTGACTGATAGAATCCTGTCCCCTTGGCACTACCAGGGTGGCATATTTGGAGTGAGCCATCTCCCTTATATGTCTCCCTGTATGTGGCAGCAATCCCACCTAGCCCATGTGACATAATCACACCATGCTGGAAACATGTGTCTCCAATGTGTTAAACATGTTATAATTAGTATTAAAGGAGGGTCACAAGCATTAAAGCTTAACTCAGCACCAGGGACAATACTTACAATCAATGAAAGGTGTCCTTTTGCGCTGGTGGCTGCTGTGTTGCCTGAAATCTTCAGTCCCCCCCCCCCGATACCTCCACAGCTATGATCTTCTGGTGCTGCAGTGGTTAATATGAGTGGCTACACCTGTCGCTGGCTCTCCTCAAACATGTTGACTATGCCTGCCCTTTCCACCCGCCTGCTCCATTCCTGGGAGCTGTACTATCGGTTCCTACAATGAAAAGCGTTCTATGAATCGAGGAGGCAGATCTTTCATTTATACACCTGTCCTCCATTCCTAGAGCACTATTCATTGTGGTAACCAATTGTACTACATGGTGTAACTTGGTGTTTGGCAGGGATGAGTCCTTTGCTTACACAGTTTGTGCTGTCCCTCTTTCTCATCTCAGAAACTATGGAGATATGGCAATAATGAATTGTGGCTTCACACATTGGCTATGCAACGCATTGGGATTGTGTGGACTACAATAGTAGCAGCATATACACAAACATTATGGCAGATTAAACCATCCGCTTATGTGTATTTTCTCTTTGCCATTTAGGTAGTTGGCTGTAGTTCTGCTTGAATCCTTTCTGAACTTCTCCCAAATCAAATGGGCGCCCGGGAGGATGGTGGTTGGGAGGGGGATGTTTGTTTATGCACAGAAGCTATTTTCTTCTAGCAAGTAACAGTCTAAAATAGTACGAGAATGTATTGATTTCATAGGAAAAGAATTCTGAATGCAAAGTGCTGAGGCTGACTGAAATCAAATGAGACTTATAAAACTCCAAGAGTTGACAAAGCACATAAATCCTCCTAGATTCTTGGCAAAAAAATGCTCTCATCTTTATGAAATAGGATAATTTTGACTTTAAATTTTAATTGCCTGTAAACTGAATGTTGTACATTTTATTTAGAACACCAGGTACTAAGAAATGTTTTGGCATTTTCTTAAATTGACTTAATTTGTATGAAGAAAGGGCGATAGTGGCTTCAGGTTATCATTTTAATTTGTTCAGCTCAGATGGATCTGTCATGATTCCTGCATGCTGAAACGAGAAACAACTAAATATGATTTTGTGCTATATCACAAAGGTACTTTGAACACTGGATGGATTATTCTATTTAATAAAAGCATGAAGTAGGTCACTGGAAATTTATATTTTATTAAACTACTTAAGAGGTCGTCGTTTGAACTTAGCAGACTGCTGCAATCTGCTGCTTGAGTGCTGCTGGACTGTGAGGACACATGAGAGATGCTAAGGGGTTCTTCCAGTTAGCTGTCAACTGTCAGATTATTATTTTTTCCCTGTTAAAAAAACATTTAATTAAACCCAGAGAACTCTTATCACTTCCCTTCAGGTATATCAAGCCTGATTCAATACAGGCAGTGACAACTGTCACCAGAAAGAAGATTAATATAAAGTGTAGAATCCTGCCACGGGGGGGAGAGAAATCTGTTACATTTTAGCTTTATGGAAATAAATATAAGGGCACATCAGAGCATCCCTATATTAAGATATATTCCATCTAGAAGGGAGGGCAGTGGTATTCTGAAGCATGAATTTTATTTGATGATGGGGATGTTGCAGTCGCCACTAGCATTTGTGAATAATTTAAGGAGTTGTTAAGGCAGGCTGAGGGCTATCTATCTGTACAGAGCAGACCTAAAATTTATACATTAGAAATTAGTTAAATATTCCCTAAAGTTTAATAGGTTTCATATACTTTTTGATAATAAATCTTTTATGAAGGGCTTCAGCAACAAATTGAAGCCAAACACCAGCAAAATTTCTTTTTTTAGTTTTCTTTCAGGTTTTTATTTTTTTTGGAGACTCTGTTGGTAATATTTTTTTTTTCTCTCTCTTCCTGTCCCTGTGACACGCATACAAGAAAAAAAGGGGTGTAGTCCTCTCAGGGGCAGTAAGGCCACGAGATTAAAAAAAACATAGTTAGGCATTCTAATCCTGTCCCATGCTACTAAAACTATGTGTATGTTTTTCAGTGACCCCATTGGAAAGATTTCCCATCACTCCCATACCTGATGAAAGTAAGGAAATATCTACACAATAAGAAGATAGATGAGAGTAAAAACCCGAGAGAGACTTTTCCCTGATCTATCATGCTTGAGGTGATTGTAGCTGCATTAGTGCACTTGTGACAGAAACAATTTTGTACTGTCTGTGATACTTTTTGTATTTGCAGTAACAGAATTTTTAAGCAGTCAGGACAAGCTTTCGGGGTATGTTCCCTTCTTCAAGGTCCCAACCAAGGCTGCTGATAAGGCAGTACAACCAGCCCTCCTGTACTGGGCCTGGGCCCCACCAGTTAAAAATGAAGGCCCGGGCCTCTGCTGAGCAAGAGGGCTGGCTGTACTGTCTTGTCGCAGACACTGATCATCTTCTGCCTCCCCTGCAATGCTGCCAGCTTCTCCTTCTCTTTATCCCTCCTGCTGCATTGCAGGGGGATTGGTTTTAGCACATGCTCCCCTGTGTGCCACGATTCCCCGCAGTGCTGCCAGCTTCTTTCCTCTCTTCTCCCGCTGGCAGCTGTTGCGGGCACACAGGGGGATGTTTCAAGATGGAAAGCGGGGGGAAAAGGCTGGTAAATGTGTAATTTACTGGCCCCCTTCCTTTCCTGAATAAACACAGTGAGTAATTGGTACCAACAACCCCTGTGTCCATTCATCACTTAACTTCCCTGGCAGTATTCCAGAGTGTGGCTCAGGGTAAAATTTCAGTACCATTAGCGGTAACCCCGAGCCACACTCGGGATTGCATTGCTGGATCCTATAAGAGGTGACTTACCTTGTCCCCACAATCCTGCAATGTACTCCCGCTGTGTCCAGCGGCCGGATCTTCCGCCTGATGCTCTGTGTGTCTGGATTTCTATCCCTGTGAGCATCAGGACGCAGGGGGTGGAACCGGCGGCAGATTCAAAATGTATAAATCACAACACACACAATACATTGTAATCTTATTGGATTACACTACTGTATCAAATCATTTGACCTCAGTTTGCCCCCAGTGCTTTGTCCAGTACCCTTGCCTGCAGTTTTACTGTTCTTTCTGCCTGGAAATTGGAGAATGACCATGGCATCCAAAAAGCGTGCCTCTACAACAAAAGCTGTTTATGTACAAAAACCAAAAGGTTAACACTGCGCTTGAAAGTAAAAAACTATATAAAGAATGAATAAAACAAATTTGATTGTAGATAAAGCTGCCAGCACCAACAGTCTTCAATACAAAACTAAAATCAGTGTAAAATGCAGATTGGGTGCATCAATAAAAATATTGATCAAAATTATTAACCAAATGAATTAACATTTAGTAGTAGTGAAAAATATAAGTGGAAAACTACAACAGTTTCTCTAAAAATCAAAAATATTGGTCGAAAAAAATATTAAGAACTAAATGAATTAACATTCAGTAGTGGTGAAAAATATATAGTGGAAAACTAAAGCAATGTCCCAACCAGTCAAAATAGGGGAAAAAAAGGAAAATGTTGAGCAAAAATCGACACAAGCAATCAATTAAATGAACATGCAGTGATGATAAAAAGTGTAAATGGAAGACTAAAGCAGAATCCCCAAAAAGATTGGAGAAATTTAACAAAAGCAATCGAGTGAAAGCAAAATGAAAAATATAAAAAGTGGAAAATACTACAAATGACATTGATGTGAATCACAACTATAAAAGCATATTAACGCAGAATATAAAGTGACAGAACATCAAAGGAATTCCAAAAATAATGATGATCATAAAATATGCAAAAAAGACTCAAAAGAGTAATAACAAACAGAAATTAAAACAAATAAAATCCCAAAAAATAACAAAAAATGTTTGAGAATGTTCATGAAAGTGAAAACAGCTGATCGCAGTGAAAAGAATAGTGGAGAGCCTTCATCCAAATGAGTTGTGCACCCAAAGTGAGCGTGCCTCTACAAAAAAAGCTGTTTATGACCTGCTGGAAAACAGCGATAGCGATACAGATTCACTTGCAGAATTTAGTGACATCGATTCGTGGGGAAATTCGTCATCAGACACAGAAAGTGATTTCAGCGACGATCCTGCAATTGAGCTCAGTTATGTGTGGACTTGGTGCTCTATTGACTGCAGTACGGATCACGCAACGCCCCCAAGATTCCCATTTACTGGAGCACCTGGTATGAAAGTGGATGTTGAAGATGACAACCCCTTGGCATACCTACAACTTTTGACTGATGAGGTTATTGAAAAAATAGTTATGGAGACAAACCGTTACCAAGAGCAACAAGCTGCTATGCATCAGAAGTTTTCAAGAAGTAGAAAGTGGGAACCAGTGACCAAAGATGACATTTGGAAATTTCTGGGCCTAATAATTCTTCAGGGAGTGGTGGGGAAACCCCTGCAGAAGTAGTATTGGACAACCAATAAATTACTTGCCACTCCATTCTATGGCACGGCCATGTCAGAGTACAAATTTTCCCTGATAATGAAACATTTACACTTTGAAAACTATGAAGAATTTAATGAAACTCCTCATCCAGCACCCAAACTCAGGAAAATTTGGGAAGTATCTCAAATGATTCTGAAGAATTTCCAACAAAGCTATGTACCAGATAGAGACATCAGCATAGATGAAAGTCTAATGGCCTACAAGGGAAGGCTCAGCTGGATACAATACATGGCATCAAAGAGAGCACGATTTGGCGTAAAATCCTTCATGTTATGCGAATGGACAACTCGATACATTTGGAATTCAGTCCTATACACTGGGTAAGGAACCAAATTCAATCTAAAATACAGCAATTATGGAATGGCAACATCTTCCGTTCTTTCACTGATTGAGCCATTGCTAAATCAGGGCTATTGTTTAATTACAGATAACTTTTATAAATATCCTGAACTTTATGAGTTCCTTCTGCAGAACAAAATGGATGCCTATGGAACCGTTAGGGCTAACCGGAATGACGTGCCGCCAATCTTTGGCAATAAGAAGCTCAAGACTGGAGAAATGGTTGCCTGGCAGAAAGGCAAAATGATGGCACTGCGATGGCGTGACAAAAAAGATATGTGCCTAATGAGTACAATCCATAAAACCTCCACTGTCATGGTACGCACAAAAGGTGGGAAAGATATCATGAAGCCACAAGTAGTGATAGACTACAACAACACCATGGGAGGTGTTGACAGAACCGACCAAGTAATGACATTCTACCCAGCAATGAGAAAACAACAAAAAAAGTACTTCAAGAAGTTCTTCAGGCATCTTCTTGAGCAATGCTTGTGGAATGCCTACATTCTGCTCAAAAAAAGAGTGACACGTCTGTGATTCATTCTGACTTCATTTTGAAAGTTGCCGAATGGATCTTTGTGAACTGCCAAACACCAATGGCTGTGAATAGAGCTGGATGTCTTGATGCTGGCGTTGTCAACCCGGAACGCCTGACTGGTCGTCACTTTATTGACTACATCCCACCAACTAAGAAAAAGTCAGCACCTACAAGGATGTGCATAGTTTGTTACTCGAAGTGAGATGACAGTGCAAAGAAAATCGGAAAGGAAACCATTTCTCCAGTCTTCAGCTTCTTATTGCCAAACATTGGCGGCATGTCGCACCGGTTAGCCCTGATGGTTCCATAGGCATCTGTTTTGTTTTGCAGAAGAAACTCAAGTTCAGGAGATGTATAAAAGTTGTTGGTTGTTATGCAATAGCCCTGATTTAGCAATAGCTCAATGAGTGAAAGAACAGAAGATGTTGCCGTTCCATAGTTGCTGTATTATGGATTGAATTTTGTTTCTTTTCCAGTGTATAGGACTGAATACCAAATGTAGCCAGTTGACGATTTGCATAGCATGTAAGATTTTACACCAAATCGTGCTCTCTTTGATGCAATGTATTGTACCCAGCTGAGCCTTCCCTAATAGGCCATTAGACTTTCATCTAAGCTGATATCTCTCTTTGGCTCTGTTAGAAATCCTTTGGAATCATTTGAGATACTTACCAAATTTTCTTTAGTTTTGGTGCAGGATGAGTAGTTTCATCAAATTCTTCATTGTTTTCAAAGTGTAAATATTTCATGGTCAGGGAAAATCTATACTCTGACATGACCGTGCCAAAGAATAGAGTGGCAAGTAATTTATTAGTTTCCCAACCATTCCCTGAAGTATTATTAGGCCCAGAAATTTCCAAATGTCATCTTTGGTCACTGGTTGCCACTTTCTGCTTCTTGGAAACTTCCGATACGTAGTAGCTAATTGTTGCTCTTGGTACCGGTTTGTCTCAGTAAATATTTTTTCAATAACCTCATCGGTCAGAAATAGTTGTAAGTATGCTAAGGGGTTGTCGTCTTCAATGTCTACTTTCATACCAGATGCTCCAGTAAATGGGAATCTTGGGGGCACTGCATGAACTGTACCACAGTCAATAGAGCACCAAGTTCGCACATCACTGAGTTCAGTCACAAAATCATCACTGTCATGTGATGTCTATCTGTCTGTGTCTGTGATCACTGTCATCAGTGTCTGATGACGAATTTCCCCATGAATCACTATCGTTCAATTCTGCAAGTGATTCTAATTCACTGTCGCTGTTTTCTAGCTGGTCTAAAACCACTTTTGACGTAGAGGGGCGCTTTTTGGATGCCATGGACGTTCTCAAGTTTCCAGGCAGAAAGAATGGTAAAAATGCAGGCAGGGCACTGGACAAAGCATTAGGGACAAAATTGAGGCCAAATAATTTGATACAGTAATGCAATCCTAACAGATTACAATGTATTGTGTGTATGTTATGTTTTGTACGTTTTGAATTTGCCACAGGTTCCGCCTCATGCATCGCGACACTTGCAGGGAACGGAACCTGGAACACAGAGACATCAGGCAGAGGATCTGGCCGGAGGACACAGAGGGAGTACATTGTGGGATCCTAGGAACAAGGTAAGTACCTGTATGTGGATACTGTGGTGTAATCCCAAGTGTGGCTCGGGGTACTGAAAATTAATCCTGAGCCACACTCGGGATTACGCACAGGGAGGCTAAAGTAAACGATTGATGCTGGTATTACTGAGCTCTACTTTCGGAAACTTTACATTTGTTACTGTCGTGTCTTCAATACTTTGAGACAGAGAGGTATCCCAACCCACAAGCACACACATGGACAGGTGAACCCTGAGGAGAAAATGAAGGCTGCTGCTGACCATAATGGAGAAACTAGAGGGATGTTGCTCTACGTAAAGTAATTAGGCTTGATTAGGCTCCATGCAGGGGTGCTAGCCTCGGCTCGCTTCCGAGAAACAGGGTTCAAAGAAAGAAATGGCTGCACACCAAGCTTAAGCTTGAGTCTATTTATTGAAATAGCAAAGTGGCACACACAGGTACAGATGGTTAATGCGTTTTACACAAGAATATTGTGCTTATTCATAACCCGAATAAGCACAATATTCTTGTGTGAAACGCATCAACCATCTGGACCTGCTACCGTCTGGTGTGTGTCACTTTGCTATTTCAATAAATGGACTCAGGCTTAGGCTTGGTGTGCAACCATTTCGTTCTTTGAATGCTGACTATGATATGCAGTCCTGTTTGGAAACTGGAACTATTTTTTTAAGTTGATAAAACTTATTTTCCAAATGTATTTGATATATGTTTGAAGGTTTTTATATAAAAATAATACAATAATATGGTTTTTAAAAAAAGGAATAGTCTCGTGAAACAGGCTTTCAAAACAAATGAACATTTATTATTTATAAAGCGTAACAAATGTATTATTATTAAAGCAGCATCATATGTAAATGTAAACATTTAAAAAAAAAAAAGAAAAAAATGCCTCTTTCTCACACATGTATATACAGTATATCTGTAAAGAACATAGAATACAGAATGTATTAACCTTTTTTAAGCCTTTTAGGAAAGTAATTTGCACTTTAACCACTTCAGCCCCGGAAGGATTTGCCCCCTTAGTGACCGGGCCATTTTTTGTGATACGGCACTGCATCACTTTAGCTGACAATTGCGCGGTCGTGCAATGCTGTACCCAAACAAAATTGACGTCCTTTTTTTCCCGCAAATAGCGTTTTCTTTTGGTGGTATTTGATCACCTCTTATTTTTTGTGCTATAAACAAAAAAAGACTGACAATTTTGAAAAAAAAAAACATTCTTTTTACGTTCTGCTATAAAACATATCAAAAAAAAAAATATAAAAAAAATATATATTCCAATATATTCTCCTACATATTTTTGGTAAAAAAAACGCAATAGGCATACATTGATTGGTTTGTGCAAAAGTTATCGCATCTACAAACTATGGGATAGGTTTAGGGGCTTTTATTTATTTTTTTATTGTTTTTTCTGGTAATGGCGGCGATCTGCGATTTTTAGCAGGACTGCAACATTGCAGCAGACGAATCAGACCCCAAATTACACTTTTTTGGGACCAGTGACATTATTACATTGATCAGTGCTATAAAAATGCACTGATCAATGTATAAATCACACTGGCAGGGAAGGGGTTAACACTAGGGGGCGATCAAGGGGTTAAGTGTGTTCTCTGGGTGTGTTCTAACTGTAGGGGGGATGGTCTACAAGGGACCTGTCAGAGATAGCTGTTCCCCATCGCTGGGAACAGAAAATCTCTGACATGTCATCTGGCAGAATGGGGAATCGCCTTGTTTATGGGCAGTTCCCCATTCTGCCTCTGTACACGTGATCGCGGGTTGCTGGTGGACTCGATGTCCCCTGTGCAAATGTTTTAATGTTTACTCTTACCTTTCAATGGCATTGCATGGCTTTGTAGTGACTTGGAAAAACTCTTGTCACTGGTGGCGCGCTTTTGTCCTGATGGGCCTCAAGCATATGGGAATTGCCTTGGGCAGGCTTTCAAAGTTACAAAATATGTCAAACTCTTTAAAATATACAGCATCAAAACTTGTGCGGTTGCACGTTTTGGCAAATATATGCGTCCCGCAATTTCAGTCAAATGAAAAGATAATTTTTTTAAGTAAATGTAACTCAACTAGAATATAGAAATGCACATACCTTAAACGTTTTGTCTAGATTACTCAATATTATATTATTTTTTTTGTAAATGTAAAAGGCGTTTTAGGAACTAATTAAATTAAGTAAGGTACTTAAAATATCAAAGTAAATTAATTAGCATTTATTTTTATGTTGAAAATTATAAAAATGTTATGTTAAAATTACAAGCCAACAGAATCAGTTTTATCAGTGTAAATATTGTGTAACTCCATACAAATCCCTGTCAGCAACATGTTAATATGGCAGACCTTGAAGTTGGTCTTTCTCTGGCTTTCTGGGTTTTCTCAATCATAAAGGTAAAGGTATCTATATTGCTCATGCTTTCTACTGCTGTCTTGTTGTTGAGGAGGTGACATGCAGCTGTCACTGCAGTGACTTCAGAAAAGCACAAGTGACCTGCTTGGCTGCTATGTTACAAATTATATGTGTTATGTGTGTATATGTGTTAGACATTCTGTATATAGCCCTACAGAACAAACAATGCACAGTCCACATGGGCTTTGCTGCTTAACTGCAGCCAGGAAACAGGAACTTTATTATACAGAGAAAAGACATAGAGTTTACCATAGAGCTGCTACAATCTTATAAACACTATCATCTACTGGCTGATGTAGAATATATCTCCACTAAATACTGATGTACAGTAGTTGCACAAAATACAGTTCTGTATTCCAACACAGCAACTACTTTCTTGATTGAACTCCATATTGTGGTAACCCTACAGTTCAAACTGTTGAAGGGATTCTTGTTTTGTATTTATTGACAGCATTCTAGCACTGCAGTATCTGCTGGCATGCTAATGACACTGTCCTGCTAATACCCAATACTTTTTGCAAACAAGGCTTTTTCTATGTATTTGCTAAATTAAATGTATGTACCATGCACTAAACTATTTTTCTTGAGTGTAGTGTAGTGACAATGTTTAACTTACTGCTAACCTGTGTTGCTCTCTTGGAGAAGGAGGAAAAAAATCCTATGAGCAAAGTTTTGATGTTTCTTCACTCATATTGACATTGTAGATCCAGAATCATTACATAGTAGTTTACCTTGTTGCTGTTGGGGATGGGGAGAATTTCTGCATGGACAATTGTGAAGAAGACAGAAAGGATTCTAATTGTAGAGCTTGGCTTGTTTGTATGGTGTCACTAGTTCTGCATCCTGCCATGATGCATTGTAATTAGCGCTCCTTATTAAGCTGAACAAGTGGACCATGAAAGTATCTTCACTGGCCGGAGTGGCTGCTCCATGTGTTGGAAGTGGAATTTACCTGAGACACAGAGGAAATTCCATGCCACCAGCCACATGAACAATATATATATATATATATATATATATATATATATATATATATACCGTATTTATCGGCGTATAACACGCACTTTTTTCCCCTTAAAATCAGGGGAAAATCGTAGGTGCATGTTATACACCGATCCCCGCTAATTGTGATCTATCGGCGGCGATTGCCGCCGACATTCACATAGCGTGTAGTTTTAAATATGGCGCTGCGGAGTTCGGAGGGACTCGGTGGAGCTGAACGAGCGCCGCCGAAATCACAGTGACTGGGCGGAGCCGAGATACACATAGTCGAGTGTTCTCGGCTCTTTCCGGCGCCGCTCACAGTCACGCCCAGTCCCGCCATTGGACCTGTGTTATGTCCATCATAGGGCGGGACTGGGCGGGACTGTGAGCAGCGCCGGAAAGAGCCGAGTACACTCGACTATGTGTATCTCGCCGGCTCCGCCCAGTCACTGTGATTTCGGTGGCGCTCGTTCAGCTCCGCCGAGCCCCTCCGAACTCCGCGGCACCATATTTAAAACTACATGCTATGTGTATGTTGGCGGCGATCGCCGCCGATAGATCACAATTAGCGGGGATCGGCGTATAACACGCACCCACGATTTTCCCCTGATTTTAAGGGGAAAAAAGTGCGTGTTATACGCCGATAAATAAATCTGTCCAAGCATGGACACTGGGGGCAAGGCTGCACTGACCACTGGGGCAAGGCTGCACTGACCACTGGGGAAAAGCTGCACTGACCACTGGGGCAAAGCTGCACTGACAAGGCTGCACTGACCACTGGGGCAAAGCTGCACTGACAAGGCTGCACTGACAAGGCTGCACTGGGGCAAAGCTGCACTGACAAGACTGCACTGGGGCAAAGCAGCACTGACAAGGCTGCAATGGACACTGGGGCAAGGCTGCGCTGACACTGAAAAGGCTGCAATGACACTAACAAGGCTGCAGATGGACACGATAAGGCTGCATTGATGGGCATTTTAATGTAAGTTTTTTTTCCCTTAAACTTCCCATCTAAAAGTTTTTTTCCTTAATATTCTCTCCTAAACTTGGGGTGCGTGTTATACGCCGGCGCGTGTTATACGCCGATAAATACGGTATATATATATATATATATATATATATATATATATATTCTTCTACTTTAGTTTAACATACTCCATGGTAAATGGTTTTGCTTTGAGCTCCATCACACACAGTATGACACTGATCAGGCTTTTCAAACTTGCTAAACACAAGGGTAAAAGTACTGAATACTAAGACAAATGTAAATACATTTTCCAGAACTATAAATGAAAGAGAAATTCATTATTAAACAATATAGATAATGATGTCTTTTAAACTGAACCAACTTTTTAAATAATAACAGGATGGGTTGAAGATCTACATTATTAATGCCCCTAATGACTAAAACAGACAAGTCCATACACTGTATTGACCACAGATATCTGTACATGTATAACTGATAAATAAATACACAGCTGATGTTTCCTTTACTGCAAACTTCTTTTTTAGACCATTAAAAATTAATAGGACATATTAAAGAGACGAAGGCTTGGGTTGCACTCCCCTGGGAGGTAATTACAAGTTACTCAAGCTGACTGTTAAATATGCAATCGCCAGGTATTTCATTGTATAGTGAAACATATTTATTGGTGTATTAAAAAGCAGAATCCATGTTCATTTTGTTGAATGAATGATGTTCAAGCACGAGTATTATATATAGACACTGGAATGATCACACTAATATAAAATATGCCAGCATTATTATGATAAATATTTAATAAAGAAAGTAAGCTACATCGCTTATTTTTCAAGGACAGCAGGTATCCTATTTTGTTTTGTTCAGTGTACCCAAGTTATTAATAAGTAAAAATATTAAGATAGAAAGATAGATAGATAGATTATTTTGTGGGGTGTGTCTGGTAATAGTCACTAGCAATACTTCAGGTAATTTAAACAGAACATGCATGAATTATTTATTTTGTCAAGTCATTTATTTATTTAAACCCTTCCATTACAGTGGGTGATGGCTTATCTGTGAGCAAATGGTCTTCCAGGCCATCTTTTCAAAACCCAGCTTGGTTTTGTTTTGATGCCTCAGCTTGGTGCAGCAACTAAAATAAATGTCCATTATCAAATAAACAATAGAGACCAATGTTTCTGAAGGCTGGAGGGTTGAGCCAGCTCCTAACATAGATAGGAAGTGTTGGATGCATTTATATAAAGCTCCATGACTCATGTGGGGTTAGGTAGTAGCTGGCTGGGCTCATTCGTGCAGGGCAGTTGCTTAAGTGTTCACTGAACTGAACAGAGTCAATACTAAAGCTGACCATAGATAGCTAGTTTTTTTTGTTAAGCCAGTGGACTGAACGAAAAAAGTGAACAGATTCCTCCATCCACACAAGTGAGTTGGTTTAAGGAATCTCCCCTGCTGAGACATAGGGGTTGATTTACTGAAACTGGAGAGTGCAAAAAGTGATGCAACTCTGCAATCAGCTTCCAGGATTTTTGGCAAAGCTTAATTGAACAAGCTGAAGTTAGAAGCCGACCATGCACAGCTGCACCTGATTTTGCACTCTCCAGTTTTAGTTAATCAACCCCATTGTATTCTGACAGCAGGATTATCTGCTGTCCGAATATACTAAGCTTCAGCTGCTGGTGGACAAAAGTTTTCGAACATTCTCATTCAACAGAAGTCAATCAAATAATCAACTTCAGTTAAACAGGCACGGCCACATATGGGTTAAAATTCGGCTGGTCCCTGTTGAAGAGGTCAAATTTTGATCCATCTTTGACCAACTGCAGTAGAACTACCTTCGGTTCCATAACAGCTGGGAGACTTTCTCGGTAAATGTCTACATCAGTATCCTGCAATTTTGCTGTTTCTTCTTGATACATTTTTTTCAACTCTTTCGGATTGGATGGGAAAATGCTGGTATACAGCAATTTTCAATTCATGGAACAGATTCGAAATTGGATTGAAACATGTTCTTATCTACAATTGCACTGTATTTGTTTACATAATGCCCTCATTTCTGATCAGTTTTCCCAGTCCATGCCTACCTTTGAAAAGCATTCCAACAACATTATGCTAGTTACCACCACCATACACCAACATGGGCTGACAGGGTTGACAAGAAAAATGTCTAGAAATGTTATATTAGACAAGCATTTACCCATCTGTTTAATGTGTCTACAGCAGGTGCTAATGATCATACATTTCATATGTAGGTTGATATGTAGGTTGAAACACAGTCATAAACTAAAACAGAAACAGCTGTGTATGAGGTTTAAAACTGGGTGAGGAACAGCCAAACTCTGCTACTAATGTGAGGTTGTGGAAGGCAGTTTCACATCACAGGTCGTACACCATTGCGAAATTGAGCACAGCAACAAGACAAGGGTAGTTATGCTGGATCAGCAAGGTCTCTCCCAGGAAAAGATTTCAAAGCAGACTAGGGTTTCAAGATGTGCTGTTCAACCTTTTGAAGAAGCACAAAGAAAGGGGCAACAGTACCATAGATGCAGTGGTCAGTCAAGGATAATTAATGCAGCAGATAGAACACACATCATGTTTACTTCCCTTTGACATTAGTGCCATCAGCACAGAACTGGTGGAAACCAGTGGGACCCAGGTACACCCATTTACTGTCTAGAGAAGTCCTGGCAGAAGTGGTCTTCATGGAAGAATTATGGTCAAAAAGCCATACCTCTGATGTGGAAACCAGGCTAAGTGACTAAACTATGCATGGAAACATAGGAACTGGGGTGCGGAAAAATGGCAGCAGATGCTGTGGACTGACGAGTCAAAGTTTGAAATATTTTGTTGTAGCAGGAGGCAATTTGTTCGCCGAAGGGCTGGAGAGCCCTATAATAATGAATGTGTGCAGGCAACAGTGAAGCCTGGTGGAGGTTCCTTGCAGGTTTGGGGCTGTATTTCTGCAAGTTGGAGATTTTTGTCAGGGTCAATGGTGTCCTCAATGCTGAGAAATACAGGCAGATACTTATCCATCATGCCTTGCCATCAGGAAGGTGTGTGATTGGCCCCAAATGTATTCTGCAGCAGGACAATGACCACAGACATATAGCCAATGTCTTTAGGACCTATCCTCAGCGTTAAGAAGAACAAAGAGACCTGGAAGGGGTGATTTGGCCCCCATAGAGCCTTGATCTCTTCATCATCAAGTCTGTCTGGGATTACATAAAGATAATCCACAGACTTTTCAAGTGTGGTGGGCACATGAAAGCTGCTTTGGTATATTGTAAGTAGGTAAATGAATGTACACAAGATATTGTTTGTGACAGTATATATTTGTTTATCTTACTGCATTTTATAAGAGTTAGCACATATTCTAAAAGGACACTAAAAGGTGAATAAGGTGCTACTTACCAAGCCCACTTTAAAATCCTAGTTGTACAATGCAATGAAACATTAGTCATATCCAGGAAGTATGTATTTTATGAAATTAAATAGCAAAATGTCAAGTGAACTAACAAACCAAAAAGTCATTACATGAAATGTAGCAGGTGATTTACTAAAACCGGAGAGTGCAAAATCTAGTGCAGCTGTGCATGGTGGCCTTTCAGCTTCCAACTTGTTCAGTTAAGCTATGACCAAAAAAACTAAAAGCTAATTGGTTTCTATGCAGCGTTGCACAAGATTTTGCACTCGTCCAGTTTTAGTAAATCAACCCCATAGTGTATGATTAATAGTAGTGCTAATAGTCTAGCAATATAAGCATGATTCAATATAATTAAGAAATGCTTCAAAGTCTCCTCTGCCATTTTATTTTTCATCCGCTTTATTTATTGTATTTACATTGCTTGTGAATTCTGGATTTTATAGACATGTTTTGTATGGGTTTTAAGAGGAAGATATACGCGTGCTTTTTATCTGATATTATCAGTGCTATAGCTTTTTCCTTGAACTGAAGAATCAATATAATAAAAATGATATGTGAAAAAGCTAATGTGTGGCGTTGAGCTGTTAGCACAGGGAGGAGAAAGAAACTTTCTTTCTGTATCATACTAAGCTGCTGTATACTCCAATCTGGATTTTTAATGCACAGACTGCAGCAGGCACAAGCATATAAATGAGTGCCATATGCCCTTTTTCATTTCAGTTGCTCTACATAGACTCCCAAGCATAGAGAAAATGTTGCAGTACGTTTCATTAAAGTATAACTCCAGCTAGAATTTTATTTATATAGTTTGATAAAGTTTGGGGAAACCTTAGTATCTTTTGTTTGCTGTTTGCTAGGCACTAATGTCCAGAGGGAGATGTCCGGTTTCATGTCATATTAGATACTACTAGGGAGGAACTAAAGCACAGTGTAGATTGACTGACTCTGAGTTCCAGTATGGTTTCTGCATGTAAGAAGCTGTGTTCCAGGCTGGTTGGACAACAGTTGGAGTCTTGTCGCATCACTACTGATATTGCCTTCAGATCTCCAACACAAAGACAGGTACTGTATTGCGATCATCCTCAGGGTCCCCTGTAACTGAACTTTGCTGCAATTTTCATCTTGAGGTATCTCTATGATTAACTATATATAACAGGTAAATGAACACAATTCCGCCAGGACTCCTATCAGGCCCTTTGCTGATAATACCTGTTTGTACTTTAGATGCATGTACTATTGGATGCATGTATTATTATTATTCCTTGCTTATAAAATGTAGCTAGGTGCTTGGCTTACAGCAATATGGAGAAGGAGACATTGCCTTTTATTCGTCTCTCCCTCTACTGAAATACTGATGTTATGCTGCACCATTCACCTTCCCCAGCAGGGAGAGAATTAAAGCCAATCAAGCCCATAGACTTCTATGCAGAAGGCTGAGAATCCTGGGAGTTGTAGTTTGAGGTGGCAGCTATATAATATTATGAATAGAAACCTTACATTTTGGTATTGTGCAGTAGCAGGAGTGGAGAGATTATTTTTATTAAGCGTTCCGGGAAAGTTCTTCCTCTTGGCATGGAGGGAGCTAGAAGAAGAGCACCTCTGTCTGGATAGTGGCTGCCAATGGAGACCAGAGCCTGAGAGTGGGGCATATCAGCACCACCCACATCACAGCACCTGCTCCACTGTCACAAGGAGACTGGAGCATCCACTCACCCTCTGCTTCCCACTTCTGATCGCCAGAGGCTTTCGGGGAGAGACCCCTTCTACAACGAAAGGTCACCACAGCATTCCAGGGACTGGGGAGAGGGCTATTTGTCCATTACTGATGCTGCTAGCAGCAGGACACCAAGTGTACTTAATCACAAAATTGGTTTCTGCGCCCAGGAGCAAGGGCATCCCATAAAAATAAAGTGGAGAGGAAGATGGAAACAAGTCTGGAAGGGGCTATGTACAAATAATTAGACAAATAAATAGACATTTTTTTCCAAAACACATATGTACACTATACATCAACAATATACATCCTAGCTACAGGTCCCTGAAGCTAACTCAAATACAGTGTAAAACACTCAATTTAGCTGGGGCACCTCCCCCTCCCAGCAAGCTGGAAAATGTTGAATCCATCACGGAGCAGGGTGAACAGCCATCCACAACGATACCTGCAGAACGGAACAAGGAAAAAAAACACATTTTCTATTATATACAGTCTGTCAGCAGGGGATTATAAACCTGCTGGCAGAAACAAACAGTAGCATTTTTTTTTCAGAGTGTCTCTGGTAGGAGGAGCCCCTCTAATTTTAGCAAAGCAGTACTAGACCTCATCCAATGTTCTTTAGTGGGAACAAAATATCCATCTGGAAAAAAAGGTCAGGGTGTCAGGCTGGCCTAGTCCGTGAAAAGAAAAAAAAGCAAGGCCAGCAATCTCCCCTGCTGTCCATGTAAATTGTACCTGTGAGGTGAGCACTCCCACATCAGTCCTTCACAGGTAATAGTGAAGATTTGGCAGCATCTTCAGGTTGCCGTCAGCTACTTTAACAGCGACAGAGTGGCTCTTGATGGGCTGTCCTACTTTAACAACCACCACCCTGGCTTTGTAAATAGCTCTCCCCAGCCGCAATTTATGTTGAATGTCCTGGAACCTGGTCCAAGCTTGATCACAATGCAATCCATGCAAGGGCTTGGGGACATACATATACTCCCACACCATATCATCCTCCCATTCTTCCCGAGAGTCCTTGATGATGTCCATGATGTTTGGAGGGACATAGGGATAGTCCAGATCCCACTCCAGAGCTGTTCTTCCCTGAACCTCCACTCCCACTCCTCCTCCAAGCTACTGTGCAATGACCAATCTGCAAACTTGTCATCCAAGGGGTCAAATTCTGCGGTCTGCAGTCTGGGTGACCCCCAGTCTATGCATCCTCCCCTATCACTCCCCACTGGCTCACATGAAGACGAGCTGTCTTCCAGCACTGGCTTCTTCCAGCCTGACACCAGTGTCCACCAGTGTCAGTTTCTGCATGTCAGGCAACCAGGTCAGCGCTGGGTACTCACGTGCACCTCCATCATCTTGCTCCCCTCTCTCTCTCATTGCAAGCGGGGCACGCAGGGTCTCCTCTGGGGCATGGGTCTGCTCCCAAGCTTCCAGACTGGCTGGTGCCCACAGCTCTGATAAGTAGGCCTTTTCCAATACGTACTGCTGTAACCCCTTGTTAGCTGTACTGTAATTTGCAGGCACAGGCAGAACACTAATGAAAATGATGTACACACTGGCACTTGCAGAACTTGTCCGGACATGCTGCTCGGCACCAACCGTGCCCGATCAACTGGGAGCAGGTGGTAGCAAGTGTTTACTGTGGTTGCCATGAGCAAAAGCAAAGCCTGTAACACACATCACACTATAATTAGCAGGGTTAGGATAGTCCTTAACATCAGCTGTGGTTGGGCAACTGATAGACCCCCTCCTGCAGATACCTGCTGGATCACCATGGCCAACAGCAGACTTTCTGATGCACTCTTTACTGTTCTCAGCAGGACATTGCAGCATACAGTACAGTCACTTTTTCCAGCTTTTAGCAGAATGGTGGACATTTTGTAATCCATGGACGTGATTGCCTGCCGTGGTTGCCACAAGTGACAGCACATAACACAGTTCTTTACTGAATAGCAGGTTTAGCACAAGTGTCCATCCCAGTCACGGTTGGGGCAAGTGGGTATGCAGTGCAGCGCTAATTCAACAGCTGCTGCCGATGGTTGCTATAGATAATGACATTTGTCTTGAGCACACACTCACAAATAGACAGAGCACATAAGTCAATTTCCCTGGTTTTATCCCTCAGTGGTCCTGGAAACAAAGCACAGTTCCCTGGCTCGTTGAATCTCCGGTTGCTAGGAGCAATGGCTGTGCAGGTTGCCATGGGTGATATCCCAGATGAGCCCCCAAATGTAGCTTGCCCCGTAAGGAGTCGCAGATGAACTGGGATCTCCTAACCTGCACAGCCAAGCACACGAATTCTCAGTCACTTTAGAGTCAGGAAACAGTCCTGTGTGACTCCATAAAAGGAAGAGCAATCAGTTGGCACTGGGCAATGAGAGAGTGAGCTGATCACACCTGAATGAGCAAGTTGAGCTAAGCTTGGGATTGGGCCACTGTTGCTGATTGTGAACTCCTCCTCTTTGGAACCCCTGGAGCAGACGGGAATCCCCAAAACCCCAGTGTGGGACTGGTAAAGTGGTGGTGCACCATTATCTTGCTTTGTGCCTTTTAACCAGAGAATGGACTGTTTTGTGTTTTGCTGAAGCAAATTATTGTTTTTTTGGACTGTGCATTTTCATATAAAAACAACTTCCTTTTTACAAGTTGCTTGCAGGTGTTCTCTGGTCCCCATAAGACACATATCATCTATTGTTTCTACACTACAATTTTGCCAAATACTACAGTACTAAATAATAATAACGCCCACATTACTGCAGCCCCTAATAAAAAAAACAAAAACATCTTATTGCCACACAAACACTTAAGCCTTGTACACACGATCGGATTGTTGGCCAACAGAGCATCAGACTTTTGTCCGAAGGGCATGTGCCAGGAACTTGTCTTGAATACTAATGGCACACAATTGTCGGCCAACAAACACGAATGTAGTGACGTACTACGTGGAATTTCAGCTCTTGAGCGCCACCCTTTGGGCACCTTCTGCTAATGTCGTGTTTGGTGAGCATTGATTCCGAGCATGTATGTTGGTACTTTGGACTTTTGTGTGACGGACTTGTGTACAGACGATATGAAAATCTGACAACAGACCGTTGTACACTGAAAATTTACTAGCCTGCCATCCAACATTTGTTGGCATAAAGTTGGACAACAATTGTCTGAAGGAGCATACTAACGGTCGGATTTTAGGCAAACAGTCTGTCATCACACAATTCCCTGACAAAAATCTGATCGTGTGTACGAGGCTTTAAGCGGCGCTCAAGAGCTGAAATTCCATGTAGTACGTCACTACAGTCGTGTTTGTTGGCCGACAATTGTGTACCGTTTGTATGCAAGACAAGTTCACAACACACGCCCTTCGCACAAAAGTCTAACGCTTTGTTGGCCAACAATCCAATCGTGTGTACAAGGCTTAAGGCTTCTGTCATGAATTACACACGCCCACAGCGACTAGCTGACCGCGACGTGCGTTCTGTGACCGGGGTATATGAGGAGCTAAGGGAATAAGGAGGAACTTATACTATACTATACTTATATGTAAGACTGGCTGTGATAATTTCACAGCCTGCCACTACTAGAGGGAGACTCCACTCCAATCCAGCTAGCTGGCCACACACAGGCAGATACAAATCTTACATTCCGACGGAATATGTGCGATCGGAGCTTGTTGTCAGAAATTCCGACCGTGTGTGGACTCCATTGGACTTTTTCCATCGGAATTTCTGACACACAAAGTTTGAGAGCAGGCTATGAAATTTTCCGACAACAAAATCCGTTTGCATAAATTCCGACTGCATGTGGACAATTACGACGCACAAAGTGCCACGCATGCTCAAAATAAATTAAGAGACGAAAGCTATTGGCTACTGCCCCGTTTATAGTCCCGACGTACGTGTTTTACGTCACCGCGTTCAGAACGATCGGATTTTCCGACAACTTTGTGCGACCGTGTGTATGCAAAACAAGTTTGAGCCAACATCCATCGGAAAAAATCCATGGATTTTGCTGTCGGAATGTCCGATCAATGTCCGATCGTGTGTACAGGGCATAAGGGTTGGGGATCAGTCTAGCAATTAGCACACGCTTCTAGGGTTCCTCCAGCTATCCTACAAGCTTGAACCCTGGTGTTAATCACTCTTCCCACTGCCCTACACCCACACACCACAACAAGACAAACAATAAACGATAGCCTGACACCAACCAACAGTTTGTCCACAGACTGGTCTGCTGAGCCACCACACACACAGATCTCCGTCTGGCAGATCTGTTAGCGTACAATCTGCATGCAATCTGCCAACACGCAGTGCAATTGCATACCGATTGGGACGTAACTAGACCGAGTACTTAGGCGCTAAAATACACCAACCTCTCCAGAGATATGAGTCCTAGCTTAGTACACAGAAATCACTTATTGATTTTATCATTTAATATCCTGAAAGTGGGCAGTGCATAAAAGATATACAAAGAAAAAGGAGTTACTAAAAAAAATACAAAAAATACAGAAAGACACACAATTTGGCAATTTGCTTTGAAAATAAAAAGGGATAAAAACAGAAATAAACTTTACCGAAGTCTATCCTCTTGTAGAAGCATACTGGAACATGTGGGAACTCCCCAGTTTCAAACTGGCTTTGTGGAAGAATGATGTCCATATCTCAGGCTACCCAATTTATTGAAATATGGATGCGGCTGGACTTTAGCCCTTGGCCAATCAACCCTGGGGGGTTTTCCTGTCTCAACCCATAGGATGTTTTGTGTTCCAAAATTACCAGAGTCGAATTGGCCCAGAACGGCGCTGTTTGCTGGGCCATGGATAGGATTTCCGATACCAGCACATCAGTCCGATCCCGACAATACCAATCACTGCCTGCCTGCCACAATCAGGTGCCATATAACGATTTTGTGTGGTTCTCTAGGATTCCACACATGCTAAAAATACAGAGTTACCTGTACACGTAACCCATCACGTGTACGATCAAAAGGAATTATTTTCATCTCTCTGCCGCTAATATTTTAGCTTTTATGAGAGATAAAATAGATTCCTTAGATCTGTTGATATTGATCAAAGTTTGCAGACTGGCCGGGGCCTTGTGAATGTCCCCTGCGGATCTATGTAGCCAAAATGACTAGCAGTTTTCTTTGAAGCCTCAGGATGGTGGCAATCTGTTTACTCTAATGGGAACTTTGATTGGAATCTAGGTGTCACTTCGATCCTAGAAAAAAATGCTAAAAAAAAAAAGCTAATGAAAGAACATATGTGCATGACTGACATTGAATACTATATTTTTAATAACCCAGAATTAAACTACATCACATCAAATCTTGCTAAGGCAAAACTATCCTACGCTTACATTTTTGTTACAACTTCATGTACACTGCTGCTGGTAAACTGACGTTTAGGAGCAGTTGGGCATTTTTTTCAGCTGCCCCTGAACTCTCCTCTATGTTATCAGTACTTGTACACAGGGTCGTTTATAGTCATTTCTAGGCAGTTGAGTTTAGAAGCATTTTTTGGAAAGCAAAAAAAATGTTCAGGATGGATGTTCAGAGGCATTTCAAATGCCAAACGCCTGTAACAGCTTGTAAACGTGTGTAAACGCGGTAACTCACGTTTAGCCGTGTTTCGTTTACAGGTGTTTTACATTTTTGACTATTTGAAAAAAAACAAACAAAAAAAAAGGCTTCTGAATGCAAACCCGGCTAAACGCGGCTAAACACGACATGTAAACGTGGCAAAATGGAAGTTTTTAAACATCTGTTACTATCAGCCAAGTTAAATCGTTTAGGAGAGGTTGTAACACATCCCGTGTACATTAAGCCTTACCCACCTTTTTTTGTGAGGATTTTTTATAATGTAGATTTCTACTATGACATTCATAATTTTTATTTTACATTGATACATTGTAGCATTTAATATACAATATTGTATCTAATGAATAGCTTTTGATAACGTACAATTTTATCTAACATTATATCATATTATATATTATTTTACCATATGCTTAGATGAGGATGCAGCCATCACCTTTTACATTTTATAGAAATCTAACATATTTACTTATCTTCTTTTCTACTTTTATTGTATTATTTAAACTGCACTTTACCACACAGACACCACTGTGTACTTCACCCTCTGGTCCTTTTTTCGGGTCAAACAAATCCTCTAACATGCTTCACATCAGGATCATCACCAGGGCCGTTTTTAATATTGATTGGACCCTGGGCAAACATTTTCCTGGGCCCCCCCCATGCAATTTCGCCCCCCCATCATTACACAGGGCTCCCTCCCCCATAGTACCCAAATCACTACATAGGACCTCCAATCCCCATACTACCCCCATAATTACAAGACCCCCCTCCCACATCATTACACAGGACCCCCTCCCCCATACTATGCCCTTCATTACACAGGCCCCCTCCCCAATACTGCCCCCCCAATTTTACACAGGATCCGTCCCCCATAATACCCCTATCATTGCACAGCCCCTCATGGACAGGAGCAGAACCAGGAGAAGAGCAGCAGTCAGCAACAACCAGGCAGCAGGGTATTTATTATTATTATTTATTATTATACAGGATTTATATAGCACCAACGGTTTATGTAGCGATTTACAACTTGAGGGCAGACAGTATAAATACAATACACTTTAATACAGTAGGAATCAGAGGGCTCTGCTCCTTAGAGCTTACAATCTAAGAGGAAAGGTCAAGAGATACAAGAGGTAATAACTGTGGGCGATGTGTTGATTGAGAAGATAAATGCACAGTTGTTAGGTGGGGGCCGGCTAGGCTTCTCTGAAGAGATGAGTTTTCAGGGATCGTCTGAAAGTGGATGAAGTAGGATAAAATCGAACAGATTGGGGTAGAGCATTCCAGAGGATGGGAGAGGCTCTGGAGAAGCCCTACAGGCAAGCATGGGATGAGGTGACAAGGGAGTTTGAGAGCAGGAGGTCTAGGGAGGAGTGAAGAGAACGATTAGGTTGGTATTTTGAGACTAGGTTAGAGATGTAACTGGGGGCCAGGTTGTGGATGGCTTTGTAAGTTATAGTTAGTATCTTGAATTTAATTTGGTGGATGAGTGGCAACCAGTGGAGGGATTGGCAGAGAGTTATAGCAGACGCTGAGCGGTTTGTGAGGTGGATGAGCCTGGCAGCAGCGTTCATGATGGACTGAAGTGGGGATAGCCTATTTAGAGGTTAAGCCAATGAGGAGGGAGTTGCAGTTGTCGAGGCGGGAGATGACCAGGGAGTGGATTAGAAGCTTTGTGGTGACATTGGTTGGGAAGGGGCGTATCTTGGAGATATTGAGGTGGTTGAGGCAGCAAATTTGGGATAGTGATAGGATGTGGGGCCGAAAGTTTGGTTCAGAGTCCAGGATTACACCTAGGACCTTGGCGTGGGGGGACAAGCTGATAGTTGAGCCGTTGATATTGACAGAGAAATCAGGGGAAGTGGCACCTGAGGGAGGATATATCATGAGCTCGGTTTTGGATAGGTTGAGTTTGAGGAAGTGATGTGACATCCAGGCTGATATGTCTGCTAGTAAGTTGGTAATGCGTGAGGAGACAGATGGAGAGAGCTGGGGGGTGGAGAGATAGATTTGGGTGCCATCAGCGTAGAGATGATATTTAAAGCCGTGGGAGGCAATCAACTAACCCAGGGAGGTGGTGTAGATTGAGAAAAGGAGAGGTCCAAGAACAGAACCTTGGGGGACTTCAACGAGAAAGGAAGAGGAGAGGAGGAAGTAGAGTTGTAAGTGACACTGAAGGAGCGGTGGGATAGGTAGGATGAGAACCAGCAAAGAGTACAGTCACGGAGACCAAAGGAGTGGAGTTTATTGAGGAGGAGGGGGTGGTCCACTGTGTCAAAGGCAGCAGAGAGATCCAGGAGAAGTAGTACAGAATACTGTCCACTGGTTTTAGCCATTAGTAGGTCATTTGAGAGTTTAAGGAGAGCATAGGATGAGGTGACAAGGGAGTTTGAGGGTACCGAATCAGCAGGCAAAGCAAGTCCAGAAGGCAGGCCAGGGTCGGGAACAGCCGGGCAATGTGGTACCAAATCAGTAGGCAGATCAAGTCCAATAAACAAGCCAAAGTCAGGATATCAGGTAACAGAGTAAAGGAACAAGCAGAGTGAAGTCCAAAAGCAAGCTGGGTCATACACAAAAAAACAGGAGCAGCAGATCAGGCCTTGGTGGGTCAAGAAGAAGCTGAAGATCATCCAGCACTGTGTACAGTGACAGAGCAGCTTAAATAGGCCACTGGGCACCCAGTGCTAATTGGTGTGTGCATGCATTCGTTCGCGTACAGATGTGGGCACGCGCACATACCCGTGCGCGATGAACTGACATTTTGGGAATTATGTTGGTCCTTTGCTTATGAATATTAGCACGAGTGCAATGTGTACGAGCATGAGCAGGTATCTGCACTGGCCTTTTAGTGGTGGAAGTCCACTTTACCTTACAGGTGGGGAGGGGAGTTGTTGTTTAGGGTGGAGAAGCAGGGAGGGGGGTTATTGTTGAGGGTGGAGAAGCGGGAAGGGGAGTTATTGTTGAGGGTGGAGAAGCAGGGATGGGGTTATTTTTGAGGGTGGAGAAGCAGGAAGGGGGGTTATTGATGAGGGTGGAGAAGTAGGGAGGGGAGTTATTGTTGAGGGTGGAGAGGCGGGGAGGGGGTTATTGTTGAGCTCACAGCTGTCAATCACAACACCCAGCAGCCCTACCTCCCCTTCCCCCTCCAAGACATTCTGCAGCAGCAGCCAATCACTGTCTTGCACTACAACACCCAGCAGCCCCCCCAAGAGGTTCTGCAGCAGCAGCCAATCACTGCCCTGCACTACAACACCCAGCAGCCCTTCCCTCTCCCTCCAAGAAGTACTGCAGCAGCAGCCAATCACTGACCTGCACTACAACACACAGCAGCCCTGCACTCCCCCAAGAAGTTCTGCAGAAGCTGAGACTCCCTGAGAAGTTAGCAGAGGTGGTGGGAGGGCGAGCCTGGCTCAGGACAGCACACAGTGTCTCCGAGGAAAACAATATACTCATTGTGCAGAGCGATGTAGTCCGGCAGCCCGCAGAGGAGGGATGGGAAGGACGGAATGCAACATGTCGCTGGGGAAGAGACTCAGCCCATTCAGACTGAAATAAAGGGAAGGGGCAAGCCAGTAGAAGAGACACTGCAAGGATGTGACTTCACTTAACGCATGCCGAGATGGATAAAAAGGAGGATAAAACGAATGCACTTGACTTATCAACATTTGGGGCCCTCCAACAATGAATGGGCGTGGGGCAGATGCCCCATTTGCCCTGTGTTAAAGATGGCCCTGATCATCACACAGTTTAGGATTCTCTAGAGCAATTTGATGAGAATTGACAGTGACAAAAGTGTATTTTATGTAGAGACATATTTAAACTCCAAACCTAGGTTTACTGGTCCCATTAGAGGTCTCTCATCATAAATATGAGTACACAGTTTAAAAATCTCATACTTTTAGTGATTTGTGCACAGTCTACCATACTCAGATGAGCCTCTCACATTGGTATGTTATTTTTCTTTTTCTCTTTTTCCCCACCTTTCTGGAGAATTTTTACATCTTTTCTCATTGGTATTTCCTTTTCCTTTTCTATCTTGGTTAGATCCAGTTTGTCCACTTCTTTCAAGACATTAGTAATTAACTTTGTCTGAAATCTTCAGCTTTTTGACTATCTGATCCATTGATGACTGTCAATTCTCAAAAGAAACAGATTGGCATCTTGGAACATATATTATACATATATAGATAGTGACAGGGCTGTGCTATGCCTCTGTGTGAAAAGGGTTCTGCATCACCCAGGGTTCTCATCCAAGCAGGAGGAGGTACTAGGGTTGCACCAATACAGTTTTTCTTTATCTGTGCGTATGAGGACCGATACTTTCAGTCAAGTACTCGCCGATACCGAGTACCGATACTTTGTGGTGCGATTTGCGTCAATACAAAAAAAATGGGGCAAATCGCACTGCAAAGAATTGCATATGATTTGAACAGGAATGCAGTGTGATTCCTGTCCGAATGCTCCTGTGTGTGTGTGTGTGCGTATAAAAATGGAAAAGCGCCATCTAGTGGGCAGTTGTTATAAAATGTTATAATTTACAGTACATCTGGCCACATGCAAAATAATTTACTTAGGTGTCCCGGTCCGCCAATGGTAGCAAATCAGGGTCGCTGGAGGTGCTCACAGAGCTGGATAAGAAGTTCCCGGACCCCGTGGGTACAGGGTGGAAGTGATGCTAGCTTGGGGGCGGACCGCCTCTACATCTCCTCCAGCCCTGTGGGCACCTCCAGCGACCTGTGCATGCAGGCTTTATGTACTGTAAGTTCTAAGATGGTGCTTTAATCCCTCGCTATACACACACACACACACACAGGAGCGGTGGGGGCAATCGCACCACATTACTGTTCAAATCACATACGAATCTTTGCAGTGCAATTTGCTCCCATTCATTTTGTATTATCTCAAATCTCACAGCAATGTAACGGTTTCGGTATCGGGAGCATTTGGGTGACTACCAATACTCACGCATATGCTTGCTATCAGCACCAGCATAATGATATCGGTCATGGTGCATCCCTAGTCCTGGTGCCTGGAAGCTTCATATAAACTTGGGAGGAATGAAGTCTGCAATCCTGGGTCCGAGTTTTGCAAATAGCCAGTATACTAATTATTAGAAAGGTGACTAGAGTTCAGGGCTCCACCCTGGGAGACAGAGGAGGTCTTTTCCCAGGCGTCAAGGAGACAGGTGAGAGCCAGTGCAGCAAGGCCCTGCTAGGTGTTTTATTTACAATACATAGCTTGTGTGAAAAGACTGTCTGGAGGATACAGATAAAAGTACCCAAAGTGTGAGGCCACAGCAGTGGTGCTGCATGTGTAAGCAAGAAGAATAATGTACATTTGTTGACAGAGAAATGCTGAAGAACCCCTGCATGGGAAACCCTTGTATGCTTATGCAACTTTATTCTAATAAAAATTGGCAAGAAAAACCCTGAAAAAGAAGTGTCCTTAAGTTTGAACTGCACTGCATCTGAGCACCACAAACCAAAAACACTATTTAACCGCTTCAGATCCGGGCCATTGCCAAATGACGGCAACAGCGCGGATCTAAATTGCCGGGACAACGTCTATTGACGTCGTCCCGTGCACGAGAGCCTGCGCGCCCCCTGCAGGGCGCGCGGCGTGCTCGGTGATCAGCGAGTCTATGAGACTCGCCTGATCACAGATCAGAGTAAGGGGTTGGTCCCGACCCCTTACCACATGATCAGCTGTCAGCCAATGACAGCTGATCATGTGATGTAAACAGAGCCGGTAATCGGCTATTTAAAAAAAAACCCAATCACCGGCGGCCGTGATTGGGACATCAGTCCCGATCACGGCGATCTTCTAACACAAAGCAATAGGCAGCAGTGCTGCCTACCAGTGCCCACCAGCGTCACCCATCAGTGCCCACAGTGCCATCAATCAGCGCCACCCATCAGTGCCCACAGTGCCACCCATCAGCACCCACATCAGTGCCACCCATCAGCACCCACATCAGTGCAACCTATCAGTGCCCATCAGTGTCACCTACCAGTGCCCATAAGTGCCCATCAGTGCCGCCCATCAGTGCCCCCCATCTGTGCCCCCCATCAGTGATACCTATCAGTGCCCATCCGTACCACCTATCCGTGCCACCCATCCGTGCCACCCATCCGTGCCGCCCATCCGTGCCGCCCATCCGTGGCCATCAGTGCCCATCAGTACCGCCTTATCTGTCCCCATCAGTGCCGCCTTAACTGTGCCTATCAGTGCCACCTTAACTGTGCCTATCAGTGCCACCTTATCTGTGCCTATCCGTGCCCATCAGTGCAGCCTATCAGTGCCCACCAGTGCCGCCTCATCAGCGCATATCAATGAAGGAGAAAAATTACCTGTTTGCAAAATTTTATAACAAACTATTATTATTATTATTATTATTATTTTTTCTTTTCAAAAATTTCCATCTTTTTTTGTTTGTTTAGCAAAAAATAAAAACCCCAGCTGTGATTAAATACCACCAAAAGAAAGCTCTATTTGTGGGAAAAAAATGATAAAAATTTCATTTGGGTACAGTGTTGTATGACCGCGCAATTGTCATTCAAAGTGCGACAGCGCTGAAAGCTCAAAATTGGTCTGGGCAGGAGGGGGGTTTAAGTGCCCAGTAAGCAAGTGGTTAATTAGTTTTTAACATTCAAAGCAAACTCTCCCATCCATCCATGTCTCTATGCTTTATTTTACTTAGAAATCACTATGAAACACACAACCTAGCATTTCTAGCCATGACCAGCTTGATTAAGGGAACATGATTCATGTAGCATATACTTCCTGTCTATCTGCCCTTAGCTCAGGAATGCATGCAGGTGTTCAGATTTGGCGACCTGTCAGAATTTGTAACAGAAGTGAGGTTCCATCGCCGCCATCTTGCTACACCCCGCACTAGTCCACATTAAGGATACAGTGAGAAGGTGGCAAGCAGACATCTTTTTACACCCACTGGAGTTTTGCATTTCACACTTATTTGTAACAGTAAACTGAGCTTATATAGTGATATACAGTATTTTGAAATCTGTCTCTCTGTTTTGATATGAAATTGTAAAAGCAGCGGTTTTCTGTCAGATTAGCAAACCTATGAGATCAGCAGGCTTGCCGCTGCTTTTAAAATTCAACATCAAAACAGTGTCACGGACTTCTAAATACTGTATTTCAGTATATAAGCTCAGTTTACTGGTAAAAATATATGTGAAATGCAAAACTCTGGTGGGTGTAAAAAGATGTCCACTTGCCGCCTTCTCACTGTATCTTTACTGTGGACGAGTGCGAGGTATACCAAGATGGCGGCGACGGAACATCACTTCCGTTACAAAATCTCATCGTCTAATCTGATGAAACAGAGGAAGGTTTTCTTAGCTGAGAAACCCCTCCTCCCATCCTGAAGACTCCTGGGACGTATGACATCATTTGCCTAGGCATGGAAACCAGTAAGTAACTGAAAAAATGTAAAGAAAAAAGTTTAAAACAAGTAAATATAATATAATATACTATACTCAGTGTAAGGATGCCTATAGAATGTTGAATGAGGGAGTGAAATTCTGCTTGAATGCTCTACTGTTGGAAGCTGGTGTTCAATATATATATATATATATATATATATATACCTCACACATACATATCCAATACAATACACACAATGTGGTGGCTGTTCCGGTTCATTACAATAATTGATAACTGATGACACAAAATGATGGCAGTCGTATACATGGCAATTATGCAACCAGGGATCTGTGTTTTTATTAAAACAGTTTTTATGTGCTGAATGCTGGGGCACTTTGTATAGCATGTTACCTTGTCCTTGTGCTGCCTACACATACCTTTGTTAATCCTCAAATACATTTCTCCTGGAGATAGAAGGTATTTTACCATTACTTTCCATAACAATGATGAATCTGGGATGCATTTGCTAAATCTAATGCTATAATTTGATCTCTCCTTGCTATACTATTGTTCTATTTAATGCAATGTTAACTGCTGTCACCTGCACTGTTCCAGTGATGTTTTAAAATAAAAATCACTGAATATTTTTCTCTGAACTTGACTGAGAATTTTTCTTTCTGCCACGGGGAGAAAAAATGTAATAAGGTTAATTAGCTTCTAACATCTGTAATGACTTAGAATTCTGCTTTGTTTGATCTTCTGAACATAAGAGTGAGAGAATGTAGTTACATTGTTCATGTATTGAGATCAGTTTTAATAAATATACAGACGAAGAATAGGTTTATGGAGGATTGTATTAGCCTTGATTTTGTGTGTTTTATGTTTATCAGCTAGCACTGAAACATAAATGGTGTAGTATTTCATGTTGATGGTGTTTAAGGAGCATCAAGAGCCTGTATGGCATATGCAACTAAGGTGATCAATGTATTCATTAATGTATGTGGCCTATGATAATGAATGGATGCATCATACTGTTAGCATACACAGCAAAATGTTGGTATTCATCAAATTGTTATTACAGTTTAATGCCAATGGTTTAAAACTGATTTTGCTTAGAATTCAATAATGCCGCTGTTCAACATCCTTACAGAAAGGCTTTTTATACATGAAAAAATGTATTTACTTTATTGTGTATTAGAGATAAGCAGAATGGCCCATCAGAATATTTTTTCAAATAAAGACACATTAAAAATGTATTTTGTGAGTATTGTGTCTTTTTAAATTTTGTTAAACAGACATTGCTAATAACTTGCAGATCATATTGTAAATTCTTTTCTAGTGGTTGAAACCAGAATGGCACTTCTTGTCACCATGTCTAAGTGTTGTGAACACTATAAATTTAAAGGAGCCTACAGTAATAAGGTTTTTCTCGTTAAATATGTTTATTATTTTTTAAATTTAACAAAAATTGACAAATTAAGTGCATACAAGGATGGCGGTACAATATTCAAATAGCAAAAAAGCTAAACATATTGATTTATGAACAGAATGAGTACATAACAATGTAAAAATGTAATGAGTAGAGCAACGAATAAACCAATAAAGTATTACATCGAAAGCTTTAGAAAATTCCACCAGAAGGAAAAAAGTAAGCTACGGACTATTGGTTCATTTTGCAAGAGCAGTAATAAGGAAATCAATCTAATAGGTATATATTAAAAACAGAAAAGACAATGTGTTTATAAGTACCACACAACGTTAAAAGAAAGGTAGAAAACAAAAAAATAGGAGTAGATAGAGAGAAAAGGGTAGAAAAAAAAGGGGGAAGGGAATAGGGGGGGGGGGGGGGTTACAAGTGGTGATGCAATCCCAAATGAATAGAAAGTATAGTGAAGGCAAAAAGCATTAAATTACCAAGACAATAATAGTGTGTCATCAATGTCTGGAGGTAAACAATGCTTAACCACTTAAATTCAGGGTACTTTCCCCCCTTCCTGCCCAGACCAATTTTCAGATTTCAGCGCTGTCACACTTCAGCATGACCGTGCAATGGTCATTCACACTGTACCCAAACTAAATTTTTATCATTTTGTTCCCACAAATATTTGATCACCACTGGGTTTTTTTTTTTTTTTGCTAAACAAATAAAAAAAGCCAGAAAAATTTGGAAAAAAAAGTTTTTCTTTGTTTTTGTTATAAAATGTTGTAAATAAGTATTTTTTCTCCTTCACTGATGGGCGCTGATGAGGCTGCACTGATGAGCACTGATAAGGCGGCACTGATGGGCACTGGTGAGGTGGCACTGATGAGTTGGCACTTGTGAGGTGGCACTGATGGGCAATGATGATGAGGCACTCATATGCAGCACTGATGGGCACTGATATGTGGCACTGATGGGCATTGTTAGGTGGCACTGATATGCAGCAGTGATGGGCATTGATAGGTGGCAATGTCAGACACTCATAGGTGGCACCGATGGACACTGATAGGCGGCACTGATGGGCACTGATAGGTAGCACTGATGGGTGGCACTGATAGATGGCTCTGATAGGCAGCACTAATGAGGAGGCACTGGCAGGCTTTATTGCTGGGCACTGATTGGCATCTACAATTGGCACTGATTTGGCAACTCTGGTATCATGGGTGGGCATACCTGGTGGTCCTGGGTGGCATCCCTGGTGGCACTGGGTGGGCATCCATGATCAGCATCCATAGTGGTCCTGGGTGGCATCCCTGGTGGTCCTATGTGGGCATTCTTGGGGGGGCTGTGCTCATAATCAATCATCGCAGACCCCCCTGTCAGGAGAGCCACCGATCGGCTCTCCTTTACTCGCATCTGTCAGACGCAGGTGAGGAAAAGCCGATACACAGCTTTTCCTGTCTACACCGTGATCAGTTGTGATTGGACATAGCTGATCACGTGGTAAAGAGCCTCCGTCAGAGGCTCTTTACCCAGATTGTAGATGAGGTGTGTCAGACTGAAACACTGCAGCGATTGCGGGTTATCCTGATCACGTCATATGATGTCCGATCAGGATAACACAACCACTTTGCCAACATCATATTGTTATATGGTGGGCGGGAAGTGGTTAAAGGGTAACTCCACTTTCCTGGGGAAAAAAAAATAGCAAATAAAGAAAAAATAATACAGTGCATACAATTGCGATACAAGTTATATTGTAATTGAACGTTATTAAAAATTACCTTTCCTTTTGAATCTGCAGCCGCTGTAATTTTCTATAAATGCAAAGCAATATGGCTACCTAGAGCTGTTCTGTACACAGAATGTTTACTGACCACTCCCCAGAAACATAATTTCCTGCTTGTATTATTGGCTCACCAATTTTCCCAGAAGTCTGCATACGATACAAGTCAGATTTCAGGCATCCCCTGCAACTAAAATATATTTTTTGGTGAGATATTTCCAATAGGAACACATCTAAAGGTATGCAGGCCCAGCAGCTTTCCTCATTAGTGCCCTGCAGCTGCCACAGCTGACTTATAATTATGAAACCACTCCCATTAGACCCATTTAGCCCAGAGGCACAAAAAAACACACATGGATTTCTTCAGAATAACAAAGGGTAGGAATCTGCAACATAGGTTGTTATAATCCTTGCAATGTACATAGATCATACAGAGGGGAATGTTTTTTCCCAACAAAAAAGTTTTGGAGTTATGCTTTAACTCAAGGAAGCCAGAGTTTCTCAAATTGACCAATTTGATCTATTTCTATTGCTTCCATTTTAGCATAAATAAGACCTGTGTTTGGTTTCCGCTAGAATTAAATATTGTCAGTACTAGGATCCCTTTAAGACCCAGCAAAACTCACTTGACACAGCCTTTGCCTGGGAAACAACAGTGATTAGCCAGCTCACCCTTAAATCACCTGTATCAGCACACAATCAGTGCTCGTGATAGAGTTGTTAACTTTGTGTACCACTGCTTGACCCAGCTGATATCTGCTCTGTGTATTTCGTGTATGACCCAGCTAGTTTTTGACCCTGCTTGCTCACTTTTGATTCAGTACTGCTTGGACTCTGATCTACCAGTGCATGACCCAGCTTGCCTAGACAACGCTTTGCCTGATTCTAAAGTAGTACCAGACTCAGCATTACTACTTGGCTGCCCAGCCAATCTCTACCTTCATCTGTAGCAGTGAACTACAAGCACTGGCAACCTCTATCTTAGTCTGCAGCGGTGAACTACAAGGTCCAGCCAACATCTATCTTCATCTGCAGCGGTGAACTACAAGCACCAGCCAACATCTACCTTCATCTGCAGCAGTGAACTATGAGTCCCAGCTGACCTGCTTGTTCCTTGAACTCTTTGCATAATCAGCACACCTGAACTGCTATAGTTATCTGCTCCTAGCTTGGCAAATATTGAGTTTTCCATGCCTTAGCAATGGTTTGTTTTGCAGTTGTTACGAGCTGTAAAAGAAGTCAAAATTGTTCCTGTGTAATCCCAGCAGGTTTCAGGTTTAATAGGGCTGTAGCAGGATTGGGCTGTAAAGGTGTATCAAAGATGTTGGAGGCTAAGTCAAAAATCGCCTTCCAGAATTTTTGGGGAATTGGGCAGTCCCACCAAATATGAAGTTGAGTGCCAGACTCTGATCAGCCACGAAAACAAGCTCCAGGGTAATGAGAAGCATATTTCGATATTCTAGCGGGGACCAAATATCAATGGGTTAGCACCTTAAAGTTAGTTTCCACAGTAGCGACGTTAGAAGAAGCAGACTTAGTGGTGGACCATATGCTAGACAATTCAGTAACATTAGCCACTTCACCCCGGGAAGAATTTATCCCCTTCCTGACCAGGCCATTTTTTGCAAAATACGGCACTGCGTCGCTTTAACTGACAATTCCGCGTTCGTGCGATGCTGTACCCAAACAAAATTTACGTCCTTTTTTTCCCACAAATAGAGCTTTCTTTTAGTGGTATTTGATCACCTCTGCAGTTTTTATTTTTTGCGCTATAAATAAAAGAAGAGAAAGAAAATAAAGGTCGCCCACGGGACTTTAAATGAGGTGTAAATGGTGATCAAAGGGTAGACAGGTATTACAGTACAAATATTTTATTGAAAACAACATAATCCATAATAGGACATGGGTATGGGTGAAAGGTTCATAAAACAGCAACAATGCATAGTAATCCTCAAACACAGCCATAATATAATAGTAATACATGTAGTACAGGTATGCATAGTACATCTCTAACCCGACGCGTTTCGCGAGCTTTCCTCGCTTCATCAGGGGCTGATGTGCATATCTGCTGTCTGTAAAAACAGGTTAAAGTATAATTAGAGTATCGGTTATGATTGGATGAAAGCAAGAAGCCAGAACCGATCATCCCAGACTTACCTATAAGACCAAGGCTCCAGACACTGGACCCAGGCAGGGGTCGGCAGAGGGTGTCTCCCCCGGGAGCTGAAGAGACCGAGGACCCAGCCAGAGGAACGAGGCCGGACGTGGGGGGCAGCATGGCAATAGAAAAAGAGAGAAGAGAAAAGAGCGTGGACCCAAATTGTTCCCATATGTCCTGCAGGGCAACTCACTGTGTGAAAATAAATGTATTATAATATAAGGTTTTAGGTCTTGAAAGTATAAAGTATCATAGCATCAAATACAGAATATAATGATGAACAAGGTCTAAAGTAATGGCGTTAGTACTGTCCTAAATGGTGGCATTGGTATTGTAATAGAGATATGAAGTTGGATAAGCACGAGGTGTCCCCCAGAGCAAAAGAGAAAAAGGAGGGTACAGGGTGGGGGAGTGAATGAGAAAAGGGAGAGAAAAGACAGGAGAAGGTAAAGTGAGGAAGTGAAGTGAGGAAGAACAGAAAAAAAAAAAAAAAAGAGAGAAAAAAGAAAAAAAGAAAAAAAGAAATGAAAAGAAAAAAAGGGGGGTACTACATGTATTACTATTATATTATGGCTGTGTTTGAGGATTACTATGCATTGTTGCTGTTTTATGAACCTTTCACCCATACCCATGTCCTATTATGGATTATGTTGTTTTCAATAAAATATTTGTACTGTAATACCTGTCTACCCTTTGATCACCATTTACACCTCATTTAAAGTCCCGTGGGCGACCTTTATTTTCTTTTTCTTTGATATTAGGGATGGAGGTGTTTTATGTTAGGGGTCAGCTTTCAGATTTCCTTTGTAATTTGTACCCAGGTGGAAGACACCATAATGCCCTTTATCTGATGCTGATCCTAGTTCTCATATGGGTTACAGTGATCTTGTCATTTTTGAATGACATGCTGGTATATATATTTTTTACTATTATCATATTTATGCTGACCATGTACCTGCAGGACCTGGCTCCTCCACTGCGCCCCTGTTGGGCCGGGCGGTCTGGTTTATCCTCTGGGAGCTGCGATGCACAAATGGGGATTCATTTCCCCAGCTGTCCCCATCTCTCTGGTCTTCCGGAGGGGCGGGGCCACCAGTGCATCGGCGTCATGCCTCTCCACGCCCACTTGGGGAAGCCCGCAATCCAGCGGTATTCCCCTCCCTGATGGGCGGGACGTGTCATCTAGGCGGTGGCCAGGGATCGCGGGCGCCTGCCTCTGTGAGGCGAGCGCGTTGCGATCCCCCCTGCCCCGGCCTACGCATGACGCTAGGGGCGGAGAACTCGGCGGATGTCCGGGTATAAGGATGGGTGGTATCCGCATGGCAAACTTTTCCGCTATCACTCTTCTCCAACACTCAGCTGGGACACTTCACTACATCGGTAGGCACTTTGCTTTTATCTTCACATGTATACTTTGAATCCCCAGTGTACTTATCCCCACATGCTCACTTCAGTATGTCTGATTTACCCCCCAGATCCACACTTCTTTCACTCCCCTCTTCCTTTCACATGGAACCACTAGTAGTTCAGTTTATTTTACCACCAATATCTTGTCTCCCTATCTCACTGTGTTTCATCTCCTTTCACTTCCCCACTTTCCCTCTCTTCTCTCCCTCTTGGTCTTGTTCCCCCTTTTTTTCTTTTCATTTCTTTTTTTCTTTTTTCTTTTTTCTCTTTTTTTTTTTATTTTTTTTCTGTTCTTCCTCACTTCACTTCCTCACTTTACCTTCTCCTGTCTTTTCTCTCCCTTTTCTCATTCACTCCCCCACCCTGTACCCTCCTTTTTCTCTTTTGCTCTGCGGGACACCTCGGGCTTATCCAACTTCATATCTCTATTACAATACCAATGCCACCATTTAGGACAGTACTAACGCCATTACTTTAGACCTTGTTCATCATTATATTCTGTACTTGATGCTATGATACTTTATACTTTCAAGACCTAAAACCTTATATTATTATACATTTATTTTCACACAGTGAGTTGCCCTGCAGGACATATGGGAACAATTTGGGTCCACGCTCTTTTCTCTTCTCTCTTTTTCTATTGCCATGCTGCCCCCCACGTCCGGCCTCGTTCCTCTGGCTGGGTCCTCGGTCTCTTCAGCTCCCGGGGGAGACACCCTCTGCCGACCCCTGCCTGGGTCCAATGTCTGGAGCCTTGGTCTTATAGGTAAGTCTGGGATGATCGGTTCTGGCTTCTTGCTTTCATCCAATCATAACCGATACTCTAATTATACTTTAACCTGTTTTTACAGACAGCAGATATGCACATCAGCCCCTGATGAAGCGAGGAAAGCTCGCGAAACGCGTCGGGTTAGAGATGTACTATGCATACCTGTACTACATGTATTACTATTATATTATGGCTGTGTTTGAGGATTACTATGCATTGTTGCTGTTTTATGAACCTTTCACCCATACCCATGTCCTATTATGGATTATGTTGTTTTCAATAAAATATTTGTACTGTAATACCTGTCTACCCTTTGATCACCATTTACACCTCATTTAAAGTCCCGTGGGCGAACCTTTGTTTTCTTTTTCTTTGATATTAGGGATGGAGGTGTTTTATGTTAGGGGTCAGCTTTCAGATTTCCTTTGTAAACAAAAGAAGAGTGACAATTTTGAAAAAAACACAATATCTTTTACTTTTTGCTATAATAAATATCCCAATTAAAAAAAACAAAAAAAACAAAAAAAACACATTTTTTTTCCTCAGTTTAGGTCAATATGTATTCTTCTACATATTTTTGGTAAAAAAATCGCAATAAGCGTATATTGATTGGTTTGAGCACAAGTTATAGCATCTACAACATAGGGCATAGATTTATGGCATTTTTATTATTATTATTTTTTTTACTAGTAATGGAGACGATCAGCGATTTTTATCAGGACTGCGATATTGCGGTGGACACGTTTGACACATTTTTGGGACCAGTGACATTTATGGAGCGATCAGTGCTATAAAAATGATTACTGTATAAATGTCACTGGCAGGAAAGGGGTTAACACTAGGCGGCGATCAAGGGGTTAACTGTGTTCCCTAGGTGTGTTCTAACTGTGGGGGGATGGGACTGACTAGGGGAGGTGAACAATCAGTGTTCCTTCTTAGTAGGAACACACAATCTGTCTCCTCACCCCTGACAGAATGGGGTTTTGTGTGTTTACAAACACAGATCCCGGTTCTCACTCTGTCATGAGTGATCACATGTGCCTGGCGGTCAACGCATGCAATGGACACTCGCATCGGCTCCGGGGACACGCTAAGGGCGCTCCTACAGCATCTTAAAGAGCTGACGTACAGCTAACTGCGGCGGCTGATCGGGATCCGGTTAAATGAGCGATTAAGGTCTAGTTACCATTTGGAGACATATGAGGGGGGCCAGTGTTAGTACTAGCTAAAATTTGCTTATAGAGAATTGAAACAAGTCCTCTAGCATGAGGGTCAAAAATACAAATCCGTTCAAAAGGCGACATCTGGGATAGTTGGGAGTTGGATTTGAGATAGGGTTGGAAAATGTTTTTAATATGCAAATATTGGTTCTGATAACAGTCCGATAACAGTTCTGATTAAGGAAGTCCAAATTTATCACACAAAGTAGGAAAAGAATGTTTGAAGGAGGCAGATACCAAATTATATAAATGGGATAAATTAGCTGTATTCCATGCTTGGAAAGAATTAGGAACGATCCAGGCAGGGTAAAAAGCGGGATTTTTAACAAAAGAAAGGAACGGTAAACGAGATCGAAAGGCCAAGAAAAGTTTTGAATCTGTCCCAGATGGATAAAGAATGTTTTGTGATAGGATTGCAAATAAAAGTGCGATCAGTTGGTCTTATCCATAACATGGTAGATACTGAAATAGGGTCACAGTCAATAGACTCAATTATTACCAAAAAAGGAATTACTTTGATAGCATGGTATTATGGTAAACGTGCAAGGTGTGCAGCATGATAGTAAGCAGAAATCTAAAAAATGAGATGGAACTGGTATGGGCAAGATTTTAAAAAGATATAAACTGGTATGGGCAAGATTTTAAAAAGATATAAAAACTTGGGCAATATAGCCATCTTAATTACATTCATTTTGCCTATCCAGGATAGAGGGATAGGGGACCACTGTGATAATAATTCAGTAATTTGTTTTAGTAATGGAGGGAAGTTAGCTGAGTATAAGTCAGTTATCTTATGAGTGAGTTGTATTCCTAGGTATGGAAGTCTATGAGATGTCCAAGAGAAGGGAAGTTACAAAGCAGTGGTGGCTGGTGCTCAAAATATTTGGGGGGGCGCAAACAAACTGAAAAATTCTGAAAAAAAAAACCCAATTGCCTCACTGTACCATCAAATGCAGTCACTGTGCCATCAAATGCAGCCACTGTGCCCATCAATTGCCACCACTGTGCCATTAAATGCAACCACTGTGCCCATCAATTGCCACCACTGTGCTATTAAATGCAGCCACTGTGCCCATCAATTGCCATCACTGTGCCATCAAACGCAGCCAGTGTGCCATCAAACGAAGCCACTGTGCCAACAAACGCTGCCACTGTACCATCAAGCCCAGCCAGTGTGCCATCAAACTCAGCCACTATGCCATCAAACGCAGCCACTGTGCACATCAGTTGCAGCCACTGTACCATCAAACACAGCCACTGTGCCATCAAAACGCAGCCACTGTGCCCATCAATCCAATTCCTGTCCATTCACCCCTCGGATCAGTCCCAATTCCTTCCCCATCAGACCTCAAATCCTAGTATATAGTATTTCTCAAAATCCTGGTAAATAGCATTTCTCACAAATCCTGGTATATAACATTTCTCACAAATTCTGGTATATAGCATGTCTCACAATCCTGGTATATAGCATTTCTCACAAATCCTGGTATATAGCATGTCTCACAAAGCCTGGTATATAGCATTTCTCACAAAGCCTAGCATATAGCATTTCTCACAAATCCTGGTGTATAGCATTTCTCACAAATTCTCATATATAGCATTTCTTACACATCCTGTTATATTGCATTTCTCAAAGCCTGGTATATAGCATTTCTCACAAAGCCTGGTATATAGCATGTCTCACAAATCCTGGTATATAACATCTCTCACAAATCCTGGTATACAGCATGTCTCACAAAGCCTGGTATATAGCATTTCTCACAAAGCCTGGTATATAGCTTGTCTCAAAAATCCTGGTATATAACATCTCTCAAAAAATCCTGGTATACAGCATGTCTCACAAAGCCTGGTATATAGCATTTCTCACAAAGCCTGGTATATAGCATTTCTCACAAATCCTGGTATATAGCATGTCTCACAAAGCCTGGTATATAGCATTTCTCACAAATCCTGGTATATAGCATTTCTTACAAATCCTGTTATATTGCATTTCTCAAAGCCTGGTATATAGCATTTCTCACAAATCCTGGTATATAGCATGTCTCACAAATCCTGGTATATAACATCTCTCACAAAGCCTGGTATATAGCATTTCTCACAGAGCCTGGTATATAGCTTGTCTCACAAATCCTGGTATATAACATCTCTCAAAAAAACCTGGTATACAGCATTTCTCACAAAGCCTGGTATATAGCATTTCTCACAAATCCTGGTATATAGCATGTCTCACAAAGCCTGGTATATAGCATTTCTCACAAATCCTGGTATATAGCATTTCTTACAAATCCTGGTATATAGCATTTCTAACAAAGCCTGGTATATAGCATTTCACACAAAGCCTGGTATATAGCATGTCTCACAAATCCTGGTATATAACATCTCTCACAAATCCTGGTATACAGCATGTCTCACAAAGCCTGGTATATAGCATGTCTCACAAAGCCTGGTATATAGCATTTCTCACAATCCTGGTATACAGCAGCATGTCTCACAAAGCCTGGTATAAAGCATTTCTCACAAATCCTGGTATGTAGCATTTCTCACAAAGCCTGGTATATAGCATTTCGCACAAAGCCTGGTATATAGCATGTCTCACATAGCCTGGTATATAGCATATCGTACAAAGCCTGTTATATAGCATTTCTCACAAAGCCTGGTATATAGCATTTCGCACAAAGCCTGGTATATAGCATGTCTTACAAAGCCTGGTATATAGCATTTCACACAAAGCCTGGTATATAGCATGTCTCACAAATCCTGGTATATAGCATTTCACACAAAGCCTGGTATATAGCATGTCTCACAAATTGTGGTATATAGCATTTCACACAAAGACCGGTATATAGCATTTCTCACAAAGCCTGGTATATAGCATGTCTCACAAAGCCTGGTATATAGCATATCACACAAAGCCTGGTATATAGCATTTCTCACATAGTCTGGTATATAGCATTTCGCACAAAGCCTGGTATATAGCATTTCGCACAAAGCCTGCTATATAGTATGTCTCACAAAGCCTGGTATGTAGCATGTCTCACAAAGCCTGGTATATAGCATTTCTCACAAAGCCTGGTATATAGCATTTCTCACAAAGCCTGGTATATAGCATATCGCACAAAGCCTAGTATATAGCATTTCGCACAAAGCCTGGTATATAGTATGTCTCACAAAGCCTGGTATATAGCATTTCGCACAAAGCCTGGTATATAGTATGTCTCACAAAGCCTGGTATATAGCATTTCGCACAAAGGCTGGTATATAGCATTTCACACAAAGCCTGGTATGTAGCATTTCTCACAAAGCCTGGTATATAGCTTGTCTCACAAATCCTACACAATTACCCCCCACCCCCCAGTTTGCACAATCCCCCTTCCTCCAGTCTGCACAACCCCCCCCAGTCTGCCCAATCTCCCCTCAGTTTACACAACCCCCCTCCCCACAGTCTGCACAATCCCCCTCCCCTCAATCACCCCCCTAGTCTGCACAATCCCCTCTCCCTCTAGTCTGCACCATTACCCCCTCCCTCTAGTTTGCACAATCCCCCTACCTCTAGTCTGCACAATCCCCCCTCCCCCCAACTACCCCACTCCCTCTAGTCTGCACAATCCCCCTCCCTCTAGTCTGCACAATCCCCTCCCTCTAGTCTGCACAATCCCCTCCCCCTAGTCCGCACAATTACCCCCTCCCTCTAGTTTGCACAATCCCCCTCCCTTAGTATGCACAATCCCCCTTTCCCCCTAGGCTGCACAATTACCCCTCTCCCCCTAGTCTGCACAATCCCCCCTCCCCCTAGTCTGCACAATCCCCCTACCTTTAGTCTACACAATCCCCCCTCCCTCTAGTCTGTACAATCCCCCCCCTCCCCTAGTCTGCACAATCCCCCCTCCCCTAGTCTGCACAATCCTCCCTCCCTCAATTATCCCTGTCCCTCTAGTCTGCACAATCCTCCCTCCCCCAATTATCCCCGTCCCTCTAGTCTGCACAATTCCCCCTCCCTCTAGTCTGCACAATCCCCCTCCCCTAGTCTGCACAATCCCCCTCCCCTAGTCTGCACAATTACCCCCCTCCCCCAGTCTGCACAATCCCCCTCCCCCAGTCTGCACAATTACCCCCCCCCCCCAGTCTGCACAATTACCCCCCTCCCTCTAGTCTGCACAATCCCCCTCCCTTAGTCTGCACAATCCCCCCTCCCCCCAGTCTGCACAATTACCCCTCTCCCCCTAGTCTGCACAATTACCCCTCTCCCCCTAGTCTTCACAATTACACCCCTCCCTCAAGTCTGCACAATCCCCCCTCCCCCCAGTCTGCACAATTACCCCCCTCCCCCTAGTCTGCACAATCCCCCTCCCTTTAGTCTGCACAATCCCCCCTCCCTCAAGTCTGCACAATCCCCCCTCCCTCTAGTCTGCACAATCCCCCCCCCAGTCTGCACAATCCCCCCTCCCCAGTCTGCACAATTACCCCCCTCCCCCCAGTCTTCACAATCCCCCCTCCCCCTAGTCTGCACAATTACCACCCCCATCTGCACAATTACCACCCCCCAGTCTGCACAATTACCATCCCTCAGTCTGCACAATTACCACCCCCGTCTGCACAATTACCACCCCGTCTGCACAATCCCCCCTCCCCCCAGTCTGCACAATTACCCCCCTCCCCCTAGTCTCCACAATCCTCTCTCCCCCAGTCTGCACAATCCCCCTCCCTTTAGCCTACACAACCCCCCCTCCCTCTAGTCTGCACAATCCCCCCTCCCCTAGTCTGCACAATCCCCCCTCCCCCAATTACCCCCCTCCCTCTAGTCTGCACAATCCCCCTCCCTCTAGTCTGCACAATTCCTCCTCCCTCTAGTCTGCACAATCCCCCCTCCCCTAGTTTGCACAATCCCCCCTCCCCCAATTACCCCCCTCCCTCTAGTCTGCACAATCCCCCCTTCTTCTAGTCTGCACAATCCCCCCTCCCTCTAGTCTGCACAATCCCCCCTCCCTCTAGTCTGCACAATCCCCCTCCCCCTAGTCTGCACAATTACCCCCCTCCCCCCAGTCTTCACAATTACACCCCTCCCTCAAGTCTGCACAATCCCCCTCCCCCAGTCTGCACAATCCCCCCTCCCCCCAGTCTGCACAATTACCCCCCTCCCCCTAGTCTGCACAATCCCCCTCCCTTTAGTCTGCACAATCCCCCCTCCCTCAAGTCTGCACAATCCCCCCTCCCTCAAGTCTGCACAATCCCCCCTCCCCTATTCTGCACAATCCCCCTCCCTCTAGTCTGCACAATCCCCTCTCCCCAGTCTGCACAATTACCCCCCTCCCCCCAGTCTTCACAATCCCCCCTCCCCCTAGTCTGCACAATTACCACCCCCATCTGCACAATTACCACCCCCAGTCTGCACAATTACCACCCCCCCAGTCAGCACAATTACCACCCCTCAGTCTGCACAATTACCACCCCCATCTGCACAATTACCACCCCGTCTGCACAATTACCACCCCGTCTGCACAATTACAACCCCCCTGTCTGCACAATTACCACCCCCATCTGCATAATTACCCCCCTGTCTGCATAATTACCCTGTCTGCACAATTACCCCCCATCTGCACAATTACCCCCATCTGCACAATTACCCCCACTCTGCCAATTACTTTCCCGTCTGCACAATTACCACCCCCCATCTGCACAATTACCCCCATCTGCACAATTACCCCCCTGCACAATTACAGAGGGGGTAATTGTGCAGACGGGGGGGTAATTGTGCAGACAGGGGGGGTAATTATGCAGATGGGGTGGCAATTGCGCAGATGGGGGGTCTGCACAATTACCACCCCCATCTGCACAATTACCCCCCCTCCCATCTGCACAATTAACACCCCCCCCGTCTGCACCCCCCATCATCAGCACAGACCCCCCAGTCACTCACTGAGTGAGTGGAGAGAATGAAGAGAAGCGCAGGGAAGGGAACGAAGGGTCCAGCCAGGCCTCCAGGGATTAGTGTGACTGTGACTCTCTGCGGAGCAGAGGGGCAGCTCACGTGCCGCGGCCACATACAGACTCTGCGACTGAGTCAAAAACAGAGAGAGACACTACATATCTTACCAGAAGCCGTGCCAGTAGGAGTCCGAGTCAGTCAGGCCTGCTTCTTCCACACACCACGCGCCCAGCTCCGTCTCAGTCCACTCCTCCACTCACGCCAAATACAGTGAGCCAAGAGACCGGAAGTGACGCGGTGCCACGAAAAGCACCGCCCACCGTCCTCTGGTCTTGGCCATTAAAATAAAAGAACAGGGGCTGCTGCAGGCAAATCACTGGAGCTTGGAGAATGGGGGAGTGTTTGCGGGCGCATCTCTTGCGCCCCGGATACTCCCTAAATGTGGGCAAATCGGCTTCCCAGCCTGCAGGTGAGATAATATATTAGAAAATTTCTTGAAGTAGGAAGCGGAAAATCCATTTGGGCCAGGACATTTATTAAGTTTAAAAGCCTTAATAGCTGCGATGACTTCTGTTGCAGAGATGGGACACTCAAGTCGCTCACAATGGGTTTGTGGGAATGTTGGCAGGGTAATTTGTGAAAAAAGGGAATCAGCAACAGCATGGTTAAAATTATGATTGGGCGAATATAATTTAGCAAGATTTGAGCAGGAATGTGTGTAAAATTTTTACATGGATACTTGTGTATGAATGACTGTTTAGTTTGAGTCGCACAGATGTCATAGGTTTTTGCAGTGAGCGTAAGGATCAAGCTAATAGGGTATCTGGTTTGTTTACTTTGAGGTAATAAAGGTCTTGTGATTTATGTATTAATTTAGCTGCAGACTCAGTGAGAAACAGGTTGAATACTAACCGGGCTCTATCAAGCTTAGCTTTAGTAGAAGGGGAGGGAGAAATTTGGAATGCATCGTGACAGAGATTGAAGTCATTTTCTAATTTTTGGTGAAGGAGCTTACGCTTGCGTTTGAGAAATGATGCTTGCCGGATAAGCGTACCATGAATTACAGGTTTATGGGCTTCCCAAAGAGTGAGAGGGGAAATATCTGCACAAGTGTTAATAATGAGATTGTCATTTAGAGCATGTTAAATATCTAGACAATGGGACGGGTGAGTTAGAATGGAATCGTTAATGCACCAAGACAAATCCTGGGATCTCGGGATAGGGGAGGAGATGGTAGTACAAACTGCACTATGATCGGACCAAGTAAAGTAATAACTGATGATAGGAAGATATGATCAATCCTAGAAAACGATTTGTGTGGATGGGAGTAATATGTAAAGCGTTTATGAGTCTAACACGTTATGCTTAAGTTGCTGAAATGAAAGCTTAGGGAAACAGGAGGAGGGAGAAGGGGGAAATTTGGATACAAAAAGTGTAGCACTTATATGTGAAGCATGATGCAACAATAAATGCCAAACAAATTAGTAATGAACCCCAATGATCACTGATAAGTAAAAACAAAAATAGAAATAGAAATGTGAACAAACCCAGTGACTGGTGATGAGTGTCCAAGGAAAAGTCCAAGTGAAAAAGATTTTAAAAATTTTTAAAAAATTTGGGTCAAAATATAATTCTGAATTCCATACAAATAAATATAAAAACTTCATTTGAAGATCGTAACGGTGAACAAGATTTGAGCTAGGAGTGAAAAATGCCACCACCGAAAGTAGGGAGGCTTACCAGAATGTTTGAACCCACAAGAACATATGTTTTATGGGTCAAACAGGCTTGTGTTGTATGAGCAACCAATGGAACTGGACACTGGGATCCTCAGAAAACTCCAACAGGAACTCACATCTGTCCTCAGGAAGGTAGGTGGTAGTATTGATGTTTCTCATAGGAATGGTAACCAGGTAAACGTGGATGTAGCAGATGGATTCTGTTGTCCTGGAATTGATAGGGTTAAATCTTTGTCTTAGGTTTTTCTTATAATGCAGAATCTGTGGAAGCCCTGGGCGTGTAACTTGCCATGTCGCCTGCCACCAGATGCAGCGTGTCACTTGCCACGTCACCTGTTACCAGATGCAGCATCCCCTTTCAGCTTTTTTTCTTTTATCTGAAGCTCCCTGCTGCTCTGTCTCTCTTTGGATTGGGCCACTGTCTGTCTTGTCCAAGACAGCACTGTGCAGATATGCACCTCGCTATTCCCTTGCACACACATGGATTGCATTATAGTAGGATGCTGGAATTAAATTTTCTATTTTTTTGGTGTGCATTTGGAGCAGACCTTTTTTGCCCTCCATTGTAAATGAGTTTTAAAAATATAGGCCCCCATACATGCATGAGACATATAGAAAAGCATGGTTCCACTGGATTATCTCCTCTTCCTCTTTGGTGGGTACATTTGGTTCACTTTTGCTAACCCATGGGGTAGGGGGGTGAGAACTCCCTCTTCCCCTTTGCCTTTTGTCACTCAAACCTCTCCCCCTCTTCACTGCTTTTCCCCCTAGATTCCTCTAGTTCTGACCCTCCTCATCCCACTCTCCCCTTCTGGCTTCTTTCCCTACCTCAATCCTTTTTTTCCTTTCCCTCCCAATCACCCCTTTCACAAAGTTGAATTCCAGGTATGGTCATTTTTGTTGGTCCAGCTTGGGCCAACATAAGTATGCATATGCCATACCTATGGAATCCCACTGGAAGCTGTAAATTACAGTGATTGCTGCTAACTTCTGGGTCTTGTGCTGAGCGGCTGCACTGCTGCTTACTGAACATAGGATTTCACCTACTTGGCATTGGCACCATTCAGAGAACACTTTCCATTTTCTCAATGAATGCAAAGTGTTCTTTGATTGGATGAGGTAGAGATCATGGCATGACTGCTCCACCTTTCCACCTTGTCCAATTAGAGAATGCTTTGCATTAATTGAGCAAATGCAAAGCATTCCCTAAATGGCACCCGTGCACAGCTATTGACCTCCTGTGTTCAAAATGCAGCAGGTAACAGCTTGGCACAGGACCTGGAAGTTAGTGTGCGTGGTCCAATATTAAGGAAACAATCCAGTGACGTGTTTAATCTTTTTTCCTTAAGTATTCAATGTTATTACATTTCTGAACATGACCTGACTTACTTTTAGACAAACTACAGGACCCAGTTGTCACTGTTTAAATGACCTTCTCTTGCAGCAAATACTTGGCCTGAAACTTGAGTAATCTTTTGTGAAAGTGTGAAAATTGACCTAGTTTATGTGAGATAGCTGTAACTTACAGTCTTAGTAGAATTAGCAGATAATGAATTGATTCAAATGACATCTTGCAGATAGTAGAAAGCCTTAACTGACTTATGCAGATCATAAAGATGAACATCAGATAGGTCAAAATATTCTAATATGTATAGCTTTAGCAATTAACATGTGCTCTGAGCAGAAACTAAAGACACATTGAAGAAGGGTGGAAGGGGGGACTAACTAACAAAGGCAAACAAACAATGCATGTGTAACATGATACTTCCCGTCGAAATCTATGATTTCAAATATTTCTTTTTTCAATTTGTTTATTTGGTTTTCAAAACATAGAAATGCAGTTAGAGTAGCAGACAGAGCCGCCAGGGCGTTAAGTCATCAAGACATAACATTTACAAATACTGATACAAATGAGTAGTAACAAGTACACAGATACCAGTGTTACGCATAGGGATCAAGGCACTAACAAACTTCTCATCAACAGAATATTTAAGAAGAAGAAGAACAATAACAACAAGGCACATAAGGGAACTACAATAATCTATAACAAGTAATAATTTCCAGGAGCTTAGGAAGGATACCATAAGCTACATGGCTTCCAAATAAGTTTGAAGGCACAGAATTATTTTTGTTGCAAAATAATTGATTTTTCATGCAAGAAATGGTTGTCGGTAGCATTAACAATCTCTTTCAGGTTAGGAGACAATGTTTGTTTCCAGTGCCTGGTGATGGTAACTTTGGCATACAAGGGGGGGTTATCTGATGTGGGGAGGGGCCGCAAGAGCCCCTGGGGAACCCCAGAAGGCGAGGTTCGGGGCCACTCTGTGAAAAACGAGCTGCACAGTGGAGGTAAGTATGATATGTTTGTTATTTAAAAAAATAAAAACTAGCCTTTACAATCACTTTAAGCAAAATATTCCTTATAAGTGGTGTTGGTGAATCAAGACAAGTTTAATGGATAATCATCATGACATTAGAATAAAAAATCCTCATACATGTAATGTGTTAAAGAGGGTAAGATTAAATGAGCCTACGGTGTCACTGGAGGTTCCCGGAGGACACCATAAGCTCATTTAATCTTACCCTCTTTAACACATTACATGTATGAAGATTTTTGGTTCTAATGTCATGATGATTATCCATTAAACTTGTCTTGATTCAGCAACATCACCTATAAGGAATATTTTGCTTAACCCATTCCCTGCCATCCATGGTTTCTGCCAGTGCTATGTCCACCTAATGTTACCCACTGAGCACTGACATTGTTTGTTTTGTCCTGTTGCCATCCATACTCCAGTTATGGTTATTGTTCAGCTGCACTGGGGATAACAGATAATTAATTTATTGTTTTAATTTTATTTATACATTTCTTCACATGGTCTACAGTTGAGCGCTGATGAAACTTTTGTTACTCATGTTTTCAGCGAACACTGGGCTAAAGTCTGCTGTCTGCTGACATCACATAACCAGTCCAGTCTCTGAAAAGATCCCAACCATATGGTTGAGATCCATCCAAAAGCCTGGACTGACAGCTGGCTCAGGCTCTCAGCGAGCCGCTGAGTGCCTAAGCCAGCCGCTGTTCTTCCCTCAACAGCTCAGCACTCCAGTGAGCGCTGGAGGGGCAGATAAGGGAGCTGGTGACTGACAGTCACCAGCTCTCTGCTCAAGAAACACAGAGAACTGTGTGATCAGTCATGTTTGATCACTCAGTTCTCAGTCTGATGGGGCGTACACACGGGCGGACTTTCCGACCGTGCTGGTCCGACGGACTTTCCGATGGACTTTTGACAGACTTCCAAAGGACTTTTTTTATGAACGGACTTGCCTACACACGACCGGACTACAGACAGACTTGCCTACGCACGACTGGACTTTCCGGCAGACTATGTCCACTGGTCTTCCCGACGGAGTTACGAAGGACTTTCCAAATTAATGGACTTGCCTACACACGAACAAGTCCATTCATTTTGAACATGACACGGGTACAACGGGACTAGAAAAGGAAGTGAATCTCACCGCTTTTATCGGCGAGATTGACACTTTGCGAGCCTCGCCGCGGGGCATACCAGGCCCTTAGGTCTGGTATGGATTTTAAGGGGAATCCCGAAAAGACGCCGTGGGGGTACCCCCAAAATCCATACCAGACCCTTATCCAAGCATGCAGCCCGGCCGGTCAGGAAAGGGGGTGGGGACGAGCGAGCGCCCCCCCTCCTGAACCATGCAAGGCCACATGCCCTCAACATGGGGGGGTGGGTGCTTTGGGGGAGGGGGGCGCCCTGCGGCCCCCCACCCCAAAGCACCTTATTACCATGTTGATGAGGACAAGGTCCTCTTCACGACAACCCTGGCCGTTGGTTGTCGGGGTCTATGGGAGGGGGGCTTATCGAATCTGGGAGCCCCCTTTAATAAGGGGTCCCCCAGATCCTGGCCCCCCACCCTATGTGAATGAGTATGGGGTACATTGTACCCCTACCCATTCACCTAGGGAAAAAGTGTCAATAAAAAAACACTACACAGGTTTGTAAAGTAATTTATTAGACAGCTCCGGGGGTCTTCATCCGACTTCGGGGGCCTTCTTCTGATTTCGCCGAACTCTCCGGCCTCTTCTCCCGGTGTCCAGTTCTTCTCCCGCTCTCCGGCCTCTTCTCCTGGTGTTCGACCTCTTCTCCCGGTGTCCGGTTCTTGTGCCGGCTACTCCGCTGTCTTCTGCCGCTCTTTTGCTAGCGGTAGCCTGGACTTCTGCGTCGTCTTCTTCACTCTTCTCTTCTTCCAATGTTGACACGACGCTCTCTCCCACTGTAATGCTGTGTGAGCGCTCCGCAATGACTTATATAGGCGGTGATCCCGCCCCCTTATGATGTCACAGTCCCGGGGCATGTTGGGACTGTGACGTCATAAGGGGGCATGGTCAACATCACCCGATGACCACGCCCCCTTATGACGTCACAGTCCCAACATGCCCCGGGACTGTGACGTCATAAGGGGGCGGGGTCACCGCCTATATAAGCCAGTGCGGAGCACTCACACAGCATTACAGCGGGAGAGAGCGTTGTGTCATCAGAAGAAGAGAAAAGGGAAGAAGACGATGCAGAAGTCCGGGACACCGCTAGCAAAAGAGCGGCAGAAGATAGCGGAGGAGCCAGCGAAGAACCGGACACTGGGAGAAGAGGCCGGAGAGCGGGAGAAGAACCGGACACCCGGAGAAGAGGCCGGAGAGAGTGGCGAAGTTGGAAGAAGACCCCCTGAAGTCGGAAGAAGACCCCCGGAGCTTTCTAATAAATTACTTTAAAAACCTGTGTAGTGTGTTTTTTTTTTATTGACACTTTTTTCCCCTAGGTGAATGGGTAGGGGTACGATGTACCCCATACTCATTCACATAGGGTGGGGGGCCGGGATCTGGGGGACCCCTTATTAAAGGGGGCCTCTGGATTCTGATAAGCCCCCCGCCGCAGACCCCGACAACCAACGGCCAGGGTTGTCGGGAAGAGGCCCTTGTCCTCATCAACATGGGGACAAGGTGCTTTGGGGTGGGGGGCCGCAGGGTGCCCCCCTGCCCCAAAGCACCCACCCCCCCATGTTGATGGCATGCAGCCTTGTATGGTTCAGGAGGGGGGGCGCTCGCTCATCCCCACCCCCTTTCCTGACCGGCTGGGCTGCGTGCTCGGATAGGGGTCTGGTATGGATTTTGGGGGGACCCCAACGCCATTTTTTCGTCGTAGGGGGTTCCTCTTAAAATCCATACCAGACCTAAGGGACATTGTCGCCTCCCCCTCGCGCTCGCCGCAATAGAAAAATGTGTTTTTCCTATTGCAGCAAGCACGAGATGTAGTACCCTGCCCTTGCATCGTATCTGGTCCGTCGGACCAGCATACAGACGAACGGGATTTCCGCTAGGAAATGAGTCCAGCGGAGTTGCGATGAAAAGATTTGAAGCAGGTTTCAAATCTAAAGTCCGTCAGATTTCCGACCAAAACGGTCCGTCGGAAGTCCAATGCAGCCCACACATGGTCGGATTGTCCGCCGGATTCGGTCCGTCGGACCAGTCTGGTCGGAAAGTCTGCCCGTGTGTACACGGCATTAGAGTCGGCAGAGGACAGATGTAGCATTGGACTGATGCTGCATCTACCTAGGTATGTATATATATTTTTTTGTTTACCCTTACTTCTCTTTTAATGTTCATATTGTTGTAGTGGCACTCTTAAAAGTTTTTTTCAGTGGGTTCAAGCTTAGTTTAGGGCATTCTAAATGCGCCACTTGGAGGCAATATTGTATGAAGCAAAACAGGCCAGGAAAAGCATCAGTGTGTTTTTGTAAGAGACACTTTAATGAACAGTTAAAACTGCTCATTTTGTTTCAGACCATGACAAACCATTTCAAGAAATGTATTACAGAAAAGAATTCTGTAAATGCCAGAGCTTCCATGTCTTCCAAATAATGAATCGCTCACAATTTGCCATTAATACTGAGTTGATTCCCCAGCAGAATTAACTGTTGCAGAGATATTTCAATGTATTATGCAAAGGCCACTTTCTGGATTGTTACTTGTCCTGTTAATTGGCTCACTAATAAATGGTAAGCACATGGATGAATGTAATCTTGACAAATTTCCATGCCAGGTATCTGAAAAGCAAGATCCCATAGGACCCCTCCCTTTCTATAAAATTATTCCTCCTCACTGTTCACGTTCATTCATTGTGCTTGTAACACGGCAACTCACACACTCATACTTAATTATCCATTGTTTCTCTCAGGGATCCAGAATTAGATGAAAAGCCATCTTTGTTATTTGTGGACATCCAGGATACAGTAGAATCCTGCATTAAAAATAAATCAAGCAATTAGTATCTACTGTGCAGTACAAACTAAGCACGCTCATTCATATGGATTAGGCACAACCTTAATACAACGTGGATATGTTAATTATGAGGCATTGTACTGTGATTAAAAAAAAAAAACTATTAAAAAACCAAACTTTAAAGCTGATATTTTAGTTTTTGGAATGTTAAAGCATATATTGTATATCTCTTGAGAACTCGGTGAGATTACTGTTTCTGTTTTTGTTGTATTTTTTCATTTTATTATGTGTGGAGATTGCCACATGTGGTGCTGAAACGCATAAGTGTTGCACATGAACTATGAGAGGGAAATTCCCCAGTATCTAAGACCTATAATACAAGAAACTAGAGATTGACTCCTGTGACTAAAATATCACTTTTGTTACTATCCTTTTAGTTTAAATAACCACCTCTGGGAAAATGCCAGGGTATCTAACTATTTGGGGCAAATTGTTAACGGTTTAGTGTTCATATAATACAGGAGAGTTTAACCTTCCAAATATCATGGTCTTTTGGTTTCTTCAACTGTTTTTAATTCTTTCATACGGACATGACACACATGACCACAACAGGCAAGATAGTATAAGCCGCTAAACTAGCTTATACGAAAAACACATGCCAGAAGGAGCTGGGGCAGATTAAGGCCTGCCACCAGATGCAGCTTGTAACGTGCCACTGTAGCCTGCCACCAGATGCAGCATGCCACTTGTCACTGTAGCCTGCCACCAGATTCACCTTGTAACTTGCCATCGTAATGAATAAGCTCAACGTCGTTGTGTGAAACGCGTCTACCTGTACCTGTTTGCCTGTCCTATGGTGTTATTCATGTTACGGATTTAACAATAAAGAGATTCATCACTACCTCAGTGTGCAGCCATCCATTCCTTTTATCCAAATTGTACGGCCGGTGAGCGGAGGCTAGCACCCCTGGGAGGAGTCCATTCCCCAGCCTATCTGGTTCCATCACTCACCTAGAGCGGCATTTTCTTTTCCTATAACCTGCCACTGTAGCCACCACCAGATGCAGCATATCACTTGCCACTGTAGCCTGCCACCAGATGCAGTGTGTCAGTTGTCACTGTAACCTGTAACCCGATGCAGTGTGTCACTTGCCACTGTAGCCTGCCACCAGATGCAGCTAGTAACGTGTCACTGTAGCCTGCCAACAAGTGCATCATATCAATTGCCACTGTGACCTGCCACCAGATGCAGTGTTTCACTTGTCACTGAAGCCTGAAACCTGATGCAGTGTGCCACTTTTCACTGTAGCCTGCCACCAGATGCAGCGTGTCACTTGCCAATGTAGCCTGCCACCAGATGAAGCTTGTCACTTGCCACTATAGCCTGCCACCAGATGCAGCTTGTAACCTGCCATCGTAGCCTGCCACCAGGTGCAGTGTGTCACTTGTCACTGTAGCCTGTGACCAGATGCAGCTTGTAACATGCCACTGTAGCGTGTACAGTAACCAGATGCAGCGTGTCACTTTTCACTGTAGCCTGCCACCAGATGCAGCATGTCACTCATCACTGTGGCCTGTAACCAGATGCAGCTTGTAATGTGCCACGGTAGCCTGCCAACAGGTGCATCATGTCAATCGCCACTGTAGACTGCCACTGGGTGCAACATGTCGCTTGTCACTGTAGCTTCTCTTTCCAGTTTTGTCAGTGGGCAGACTTGTAAAGTCATTGCAGTAAGAATTCAAGACATCCCCTCATTTATGAAAACTTGTGCTACAGGAACACAACGGACTCCTTGTAAGTGATCAAGTCTACAAAAGAGAGTCATCTTACAGCACCATCAGTGAAACAACATTTCAAACTGCTACTGACAGCAACAAGACTAAACTTTGAATAGGTGAATAGGTGTCCAGGATGCCAGGATCAGTTCTTGGACCAGAGACTCCAAATCACCATCTATTATAGTAAATACTACAGAACCGTTCATAATAAACCATCTGCAAATTCAGGCTAGTCCCATCATTGATGAGACTTGTTGGAATACATTGTTTGTGTATTTTTGTGCAACAAGGTCAAATATATTCTTCAACCAGTAGATGGCAGCGTTTATAAGTTTGTAGCTGCTCTATGGTTAAACTCTATGTCTTTTCTCTTTAATAAAGTTTCCTGTTTGCAGTTAAGCAGCAACAGTGCACTGTCTGTCTGTTCTGTAGGGCTATATACAGAATTTCTAACAAGACTACACCTGGCAATTGCAACAAAGGAATGTGCCCTTTTGTAGAGGGTCCCAGCGAGAGCCCAAAGATTTTATTCTTCTTTAATGCAAGAGAGACTTGACCTAAGCTGCAATTCAGCTGCAGACCTATCCACCAAGTACCAAGCTGATATGGCTGACAGCTCAAGCAAAGCACCAGGAATCTTGCTAGCCATCAGCAGCCTATAAAATTCATCCATGTCTTCTACCCTAGTCTGCAAACAGACTGAGTTTATTCTTCTTTAATGCAAGAGAGACTTGACCTAAGCTGCAATTCAGCTGCAGACCTATCCACCAAGTACCAAGCTGATATGGCTGACAGCTCAAGCAAAGCACCAGGAATCTTGCTAGCCATCAGCAGCCTATAAAATTCATCCATGTCTTCTACCCTAGTCTGCAAACAAGAGCTCCACTTTACAGGTTAATCAGAGCTTTCTAAGGTCAGAATCATTCAGAATGTCTTCAAACCACTGAGACCTTTCCACTTCTACCTCTAAGGGATTATGCATGCATTGCCACCTATGAAGAAGTGACTTGATGCCTTCAAGGACTGTTTCAGGTATCAAGACTGCAAAGTAAAGACCATCCCAGATTTGGACTTATGTGTGTGTGTATACTGTATACATTTATTTATGATTTTCATGTTCTCCCTTTCTTTCTTTTTAGGTCCAAGGACAAGTCATCCTATCTGGCCTTGTATTGGGTTATAGTTAAAATTGATTCTGAAATCTAGTGGTGGTTTAGGGCTATTACAATTTGTTTACATACAATATCTCACAAAAGTGAGTAAACCCCTCACATTTGTGTAAATATTTTATTCTAACTTTCCATGTGACAACACTGAAGAAATTACACTTTGCTACAATGTAAAGTAGTGAGTGTACAGCTTGTATAACAGTGTAAATTTGCTGTCCCCTCAAAATAACTCAACACACAGCTATTAATAACTAAACCGCTTTCAACAAAATGGGGTACACTCCTAAGTGAAAATGTCCAAATTGGGGCCAAAGTGTCAATATTTTGTGTGCCCACCATAATTTTCCAGCACTGCCTTAAGCCTCTTGGGCACGTAGTTCACAAGAGCTTCACAGGTTGACCTCTTCCACACCTCCATGACGACATCACAGAGCTGGTGGATGTTAGAGATTTGCGCTCCTCCACCTTCTGTTTAAGGATGCCCCACAGATGCTCAATAGGGTTTAGGTCTGGAGACATGCTTGGCCAGTCCATCACCTTTATCTTCAACTTCTTTAGCAAGGCAGTGGTCGTCTTGGAGGTGTGTTTGGGGTCGTTATCATGTTGGAATACTGCCCTGCTGCCCAGTCTCCGAAGGGAGGGGATCATGCTCTGCTTCAGTATGTCACAGTACATGTTGACATTCATGGTTCCCTCAATGAACTGTAGCTCCCCAGTGCCGGAAGCACTCAAGCAGCCCCAGACCATGACACTCCCACCACCTTTCTTGACTGTAGGCAAGACACACTTGTCTTTGTACTCCTCACCTGGTTGCTGCCACACACGATTGGCACTATCTGAACCAAATAAGATTATCTTGGTCTCATCAGACCACAGGACATGGTTCCAGTAATCCATGTTCTTAGTCTGCTTGTCTTCAGCAAACTGTTTGCAGGCTTTCTTGTGCATCATCTTTAGAAAAGGCTTCCTTCTGGGATGACAGCCATGCAGACCAAGTTGATGCAGTGTGCAGCGCATGGTCTGAGCACTGACAGGCTGACCCCCCCCCCCCCCTTCAACCTCTGCAGCAATGTTGGCAGCATTCATACATCTATTTCCCAAAGACAATCTCTGCATATGAGGCTGAGCATGTGCACTCAACTTATTTGGTTGACCATGGCGAGGCCTGTTCTGAGTGGAACCTGTTCTGTTAAACCGCTGTATGGTCTTGGGCACCGTGCTGCAGCTCAGTTTCAGGGTCTTGGCAATCTTCTTATAGCCTAGGCCATCTTTATGTAGAGGAACAATTCTTTTTTTCAGATCCTCAGAGTTCTTTGCCATGAGGTGCCATGTTGAACTTCCAGTGACCAGTATGAGAGAGTGAGAGCGATAACACCAAATTTAACACATCTGCTCCCCTTTTACACCTGAAACCTTGTAACACTAAAGAGTCACATGACACTGGGGAGGGAAAATGGCTACTTGGGCCCAATTTGGACATTTTTACTTAGGGGTGTACTCACTTTTGTTGCCAATGGTTTAGACATTAATGGCTGTCTGTTGAGTTATTTTGAGGGGACAGTACATTTATACTGTTATACAAGCTGTACACTCACTACTTTACATTGTAGCAAAGTGTAATTTCTTCAGTGTTGTCACATGAAAAGATATAATAAAATATTTACAAAAATGTGAGGGGTGTACTCACTTTTGTAAGATACTGTATATGATTTGGTGTTTCCCTCTGTCCTCCACTCCTGTTTTTTTGCTTCTTAGTTCTAGTCCTAGCTAGATCCTCCCTGTTTCTTTCATGCAACCTCAGTCAGTGTTAGTTCTTCTCAGAGAAAGGGCTTAGGGAAATCATTGTATAACACTTTAAACAGCTGGAAAACATCAGTTATATTGCAATTATCAGAGGTAAAATTGTGTTGCATTCAACTTCTGTGTTTTATTGAGAATTAAGCTGTTTGTGGATACTGCCAAATCAGCAAGTGACTATACTATTTGAGCAGACTGGGTCTAAGGAAATATGTCAATGCATAAATCAGTATGTGTGAAACTGGAGCAAAAATCAATATATATATATACTACAAATAATATATATTTCACTTTTATTTCCATATAAATGAATAACATTTATGTTTGGTTATGACAATACTTCATCAAACTTGATTTACAATGTTTTGTATTACTGAATAGGTACAAACCTGATCAGGCCAAACAAAGCTAGAAACCCAGCTGCATCAGTACAGCTTGCAAAAAATGTCTGACATTCATGGTATTAAATAAATGACTTGACATTTATATAATAATTCTATGTAGCACATTAAGTGTTTCTCTTGTCAGATGTGATGCCTACCTCTTTCTTTGCTCTTAGTTGTCACTACAAGAGATAGGATTAGCAGGATTGTTCCATGTTCCCAATAAATATATTCTGAAGACCTTATTGATAGGCATACATTTGGGGCAGGGTTGGAAAGGATTCATTTGATAAAAAAGGCTGGTGTTATTAAAAGGAAACCCTAATGAAAAAAGAAAGATTTACATTAGGTAAAAGGTATGGTTCAGTGCATTCACAATGTCATTTAGAAGGTTGCACATAGCATTGGGCTGTCAGAGTAATTGCAGTATAATTTGACATTGCTGATATTTAAATATTTACTGTAGAAGAAGATTAAATTTGCATGAAAAAAAGTTGTTGAAGGAGACCTGTCTCATACATTTTCTGTCAAAATGTGAGGAGCAAATTGGCAGTAAAACTAGCACTGTTTCCTTCAGATTTACATCAGCGTGATGTTTTTAGTGCCCCATGACAGCTATTTTAATAAGAAGATAAGAACAGGGGTGTACGATTATCAGCCATCATATACATTTTCTTGCCTGATATTTCTTTTGCAATAGGCGCAACAGGCGTAATATTTGACATGTCTTTGACATTGCCCTCTGACTTGCATTAGTCACATAGTGACACTTAGCACCCACGTGAATTAGTATTGTTTGCTTTATTGGTATATAAAGGCTGATGTAGAAAAGTCAGTAAAAGAAAATAAAAGTCAGCAGCTACCAATATTGTAGCTGCTGACTTTAATAAAAATTACATTTACCAGCCTAGAAATCCAGTGCTGTCATCAGCCAGGCAGCTCTTCGCTGGTCTTTCTTCATCTTGTTTGTTCTTCAGCCAGCTGTGACTTCCTGTGGCTTCACAGATGGCTCCTCACTGCACATGTGTGAGTCGCTCTGCACCTTCTGAATGGATCAGTAGCCTCCTAGGACTTCTGACGCGTTCCAAGAGGTTTGCGGTTGGGGGGGCGAAGTGGGAGTGGGTATCTGCTAGAAATAGTTACCCCCTCCCAGAAAAAAAAACAGCTTAAAATTGGTCCTGCTTTCAGATCCCTCTTCATGGAGCATTTGACAGGCGTTGTATTGTCTCCTCACTGCTTGCTTTGACCTCTTGAACACTGCACTAGAGCATACTTGCAGAGTGGCCCCACATTCACTTAAGTGACAGTAATGGGGGTATAATTTCTGCTGTGGCATGTGTACACCTATGCAGGGCCGTCTTTAATATGGATTGGACCCTGGGCAAACATTTTCTTGCCCCCCCCATGCAATTTTGCTCTCCACCCCAATATCCCCAAAAATGAACACAAACCACATAGACCTATCTAAAAATAACTTTAATAACGTAAACATATAGAACTGGCACTTTATTAAACGATAAGTTCACCTTTGGGAACATGTTACATATTCCACCCGTTTTTAGGGTGGAACATGTAACATGTTCCCACTCCAGTAATGTCTCCTCAATCTGCCACCTGCAGTGACAGCAAGCCGGGGATCGTCCCCCTGATCTTGCTGCCACAGTTTAAAAAAAAACATGGCTGTGTGGGGATATGCCCACCCGGCTGCATCATTAATTCATAGAATTCTGCGAATGGGAGAACTACAAGTACCAACAGCCTTGGCTTCCAAGCATACTAGATTATGCTCAAGGATATTGGACCATTCAGGTAAGTCTTGGCTTGTAGTTCTCTATGAACTACCAGGGTGCTGTTGAGCGCTTGAGGTAGTTCATTGATGTATCCTGTCATTCAGTAATTGTCTGCTCGTATGAGGTACAAGCAAACAACTGAAACTGACAGTCTGTTGATACGGTGTGATCGCTGTTGTAATTTTTTTTAATAAAAATAATAAAAAAAGAGTAAAAAAATGAAAAAATATTATTATTATTTTTTTACATACTCTCACAAGTCAGTGCCCCTAATCACTGCCACACCAGTCATATGATGATACTGTACTGTACTGGTGATAATATGTAAAAAATTATTGTGAAAATTTTTTTTTTTAATTCCTAATTTTCCCCAATATTGTGGCAAAAAATTACAACTTCAAAAAACACACCATGCCTCTTACTAAATACTTCAGACTGTTTACTTTCCAAAAAGGGTTGATTTGGGGGGTATTTGTATTGTTCTGACATTTTCAGGCCTCAAGAAATGAGATCGGCCGTCAGGATTGATCAATTTTTAGATATATATCCCATAGTTGTGGACTCTATAGCATTCCTACAGACTAAATAATATACACTGATTTGGGTTGTTTCCAATAAAGAAATGGAGCAGAATACCAAGTATACCTAAGTATAGCAGCTCCTACCCCGCCGCATCCCAAGCATACAGGCAGCATAGCATGGGGCAGAGTCAGAGAGTCCCTGGAGCTCACGGCCCCACCCGCTCCTTCCTTGCTGGGGAATGGGTCAAAATGGAATACACAGCACAGCAAGCCGCTGCATGTCTCCCATCTCCCGTCAGGGGTGTGCACAGTGTACCAGGTCAGTCAATCTGCAGTGCCAATGGGGTTCCAAATTTGCGGATAGCATGGGCTCTAGGGGTCCCAAAACAATGACTGGACCCAGGGCAGCTGTCCCTTTTGCCCCGTGTTAAGGACGGCCCTGCATGTCTCCCGTCTCACGGCGGCAGTGTGTGCAGTGTATCAGGCTGGTCAATCTGAAGTGCCAATGGGTCCCCCAATTTGAGGATAGCATGGGCATTAGGGGCCCCAAAACAATGACTGGACCCAGGGTGGGTCAAGACAGCCCTGCATCTATGACCACTGCTTCTGCAGGTAACCAGGATAGTGGCTGGGGGAGTAAAAAGCGCAGCACAACCATGGGGTTTTACCACCCCCAAACCTGATAGTGTAAACAAGCTCTTAAAAATTGAAATTCAATTGAAAGGTGCCAAACAATTGCTTTCATTAAAATAATGCCTGTTGATTATGCCATGAAGATCCTTGTTCAGGCTCCTGTTATAAGGTGACATTTCTCTGTCCCTGATGCAGGAATGGTCCACTATTGTCACAGTCAGGAAATTCACTGTGAAAAATAGCAAGACAGTCATTGCTGAAGTGAGTACATGTAGATAGGCAGTGGCTGCAAAAAGGCCGCAGGAGATAATCAGCAGTGAAATGCACTGACGACTGGAAAACTGTGAAAAAAACAAAATGGTTTTGTAAACTAAACAGCAAGCAGGATCTGGAGCCAGAAGGAATGTCAGCCAATCAAGTCTTTTACAGGAACACAGGAGAGTGTCTCTAGAGATGTGACCAAGACAAAGGCAGAGATCATCTGGGCTGGATGGCTTAAGTAGGCAGGACTGACGAGCAGGATATCATCAACAGGTGAGTCACTGTGGAGAGATAGGAGCTGGTAATTAGCCAACAGCTGAGCGGCCAGCTCAGAGAAGGAAGGGCTGAGCCAAGCCCTGACACTTTCAGTTTCATCAGGCATAGCCTTATGTAAAACCACAACAAATTCATAACCTACAATTATATAACCAAATAGCATTCTGTTCCAGGTGTATTATTCCTTACCAAACCTAAATGCCAGGACTTACCTGAATGGTCCAATATCCTTGAGCATAATCTAGTGTGGTAAAGTACTTAGCGCCTTATATTTTTATACCAAGCATTAAACCATATATAGCACGGGCCAGCCAGACATATATACTCGTTTATTTAGCTGTCTAAGATCAGCACATAAATGCCATTGACCATTTAGTTTAAGAATACCAAGTATAGGATTAATATAAGAACTGTGCACCGATCTTATAACGTTCCTTTCCTTGAGATTATTAATGATTACCACTAGAGAATCGTAACAAGCTAGGGAAAGACGATATTACTTGATATACACAGGAGGTGCTGCTGTATCAGTTTGAATCCTGGCAATGTGTATGTCTGTAAGACCACAATCATAGGAATCTTTTAGAAAACATGTCCTTGAACTCCATGAAAACTTATATTTACCATGGGTGTTTGATTTACTGAAATTCCTATTTGTTGCATTCTGTCTGAGAAGCATATTAATGCATCAGGATTCTTACATTTTTTAGCCTTATTGTAGCTAGCTAGGTAACAGATAATTATTAGCATCTGCAGGAATAATAACCTCATGTGGTACTAATATACTTACTGCATATGTCAGTATCTGAGATAATTTGAGGGCTTTATGTTCATTTATGAAACTATCTGGATTTTCTTTTAATTGAGACCACAATGTGGAATTTATCAAACTCACGTGTATAGCAAAGCGATGTATTATATCAAATTATAAAATAAGAGTCCATAGTGTTAAAACAGAGTCTTTGTTCAGGGGAAATACTGGAACCACCCACGGCGCAGACAAAGATACAATAAGGTGAACATGAGATTATCCTTCACCGAACATCAACACACCGGGCCTCTTACCAAAGAAATTGGACCACTGAATTACAGGTGGTCAAACAAGCATGATATATTCACAGCGCCACGGAACCACTTCAATTGGATCATAGAAGGCTGGATCTTGTAGTCCCACAAATGGTAATTCATAGGTACATGAATAGAATACAAGAAAGCAACTCCTCATGGTGTAGTATTTAAAACCAAGGTAAATTTATTTTTTATAAAAAGCCAGGGTACTCACATTTTGAGAAATAAAATGAATAAATCAATTTCCTGTAAGGAGCAAAGATACTTTGGGTGACATGTAAATTTAGCTTTTGACTGGTTGTGTGACTCACCTTAAGGGATGGCCCCCCTTCCTTTTTTTACACAGGCCAAATTCCTAAGACTGCTTGTCGGATTCTGCACAGTTGAAGGTTTTGGCTGCAAGATAAGATCACAAACAGGTCTCCCCCTCTTCTTGCCATTTGACGTAAGAGGGGTTAAATTCTTTTCAGACATGCAGACATTTGGGTTGCTTTGCTCACTTTTGTTTACTGATAAATTACAGGTATTTGCATCATCTGGCACGTTACCTGCTCATCACTATTTATTTTTAAATAGGGTTTTGGACAGGGGTCCCTCCTTCTAAAAAATTATTTTTGGGTTGTACAGTGAGAAAATTTGATAACTTTTCCATCTGTTCTGTCAATACCCCCAACTGATATTGCACCTGATCCACCCTGTCATATAGATTACTTCTATTTTTCCAATGAACCATTGTGGGTGAATTTTGGAAATTAGAAGCCTGAGGCTTTTCAGATTCATCTAATTCAAAACCACTTTGAATCTTTTTATTTGGGTTTACAGAAATTAGTGGAACTTTTTAACATCTGTATTGGGTTTAGTTTTCCTCTGATTAGGAGGACCGGAGTTTTTAACAACTTCAGCATGACTACTTTTGGGAGCCTCAAATTGTCCCTGATTTTTTTTTAAACTGAGCCTCAGCTATTATCTGAGCAGGCTTTTTAAATTTATCCAGAGGCTTATCACTGTTGACAGCAAAAAGGGTAGTGCTCTGTTATTAGCCAATCCAGACCATTTTTGGGATGCTAATCCCAGGCCATAACAAATTTTACACATTGTAAAAACACATTGCTTCAGATTCACTCCTGAGCAGATTCGGCGGACTCTTATTAGTTGTCCTACTGGGATCCCCCTAATAGTATGTCTTGGGTGGCCTGAATCAGCTCTCAAAACAGTGTTGCCTGATACTGGTTTTCTATATAGATTGGTTACAACTTCACCACCCTGCTGTGTTAATTGTACATCTAGAAAATGTATTGTGTGCTCATCTTTGCAACCTGTTAAATTCAATCTATTGCCGTTATGAATCGCTATAATGAGAAGTCAGGGGCATCAAACACAAAAATCAGGTCATCTATGTAGTGACAAAAAAACTTTTTGTGGGACCTAAAAAGATTCCCTTCACCATAAATGTATGCCCTAGCCCACCAACCCAAGTATAAATTGGCAAGAGAGGAAGAAAATATAGCGCCCATAGACGCTACACATCTCTGGCAACAGAATTCTCCGTCAAATTGAAAAAAAATTGTTTGCAAGCAAGTAGCCCAAACTGTCCAAAATAAATTCCTTCTGGACGCATGTAAGACCACTGGATTTATTTAAATAAAATGTGATAGCCTTCAATCCTAAAGCATGGGGAATGCATGAGTACAAACTAGCCACATCACATGTCACCCAGATGTAGTTTCCCCCCCATTCAAAATTCCCTGATATACCTAATAGCTGTTTAGTGTCCCTTAGGAAACTGGGTATCTCCCTAACCTGTGATTGAGGTGTCTATCCAGATCTCTGAATAATGGATTGTCTTTCGAGGGAGTGATTTCTTCCTGTATGTCTGCTATTTTCTTTTGTAATTTCTCCAACTCCTGGGTCTTTGCTGCAACAATGATCCTAAGCTCATTGGAACAAGCACTCAATGTATTAAGCCACTGTTTCTTTAATTCTTTATCAAGTTCAAAAGTCGGGAACTTTTTTCACTCTAATGCCCCGTACACGCGGTCGGATTTTTTCAACGGAAAAAGTGCGATTGGATTGTGTTGTCGGAAATTCCGATCGTGTGCGGGCTCCATTGGACTTTTTCCGTCGGAATTTCACACAAAGTTTGAGAGCAGGCTATAAAATTTCTGACAACAAAATCCGATCGGTTAAATTCCGATCGTGTGTACACAAATCCAACGCACAAATTGCCACGCATGCTCAGAATAAATAAGAGACGAAAGCTATTGGCTACAGCCCCGTTTATAGTACCGACGTACGTGTTTTACGTCACCGCGTTCAGAACGATCGGATTTTCTGACAACTTTGTGCGACCATGTGGTTATGCAAGACAAGTTTGAGCCAACATCCGTCGGAAAAAATCCATGGATTTTGTTGTTGGAATGTCCGATCAATGTCCGATCGTGTGTACAGGGAATTAGTCCCCTTGGGATCATTTCCATGGTGAAATACTCTGTTAATGTGTGTTTGCCCCAATAAGCTGTCATCTTCCTTATCATTAGATGCTCCATATTGTGAAACACAAAGTTCAGGGATTCAGAGCTATGCAAGCACATCGGAAGAATCCTGTTTAAACGGGAATCAATGGAGCAATACAAAGGAAAAGAAAAAATACGTTCGTACAAAAAACAAGACGAGGGGGAAAAAGCTCAGAAGGAAAAGGTGGCTATGCCTTGAGGGGTCGGAATCGGAGGTGAGCCACAATGTTTTAATTCCTTCTAACGAAGAATTGACAGCAGGAGACATCACTTTATTGTCCAAAGGACTGAATTTTTGTTCTAAAAGATACTAAAACCTTTTTGATACTATTCTTGATGTAAATAAATTTGTAAGAGCAATTACATTACATAAATACAATTTTTTCCAAGATTGTCTTGTGGGGGATAGTATCAGCAGGGAAAGGGAAGAGGAAGGTAACACATGAGTTCCTAATTTCACTGATCAGTGTGGAATTATGGACCTGGAGGATCTTATGGGTGATTCTGGCAATATAATATAAGAGGATACTGTGAGTGTTAACCAGGTCTGCTTTTATCCAGTTTTAACTCAAGGGGCAACGTTATGTATGGATATCAAAAGTTAGTACAAAAGTTAGTAGAACAAGATCTCACTAGGTTGGCATCACGTGCATCTTTGTGGGGTTCCATTGCCAATGACAATTTGTCTCCTGAGGAACATGAGTCCCTTATGAAGTTAGGTAAAAATCCTGATATTGTTATAAAAGGTTCAGATAAAGGGGGACTCATAGTTGTTCAGGATGCTTTGACATACAAAAAGGAAGCCTTGCATCAACTGTACGATGATGTCACCTATGAAAAAGAGAAAGGAGTTAGGATTGGAGTTTCCAATAAGGAGGAAGGTGAGATTCTAGTACCCCAATTTCCAGTTTTCTACCACCTTCCTAAAACCAACAACCAAGGAAAACAAGTGTATAGGTGCTGCAACCTTCCCACATAAAAGCTCCACCCGGTGCTCAGACTCTGAGGCTGCTGACACCTCCAACGTACCAGGATAAGGAAAGGGATGGTCGGCACTCAGGATGACATTCAGAATAGTATTCCTTTATTAAATACATGTACAGAGCTGTAAAACATCCTACGTGTTTTGGACGTTAGTCCTTAGTCTAATGTCCGAAATGCGTAGGCTGTTTTACAGCTCTGTACATGTATTTAATAAAAGAATACTATTTTGGATGTCATCCTGAGTGCCGACCATCCCTTTCCTTATTCTAAAACCCACAACCCCCTAGTTGGTGGACCTATAGTGCCTGGGATAGGGGCCTTAAATGAGAGATTAGGCCAATGGGTAGATACTCAGTTACAACCCCTGGTTAGGGGGCTACCTAGTTTTCTAAGGGACACTAAACAGCTATTAGGTATATTGGAGAATTTTGAATGGGGTTGAAAGCTACATCTGGATGACATGTGATGTGGCTAGCTTGTACTCATGCATTCCCCATGCTTTAAGATTGGAGGCTATCACATTTTAATTAAATCTATACAGTGGTCTTACATGCGTTCAGAAGGAATTTATTTTGGACAGTTTGGGCTACTTGCTTGCTTACAGTTTTTTCAAATTTGATAGAGAAATAGAGAATTTTCACTCTTTGTTATATTGCAGCCATTTGCTAAAATCATTTAAGTTCATTTTTTTCCTCATTAATGTACACACAGCACTCCATATTGACAGAAAAACACAGAATTGTTGACATTTTTGCAGATTTATTAAAAAAGAAAAACTGAAATATCACATGGTCCTAAGTATTCAGACCCTTTGCTCAGTATTTAGTAGAAGCACCCTTTTGATCTAATACAGCTATGAGTCTTTTTGGGAAAGATGTAACAAGTTTTTCACACCTGGATTTGGGGAGGAATGGCAGAGGATCCCCAAATCCAGGTGTGAAAAACTTGTTGCATCTTTCCCAAAAAGACTCATAGCTGTATTAGATCAAAAGGGTGCTTCTACTAAATACTGAGCAAAGGGTCTGAATACTTAGGACCATGTGATATTTCAGTTTTTCTTTTTTAATAAATCTGCAAAAATGTCAACAATTCTGTGTTTTTCTGTCAATATGGAGTGCTGTGTGTACATTAATGAGGAAAATAAATGAACTTAAATTATTTTAGCAAATGGCTGCAATATAACAAAGAGTGAAAAATTTAAGGGGGTCTGAATACTTTCCGTCCTCACTGTACATTTTCTAAATGTACAATTAACACAGCAGGGTAGTAAAGTTGTAACCATTCTATATAGAAAACTGTTATCAGGCAACACAGTTTTGAGAGCTGATTAAGGCCACCCAAGACATTCTATTAGGGGGATCCCAGTAGGACAACTACTAAGGTTCCACGGAATCTGCTCAGAGGAGGTAAATTTCGCAAATGAATCTGAAGCAATGTGTCACCGTTTTTCCCACCATGGGTACTCCAAACCAGTTTTACACAGAGCCCTGAATATAGCTAAGACTACACCAAATCCTCATTATTAAAGGAGAGAAAAGAAGAGCAGGACAAAACATACCAGTTTTCTCTACCCCTATAGTTTAGAATTCTCCAGTTAGGAATATTGTTGAATGTTACATCCTGATTCTATATAAGGAAGAACCCTATGCAAGTTCTAAAAAAGGGGGTCAAAATAGTCTCTAGACAAGCCCCTTCTTTGAGTCAGCACCTCTCGACAAACTACGTCTCTACTACAAGAGCCAGTCACACTCATTAGCTGTCCTTTAAAGGAAATTTTAAATGTGGAACTGAAGCCTGTCCATGTTGCCCTAGAATTATACAGCACAATAAGTTTAGATCTACAAAAAGTGGCAAGGAATATGACATTGTAAATTGCAACACACGTAATGTGGTATATTTGATCACATGTACAGAGTGTGTGGTACAATATGTAAGGCGTACCACGAGACGGTTACGAGACTGTCTTAGGGATCATTTATATTACACTATCAAGAGACATGATACCAGTGTAGCAAGCAGTGGCGGCCACGCATTAGGGGTGCAGGGGCGCCGCCCCCCTAACCTATGCGCCCGGCCCCTAATCTACATTTCGGTTTACCAGACGCATGGATTCCAATGGGGTTTTTTTACGTTTTAAGCACGTGATTAGAGATGAAGGCTCTAATTGGCTTCAAAGAAGGGTGGGTTTGGGGCGCAGAGCACTGCGCCCTGAGCCCACCCTGTTGTGTGACATTAGCAAATTAATATTCGCTAATGTTTTCCTGTTTCTCCTCCTGGGCAATCAGGAAGCAGGTCCTGTGACCCCATTGGCCGGGAGTCCTAAGACCCCATTGGCCGGGAGGAGAAGCGATGGATGGGACAAGGAGGAGATGAGGGGGAAACAGCTGCCGCAGCCGTGACCTGCATGGGGTAAGTGCAGGGCTGAAGGGGGGCCTGGCAGGTCAGAGGGCGAGCGAGTGAGCCAGAAACCGGGTGGGGGGTGTGGGTATGGTGTGCAGTGGCCGGCCTGAGTGATGGGGGGTTAGTGTGGGGAGCGATGGGGGGAATGTCTGTGGTCAGGTCTGTCTGCTACCCCCCCGACCGATGGAGCACCGGCCGTCACTGGTAGCAAGACACACACGGAGGTAACACAATGGCTATTCACATACAAGCAATAGAGAAAGTTGTTACTCCCAAGAGATGTATTTAGGTTGTTATGTAAACGTGAAGTACACCGGATATTCCTTTTAAAAGGTAGAATTCCAGAAGGTCTCACATTCGAGTGGCACCTCGCAAATTTATTCTTTCTACTCATTACTCTATTTTACTTACAGTGGAGGCCTGTCCATTAGGGGGCGCCAACCCCCCAATCCATGCGCCCGGCCCCTAATCTCCATGCAGGGTGCCGGACGCATGAGGCTCTAATAGGCTCTCATGAGGCTCTAATAGGCTCTAATAGGCTTCAAAAAAGGGTGGGCTCGGCCACCTACTTGTGTGACATGTCTTCCTGATTCTCCGCCTAGCCAATCAGATAGCAGCTCCTGAGACCTGATTAGCCGGGAGTCTTAGGATGGGTCTCAGGACCCAACTCCTGTTTGGCCGGAAGGAAAAGCATCAGCCCTGGCAAAAGAAGTCTCTCCTTGAGCCCTACCTCGGATTGATTCAGCAGTGCACTGTCACCTCATCTTCCTGCCCACACCTCTCGCTGTGTAAGGTAAGGAAGCCATGGATCACCCGGAGGGATGAGGGGGTGGCAGTAGTGCGAGGATTGCCTCCTATGGAGCCCCAGGGGGGAGGGGGTGGTGTGTAGTGCAAATGGATCGCCTGGTCACCACTGCTAGTATGAGTGAGGGGGCCAGGTCTGTTTGCCACCCTCCAAAAAATTTTGACCACCAGCCACCACTGCATACTTACTTTACTTTCTAATATAGTAGCAGGACAGTGCCCTTAGAAGAGTATAATACATCTGTCTGGGTTTGGCTGCTCATCTGCCGTCTGTGTGGGGCTCTTTCCCTGGCATTATTAATTTGTCTGCTGCGAGCAGAAGACAACATGTCAGGGAAAGGTTGTTTCTCCAACATGCAGACATGTTTTTCCATACATGTTTACTGCTTTTTGTTGGTGTAGGAGACAGCTATCATTGCTGAGCATCGGGAATTGTTGCCCGATCTGTGTGTGGGGGCCGTTCTGGTTCCTACTGACACATAGTTGCCAAGATTGTAAAAAAATGTTTAGGAACACTTTTTTGCCTGTAGGTGGAGTCTTATTATATGTGATAAAGCAATAAATCATAAATCATGAATAAACGTGCCAAGTCTCTGATTTTTTTCCTTATTGCAGCAGCGCTATGTGTCTGATGTCAAAACACATTAAACAAGACCAATATTGGAGAAGTAAGGAAAGTTCAAATAAAGCTGTAGTCTGTGGGTATGAAGAATTCCTTCCACCAAGAGTGATCACCGCGTGAGGGGGTAACCCCCCGTGAGATTGCACTCACCACAATTCCAGTAAACACAAGCCTTTCAGTTGTTATCTTTAAAAACTTTCTGTCTCCTTAATCCGATCAGATGGCTCTAACACTAGTTAGAAGTTCAAATAAGCATGCATCAAAGAAAGGACTATCGGCTGCAGCATTCAGCGTGTGGATGTCAACCTGCCTGACATGTTTCTTCCAAATGGATGTCATCAGAGGCGTCATCAGAGAGTCTTATTATAATTAGGGGGAAGGTCATTCGTTTGTAGGTGTGACATAGCGGGGAAAGAAAAATGCGGCGTGGTTTAAAATAAATGTTGGGTGTGACTTAAAGGGGGTAGGGCTCAAAGGGTGTGTGGTTAGAGTTAGAGATGAAGGAAGGATGGAGGGAGAAAGACAGGGAGAGAGAGAGAAAGAAAGAGATAGGGAGGGAGGGAAGGAGAGAGAAGGAAAGAAAGAAACAGGGATGTAGGGACAGCAGGACCAGATCCTACACCACAATAGCAATAAGCATATTCCAGAAAGTTTAACAATCAGCAGATAAAGATACTCCAAACACCAGGTGTTAGCGCTTCAATCATCACAGCACCATGGTTTTTATGGTGTCAGGATGATTGAAGCGCATTATTTCTATTATTACATTGTAATATAAAATTAACTAGTTAAACTCACCATAATGCAGAATCAGTGGAAGCCCTGACTGTCACTTGGCACCATCACCTGCCACCAGATGCCATCAGGTGTCCCCAGCAGAGTCCCATCTTACATCAGGCATTCACAGCAGAGTCCCTCCTTACATCAGGCATTCCCAGCAGAGTTTCTCCTTACACCAGGCATTCTCAGCAGAATCCCTCCTTACATCAGGTGTCCCCAGCAGAGTTCCTCCTTACACCAGGCATTCCGTCCTTACATCACGTGCCCCAGCAGGGTCCCTCCTTACATCAGGTGCCCCCAGTGGAGTCCCTCCTTACATCAGGTGCCCCTAGTGGAGACCCTCCGCTCCTTACTCCAGGTGTGCCCACAGGACTCTCTCCGCTCCTTACATCAGGAGGTGTGCCTAGCAGAGTCCCTCCACTCCTTGCATCAGGAGGTGCATCCAGCGGAGTCCCTCCGCTCCTTACATCGGGAGGTGTGCCCAGCACAGTCTCTTCACTCCTTACATCAGGTGTGCCCTCTCATCGGACACACGGGGCGGAGGGTTGGTGGCAGCTCCATATGCAGGTCTCGTTCCCCTGTGTTCAGTGGAGAGAAGAGGGACCTCCGATCCGTGCAGCTAACCGGCTTCAGTGTACAAGTAAATTGTCTACTTGTACACTGAAGAGAGAAGCCGATTGGCTGCATGGATCGGAGGCCCTTTCCCTCTCCACTGAACACACGGGGAAAGAGACCTGCTAGGATCTGAGTCACGGCCATATTTTCACAGACCAATGAGGTGCCAAAAACTGTCCAAAAGCATAGTTTAACCACTTCAGCCCCGGAAGGATTTGCTCCCTTAATGACCATGCCATTATTTGCAATACGGCACTGTGACGCTTTAACTGACAATTGCGCGGACATGTGATGCTGTACCCAAACAAAATTTACGTCCTTTTTTTCCCACAAATAGAGATTTCTTTTGGTGGTATTCGATCACCTTTGCTGGTATTATTTTTAGTGCTATAAACAAACAAAGAGTGAAAATTTTGAAAAAAAAAAACATTTTTTTTTACTTTTTGCTATAATACATATCCAAAAAAAATATAAAAAAACAAACAAATTTAATCATTAGTTTAGGCCGATATATATTCTTCTACATATTTTTGGTAAAAAAAAATTGCAATAGGTGTATGTCGATTAGTTTGCGCTAAAGTTATATGGAGTTTTTATTATTATTTTTTCTCTACTAGTAATGACGGTGATCTGCGATTTTTAGCAGGACTGCGACATTACGGCGGACAGATTGGACACTTTTGACACTTTTTTGGGACCATTGACATTTATACAGTGATCAGTACTATAAATAGCCACTGATTACTGTGTAAATGTCACTGGCAGGGAAAGGGTTCACACTAGGGGGCGATCAAGGGGTTAAATGTGTTCCCTCAGTGTGTTCTAACTGTGGGGGGCTGCCAGGGACATGACAGCGATCACTGGGAAAAGTAGCTCCCTATCATGTCACCTGTAAGATCGGGGAATCGCCTTGTTTACAAAGGCAGTTCCCCATTCTGCCTCTGTAATAGGCGATCGCAGGTCGCCGGCGGTCATTGAGTCCGCCCAACGCGCGGGCACGCTCCCGCAGTGAGCAACGCCACCCGATGTTGTGCCTGCGCGAGCCCCCGTATAGCTATGGCGTTTTGGGCAGGAGAGCCGATCGGTTAAAGTGGTCCTAAAGCCTAAACATTTTTTTACCTTAATGCATTCCTTGCATTAAGGTAAACATGTTTAGGTGTCAGCATGCCCCCCCCCCCCCTTTACTTAGCTGAGCCCTCATTGGATCCAGTGCTGTGCATGTCTGCAGGTCTCCCTCAGTTTCAGGTCTTGCTGGCTTAGCTGTGGCACCAGGAGCCGTTGGCTCCCAGTTCTATCAATCAAGGCCAGTGGGGGCCGGGGGCCGAGTCTCACTGTCTGTGTCAATAGATGCAGCAGCGGGGCTCGGGAGTGAGCACACATTAGAAGCCGCTTCCCATGGGGGCACTGAACAGAGAGGAGGGACCAGGAGTGCTGGCAGGGGACCCGAGAAGAGGAGGTTCAGGGGCCACTCTGTGCACAGAGCAGGTAAGTAAAGACATGTTTGTTATTTGAATTCTTTACAATTGCTTTAAAATTCAGCCAGTCTCTGCTGAACCAGACAAATTTTGATCCATCTATGGCCAGCTTTACTTTAGGATTTTTCTACTGTGTTGTTTCTTTGTACTTCTCCAAAGAACAAATGGTTAGCTTATTTTTAAATAATATGGAACCCTTCTAATAAAAAACCCTCAATGTGCCAATAAAACATAACATGTGATTGCTGTATAAAACAAAATTATGCAGCAATCAAAATCCCAAATAGCAATACAGTTTTCTATCAGCACAAAAATACACACGCTCACAATAAAATAATGTGTTTTTGAATTATTGCTCCAGTCCTACTATAAAACCGGTGACTAATTTCTACACATGCATGTAGATTACATTTCTTTTTCTTAAGTGTATTTTTCCCTTAGTCACGCATAAACAGAACTACGTTCATAGATCAGTACATCGATTCAGTTCCAACAATGTAATTTAGGAATTCCGCTGTGAACATGTTACTAGTGTTATTATCTATTGATCAATCACACTTCAGAGCCCCTGCAATCTAATCAGTCCCACTTATTGTTTAGCAGTTGCATTTTTAGGGTGATTTACATTTATCTTGTTATGGACTCTTTCCAATCATCTTGCCATGTGACTGAAGAGAACAGTTGCTGATTTCAGACTTAAAAAATGTTTTGTGTCACCAGGGAACTCATTATAAGGACAAACTTCTTCCAGTTAGAGTTACTGCTTTAATTAGAGTAAAGAATAGCTTCTGGTATGAAAAAAATACATTTTAGGAAAGAAAGTAAAATGATGACACTGTACTTTTTTCATTGGAAACAATATTGCGAGGCTGAATTATTGAACAGCAAGACATGATAGTAATGAAGACTTGGAAATAGCGGGAAGGTAAACAGCACATTACTGCTCAACTCATACATTTGGTTTTCACCACTAAAATAGGATAAAAAGAAAATCTGATCATGCAGCATTTCCTGTTTATTAGACTGATGTCAGGTACTGGTACTTTGATTTATAGTTACATGCTAATTTAGAGGATATTAATAGCAAGTAAATTATAAAGGCAAGATATTCTCTATATTTTCAATGCTTGCTTGAACAGCCTACAGTTTTCTCATACAAAGGAATGTATAATCTTCATGTAAATAACCTCATTAACCTCATTTCTATGTAGAGTTTATAATTGTATATGTAAATGAAGGGAGCCATTTTTTATGTATAACATACTTTGCTTTTTGCTGTGCAGTGCTACATATTGGTTGTGCATTACTGCTAATTCTGCTCCTTCCTACTTCAAGTCAATGGAATGATTTACTAAAGAAGTAAAAAATGTTCACTTAGCTTACTTACTGTTCATATATGTACAAGTTTTTTTTGTTATTTTCGTTGCACAGCTTAAAGTGGCTGTAAACCTCAGACATAAAATATGAACAAAGCATATGCCTCTATAGTGTGTATTTGTCTCAATTAAGAGCACTAAATGTAATTTATGTCTGCTGCTTCATTCCTCTGCTATCAGCTTGAATCACTTCTGACAAGTTTTCCTGATTACAAGAGAAAAAGGTGACAGGGGAGGGAGCTCCAGCTGACTGACAGCCTCAGCTCTGTTCTTGTGTGCTGTGTGAAGGGCAGGGCCGGAACAAGGGGTGGGCGGAAGGGAAAGTTGCCCTGGGTGCAATGGTTTTTCTGTAGGGATGGGGGTGCCTTCCTTCTATTGCAAGGCGGACAGGAGTAGTGACAGTAGCAGTGATTTTAACAAGTGTGTGACTGCTGGGTGTAGGATCCCCTAAGCTTGCACATCATGAACAGGAGATGGGGGCGCAGTTTGGCATCTTTGCCCTGGGTGCTGGGTGATCTTGTCCCAGCACTGGTGAAGGGGCTGTGTCCCCTATCTCCAATCAGCATTCAGACCTCCCTATACTGAGCTCTGCAGAGTGTTATTTCAGTTCGCTGCCCCCTTTTTTCTGAACTCTCAGACAACTTTATAAATTCAGCACATTGAACAGATGTAGAGGAGAGAAGTCTGCAGGTACAACTTATGCAGGAGAATTTGTTTCATCTCTGTGTATCATCTGAGGCCAGTTGCTGTCTTGGGTATATGTAAGGATATACAACCACTTTAAAGCAACACTAAACTCCTATTTAACACAAAAATGTATTCAAGTATGCTTTCTTATTTAATAAAGTACCTTCTTTTGCTATCGGTCTCTTCAAAACCCTTAAATTCCTTTTTTTTGTTGTTGTTATGATCTGATTTCCTGTTAGAGGGTGACTACATTCGTTCCCCACAGTCCCACTATATGTAGGAACATAACCACCCTCTCTTTCTCACTCCTGAGATGGACGAAGGACTAGAGGCTATAGGATGTGTAGTGTGCATAGAGCAGTGAACATGACTGCAACTAATGTGCACTCCTTGTTCCAAACAAACAAGAGAGAAAGGGAAAGGTTTGATAGCTCACAAAGGAGACTACAAGGAAGCAAACACAGTAAGAAACATTTTCATGAAAAATTGATTACAGGGCCATTAAGTGCATATATATGGATTATTTTTGGAGAATAAGAATATTATTAAGGTCACATTGATGTATATGCATTCAAATTTGAGAAACCCCCACTATATGTTTGTTATGCATTCCCATTTACACATTATACCTAAACACTTTTTAAATATAATATTTCTTAAGTTTCTGGTTGTTTCTTTGGAGCAGGTTAATAGACAGGACTGCAAACTATTCTAAACAATTTCAGAAGGACAAAGGGGACAAATTGAGTTTCATCTTATAAACCTACAGTGCAGCATCCAAGCCCTGAGATCTTTAACCCTTTGTTAGGACAGTGTTGAAATCTAATTTGCAACTGATAGTGAGATCTGCCAACACATTACAGACAGGGTTTGGTGAACACTATTGTCACATCCCCTATTTAATATTACATAGGGAAAAGCTAGGTATCATGTGTAAACCTTAGTGTAGAGTTTAGTATATTTTTTGAAGATGCAGCACAATAATTATAAGGTATATGTAATGATGTGTATCCAGGTCCTGTAGGCAGCTGCTTTTTTGAAAAATCATCCCCACAGTATCTCCTTCAGAGACGCAGCATACTGTCCTGAGAGGCTGTCTTCTGGTTTTGTGTGGAGGTTAGGAGCAGAGAATGCTACAGAAAAAAGTTGCACCTTAAACCGTCCCCTTCTGCCTTATCCGCCATTCACAGAACTAATTGTTTTGCACTCCCACAGTGTATTACATTCTGTGGATAGTGTGGAGGAGATCCTGTCACTCACAGCTCCTCCTCCATTTGCAGAATGCTATGCATTATGGGAGTGTAGTAATTAGAATTCAGTGAACAGTGGAGAGATCAGTAGGGTGTGGCCAAGTGGTGCAAATTTCCTCTCCAGCAGCCACTACTGTTAACCTTCAGTGTGCCAGAAAACACCTGCTCTGGGCAGCTTTTTAAAGGGCGCAACAGGCTGCATTATAAATGCCTTTGTCCCCCACTGCACACTGGTTTCCCCTCCCTGTTTACTGTGGGTCTCAGAAGTGATGTAAGAGTCTGAAAAAGGAACAACGATGCAAGGTGGGAGACAAAGACACCCAACACTTCCAGAAGTTTCAAATGCTGAGGAGGTTTCCAGAGGTTGTAACTCTAAAACAGATGTCTGATAAGTGAAACAGGCCACTGGAGGTATTATAGTTTTCTACTGCAGAGACCTGATGGTTTTAACTGTTTAGAGACTCTGACAGGGTCTCTTTACGAGGAAGTAAGCCAATGTGGGCAGAGAAGTACTCCAAAATTCTAGATCAGTGGTCTCCAAACTGTGGCCTGAGGGCTGGATGCTGGCCTTCCTCCCACTGATAAAAGAAACTATTCTGCCAACTGACATCAACAATCGGGCACCATTTCTCCCACTGACACCAACAGTGGGGCACTATTCCTTCCAATGATATCAATGACGGGGCACTATTCTGCCCCTGATACCAAATGTGGCAATGTTTACTCCCATTGACACCAAGGAAATATTTACTCGCACTGGCTACAGTCTGGCCCCCGTAAAGTCTGCAGGACAATACACTGACCCTTTGTTTAGAAAGTTTGGAGACCCCTGTCTTAGATTGTTTGTCCCTTCTCTGACCCCTGTCTTAGATTGTTTGTCCCTTCTCTAATATGTTTGATTTGACCTCTGACTTTCCTGACTTCCTGTCCTGGATTCTACATTTGACTATAGTGTCTACTTACCCCAGGTTTGGAATTATATCCACAAACTCTGATTCTGTTTCAGGATCTGCCACCATGCTTTTTTTAATCAATTTTCTTCTCTAGAGCCTTACATTTAAAACTATCGTTTTTGAGTCCTGGAGCCTGATCTTGTTTATGAGAATCATTACAGGTTTTAATTTTGTTGCATTGCACATTTACTGTATATCCAGGGATTTTCAAAGCTGCACCAGCTTGATAATACATGTATCCATATTACAATTAGCAGGCTCTGCCTACACAGCTACAAAACATAAAATTAATATTTTATTCCCAATTGATCATCCAGGTACGCTTGCCCTGTGAGCAATAAAAGGAAATTGGGATCAGATTCAGAGAACAGTTTACATGTATCATCCTTTATAAATGTACTTCGATTTTAGCTACATTGGTTCCCAAAACTATTTTTGTTTAATGTGCCAGGAATACATTGACTTCAGATTCTGTTCTAGCCTTGCTGGCATATTTTCTCTAAGGCTTTTCTGGTGAATACCGCAATTTGTATGAACATTTGAACTTACAATCTCAGATGCAATTTGACAAGGGAGTATAATAATGGTAAAAAGCATCAGGATGAATATTCCAGCACCTGGCATAACTTGAGTAGTCAGACAGTCAGGTGAATATGCTTACAAGTGCTTCAGGTTTAGTAAGCTTTATCTCCGTGATAACGCTCACAGCAAATGTACCCCTGTGAATCTGAAATTAACACATAAGATGAATCTAGTGCTGTGCATTAAACTGACAGAATTAGAAACTTTTAAAAATTCAGTAATTATAATAATTGTCATGTCCTGTTATACTAAGTTCAATGTTAATATTGTGTAGTTCAAAAAGTGTGAAATAAAAAAACATATTAAACTAGCATTATGATATATTAAATAATACAAAAAAAATCATAAAAATATTATCTCTAACAGCAGTCTGTTTGCTGTAACAGTGCCTGTAGCATACACAGTTAAGCCTCAAGTAAAACTTGACATTTGTTGAGGAAAAAAAACAATAATTTCTCGATGAAATATATACCTTGCAAGGTTTTTAACAAAGCTTCAAGCTGAATCTTACATCCCTTCTGCTCCTTGGATACTGATATGCATTCCAGTCATTTCCTCCTCTCTGAATTGAAATGGAAAGGTAACATTAATGGCTGGTATAGCAATTTATATATTGTATATACATTTGTCAACAAAAGTGGAGTTTTCTGCAAAGTAATCCAATCCACAGAGCACTCAAAGGAAACTTTCCAATCCAAAACCATATAACAATGTAGAAAAACAGTAATAATAAAAAAAATGAACACTCACAAAATAGTAAAAGACAAGGCCGCTGTTTAAGCATTTTACTTGATGCCATAAACCAAAGTATTGCAATGAAAACACTGTAAAAGTAATCAAAAGTAATCATTGATTGTAGTTCAGGACAGTTTACTGCAAAATTATCAGTTTTGGAAACTATAGGTTTTGCTCGTTGAGCTGCTTATGTGAAATATGCTAGGGTGTTTTTGGGTGTATTTAGGGTAGTTTTGTTTGTTAAGTTTTACATTTTTTGTTTTTGTGTTTTTTTGCTCTTTTTATGTTTGCAACTTTTAACATTACTTCTCAATTGACGCCAATGCATTTCAACAAAATATCAAAATTGTGCTGAAATTGCTCACTTTTTTGCAAAAATGTCAGGGAAATTAAAGCGGGGGTCCACCTATCTATCGTTTTTTTTTTTTTTTTAGTTCATTCACAAACTTTTCTTTCCAGCATTACATACTCACATATTGTGTGTAATATGTCCGCCTGTGTCAGATTTCGTCGGAAAGAATAACTTATATTATTCACTGCAGGCGGTTTCCATCTTCATTGTGGGCATTTGAAGCCCACAAGCATTTATTTCCTGGATGTGGTGAATGCTGTGCTCCCAGCATTCACCGCTCGTTCCCGCACATGCTCAGTGGCATCCTGGGAAGCCTGAGACTAGCTCCCAGGAGTATGGGAGAGGCTAGAAACACGCCTACTCCCACGGGAGGAGAACCAGGAAGTGCAAAGAAGAATAGAAAAATAAAAGGTAATTACGGCGATTTAAATTTTTTTAAACGGCATGTCAGCATCTAGGCAAGGAAGAGAATACATACAGATATTGTTCAAAATTTGGGTGGAACCCCGCTTTAAATCATGAAATGTCTTGTTCCACTTTGCCCATATGAAACGCTTTTATTGAGAGAAATGGTCTTGTCCCCATGAGAATATGTCAAGGGCTGTTAGAGTTACCACGGAAAACCACACATTATTCTATATGTTTACATTTGTTTACTGACAGCTGTGGAGCACAGTGGCAGCACAGTGGCTAAGTGGTTAGGACTTTCACTAGGAAAATTAGCAACAGGTGCAGCGCTCACAACGGGGAAACCACCCCCACCAAAATCCAGCCAGTCCCTTGGCTGGGGAAATTTAGAAAAATTGGCTCCTGGGCCCAGGAGCAAGGGAAACCCATAAAATAAATTGGAAGGGTAAAAGAACTTGGATGGGGGACATATATACAAATAAATACATATCAAAAATATAAAATATAATTTTGTTCAGTATTTACACCATATACATGGTATAACTACAAGCCCTACAGCTACATACAATTATGCCCATACATAAGTCCAGATCATCTCCCCCTCAAGGGAAACCCTCTGTCCACAGGATCCCATCTTGAAGGCTCCAGACAGACAAACAGACAAACAACATCCTAACCTATCAACTACCTGTACACTTTACAAAATTTCTGTTAGAAAGGGGTTATAGGCCTGCTGACAGAAATAACATCACAACCAAACACATGGTTTCCTTCAAATAGAAATCTTTCACCTGTGGTTCTGTCAGATGGGGGTTATAGGCCTCCTAACAGAACATTGAGAAAGAAACACATTGTTCAGCAAGCAAAAGTTCCTTTTGGAGTTCCTGATAGGAGGGGCCCCTCTCCTAACAAACAGGCTCCCCAAATAAATGGTTTATGAATTAGACATCACCCTAGTGTCCTTGCAACAGGAACAACAGTTCGTCTATTGGGCTCAACAGGGTGGCAGGCCGGTCTGATCTTGCAAAGTCAGGGAAGGAAAGGCACACTCACACTGCAACATTCCAGCTGTCCATGTGACCACTTTTATGATAGCTGTACCTCCAACAGTCCCTTCAAGCATAAAAGTGTTGGTAGGGCAATCTCTTCCTGCTGCCCCCTTCCTCCTTGATGGAGACAGAGTGACTCTTCGTAGGCCATCCCATCTTGGCAACCATCACTCTGTCCTTGTAGATGGACTTCCCCAGACGCCATTTCTTCCAAATGTCCTCAAAGCGGGCCTAGGTCTCCTCACACTCTGGCACCCGCAGCGGCTTAGGGATGTGTAGATACTCCAAAACCAAGTCATCCTCCCACTCTCCTCGTGAGTTCTTAATGATGTCCATATTTTCAGGAGAGACATAAGGGTAGTCCAGACCCCACTCCAAAGCAACTCTGCGCTGCACCTCCCACTGGAACCAGGAAACTCTGGGCAGCTCCCTCGGTTTTCCTTTCCCGGGCAGGACACAGTCATAAGGGGATCTCTGAACCCACTGCCGGTATTTAGCTGCTCTGGTCTGGGTGGTGGATGGTCTGTTACTGAGGACTTGTCTGTAGCTGATGAGGGTTCCTGCAGGAGCTTCAGGTCTCCTAGCAGAATCTGGCTCTTCTCCTCCCTTGGACTGGACCTCCAGGACCTGGGAACCTCCTGTCTCCCATTCCTCTTTTGAGTTGCTGCTTGAAGATGACCATTCTGCCAACTGCGCCAGGGACCCAAATTCCGCTATCAGTTTGGGAGAACCCTAATCTATGGCCCTGCCGCTCGCACTCCTAATCCAGCTCACCTGAAGGAGCACCACCCTCCAACACTGGCTACTTTTGGACTGGGATAGCAGGGGACATAGGAGCAGCCGGCATTTCAGGGACATCTTGTTCCTGCAGGGCAATACTCACAGTTACCAGGTCCCCTACCAGGCTGCAGGCCACAGCAGACTCTTCTTCCCTTTATGTCGCTGGTATTTGCAATGGAGTCACCAGGCTCAGACTCTACCCTGCCATTGATGGTTTTTGGCACTACTTCCTGGTTTGTTGAGAGCCTTCTGGTATACCAATTAAGGACACCTGAGAGAGCACCTGGGCTTTTCTTCAGTGGATCAGAGATCCAGTCAAGTGCTGTATGACCTCCCTGAGTAAGGGGGGTCGCAGGCTTTCTGGTAAGCCTCCATTTTTTTACTTCGATGATGGGTATCACAACTGGGTGTTTGATCATCATTCCAGCACGGTTTTGCAATGGACTTTACACATGGACTTTAGTCCCATATGATTTTTTGTAGAGATCTGCACCTTTTTATATATTGCACTGATATTTATGCTTGAAATTCATCTCTGTCAGGGCTGGGCCCAGCCCCTCCTTCTCTGAGCTGGCCGCTTAGCTGTCGGCAAATTGCCAGCTCCTATCTCTCCACAGTTACTCACCTGTTGATGATCCTGCCCGTCGGTCCTGCCTACTTAAGCTGTCCAGTCCAGATGATCTCTGCTTTCGCCTTGGTCACATCTCTAGAGAAGCTCTCCTGTGTTCCTGTTAAAGACTTGCTTGGCTGACATTCCCTCTGGCCCCCTGATGTTTTGGCTTGTCTGACTATCCATTCCTGAACCATGGCTATGGTTTGACTATGTTTACTCTGTTTACCTTTATCATTATTATTATTATTATTATTATTAAACAAGTGTGATTTAACTGTACTTCTGTCTCAGTCTGATTCATGGTTTTTGACAGTAGGCGAAGGCCATGAATTCAGAAGATGCAGTCAATCCACTTGCTGGTAATATTTTTTCCAGATTGGATGAGCAGGATCACCACATGGATCAGTTTGCAATGGAACCTGGAATCTCCCACTGTGGCTGCTCCAGTACAACATGTGTTGCAGGCCATCCCTGCTGCTGCTCCAGTCTCTGTGTAGGCATCCTCCTCAAGTATTACCTCTATAAGAGGTATGTCTGCTTCAGCTCTGCTTCCCCAGCGATTTGGGGGTGATCCAGTCCAATGTAGATGGTTTCTCAACCAGGTTGAGATATACTTTGAGATGCTGCCCCAGGCGTTTCCCACGCACAGAAGCAAAGTAGGTTTCATGATATCTTTGCTTTCTGAGAGAGCCTTGGCCTGGGCAAACCCTCTATGGGAGACGCAAAAACCTGTTGTCTTGAGTTACCCTGAGTTTGTGGCTTCTTTTAAAAGGGTATTTGACGTTCCCGCATGCTTCGCTTTTGCTGCCAAGTGCCTCATGTTCATCAAACAGAATATGAGAACTGTTGCCGATTACGCAACTGAATTCCGTACTCTGGCAGCAGAGGTTGTTTGGAACAATGAGGCCCTCGTGGCTGCTTTTTCTCATGGTCTCTCAGATACCATCAAGGATGAGATAGCAGCCCGAGATATACCCACTGAGCTGGAGAAGTTGATCACGTTTGCCATCCTCATTGACTCCAGATTCAGAGAAAGACTCTCTTTTAAGGAGCGCTTGCAGAAGCCTCCTGTACATTTGTCTCTGAGCTTTGCAGTCTCACCCTTGCCTCTCTCACCTCCCATGCCTCCTGGTACCGAGTCGATCAGTGAAGCTGAACCCATGCACTTGGGTTTCAGTTGTCTCTCTGCGGATGAGAGAACCTTTAGGAGGAGGGAGAGATTATGCCTTTATTGTGGCCAGGCAGGTCACTTTTTGAAGTCTTGTCCTACCCGTCCAGGGAACGCACAAATCTTGAGGTCCTGTCATGGACAGACCTTAGGTGGCAATTTTTCGTCCCCAGTTATGCAGAAGGAAAAGCCCCTGGTTTTGTTTACCCTTTCTTGGGGTGAGTCGTCCATCAAGATACAGACTCATCCACTCTGGGGCTGCAGGCCTGTTCATTGATGCTGCCTTTGCATCAAAGCACTCGACTCCGCTGCAGCTGTGTGACACTCCACTTGCCACTGAGGCTCTTGATGGGAGACCTCTACAGCCTGCCCATGTGACTCATGAGACTGTTCCATTGTCCATGGCCGTAGGGGCTCTTCACCATGTGCTAATTCAATTCCAAGTTATTTCCTCACCTAAGTTTCCACTGGTTATTGGTTACCTATGGTTATAGAGGCACAACCCCTCTTTTGATTGGCTCCATGCTGAGGTTCTATCGCCACAATGCAGTAAGACATGCTTTCAGAAGGTAGCCAGGGTCATATGCACCTCTTCACTCTCCTCCCTGCCGGAGGAGTACCGCGATTTTAGCCATGTCTTTTACAAAGGTCAAGCCGGTAGTTTGCCTCCACACTGGTCGTATGATTGTGCAATTGACCTTCAACCTGGTGCCATACCCTCTAGTGGCCAGGTTCACCCTTTGTCAGCCTTGGAGGATAAGGCCATGGAGAAGTATGTTGCAGACGCACTTTCTCGAGGTTTCATCTGCAAATCCTCATCTCCTGCTGGTTTCTTCTTTGTGAACTGAGACCTTGTATTGATTATAGGGGTCGCATTCGTTTCACGATTAAGAATGCCTATCCGATTCAGTTGATTACGGAGTTATTTGACCGCCTCAAGGGAGCAACGGTTTTCACAAAGCTTGATTTGAGAGGGGCATACAATCTCGTGAGAATTAAGGAGGGCGACGAGTGGAAAACTGCATTTAATACCAGAACAGGCTATTATGAGTACCTCGCAATGTCTTTTGGCTTTTGTAACGCCCCAGCAGTTTTCCAGGAATTTATTAATGATGTCCGCCGAGATTTGTTGCAGTTATGTGTGGTGGTTTATCTCAATGATATCCTCATCCTCCGAGTGCCTGGAGAGCCCCCACACAGATGTCTGTCGTGTGCTTCAGAAACTAAGAGAACAATCTCTATTGTAAATTGGAGAAGTTCAAATTCCATTGTGAACAGGTTAAATTCCTGGGTTATGTAATTTCCACTACTGGTTTTTCGAAGGACCCAGAGAAACTTTCAGCAGTCCTACAGTGGCCCTGACCCGTGGGTTTACATCTTCTGCAGCGTTTTCTTGGCTTTGCCAACAATTATCGGAAGTTTATTCATAACTTCTCGTCTCTGGTCAAGCCCCTGACTGATATGACCAGAAAGGACGGTAACCCACAAAGTTGGTCTCCGGAGTCCATTAAGGCCTTTGAGAGTCTCAAGGTTGCCTTTGTTTCTGCTCCTGTGTTGGCACATCCTGATCCTACGTTACCATTTATACTTGAGGTTGATGCTTCTGAGACTGGAGTTGGCACCCTTCTGCCTCAATGTCCTACCTCTGAGAGCGCTATGCATCCTTGTGGCTACTTTTCCAAGAAATTGTCACCTGCGAAGTGCAATTACAAGATTGGTGACAGAGAGCTGTTAGCGATCATTTTAGCCCTGAAAGAATGGAGACATCTCCTCGAAGGTACCACTGTGCTGGTTCTCATTCTTACTGACCATAAGAATCTCACATTCTTGTCTGAGGCTAAACACCTCTCTCCCAGAAGGGCGCGATGGGCTCTTTTCTTGTCAATTTTCAATTACATTGTCTCATTCTTACCCAGTATTAAGAATGTGAGGGCTGCCGCTTTGTCACGACAATTTACTCCTTTTCCAAGATGGAGACGGTTCCGGTTCCTGTGATTCCTCCTGTGATTCCTCCTGATCATATTCTGGCTACGGTTCGCACCAGTCTCACTTCTCCTTTGGGTGACAAAATTCTTCCTGTTCAGGTCCATGCTCCGGATGTGCCGATGTTTGCATCTTTGTTCAGTTTCATAATTTTTAAAAATAATTTACATTTTTGAGGTGTGTGTAACACAGATGTTAACATGTATATATATTGTGTTTACTTATGATTGTTGTTATTGTCACAGGGGTCGCTTTAAGAGAATCCATCTCGGATGTCTGTGCACACAATTTTTCATTTTTAATTTTATTTTATTTTTTAAATTATCCATCTATAGTGGAGACATCTTTTTTCAAACATGTATAACTAACCATCAATTGGCTACACTGAGGAATACCAGTTTTGGATTATTTCCGGATATTGCCCTTTAACATACAATTTTTATATTTATGTTTTTGGTCTTTTTTATTGGGTAGATTTATCATATTAGGTCTTTACTAGTATATTTGGTATTCTCTTACATAAAGTTTTATAAAATATAATTTTCAGTTTTATTTTATTTAGGATACATTTTAGCTAATTGAGATTTATTGAGATTTCCCATACCGAGGCTTGGTTTACCTACATGTGACCACATTATGAAGACTGACATGCATTTTACGTTCTATTTTTTCACCCATTCCACACATCCAGTCTATCAGATGCGTGACGACTAGGTGCCATGCCTACTTGTTTATCATCATGTCTATCTGAATACTCGTACGTTGTCTAATGTGGACGGTTTGTTTATATTTTGACGAGGCGCTACACCTACATGTTCGTCATTGGGTGCACTTGAGTGGACGCTTGTACGTTGCTCAATGCGAACGTCATTTGACGTGATGCATGTTGCTCAATGCTAACGTCATTTTGACTTTGGAACACACGTCCCGCTATCACCCTGAGTCATGGAACACACACCGGTTCGCCATCTTGGGTTTACTTGAGCGAACGCTTGTACGTCTCTCAATGCGAACTTCAGGTCTATTTACATTTTGCCTTTGGAACGCACGTCCCGCTACCATACTGAGTTGTGCAACACACGCCAAGCCGCCATCTTGGGTGAACCGGAGTGCACACCAAAATTGACAGTGACACAACGCGAGCTGGATTCTCATTACTGGGGTTACATTTTCTTTATAAGTGAGTCTGACTGCAGTGGAGAGCCACCCCAGATGAAGTCTAATGAGATGAAACGCATTGGGAAGGACTCCACTGCCGCCATTATTTTATGCAAGAGCTTGTATATCACTTTCTAAATGTAATTGTTTTACTTTTTAAAATTTTAACAGTTTATACGGAATTATGCTATGTGGCCCTTTATTTTCATGTCCCTCATCCAATAAACAAACATTCATGCCTGATGTGCAACCACCCCCGTATGGAGATCAATTTCCTATAAAGTTTCGGGACACCCTGGGCTCCAACCATAGAGGATCCCCAAGATTCCATCCTGGTTGTCGGTTCATTACTTAAGCCTGTTTAACTCATAGAACGTATGCTCTTTTGAGTTCAAACTATCTACTAAGCTTACATCTGCCTTGGTGGGGGCTTTATTGCACTGGTGTTTTCAGTTTTTTATCCATTCTATTTTGACGCCAATGGAGTGAATAGGATCTTCACTTTCTTCACTACACACTGTGAATTTTCACTAACTTTTTTATATATGAGTTTTTTGTATTTAATTTTATTAATTCACAAGGCACATGTCACATGTGACATTTTTGTGATTTTCTGTTCATTTCAGTAGATATTATGGTTTGTAGATTTAATGTGATTCACTGATATTTTGTGTTTCATTTTCCATGTTAGTTGTTAGTTAATATATTTTAGCACTACACGTATACACCTCAGGTCCATGCTCCTCCTGAGAAACCTTGTGACTGTTGCTTTGTCCCAGAGAGTCTTCATACTGCCATGCTCCAGACTTACCATTCTCCCAGGGCTGCTGACCACCCTGTGAAGAGTCAACTCTTTTGAGCCATTTCCCAACAATTCTGTTGGTCTAGTCTACGTGCTGATGTAACCGCCTTCGTAGCTACCTGTTCCATGTGTGCTCGGAGTAAGATTTCATGACACCTTCCAGTGGGTCTCCTACAACCAATACCCAATGGAGAGAGGCCCTGGACCCACCTGTCTATGAATTTCATTGTGGAGTTACCCAACTCCCAGGGCAACACAGTTATCCTTATGGTGGTTGACCGGTTCTCGAAAATGTGTCATTGTATTCCACTTAAGAAGTTGGCCACTTCTAAGGAACTGGCTTCCATTTTTGCTTGGGAGATCTTTCACTTACATGGGTTACCTAAGGTGATTCTCTCGGACAGGGGTAGTCAGTTTGTGTCCCGGTTCTGGCGAGCCTTTTGTCCACAGTTGGGAATTCAGCTTACTTTCTCCTCTGCATATCACCCACAGTCTAATGGGGCTGCATAACGAGCCATCCAGTCCTTGGAGCAATTCTTATGTTGCTATATTTCTGACCATCATAACAACTGGTCAGATCTCTTACCGTGGGCAGAGTTTGCTCACAATAGTGCCTTGAATTCTGCTTCTCGATTGTCCCCGTTTATGGCGATCTATGGTTTCCAGCCTTCCATGTTGCCTGACTCTTTTGTCCCTCAGAGTATTCCTGCGTTAGAGGAGCATCTCTGTGGTCTTCGTTCCACTTGGGCACAAGTCCAGGAGGCGTTAGGTACAGACTCCATGCTGACCGCAGATGCCTGTGCCTTCCTACCAGGTTGGGGACAGGGTTTGGCTGTCATCTTGCAACCTCCGACTTCATGTTCCCTCTTTGAAGTTCGCACCTCGGTTTATTGGGCCTTTCCGTATTCTTTTCAGGATTAACCAAGTTGCTTACGCATTAGACCTTCCTTGTAATATGTGTCTTTCAAATGTATTTCATGTCTCCTTATTAAAACCTTTGGTCTGCAACCGCTTTACCACCCCTGTGCCACGTCCTCACCCTGTTCAGGTTGAGAAACATGAGGAGTATGAAGTACAGTCCATTGTTGACACCCATAGGTTCCGTGGACGCATACAGTACCTGGTGCATTGGAAAGGGTACGGTCCGGAGAACCGCTTTTGGGTCCCATCCTCGGACGTACATGCCCCTGTCCTCCTCCGTGATTTCCATAGATGTTTTCCCCTCAAGCCTGGTGGTCCTCCGAAGGGGAGGGGTCATTGAGGAGGGGGTACTGTCAGGGCTGTACCCAGCCCTTCCTTCTCTGAGCTGGCCACTCAGCTGTCGGCTAATTTCCTCATCTCTCTACAGTGACTCGCTTGTTGATGATCCTGCCCGTCAGTCCTGCCTACTTAAGCTGTCCAGTCCAAATGATCTCTGCCTTCTCCTTGGTCACATCTCTAGAGATGCTCTCCTGTGTTCCTGTTAAAGACTTGCTTGGTTGACATTCCTTCTGGCTCCCTGATGTTTTGGCTTGTCTGACTATCCGTTCCGGTTCCTGAACTCTGGCTATGTTTTGATTACATTTACTCTGTTTACCTTTTTTTTAATTATTATTAATAAACAAGTGTGATTTAACTGTACTTCTGTCTCAGTCGGATTCATGGTTTCTGACAATCTCTAGCTGAATTTTAGGTTTTGCACAATTGATGGCACTTATTGCACTTTACTTGGTACATGTTTTATTAAAATATTTGCATATTTATTTTTATGCAATATTTTGCTATTGATTTCCTATATTGTTCATACACTAGTGATTGCATTGAATGCACTTTATTAATCTTTGGACCTGTTACATGCATTGTGTTATATATTGCAAGTATATTTTTAGCGCTGCACTCTTAATTTACATATTGTTTTTGCCTGGTATCTGATAGGCAGGCTCTTCCTTGGATGAGCTGCTGTAACCCCTTGTTAGGCAAACTGAAGTTTGCAGGCATACTTTAACTAGCAGAACTTGTCTAGGCATGTCGCTTTGCACAGAATGTGCCCAAGCAACTAGAAGCAGATAACCACTGACTTCCCCAGTGGTTGCCAGTAGCAACAAATAAGTTTGAAACCCATGCCTCACTGAAGGGAACACATTTAGCACAGTCCTGCCTGCAGGCACCCGCAGGCTTACCCCGACATTTCCAGGCACACTTAAGGTTCTGTTTCCACTACTGCAAGTTGTTGTGCAACTTGACACATGTGAAGTCGCATGACAAGTCAAAACCCATTGTGACAGACTCACCCGGGACAGAGGCTTTTGGAGGGGACTGAATGCTAGCCTCTTGCCTACCGATTATGGGCCCTGGCATTTGGGGGAATGGTGTGCTTTGTGAGCTGTATGTCTGGGGACCCTTGAGGTGGTGTTACTTTAGATTCGGGCCCCTGTCCCCCAGGACACACAGACTCTGGGAACCCTGTGTATGCCATATTGGAAATGGTGACTGGGAGGGTATGTCTTGGATTGCTTAAAATGGGTAGCGGAACAAAGCACAATTGTGCACAAAAGCTCCATTGTGAGTACCTGTGTATTGTGAGTACCTGAGTATTGTGTGTCTATTGTGAGTACCTGAATATTGTGTGTGTATGGTGAGTACCTGAGTATTGTGACTACCTGTGTATTGAGTGCATGTGGACTGTGAGGGCACGTTGACTGTGAGTACACAAGTGCTGTAAGTACACGAGTGCTGTGAGTGCACATGGACTGTGAGTGCATGAGGGCTGTGAGTACACGTGGACTGTGAGGGCACGAGTGCTGTGAGGGCACGTGGACTGTGAGTGCATGTGTGTTGCAAAAACCTATGTGTTGTTGAGAAACTGTGTATTGTTGAGTATTAGTGCCAGGAAGCTAGTTGTTATTTAATTTGGACAGAGTATAACCCCCAATCCCCATTAAATTAGTAGATACGATGCCTGGCGGGTGTGGAAATGCAACATCTTGCGGCATGTATGTGTTCCTTGATCATCCAATCGAGGGCGAATACTGCTGTGCAAAATGTAAGCACATTGTTTCCATGGAAGCCCAGGTTCTGAATCTAGGGAAGCAACTGTCAACAATCCCTCCATACAAAAGGAGAGTTGGGGTCGTACCAGGCAGATGCTGCCAGCACAGAGGTGGGTGGAGATAAAGAGGGGCAGGCACCAAAGCATAGTAGATGGGTGACAGTCAGGAAGGGTAGAGGGGAAGTGCCAGGGAGGCTGGTCCTGGGCTGGAACATCCCAATAAGTACGCCCCTTGAGTGACATTGGTGAAACCAGTCAGGGACCAGCACTGCTGGAGCTGAGTAACTCCCCTAGCTGCCAGGGGAATGACTCCTCCAGTGAGGGTGGGAGTAAAGCCAAGGGAAAGGAAAGACAGATTCTGGTGGTAGGGGACTCAATTCTTAGAAGGACAGAGAGCAACCTGTCACAAAGACCTGAAGCACTGAACTGTATGTTGTCTCCCGGGCGCTCGGGTTCGGCACATCACGGATCTGGTGGACCGATTACTATGAGGGGCTGGGGAAGACTGTTGGCACCAATGACAAAGTCAGAGGAAGATGCAGTGTCCTACAAAACGATTTTAGGGACTTAGGAGCTAAATTGAGGAAAAGGACCTCCAAGGTAGTATTCTCAGAAATACTACCAGTACCTTGAGCCACACCAGAAAGGCAAAGGAAGATTAGGAAAGTAAACAAGTGGCTGAGGAGCTGGTGTAGAAAGGAGGGGTTTGGGTTCCTAGAGAACTGGGGCGACTTCTCAGTCGGTCACCAGTTCTATGGAAGGGACGGACTGCACCTAAACAGGGAAGGTGCAGATCTGCTGGGAGCAAAGATGGCTGAAAAGTTAGAAACTAGGCGAGGGGGGGGGGAGCTAGAGATAGCCAGTGTGGAACATATTCCAGAGGGTAGTATTGGGGGCATTAGTGGTAGGTTGACTAAAGCACCTAAGCCAGAAGTAAGTATAGTAACAAGTCCTATTTGCAACCCCAGAGCACCCAATAAGGAGATAGTATGCGACCGGTCTAAACTACGTGGCATGTTCACCAATGCCAGGAGTCTGGCGGACAAGATGAGAGAAGAGAGCTACTGTTTTACGAGGAGGATTTCGATTTTGTAGGAATTACAGAGACTTGGTTTGACAGCTTTCATGATTGGCTAGCAACCATTCAAGAATATTCTCAATATTGCAAGGATAGAGAGGGTAAAAACGGGGGAGGGGTATACCTGTATATCAAGAATGTTGTACAAGTGAATGTGAGAGATGACATTGCTAAGAGAGCAAGGGAGGAGGTGGAATCCTTATGGCTAGAGCTACAAAGGGAGGAAACTAAGGGGAAAGTAATACTGGTATGCTATAGGCCCCCTAACCAGAGGGGGGAGCCGGAGGCGGACCTCCTATCACAATTTGGATTAGTGGCAAGAATGGGAAGTGTCATTATAATGGGGGATTTTAATTATCCAGACATAGACTGGGTGGATGGAACCGCACATTCATCTAAGGCTCGCCAGTTCCTAAATGTCTTGCAGGACAATTTCATGGGTCAGATGGTAAATACACCAACTAGAAACAAAGCGTTAATAGACCTACTGATTACCAACAATACAGACAATTTAGGAAACAGCGATCACAGGTCAATTCGTTTTAGTATAAATCACACAAATAGGAGACATAAGGGGAAAACAAAGATCCTAAATTTCAAAAGAGCCAACTTCCCTAAACTACGATCCTTGCTAGAAGATAATAATTGGGATAAAATCTCAGGAACAAAGAACATGGAGGAGAAATGGGTATGCTTTAAGAGCATATTAAATAAGGGCATTAGCCAGTGCATCCCATTGGGAAATACATTTAAAAGAGCTAATAAAAGTCCTGGTTGGCTTAACTCCCAACGTAAAAATGCATATAAAAGCAAAGGAGAAGACCTTCAAAAAATACAAGCCTGAGGGTTTATCATAAGCATTCCAACTTTGCAAAGAATGCAACAAGAAATGTAAGGGTGCAATCAGGGCGGCTAAGATAGAACACGAAAAGCACATAGCGGAGGAGAGTAAAACAAATCCCAAGAAATTCTTTAAGTACATAAATAAAGGGAGGTCATATTATATTGGTACCATAAAGAATGACGAAGGGAATCTGCTTACTAAGGATGGAGAGATAGCAAGGTATTGAATTTATTCTTCTCCTCAGTCTTCACGAGGGAATTTGGGGGTTTCAGTAACCAAAACTGCAAAGTTTATCCTCATGGCATGTCACAAGGACTCTGTTAGCCCTCATGGCTAACAGAAGACAGAATTAGAAATAGACTTGAAAAACTTAACATTAATAAGTCACTGGGACCAGATGGCTTGCCTCCAAGGGTCCTTAAGGAACTCAGTCAAGTAAATGCCAGTCCATTGTTCCTTTTTTTTATGAATAGTCTATTGACTGAAATGGTACCAGCTGATTGGAGAAAAGCCAGTGTTGCACCAATATTTAAAAAGGGCCAAGATACATCCCCGGGAATTACAGACCAGTGACTCGGTTAAATTGATGATAGGCAACTCCTATCCTCATATTGATTAGTGGTTCCAAATTAATAATAACTACTGCAGTAGGGAACAGACACAAAAGATACGCTCAGCATCTTTCCAAATAACTGTTCTGCTTTATTATGACGCAATTGAAGGTTTTTATGCACATGATTACGTAGGTATCACATTAATATTACAATTGTACATTTATGGTAACAAGGGGCGTTACATAGGCAGGCTAATTCTAATCAGGACTCGAAAGAATGTAAACATTTACTGAAAACATTATTAGTGCTGTGTGCACAGTGAGGGCAGTGTGCAATACATACAAAATACAATACAATTATATACAGAACTTACAAATTTCCATTACAGTCTCCCCTCTTTTGATCAATATTTTGATCACTAACCATACCTGCTATCACCTTTAACCTGGAACCTCCACACGCTTAGGTAGAGGTAGTCCTGGCCAAAGAGGCAAAAAACTCCATTGTGGAGAAAATAATAGCTGAGCAACTTTTTCATTACAAAATGACTTTTCATTGTGAAAAACAAATGATTGATAAGACATATTTACAGAGTACTGGCTGTACACTCCTGTGGCCAGAATAGCCTTCTAGCTGAATTGTGGGCATGCTGACTTATCAGCATATGTAAACACAGACAATTCTACATAAAATGGAAGACATACAAAAGACAAATATGACTTCAACATTGCTAAACTATTTTTCAAATATATATATCCCTTACAATTAAAGTAATTGAATCAAAAAGTACCCTAGACTGTGATGACAAGAGGGAAACAAATCAAACACAGAGATTTCTTTAATTTAGTCATTTTTGCAGTGTCTGGTGTGGATCCAGGTGACTTTTCTTTTCTTGCAAAAACTGTACATGAAATAGATGCTGTATTGAGTCTCCAAACATTTCCTTATATATAAATGTCTCTTAACAATCCACAAGTCACCTGGCTTTAGTTTTAGATCCTTCCAAACTTTTAGGATCTGGAATTGGGGAGAAAACACATAAATGAGTTTGTAAAAAACCTTAAAAGATCATCAACATTCTCTGTGAGATCCGAATGAAGGACTTCAGCTGCTGAGACAAAATATAAGCAAGTGAGTAACACACTCCCAAACAAAATCCCATAGGGAGAGAGTCCAACATCCCCCTTAGGGGCTTGATAAAATATAAGAAAACATTCAGGCAAAAGTTTTCTAGTTTCTTACTCTACTTTGTCCGCTATATTGTAGACAGTAGGGGGGTGTAAAAATAAAACCTCAAAACTTCTATTAAGGACTCTCCTATAAAAATGATTTCCTATGTTACTCTCTGTACTTTCTGGCACTCTGTACTTACAAACTACTTCTGATAACACTTTTTACTGTGGCCTTTGCAGTAGCATTTGCCACTGGACATCCAAAAAACATGTCCATACAGACAAAATGCATACTCGTAAGATCCTAACTTGGGCATCTGGATATATCTTTTTTGTAATCTCTGGAAGGGATGTTCAGCTTTTGGTAACACCTTTGGTAACAATTAAAACAAGAAGTGGTATGTTATAAAAACAACTGTGGTGAACCCTGGCTCTATCCCAAGCTCATTTACTAAGGCAGCCATAACTGCTTGTGACTGATGACACGGTCCATGTGTCAAGCTGGAGGGAAAAGAGTGGCTGGCAGACATAAATGATCACCTTTTCCAAAGTCCTATTTCATAAGAAGTTGCCCCTGTGGACCACTTGTTCTTCTCGTTCTGGGGTCCTTAAAGTTGAATTATTATTCCCAGCTATACTGGGCCAGAACTAGGGTGGAATCTGTGAGTTGCACAGACCCATCAAGTGTGCGGGGCTGTAAATGCAGCATCCTTAGTCACCTGGTCTGCTTCCATGTGTGAAAGTTAATATGGCTACCTCAGCAAGAAGCTGGAAGGCTGAAAACAGCCAATCAAATTAACTTGGCATGCTTTATTGGTTCACCTGCCGAAGTAAAAACAAACTTCTGGCCCTTCAAATGGAACCAAAAGCTCTCTATATCTCGACTATCTATATAAATATACACTCTTTTTGTAGCTCACAGGCTTTGCTAAAACATGGAGCTCTGCTTCTTGAGCTGGGGAAAAAGGATCCAATGACTTTGAATACAGAGTATCCTTCTGGGTGATAAACTGCATACTCAAATCTACAAAAAATTTAATATCTGTGTCTTCAGGGAGTGTGTCCTGCACTGGGCTCACAGCAGCTGATTCCTACACCATCAATTTAACACATGTGTCTTTTCCTTTCTTTTGAATAAATGTACGCGTTTTTCATTGTTAGATTTGTACATAAACAAACTCATATTTTAAACCTTTCATTAGACAAACATTTAGTTATCTGTATATTTGCTGCGCAGAATGTCGGACCATTAAAACTTAAATGTTTGACCAAAACAATATCTAACTTTGTCTAATAGCACCTTTGCATAAAAGCTACAGCTCTGATATATCGGGATGAACCCTTCATTACCGGGTCCAGCTTGCATAAATATATTACAATGGCTTGTTTTCTATCATGCTATTTGTGTAAGAACTCCAGTTTCATGTTTCAAAAGACAACTTTTTCCTGGCAATAATATAATAAATGATAACAATACCCTGCGGTCATGGAGAGATGTCCATAAATCCAAAATATTCTTGCTTTTATACCACGGCACTTACAAGGAAAAGGGGCACATCATTTCACAAATCCACACATTCTGCTTTGGATTTCAAAAATAAAAATAAATAAAAACAAAAGGACCAATCTGTATGATGGACCAGAAAGCATCAAAAACTATAAAACAACTGGCTGCAGGTGGCATCTATCCTAACAAGGTATGTGGACTTGATGTGATGGGTCTGTTATATTTAAATTTTATTTATTATTACTCTCACATCATGGACCGCACATCAAGTTATTATCAAAAACCTTAAAATTTCATTTTTGTAGAAGAACTTCTTATGTATTCCATCCATCTTGGCTTTGTTAAATATTATGGCAGCTTTATTCAAAATAACAACCTCATCTTAATCTTTTTTTCTCTCAATAAGGGCTTATTGTATAAATGTAAAATTACAAAATTGTTATCTTAATCTAAACTAATCCCATTTTTACAAATTTCCCCAATAACCTGGATTTCATTTCCAACCAAAGGTTGTCTAAACCAGTTTCAATATATCTATATTATTAATAAAATTGTTAAACTCATATTAGAAATGAATACTCATTATTACTTAATTTTACTTAATTTCCCTTTTTAAACCCACTATCAAAGGATATTCAGTTTGTGTAATACACGGTTAAATGTAACCTTCATTTTACCATGTTTGGAAAATAGATTCAAAATAATTGTGATCACATTGTTTACCATTAGATTCGTTAACCCGGCACATTTTGTTATAAATGTTTTGTCTAAAAAAACTGGAATTGGCATGGTGTCCTTCCAGCTTATCACTGACCACATTCTTTCAGGAGAGCACAAAGGAGGGGGTCACATCTGCGTACATGACACACACAAGCAATAGAACTAAAGGTCCCAGCATTCGCACACACACCAATATCTCTCTCACTTTCTTTTCCATTACAGTATCCCCTCTTTTGATCAATATTTTGATCACTAACCATACCTGCTATCACCTTTAACCTGGAACCTCCACACGCTTAGGTAGAGGTAGTCCTGGCCAAAGAGGCAAAAAACTCCATTGTGGAGAAAATAATAGCTGAGCAACTTTTTCATTACAAAATGACTTTTCATTGTGAAAAACAAATGATTGATAAGACATATTTACAGAGTACTGGCTGTACACTCCTGTGGCCAGAATAGCCAGTTAGCCTAACATCAATTGTATACAAGCTTTTGGAGGGGATGATAAGGGACGATATACAAGATTTTAGTAATGACAACAATATCATTAGCAGTAATCAGCATGGATTCATGAAGATGCTTTCTTGCCAAACCAATCTATTAACCTTCTATGAGGAGGTGAGCTGCCATCTAGATAAAGGAAGGCCCGTAGAGGTGGTGTATCTGGATTTTGCAAAAGCATTTGATACAGTTCCACATAAACGTTTACTATGCAAAGTAAGGTCCATTGGCATGGACCATAGGGTAAGTACATAGATTGAAAACTGGCTACAGTGGCGAGTTTAGAGGGCAATGATAAATGGAGAGTACTCGGAATGGTCCGGGGTGGAAAGTGGGGTCCCCCAGGGTTCTCTTCCTGGGATCAATCCTATTTAATTTATTCATAAACGACCTGGAGGTTGGGATAAACAACTTTGTATTTGCGAACGATACTAAGCTAAGCAGGGCAATAACTTCGCAGGATGTGGGAACTTTGCAAGAAGATCTGAACAAATTAATGGGTTGGGCAACTACATGGCAAATGAGGTTTAATGTAGAAAAATGTAAAATAATGCATTTGGGTGGCAAAAATATGAATTCAATCTACTCACTAGGGGGAGATCCTCTGGGGGAATCTAGGATGGAAAAGGACCTGGGGGTCCTAGTAGATGACAGGCTCAGCAATGGAATGCAATGCCAAGCTGCTGCAAGCAAGGCAAACAGAATATTGGCATGCATTAAAAAGGGGATTAACTCAAGAGATAAAACAATAATTCCCCCACTCTACAAGACTCTGGTATGGCCGCGCCTGGAGTATGCTGTCCGGTTCTGGGCACCAGTCCTCAGGAAGGATGTGCTGGAACTGGAGAGAGTCCAGAGAAGGGCAACAAAACTAATAAAGGGACTGGAGGACATTAGTTATGAGGAAAGGTTACAAGCCCTGAACTTATTCTCTCTGGAGAAGAGACGCTTGAGAAGGGATATGACTTCAATGTACAGATATCGTACTGGTGACCCCACAATAGGGAAAAAGCTTTTCCGCAAAAAGGAATTTAATAAGACACGCAGCCTTCATCCTTTTAACCTCCTGTCCCAGTGAATTCACATCGTCTTCCACCTGACTGAGTCTCTCCTCGAGAACGGTGGTCCGAGCGCATACCTCCTGCATATCCCTTTTCAGCATAGCTAAATCGTCTCTTTTACCTCTGAGATGATCCGATAGATCCGACAGCGCGGTCTTGCAGGCATTAGTTGCTAGGAGAATGTCCTTTAAAGATGGTTCCTGCTCTGGTGTCCCCTTATCCTCTATTGTTTCATTGCCCAGACCGCTCTCCCATCCCAGATGTAACTGCGACATTGGTTCGGTGACTGTGGGTACACACACTTGGGCTGGGCCTTGACTTTTCCTTCCCCCGGGGTGATTGGCCTGCGCCCCTTGATGTTGCTCACCCCCCATCTGGCTACCTTTTTTAGGTGTACCTGCTTTATCCTTGGGGCCGCGCAGATTGTGCGCCCCAGCTCCTTCTTGTGCTGCGGTCTCCTCTGACCCTTTTTTTTTGGTCATCCTGTCCTCCCTCACCCCTTGGGACTTCGAGAACAGAAAGTTATACAGTCCTGCTATATCTTTCTCCCCAGATGGTTTGAGATTCTATTAATAGCCCCACAGGAGCACCGCCTTCAGAAAGCGAAATATAACATACAGTGAAACGTTAGCCAGTGTATTCACTCCCCTCCTCACAGCCACTTCTCCAGCCTTCAATGTCCTCCTCCCCACTCTTCAAAAATAGGAACTCACCAAGGGGAGCCCCCAAGGGGAAGCTTCCAAAAGTCTCGTCCAGGGAGATTACAATCAGGCTTTCCCAGGGCATACAACACATAACATACAGCGTACCTGTGTAGTCTTCCTTACCCTACCAACCAGTCAGCTGTTCTGCTCAGCAGCATCCTCCTGCCTGTATTCAGCCAGCGCGAGCGCTCTGAAGAGGGATCCCATGGGACATACACTCCTGTCTCCGGAGAGGCGAAAGCAACGTCGCCGGTCCGTTCCTCGGGTAAGCCGCTCGATAGACGTCTCCCCTATCTCCCTGGAATCCGGCCGTCACAGGCCGTCACAGGCATGGAGAAAACCGCTCCGGTGTTCAGGCTACCAGCGTGGGCATCAGGAGGAGCAGCTTGGTCCGGGTCCGCAACGCCCTCCCTTTCCCCTCAACCTTCGGTCACGCCCACCAGCCGCATCTCCACCGTGAAGGAACAATTAGACACATGCCTAAGGAAAATGGATGAATACGAGAACAGGGCACGCAGGAAGAACGTGAGGGTTCTGGGTCTCCCCGAAAGAAGCAAGGGCAACAACCCGGCAGAATTTATGGAGGGATGGGATATGTTTGGCAAGGATGCATTCTCTAACCTGTTCGCTATTGAACAAGCACATAGAGTTGCCCCTAGGATTCCATCTTCAGGGGGTCAGCCAAGGCCCCTTATAGTCAAACTTTTGTTTTTTAGAGACAAAGTTACTATCCTCCAGAAAGCAAGGGAGATGAAAAATATTCTGTACAATGGCGCAAGAATATCCCTGTATCCAGATTTCTCCCCTGAGCTGCAGAGACAGAGGGCAAAGTTTACAGAGTGCAAACGGAGTCTACAGCAACATAAAATAGGCTATGCGCTGCTATACCCAGCTCGTCTACGGGTAACAGTAAATGGGGAGGTACAGTTTTTTAATGCTCCCGCTGAAGTGTTCTCATGGCTGGAGAAGAATGAGGGAAGGTTAGGGCTGGGAGAAAGGCCTTAGAAGAAGAGCGGGGGGGAGGAGGAGGACAGAATTTGGGGCTTTTGCCCAGCGAGCAGATGCATATTTGGGGACGTGATTTGTCTTTTTTGATTTTTTTTTTTTTTTTTAGTTTTTTCTTTTTTCCTGGTCTTCTTCCCCTCCCTTCTTTCACAGATATATTTGCAGAGGTGTGGGTTTAAGGGGGTAGTAGATATGAATCCTTTACACATTGGTTATGTTGGGGGTAATCCCCCTCTTATAAAGGTTCGGGTTGCAACGCAAAAGGGGAAAGGAGGTGTATCCACGGTTTGTGGGTCAACACGGTCGCTTTAGAAGCTCGGTGAGATGGGCCCAAGGTTGGGTCGGTGGGGGAGGGGGGAGGGGGGATGGGATGGGGGAGGGAGGGGGGTAGGGAGGGATTGGGGAAGGGGATGTGTATATGGTTGTATGGGGGGGGAGGGGGTAAGAGGGCAGAGTGGAGTGAAGTAGGAAGTATTGAAGAAACACAAAAAGTAAAAGCACTAAAATTTCAAATATTAATCACAATAGTTTAGGGAATTGAGAATCATTGGGAAAGATTGGGGAAGGGGATGTGTAAATGGTTGTATGGGGGGGGGGGGTAAGAGGGCAGAGTGAAGTGAAGTAGGCAGTATTGAAGAAATACAAAAAGCAAAAGCACTAAAATTTCAAATATAAACCACAATGGTTTTGGGAATTGAGAATTATTTTGTGTCAAGATATAGGAATAGGTGAATGGTAGGCACAAAAATAGATAAGAGGGCAACCTCAGGAAAATTTAAATGTATGAAGATATGTTCATGGAATGTGAGGGGGGTAAAAGATGTATGTAAAAAACAAGCAATTTTCTCTATGGCCAGAACAAGGGATGTCAGGATACTCTGTCTCCAGGAGACCCACCTAGATAAGGGTACAGTGAACACTCTGAGGAATAGGAATTATCAAGAGCAGTATCACTCAACTCATACCTCGTACTCAAGGGGTGTGAGTGTGCTGATAAATACTGGGTTGGTCTTCTCCTGCAGACAGAGTAAACTGGATAAGTATGGTCGATATGTTTTTCTCTACTGTAATATTGAGGGACGGGACTGTATTCTTGCAAGTGTGTATATTCCTCCACCATTCAAAACAGAGATACTCAGCGAATTGATAGGTGTCATAGCGGACAAACCCGGGGTGCCGGTTGTAGTGACAGGGGTTTTTAATACGACCATGGACAACTGCGTAGATAGATTTCCGACAAAGGGAACTCCTGGAGGGCCATCTAAGAGCCCGCTCCTCCAATTCTGTGAGGAAGTAGGATGGGTGGATATCTGGAGGAAGTGGCATCCGAGTGAGAAGCAATATTCATGCCACTCGAGGACGCATGCTACTTTATCCAGGATTGACTTAGTGCTCTGTAATGAGGAAGCCCTGAGGATAGTGGGAGGGATAGATTATGAGCCAAGGGGGCTCTCAGACCACTCTCCAGTGGTCTTTTCAGTCAGAACGGGGCTGAGTGTTGGAGGGGGGGAGTGGAGACTGAACCCCTTTTGGCTTGAAGTAATCGAGGATGATGAGGGGATCGCTGGTAATTTGAAAGAATTCATAAATATGAATTTAGGATCCGCCCCGCTAAGTATAACCTGGGACGCCCTGAAGGCGTTCCTTAGAGGGGTCTTCATTCAGAAAATCTCCTATGTCAAAAAGAAAACACAGCTCAGGGAAAACAGAATAAGAGAAAAGGTGAGGGTGGCAGAAGGGAGGTACTTGGAGGAGCCAACTATAGCTAGATATGAGGCTTGGGTAGAAGGCCAGGAAGAATACAGGAAACTAGTGCTGGAGAAAGAAGAAAAGAGTAGAATGTTTCAAAAACAGAATTTTTTTGTGAAGGGGAATTAGTGGGTAGAACTTTGGCATTGATAGCTAGGGCAAACTGCCCCTCATCCACTATATCAGCAATATGGGATAAAGACGGGAATACTATTAGAACTACCCCTTGTATAGTGGAAGTGTTTAAAGACTATTATGAAGGTCTGTATAGGGCCCCACAGTTGGATATAGAAGGGGAAATGTGGGAGTTCTTTGAAAAACTGAAAATAGCCCTGTTATCCAGTGAGGAGAGAGATGCTCTGGAAACCCTGTTGACACTGGGGGAGTTGCAAGCAGTGGTAAAGGAAATGGCGAATCAAAAAGCGCCAGGACCTGACGGCCTGCCTATAGAAACTTATAAGAGATACGGGGATGTTTTGCTCCCAAAACTACTGGAATTCTTGAATGGGGCCAATGTGGAAGGTATATTGCCCATGTCCATGACAGAAGCCACTATTATAATTTTGTTAAAAGAAGGGAAGAACCCGTTAGATGTAGCCTCATACAGACCAATCTCTCTTCTATGTACAGATATTAAGATTCTGGCAAAAGCCCTAGCAAACAGGTTAAAAAAGATAATTCCTAAAGTAATCCACTCAGACCAAACCGGTTTCATACCGGATAGATCGGTGAGCATGAATATTAGAAGAATGTACAGTAATATACAAGTACCTACGGAGAAAGAAGGGAATAGAGCTATCCTATCACTAGATGCGGTCAAGGCATTTGATAGCCTTGAGTGGCATTATTTGTGGAAAGTACTGGCAGAGTTCAAATTTGGCCCTAATTTTGTGAATTGGTTGAGTCTTTTATATGACAAACCGAGAGCCAGAGTTAGGGTCAATGGTGAGTGCTCCGAGTGGTTCCAGCTGGGGAGGGGGACGAGACATGGGTGCCCATTGTCGCCCCTGCTCTTCGCCCTTGCATTAGAGCCTCTGGCGGTCGCTCTAAGAATGTCGCAAGGATTTCAGGGTTTTAAAAGAAGGGGTGCAGAGAAGAAAGTCGCAATGTATGCGGATGATATCCTGTTGTTCCTGGAAGACACACAAGCCTCCTTGCTAGCGGCTATGAAACTGATTAAAGAATTTGGGCGCTTTTCGGGTCTGAGAATTAATTGGGAAAAATCGGCTCTTTTACCAATAGACCCCCTGGTAAATCCGCTCCCAAGACAGGTGAATTCCATAAAAATTGTAAATCAAATGAGGTACTTTGGGGTAAACATAACCAAAGACCCAGGGCAGTGCATAACTGGCAATGTAGTACCACTAATGGTAAAGTTAAAACAGAAGAGCCGGGTGTGGGGTGGTCTTCCTCTCTCGGTCGCCGGTAGATGCAATCTTATTAAAATGATATGGATGCCGCAAATTCTATTTGTGTTACACAATTCTCCTGTCTGGATTCCAAAGCATTGGATTAGGAGGCTGGATAGTTTGTTTAGGGAATTAATTTGGAAAAACAGAGTGGCAAGAATTAGACTGAAAGCGCTGCGGCGGCCGAGAGAGGAGGGAGGCCTGGCGCTACCGGACCCCTGGAGTTACTTTTTGGCAGCCCAAATACAGTTTATGAGAGGCAGTAATCTGGTGGAAGAAAGGGCAGGAAGAAACAGTGTATGGATGTATAACATCAGTCATGATACAGAGGTGGAAGCAGTGGAGGCTGAATTTTTTGGATATAGCTGCCCAACAACTCAGCTAATGATTAGATGCTGGAAGACGGTAAAGGCTGTACTGGGATACACGGGGTTCTCCGAGTTTTCCCCGATATGGAATAACAAAAATTTGAACGAGCTTAGTGAGATAGGGAAAATAGAAGAATGGGACAGGAGGGGTATTCACTGCTTGGTGCAACTGTATAGGGCAGGGAGGTTGAAAATGTTTCAAGAGATAAGAGAGGAGTTTGCAGTGCCCAACGGATTGTTTTTTAGCTACTTGCAAGTGAGGCATGCCCTGGAGGCACAATTAAGAGGTAAGGCGATAGAGTGGAGCGAAACGCCCTTGTTAAGGAAATTGGTAAATACTAAGGGGTCTAAAGGGCTGATATCAGAAATGTACAGGAGTATAAACAAGGCGGGGCAAGAAGAGGAGGTGGAGTCCAGGAAGAGAACTAAATGGGAGGAAGAGGTTGGTACAATAACGGAGGAACAATGGAAGTTTATTCTGGCATTAGAGCCAAGGATATCCCTATCACCATCACAGGGGGTCTCTTATTTGTATTTGATTTATAGACTTTATTACACACCGGAGAAATTATTTAGGTTTGGTAAGAGGCAGGATGCGAAATGTCAGCATTGTGGAGATGGGAGAGGAGACCTAGTACATATGTTTTGGCGATGTCCCAAGTTATATAGGTACTGGGAAAAATTAGTGGAGGAAATCAAGGCAATATTTGGGTCCTCATTAGAAATGGAGGCCAGAACTTGTCTTTTGAGTTTGCTGGAGGAAAATGATATGCTGAAAGACACCCAGACTGCAATTATAAGATGCCTGTTCCAGGGAAGGAAAATCATAGCACGGAAGTGGCAGGCGAAAGAACCCCCAACAGTAGGAGAATGGAGAAAAGAGGTTAAAGATATGATCATGAAAGAGGAATTCTGGTATAGAAGGAGAGGTAGTTTAAAGGAATATAAGAACATATGGAAGTTATGGCTGGAGTATGAATGGGCTGGATAGGTGCAAGAATATTGAGTGGAGTGGGTGGTGTGCGTATGGGGTGAAAGGAAGGTGGAGGTGAACGGGGTGATGGGGGGGGGGGGTATGAGGGAAAAATGGAGGGCAAAATGTTTGTGGATACCACTGAAGATTGTATATGTGGTGTTTATATTATCTGCTCGCTTGGAGGAAAACTGTGCCTTACTTTTAATTATAATGTTCAGAATTAATAAAGACTAGTAGAATATTAGCCACAATGATGTGAAAAAAAAAGAGATGGGATAAATTTTGATTTCCAAAGTTGAAACGACTTCTCTTAAGATAAATTTCGCTGAAGTGGCAAAAAAATAAAAATAAAAATAAATAAAAAAAAAAAAAAAATAAGACACGCAGCCATTCACTAAAATTAGAAGAAAAGCGGTTTAACCTTAAACTGCGTGGAGGGTTCTTTATTGTAAGAGCAGTAAGGATGTGGAATTCTCTTCCACAGGCAGTATTTTCAGCGGGGAGCACTCATAATTAAAAAAAAAAATATTAGATAGGCACCGGAACGACCACAACATACAGGGATATACAATGTAATACTGACATAAAATCACACACATAGGTTGGACTTGATGGACTTGTGTCTTTTTTCAACCTCGCCTACTATGTAACTATGTAACTTCGGTTGCTAGGGGCAATGGCTGACAAGTTAACCATGAACAGGTGATCCCAGACGATGCCCCCAAATGTAGCCATGCCCCCGTAGGGGTTTCTGGATATTGTGGTTCACCTGTCACCTTGCCCAGCCCAACATCCTTCTCTCAGGCACTCAGAGACATAGTACAGTCCATAAGCTTTGTTTTTTTTTTTTAAGGGTATTTAACTTGGATGGGAATTGGAAATTATGGGATGCCCAGAAAGATTCAGTTTAACTTGCTTGGGACTTCTATATACACTCCTGTATATACACTCCAGTCTTCTCTCCAGCACAACTCTTGCTCAAGACCTCTTTCCCTTACACCTCCTGCACTTTACTTGCTGCAGATTGTTACTTCTCCAGCCCTTCACTTGCTGCAGATTCCCAGACCAGCTAGCACCACATGGTTGGGCCTGACACTGATTCAGCCAGGTCTCAGTGAATTGCCCTTTGCAGGCAGGGACCATGGGCCCCTATAGTGTAGTAAATATAAAGTTATTGCTGACAACTGTCCTCTACCCAGATACTGATCCCAGGTAGCTCTCTTTAGGCTCTGCCAGCTAGCCTGGCTGCAACAACCTCTCTCCACTGCCCTTCCCACAGTCCACTCTTCTGGTGGAGCACCCATCACAAACTGCAAATTCCCAGTTCTCTCAGGTGTGCCTCCCCAGTCCTCCTGACTGTGCTTCACTAACTAGCCCTCCTGGCTGCGACTAGTTGTCCTCCCTGGAATCTCTTAGCAGTGTTCTCTCCCACTGTCCTCTCCTTGCTCTCATGTGCCTCTCTCCCAGGATCTCTTCTCTCCTCCTGGATGCACCCAAACCCAGGCCCAAGGACACCCCCTAAGACTAGGGGAGCTCCCTGTGGGTGCTGAAAGCTTCCACACTGTCACTCCAGCTCTTCCACCAGACAACTCCTCCCCAAGCTGCACTGCCCCAGGGTATTAAAGGAGGCCTGCCAATCCAAGTTATGAATTGGTCAAGGCTCCTAAAAATACCCCAGGCAGATCCACCTCTCCTCTCCTCCTCTCTTTCTAGCACCTTCTAGAAAGAAGAGGAAGGTGACAGTGATGCTACCTGTGAGTCACCCAGCCCTGCTCTGAGCAACTCCCAGCCCAAAATGAAAACAAACAGGCCTAGCCATCAGCTAGGCTTGTCTAAATTTTCCTGCTCTATAGAAAAAACCTAAACTCTAGCACCTACCTAACTAGAGGGTGCTACACACTTATGAATCAGAGATCAAATCCAAGAATGGGTGCTCTGGTTCAAATGTCCTACAGCCATCAATTAATGGTCAAAAACAGAAAATAGAGCTGGCAATTCCGAAATCCATATGAATGTTTTATTGTATACATAATATTGAGCATAAAAAGGGCTAACGTGTTTCAGCAAGTAGCTGAAACGCGATAGCCCTTTTTATACTCAATATTATGTAAGCAATAAAGACATTCATATGGATTTCAGAGTTGCCGGCTCTATTTTTAGTTTTTGGTTAGCTCTTCCACCAGGCAGCACAAGGGTCGTTGGTTTGAATCCCAACCATGGCACAAACTGCCTGGAGTTTGCATGTTCTCACCTTGCCTGTGTGGGTGTCCTCCCACACTAAAAAGACATGCTGGTAGATAAATGGGCCCTAGTATGTGTATGAATGTGAGTTAGGGACCTTAGATTGTAAGCTATATATATTATTTGCAAAACAGACATTTCATTGTCCTTTAACATTTTCAGAAAAGTTGATTTAGATTTTAATTGCAACATAGTATTAAACCCTTACTTATAAACTTTTTAAATGTTTCTATCTTTATTAATGTTAATAGCTGCATTTTTTGAGAAGACTGATACTGTATTGATCTCTGTGGCGCTTCCATGAATGCCAGGGAGAACCCACTGTTTGCATCACACATGCAAGGGCAGCTTACAGCTGACAAATGTTAATCTAAATGCTGTTGGACAGAAAAGAGCTGCATAATAATATATAAATGACTCTGCTGGCTCTTTGCGTACAGCTGTAGTCCTGGGAATGTGAACGTTAGTGTGTCTCCAGGAAGACCATGGAAGGAAAGGAGCCACCCTACAGCCTTAACTGGTTTTTGGAAAACCTTCTAGTTCTAACTTTTTCAGAAACAAGCTTTCTCTCACTCTGGTTATGAAATCTATTTGCTTTAGTTTCTAAGTCAGCACGCTTGTTGCTGACATTACTAGAAGCTTTCATTCAGCTCATTGGGGGGAATTCAATAGAGTAGCTGCACCACTTTTCTAGCTTTGTGCCCTCTTGTTACTGTATTGTGCCAAATTCAAGAAGCATTTGAAACACTTTTTGGTTCTGACAGCGACTCATGCGCTAAATTTTGGTAGTTTTAAAATGTGCCACTTTTACATTATGTCACATTAAATGTACCCTTTTTCCATTGTGCCGTATTAAATGCGCCAAATTCAAAACTGGAGCTAGTTAAGACCAACTCTCTTTTGGCATCCAGAGAGAAAAACTGTCACAGACAGTTTTAGTGAAAGTGTCTCGACTGTATTCTAAAAATGGTGCAGCATGAGCCAAATTCAAGTACAAGTTCTGGACATTTGGCACATTCTTCACCACTTTAGAGTCACTTTTACTAAATCTGTCTGTGCCAGCCTTTATGAATTTAATGTTTTTCATTTTAATTTTTAATTTATAACATGAACAATGCAATATAAGGAGCAGGAGCATCCAAAGGTGGGCAAAACACCCAAAAACCCCAAGATAGGCCAGGAACTTTTACAGCAACCCAAGTCTCCTTCAGAAATAAGAAATCACACAGAACACATCACTTTAAATTTGACTGACCATTTAAGAACTTATGTCTACAAGCATTCCTTTCCTGCATTTGACACGAATTTGTAAGGCACACCAAGCACAGGTCAGCAAAATCCTTTTGATTTTATTGAGGTAGAGCGCAAGACAGTTCAGAGAATGTGTTTAAAGTCCACTACTTTATCGATGTGCTGCCACATCAATAAAGGGCTAAAATTTGTGCAAACAGAAAATATGCTATAGTATGTCGGTAAGAATCTATGAGGCTTTTCAGAATTTTATTAAAAGGTCATAAAACAGCATCTTGAAACATGAAACTGTAATAATACATAATTATAAGTATTACCAAAAATAAAACAAGTTATTCATCAACTACTAATACAAGTAACTTGTGTGTAATAGTAACAGGTTTTCTAATTTGTTGGTATAAAGGAATATTCAGTACCAAAAATATCCTATTTTGTAGTTGGGCCTTTAATGTATTTATTCTCTTAATGTTTTGAATAAAATACTCCCATCTACATTACAATAACACTAAAGCGGTACTCATTAAAAGTTCTACATTGCATTAACAATCAGACTCTACCTCCCTTTAGTGCAGACTCCATTCAGTTTCAATTTTATGTGCTAAGATGCACTGAAGATCAATAAATGCACAATAATAGTTTGTGTCTGGGAAAATATATTATTTCATTTTACTTTTATAGCTTCCACTTTGGCAAGAACTATATATGAGATATGCACAATTGTTTTCTAATTCTCTTAATGAGGTTTATAAAGAATTTCAATCACATTAGTTAGTATCACTAAAAACACAATTTCGTAGGAAAACCGTCTGTAGATGGGCAGCTGAGAATAATGGGTGGTATGACATTTGGTCTTCCATGAACCCTTAAAGTCCAACTCCAGGATTTACAAAAATAAAAAATACTCTTGTAGTGCTCTTCCCTGCACTGCAGGGATTAAATGCTCAATAACTCTAGGGGAAGAGAGATAGGGTGTATTAGTTACCTTATTTCTCACTCTGGCAGGCTCCTTCTATTTGTGAGTTTATTCCTTCAAAGACGCTTCTCTAAGACTGTCTGGCTGGTGGTTACACAATGCGTCAAGTACAATACAGGACCAATAACTCTGCATTGTACATTAGAATGGTGAGGGACCTCCCACAACTTGAAGCAAATGAGAGTGCCAGAGTAAGGAGCAAGGAAAGTATTACATCTTTTTCCTCATCCCCTGAACTTAATGAGCATTTAACCCTTGCAGTGCCTGGGGTCAAGGTTAGTTTTTTTTGTAATACCCTGGAGTTGGGCCTAAACTGCAGTGGGTTTGTGTGTGGCAGCTGTTTGTTCTGGTTGCAGTGAGCCAGCAGTAGGGGGCTGTGTGATGTGTGTTTCAGCTCATCACACATTTCAGTTTTTTTTAGGCTCAACTTTATTTCAAGTGAATGTAGTGACTGCTCCGGGCAGTGTTTTCTAAAGGGGTCCCATTCGTCTCTTTACCTTATAAGGAGGGGTGGGCAATCCTGCTCCTAATCTACCCATTGCTATATATGCTCCAGTTCTGGAGACTCAAAATTTAGGACTGTAGTACACTGGGGTTCCATGACGTGGCTAGTGCAGCTTACACATACAGTATGTTTGCAAATATGTGTGACTAAACCCCTTGTTCTTAACGTGAACTGTTAGATGGGGTCAGTTTGGTTTTGTTGCAGGCTAGCTGGTAAGTGATCTGGGAAACTTTGTTTGTTTTTGATGCGTTTTGCCTTTCCATGTCCTCCTTGCTGCAAAGGCTAATTATAGGTTGGGTGGTTGCCATTTGTTTGTACCATTGGTGAATTGGTGTGGGGATGCATTGGAAACCTTCAGCTGCCATTGTGCTCTTGCTGGGTGTCCCCTGCATCCCAGTACATTTAACCACCTCCTGCCCACGATATAGTCGAAAGACGGCTACAGCTTGGGTCTTAATTGCCGGAAGGGTGTCCATGTGCGTCCTCCTGAGATTGTGCTTCAACACGCTCTGTGATCAGCGAGTCAGACTCGGCTGATCACAGATCCGAGTAAAGGGCCGATTCCGGCCCCTTACCACGTGATCAGCTGTCAGCCAATGACAGCTGATCACGTGATGTAAACAGAAGATCGGTAATCTGAATTTTTTTTCCTTTGCTGGCAACGTGAGGAGGAAAAAAAAGCCCATCACCGGGTCCTATCAGAATGACATCAGTCCCGAACAGGGAGAGCCGCCGCCGTCTCATTTGTGTCCACCAGTGGCATCTGCCAGTGCCCACCAGTGCCACCTACCAGTGCATATCACTGCTGCCCATTAGTGCCACCTACGAGTTCCCACCAGTGCCACCCACTAGTGCTCATCAGTGCCTCATCATAAGTGCCACCTATCAGTGCTGCCTATCAGTGTCACCTACCAGTGCCCGTCAGTGCTACCTATCAGTGCCGCCTATCAGTGCCACAGTGTAGCATGACCACGCAATTGTCAATGACAGCGCAAAAAGCTGAAAATTGGCCTGGGCAGGAAGGGGGTTTAAGTGTCCAGTAAGCAAGTGGTTAACCACTTCAGCCCCTGAAGAATTTACCCCCTTCCTGACCAGAGAACTTTTTGGGATTCGGCACTGCGTCACTTTAACTGACAATTACGCGGTTGTGCGATGTTGTACCCAAACAAAATTGATGTCCTTTTTTTCCCACAAATAGAGCTTTCTTTTGGTGGTAATTGATCGCCTCTGCGGTTTTTATTTTTTGCGCTATAAACAAAAGAATAGCGACAATTTTGAAAAAAACACATTACTTTTTTTGCTATAATAAATATCCCCAAAAAATATATAAAAAAACTATTTTTTTCCTCAGTTTAGGCCGATATGTATTCTTCTACATATTTTTGGTAAAAAAAAAATAAGCGAATATTGATTGGTTTGCGCAAAAGTTATAGCGTCTACAAAATAGGGGATAGATTTATAGCATTTTTATTATTAATTTTTATGTTAGTAATGGCGGTGATATGCAATTTTTATCGGGACTGCAACATTATGGCGGACACAGCGGACATTTTTGACACTATTTTAGGACCATTGTCATTTATACAGCGATCAATGCTATAAAAATGCATTGATTACTGTGTAAATGACACTGGCAGTGAAGGGGTTAACAACTAGGGGGTTAAGTGTGTCCTAGGGAGTGATTCTAACCGTGAGCGGGCTGGGCTTCAACACACAGAACAGTGATCACAGCTCTCGATGAGAGAGAGCTGTGATCATTGTCCTTTCACTAGGCAGAATGGGGAAATGCTTTGTTTACAAAAGTATCTCCCTGTTCTTCCTCTCCGTGACACGATCGCGGGCACCCGGAGGGCATCGAGTCCGCGGGACCTGCTGTCACGGAGACTGTGGCAGGTGCGAGCCTCCGATGGCTCGCACGCACTCACAACAACGCTTCTTAAAGGGGACGTACCTGTACACCCTTTTGGCTGCCAGTGCCATTCTGCCAACGTAAATCGGCGTGCGTTGGTCGGCAAGAGGTTAAGGACCCCTCCAGACAGACTTGCCTTCAATCTCCCCATTTCTATATGTGCTCCAATTTGGGAGAGTCTTATAATTGTAGAGTTAGGACTGCAGTACACTGGGGTGGCTTGACGTGGCCACTGCAGCATGTGTATGACTAAAACCCCTTATTTTTATCTGTAAGTCAAGGTAAATTTGGTTTTGTTGCAGGCTAGTAGGGATGAGCCGAACACCCCTCCAGTTTGGTTGACGGAAGAACATGCGAACAGGCAAAAAATTTGTTCGAACACGCAAACACCAATAAAGTCTATGGGACACGAACATGAATAATCAAAAGTGCTCATTTTAAAGGCTTATATGCAAGTCATTGTCATAAAAAGTGTTTGGGGACCTGGGTCCTGCCCCAGGGGACATGTATCAATGCAAAAAAAGTTTTAAAAACGTCAGTTTTTTCGGGAGCAATGATTTTAATAATGCTTAAAGTCCCTGCACTTTAAGCATTATTAGAACAGTCCCTGCACAAAATGACATTTCTAAAGGAAAAAAAGTCATTTAAAAGTACTTGAATGAATTGAATATTAAGGGAAACCCTGAACCAAAATTAAAAAAAAAATTACATGGGGGTCCCCTCAAATTCCATACCAGGCCCTTCAGGTCATGGGGGTCCCCCTCAATATCCATACCAGACCCTTATTCGAGCAAACAACCTGGCAGGCTGCAGGAAAAGAGGGGGGGACGAGAGAGCACCCCCCCTCCTGAACCGTACCAGGCCACATGCCCTTAACATTGGGAGGGTGCCTTGGGGTAGCCCCCCAATGCACTTTGTCCCCATGTTGATGGGGACAAGGGCCTCATCCCCCCAACCCTTACCCGATGGTTGTGGGGGTCTGTGGGCGGGGGAGGTTATATGAATCTGGAAACCCCCTTTAACAAGGGGACCCCCAGATCCCGGCCTCCCCCTGTGTGAAATGGTAATGGGGTACAAATGTACCCCTACCATTTAAAAAAAGGGTTAAAATTGTAAAAATGACAAGACATGGCTTGGGACAAGGCCTTTATTAAAAAATCAGAGTGCCCCCCCCTCCTGAACCGTACCAGGCCACATGCCCTCAACATGGGGAGGGTGCCTCGGGGTAGCCCCCAATGCACTTTGTCCCCATGTTGATTGGGACAAGGGCCTCATCCCCACAACCCTTACCCAATGGTTGTGGGGGTCTGTGGGCGGGGGGGTTATATGAATCTGGAAACCCCCTTTAACAAGGGGACCCCCAGATCCCGGCCTCCCCCTGTGTGAAATGGTAATGGGGTACAAATGTACCCCTACCATTTCAAAAAAAAGGGTTAAAATGGTAAAAATGACAAGACATGGCTTGGGACAAGGCCTTTATTAAAAAATCAGAGCGCCCCCCCTCCTGAACCGTACCAGGCCACATGCCCTCAACATGGGGAGGGTGCCTTGGGGTAGCCCCCAATGCACTTTGTCCCCATGTTGATGAGGACAAGGGCCTCATCCCCACAACCCTTACCCGATGGTTGTGGGGGTCTGTGGGCGGGGGGTTATATGAATCTGGAAACCCCCTTTAACAAGGGGACCCCAGATCCCGGCCTCCCCCTGTGTGAAATGGTAATGGGGTACAAATGTACCCCTACCATTTAAAAAAAAGGGTTAAAATGGTAAAAATGACAAGACATGGCTTTGGACAAGGCCTTTATTAAAAAATCAGAGTGCCCCCCCCCTGAACCGTACCAGGCCACATGCCCTCAACATGGGGAGGGTGCCTCGGGGTAGCCCCCAATGCACTTTGTCCCCATGTTGATGGGGACAAGGGCCTCATCCCCACAACCCTTACCCGATGGTTGTGGGGGTCTATGGGCGGGGGGGTTATATGAATCTGGAAACACCCTTTAACAAGGGGACCCCCAGATCCCGGCCTCCCCCTGTGTGAAATGGTAATGGGGTACAAATGTACCCCTACCATTTAAAAAAAAAGGGTTAAAATGGTAAAAATGACAAGACATGGCTTGGGACAAGGCCTTTATTAAAAAATCAGAGCGCCCCCCCTCCTGAACCGTACCAGGCCACATGCTCTCAACATGGGGAGGGTGCCTTGGGGTAGCCCCCAATGCCCTTTGTCCCCATGTTGATGGGGACAAGGGCATCATCCCCACAACCCTTACCCGATGGTTGTGGGGGTCTGTGGGCAGGGGGGTTATATGAATCTGGAAACCCCCTTTAACAAGGGGACCCCCAGATCCCGGCCTCCCCCTGTGTGAAATGGTAACGGGGTACAAATGTACCCCTACCATTTAAAAAAAAGGGTTAAAATGGTAAAAATAACAAGACATGGCTTGGGACAAGGCCTTTATTAAAAAATAAAAATGTCCCACCAAGTTCATTCTTCTTCTTCTCTCGCTCTGCAGAAGGACCGAAAAAGAAAAAAAAAAAAAAAGCCTCACCGACCCACCTCCATCGGAGGCTCCCACCGTATGACGCGTCTTTGCTTTGACAGTTCTTTTATAACTGAGGGTGGGGCCAGATGCGATGTTCCCGGGTGACCCCGCCCCCCTATGATGCAAGGGGACTTCCCTATGGCTTTCCCGGGGCATCAGAGGGGGGCGGGGCTACATGCCATTTTTTTCAATGACTTCTTTTATCTGTATTGCCGGGACCTACAATTCATTATAGCAGAAATGTAATTTTGTGCAGGGACTGTTCTAAACACGGGAAACATGCGCCACTTTACAGGTGTACTATAGACACCCCCAGGTACGAAATTTAAAGGAATATTTCACTTTGTTTCACTTCAAGCATTATTAAAATCACTGCTCCCGAAAAAACGTCCGTTTTTAAAACTTTTTTTGCATTGATACATGTCCCCTAGGGCAGGATCCAGGTCCCCAAACACTTTTTATGACAATACCATGCATATAAGCCTTTAACCACTTCAGCCCCGGAAGGATTTACCCCCTTCCTGACCAGAGCACTTTTTACAATTTGGCACTGCGTCGATTTAACTGCTAATTGCGCAGTTATGCAATGCTGTACCCAAACTAAATTTGCGTCCTTTTCTTCCCACAAATAGAGCTTTCTTTTGATGGTATTTGATCACCTCTGTGGTTTTTATTTTTTGCACTATAAACTGAAAAAGACTGAAAATTTTGAAAATAAAAAGATATTTTCTACTTTTTGTTATAAAAAAATCCAATAAACTCAATTTTAGTCATACATTTAGGCCAAAATGTATTCGGCCACATGTCTTTGGTAAAAAAAATGTCAATAAGCGTATATTTATTGGTTTGCGCAAAAGTTATAGTGTCTACAAACTAGGGTACATTTTCTGGAATTTTTTTTTTTTTTTTTTAAATCAGATCTTTTTTTTATTGAAAATAACTTCATTGAATACAATAAGTCAAATGGTTACATTCCAGCATACAGATCGAGTTCAATGCCATATTACATGAGAACAATCAACGTTAATGTTACATGACTAAATGCATCAACACAGTCCGCATAAGGCAATTAGCAATCACGATCTTTGAATTAGATATACTTGTGCGATACATTCGTTATATTTATGACTTTTACAGGTCGTTATTTGTTCTACATAACTTTTATTGGTCATTTTCCAGTTACATTTTTTATTTGTTCCCTTTTCCTCTCCTCTTTCTCCTTTCTGCCGGACCCAACGGGGTCAACAATCAAGTTAACTATTAGACTAGGCAAACTATGTACATATTGACCTCCGCAGTACCCAGCTGCCACCTCACATCTGTTCCATTAAAGTCAGTACATATACTGGATAAGGTTTTTCGTCTCCAGATCCATCATCAGTGTATCCTACTCTCTAGTATAATCTAGGGTGGTGCTCCTACTGTATGGACTCTACCGCCCAAGATTCTATTATGGACCAAGCTCAATGGAGCCAGTCCAGGTGTGTCTAGCCATGGATCCCATATATTTTCAAATTTGTTAGGACAGCCTCGATGTTTATATGTGAGTTTTTCTCTAATAAGAAAATCATTTACCGCTGCCATCCATTCCGCCACTGTAGGAGTCATTGTGGATAACCACTTTCTGGCAATAAGCTTCCTAGCTAAGAATAGTGTCCTCAAAATGGCAATGTACGTGTGAGGAGTGTATTGTTCTTCATCCAACCATCCCAGTAAACATAATTTAGGGTCATTTGTAAGTTTGATGTTCCATATACTGTTAATAGTGTCTATCACCGCAGCCCAGTACCTCTGTAGCTTCGGGCACTTCCAAAGCATGTGAATAAGTGTACCGTTGTCAATAAGATAGTGAGGACATAGCGGATCATCTCTCCTGTGCCACTTATGTAGTTTTTCGGGTGTGCGATATGTACGGTGAATAATAAAAAGTTGAGTGAGTTTTTGAGAGGAGCACAGGGACACTTTAAGTACATTCTCCAGTATGTTGCTCCATTCCTCATCTGAAATTTCCCCTACGTCCTCTCCCCAACCCCCTCTGCAGCCAAAAGTCATTGCCTTAGATACATGGTTAATAAGTGAGCCATATATAGCGGAGATTTGTCCCTTCCGGGATGATGACATAACTAGTTGTATGAGCACCCCGGGTTTAACCAGCTCCCATTTGGATGTTTTGGTTTGTGCTGCTATGGCGTGTCTAAGCTGTAAATACTGATAGAATGAGGTGTTTGGCAAATTAAATTCTGAGCGTATTGATTGGAAATCTCGGAGCACCCAAAAAATACAGTTGTGAAATGTATTGTACTCCCTTTCTCCACCAATTAGAGAAGTTCTCCAATTTATTCAGTTCTGGATAGTTAAGATTATTCCATATTGTGACCAGTTTGTGTATCCGTCATACTGCAGATACTGTTTGGTTTTGTTCCAAATTTTGTCTATGAGCATTAGCGTGGGGGAACTGTATCAATGCTCCTAACTCGCCTGCCTCTATGCACTCCACAAGGCCATCACAAGATAACTGTGTACTCACAATGTTCCGAATAGGATCAGAAGACTCAGGGTGAAGCCAGCCCGTTAAATGTTGCAGCTGAGCCGCTATAAAATAATAAAATGGGTTTGGGACCGCCAATCCACCCGAGTCCTTCATCTCCTGTAGTGTTTCTAGTTTAATCCTTGGGACTTGTCCCCTCCAAATCAGTGCTCGGTACAGGGTATTACATCGTCGAAACACATGGATAGGGATCCAAGTAGGGGCGTTGTGCAGTGCATACAGTAATTGTGGATTCCAGATCATTTTTATCAGATTGCACCTACCGACCACAGAAAGGGGCAGCCGGGTCCAACTGACAAGTTTTTCTTTAAATTTTTTAAGGAGTGGGTCTATATTTAGTTTTATATATTGGTCTAAATTAGGGTGTATGACTATGCCTAAATATTTAAATTTATCCACTACTTTAATTTGTTCGGCTATTTGAGGTAGGGGTCCTACTAGTGGATCAAGGGGTAGTATTGTCGATTTATCCCAATTTATTTTAAACCCGGAAAAGGTCCTAATCAGTTCCATGAGCTTAATCAGAGAAGTGGATGTGTTACCTAGGAATAAAAGTGCATCATCAGCATAGAGTACTATTTTTTCTTCCGTCTCTCCCCGCCTGAAGCCTACTATTTCTGTGTTTCCCCTTATGGCAGCCGCCAGTGGTTCAATAGCTAAGGCGAAAAGTAAAGGCGATAAAGGGCAGCCCTGTCGGGTTCCCCTGTATAAATCAAATGACGGTGATAATGTGTTGTTAATTCTGATACAGGCTTTGGGTGCCTTGTATAATAGTTTGATCCAGGAAATTATGTTGTCTCCCAGATCAAACTTCGCTAATACTTTCCATAAATACTCCCATTCAACACTATCAAACGCCTTAGCGGCATCTACCTATAGTATAGCTCTTTGTCCCTGATTGTCTGTGGGGATTTGCATGTTAAGATAGAGCGTCTTAGATTATTTGCCGTGGACCTGTTTGGTATGCAACCGGCCTGATCTGGATGTACCAATTTAGACACCACTTTGGAAATCCTCATGGCAATAATTTTCGTGAGAAGTTTCAAATCTGTATTCAGAAGTTAGATGGGTCTGTACGATTCTGGTTGATCAGGTTCCTTCCCCAGTTTTAAAATTACCACTACCACCGCTTCATACATAGATCTCGGCAAGGAATCCGATTTAACTGCCTCTGTGAGTGTGTGAAGTAATTCTGGCAAAAGTATTCCTCCAAACTTTTTATATAATTCGATCGGTATACCGTCACTACCTGGAGCTTTTGAGTTGGGGAACGTGGCTAAAGCAAGTTGTATTTCTTCTAGGGAGAGAGGTGCATTTAGAAGTTTTTTATCTATAGTCTGGAGTTTGGGTAATGTAATGGATTCCAGAAACTGTGTCAGCTCCTCCTTTGGGTAAGAGACTTTGGAGGAATATAAATCCTGATAAAAGGAGGAAAATTCCTGCAAAATGGATGGTGTATCAGTCACTGTTAATGTTGATTTAGTTTTTATGTTATGTATAATTTGAGGGGGGTTTTGTGATCTAGCTATCACGGCCAGCATGTGACCAGTTTTCTCTCCTTCCTCAAAATATGTTTGAGTCGTGAAAAATCTTTTATTATTAGCTTGTTGTAGGTGAACGGAGCAAGATAATTTCTGCGCATCTATCCACTGCCGTTCATTTTCAGAGGTAGGATCCTTCAGAAATACCTCCTCTGCTGTCTACCCCTCTAGCGACATCCTCAGCCCATTGTTTGCCTCCTGGTCTTGATAGTACTAATTTCCCTGACACACATCCCTCTAATAAACGCTTTCAGGGCGTCCCAGACCACCCCAGGTGCAGCTGAATGTTTATTGTCCTCAAGAAAATTTCTAATGCTCATTTGCATATGTTCAATGTTTGTGAACAATTGAAGCCAAAATGGATTCAGTTTCCAGTGTACAGGCAAACTAGTTTTTTGGAGGTTTAGCCTAAGCTGCACCGGAGAGTGGTCAGACAACCCCCTAGCCAAATATATCACCTTCGGATTGTATCGGCAAGTTAACTCATTCCCAAAAGCAAATTCTATTCTAGACAGTGTTGAATGCATCAGCGAGTGACAGGAGAACTGGGCCCGCAGAGGAGACGAACGTCACCATATATCTATCAGTCCAAGTTCTCCTATAAATTTAGCCAACGGGGTATACAGTCTAGGACCCTGGGGACAGTATTTTTTACGTATGTCTAGAGACAAATCCATTGCACTATTAAAATCCCCTAGAACATAAACCGGCAGCTGAGGGTATTTAGACAAAAGTCTAGTGAAACATTGCAGTACTGTTGGTGTAAAAGGAGGAGGAACATATACATTGGCAATAATACATGTTTGAGATTCCCAAACACCCATCAAGAATATAAATCTGCCCTCGGTATCTATTTCTGCATCTTGCTTACTAAATGTCGTGGACCTAGAGAACAGAATACTCACTCCCCTGGAGTATCTAGTGTGAATAGAGTGGTATTGCAGCGGAAACTTAGACATACGTAGTAAGTGAATAGTTTCACTGGTAAGAAGGGATGAGCTTCGTATTCGAGTCGAACCCATGTTCGACTCGAACATCGGATGTTCGATCGTTCGCCGAATTGCGAACGATATGGGCCGTTCGTGCCAAATTCGTGTGGCGCGTCACGGCCCATAATTCACTGCGGCATCGCAGTGCATTGCTTGCTGATGATTGGCCAAGCATGCACTATGACCCGCATGCTTGGCCAATCACAGCGCCGCCTTAACAGAGAGCCATAATTGGCCAAAGCCAAGGAGGCTTTGGCCAATTATGGCTCAGGGGATTTAGTACACGCCCCACACTATATAAGGCCGCCTGCACGGCGGCCCTGTGCAGTGTGTTCCGGTGTGCTTAGAGAGAGAGAGAGACAGTGTCATTTTATTTGAGTTAGCTAGATTAGGCAGGACAGTCAGTCAGTTAGCTGCACTTAAAGTGTATTGTGTATATATATATGCATCCCAGGTGTTGCATATATATATATATACACTGTATTCAGTTTAGCTAGATCCGTTCCTGTTATCTTCTAGACTATTTACATTTAGTGCAGTGCGTCCTGCTCACAGTGTTCAGCTAGATCCGTTCCTGTTATCTTCCTACTGACAGGCAGGCTTGTCTTGTTACAGTATTTTGAAGAAAATTACTGGTGTTCTTTTGATCCTATTAGTACCACAGTCAGGCAGCTAGACTATTTACATTTAGTGCAGTGCGTCCTGCTCACAGTGTTCAGCTAGATCCGTTCCTGTTATCTTCTTACTGACAGGCAGGCTTGTCTTGTTACAGTATTTTGAAGAAAATTACTGGTGTTCTTTTGATCCTATTAGTACCACAGTCAGGCAGCTAGACTATTTACAGTTAGTGCAGTGCGTCCTGCCCACAGTGTTCTGCTAAACCTACAAGTAAGTGGGGTGCGTCCTGCTCACAGTGTTCAGCTAAACCTACAAGTTAGTGGGGTGCGTCCACCTCACAGTGTTCAGCTAAACCTACAAGCTAGTGGGGTGCGTCCTGCTCACAGTGTTCAGCTAGATCCGTTTCTGTTATCTTCTTACTGACAGGCAGGCTTGTCTTGTTACAGTAAATACAGCTACCTGAAGAAAATTGCTGGTGTTCTTTTGATCCTATTAGTACCACAGTCAGGCAGCTAGACTATTTACAGTTAGTGCAGTGCGTCCTGCTCACAGTGTTCTGCTAAACCTACAAGTTAGTGGGGTGCGTCCTGCTCACAGTGTTCAGCTAAACCTACAAGTTAGTGGGGTGCGTCCACCTCACAGTGTTCAGCTAAACCTACAAGCTAGTGGGGTGCGTCCACCTCACAGTGTTCAGCTAAACCTACAAGCTAGTGGGGTGCGTCCTGCTCACAGTGTTCAGCTAGATCCGTTCCTGTTATCTTCTTACTGACAGGCAGGCTTGTCTTGTTACAGTATTTTAAAGAAAATTACTGATGTTCTTTTGATCCTATTAGTACCACAGTCAGACAGCTAGACTATTTACAGTTAGTGCAGTGCGTCCTGCTCACAGTGTTCTGCTAAACCTACAAGTTAGTGGGGTGCGTCCTGCTCACAGTGTTCAGCTAAACCTACAAGTTAGTGGGGTGCGTCCACCTCACAGTGTTCAGCTAAACCTACAAGCTAGTGGGGTGCGTCCTGCTCACAGTGTTCAGCTAGATCCGTTTCTGTTATCTTCTTACTGACAGGCAGGCTTGTCTTGTTACAGTAAATACAGCTACCTGAAGAAAATTGCTGGTGTTCTTTTGATCCTATTAGTACCACAGTCAGGCAGCTAGACTATTTACAGTTAGTGCAGTGCGTCCTGCTCACAGTGTTCTGCTAAACCTACAAGTTAATGGGGTGCGTCCACCTCACAGTGTTCAGCTAAAGCTACCTGTAGAAGGTTGGTGGTGTTCTCATACTACAGGCAGGCAGTTGATTTTGCTAGCTGCAGTATCAGTATATATATATATATATATATATATATATATATATATATATATATATATATATCCCAGCTTAGTGCAGCTACAGGCCATTAGTATGTCTGGAAGGCCAAGAAGGAGAGGCAGACAGTCACAAGCCAATAAGAGAGGGCAAGCAGGCTCTGTGTCTAGTGCTGGTCGTGGAGACGGTGCATCCTCATCAGCACGTGGCCATGGGACACGCTTGGCCTTTTTTTCGGCAGCTGGCCGTGTTGAGCCGCAACATGCGGAAGACTTGGTCGAGTGGATGACCAAGCCGTCCTCATCCTCCTCATCCTCTCTCACCCATGCCCAGGGTACTTTGTCTGGCAAAGCAGCGGCCTCTTCCCTCGGCTCAATGTCATCAGTGACTCCTTCCCTAGCCCCACCATGTCCTCCTGAGGAGTCCCTCGAACTGTTTGACCACAGTGTTGGGTACATGCTCCAGGAGGATGCCCAGCGTTTGGAAGGCTCTGATGATGATACTGAGCTCGATGAAGGCAGTAACACGAGCACGGACAGAGGGGGTGCCCAAGAAGGACAGCAATCTGGCAGTCATTCTCCCCCTGCTGCAGCATACTGCCAGGTTTGCTCCAGTGATGAGGAGGGAGGGGATGATGAGGTCACTGACTCAACGTGGGTGCCTGATAGGAGAGAGGAGGAGGAGGAGGAGGAGGAGGAGGAGGCGGCACATCACCAACGAGGCAGGATGCCCTCCAGGGGCCAGCCTAAGGGCAGCACATTGACTGCTTCACACCCCAAAGCTCCACATGTGCAGGGCGCTGCAGTCTCTGCGCGTTATTCAAAAAGTTCTTTGGTGTGGGCCTTTTTTGAGACGAGTGCATCAAATCGCACCGCTGCTATTTGCAACATATGTCTCAAGCGTATCTCGCGTGGCCAAAACATCTCCCGCTTGGGTACCACATGCTTGACCAGACATATGTTGACCTGCCATGCAGTTCGTTGGCAAGCGTATCTAAAAGACCCACACCAAAGAACAAAGAGGACCTCTGCTTGCTCCTCATCAGCTGAGATTTCCAACCCCACTAGACCTTCAGTCCTCTCTGAGACCTGCACTGAGAGGAATGAAGGTGTAGAATTAGGTGTGTCACAGCCACGTACTTGTGGGCAATCTGATTTTGGTACACCGACGTCAGATTGTACCAGGCAAATTTCCCTGCCCCAGCTGCTGCACCGCCGAAAGAAGTTTGCTCCCAGCCATCCACATGCCCAACGGTTGAATGCTAGCTTGGCAAAATTGCTAGCACTTCAACTGCTGCCTTTTCAGTTGGTAGACTCTGCCCCCTTCCGTGAGTTTGTGGAATGTGCGGTTCCTCAGTGGCAGGTACCCAAACGCCACTTTTTCTCATGGAAGGCGATTCCGGCTCTCTACCAGCATGTGGAAGGCAATGTCCATGCCTCGCTGGACAGGGCGGTCAGCGGTAAGGTGCATATTACCGCTGACTCATGGTCCAGCAGGCATGGACAGGGACGTTACCTAAGTTTCACGGCGCATTGGGTGACTCTGCTGGCAGCTGGGAAGGATGCAGGACAAGGTGCAGTAGTGTTGGAGGTTGTTCCGCCACCACGCCTCCAAAATGCTAATGATTGTGACACACCTCTCTCCTCCACCCCCTCCTCTTCTTCTTCCTCCATGGCCTCTTCCTCGGAACCAGCGGTGCTCCGTAGTCGTTCAAGGGGCTACGCAAGTACGCAGGCCAAAAGATGCCATGCGGTGCTTGAGCTGGTGTGCTTGGGGGACAGGAGCCACACTGGGGCAGAGGTTCTGTCAGCTCTGCAGGGGCAGGTTCAGAGGTGGTTGACGCCACGCCAACTTAAGGCAGGAATGGTGGTTTGCAACAATGGCACCAACCTCCTCTCTGCCCTCCGACAGGGACAAATGACCCATGTGCCCTGTTTGGCTCACGTCCTTAACTTGGTGGTGCAGTGGTTCTTGGGCAGGTACCCGGGCTTACAGGATGTCCTGCGGCAGGCCAGGAAAGTCTGTGTGCATTTCCGCCGGTCATATAATGCCAGTGCTCGGCTGATGGTCCTCCAAAAGGAGTTTAACCTGCCCAAGAACCGCCTAATCTGTGACATGCCCACCAGGTGGAACTCAACGTTGGCCATGCTGCAGCGGCTGCACATGCAGCAGAGGGCCATCAATGAGTACCTGTGCGACTATGGCACCAGGACAGGGTCAGGGGAGCTTGTTTTTTTTTCCCCACGCCAGTGGGCCATGATCAGGGATGCATGCACTGTCCTGTCACCATTTGAGGAGGCCACGAGGATGGTGAGCAGTGACAGTGCATGCATCAGTGACACTGTCCCCCTTGTCCACCTGTTGGAGCACACGCTGCGTAGAATAATGGACAGGGCACTTGAGGCAGAACAGAGGCAGGAAGAGGAGGACTTCCTTAGCTCTCAAGGCCCCCTTTATCCAGACAGTGTTCCTGCGTGCCCGCCGATCACACAGGAAGAGGACGAGGAGGAGGAAGAGGAGGAGGAGGAGGAGGAAGATTGTGTCAGTATGGAGGTGGAGCCTGGCACTCAGCATCAGCAGCAGTCTTTAAGGGATCAGTCCCAAGAAACACATGGACTTGTACGTGGCTGGGAGGAGGTGGCTGCGGACCATGTCGTCCTTAGTGACCCAGAGGACTCCGGACCGAATGCCTCAGCAAACCTACGCTGCATGGCCTCCCTGATCCTGCAAAGCCTGTGTAAGGATCCTCGTATTCGTGGTATCAAGGAGAAGGACCAATACTGGCTGGCAACCCTCCTTGATCCACGTTACAAGGGTAAGGTTGCGGACCTTATCTTGCCATCGCAGAGGGAGCAGAGGATGAAACATCTTCGGGAGGCCTTGCAGAAAGGTCTGTGCAATGCGTTCCCAGAGACTGGGAGGTTACAAACTCCTGTTTCTGGACAACGTGTTGCTGAGGCTTCGGTCAGTCAAAGAAGGAGCGGTGGAGAAGGTGGCCGTCTGACCGATGCGTTCAGACAATTTTTTGGTCCGCAGCCCCAAGGTATGATCGGTTCCAGCAACCATCGCCAGCATCTGTTTTACATGGTGCAGGAATACCTAGGGGCAAGATCAGACTTGGACACCTTTCCCACCGAAAATCCTCTGGGTTACTGGGTCTTGAGGATGGATCACTGGCCAGAGCTTGCACAGTATGCAATTGAGCTACTGGCCTGTCCTGCATCCAGCGTTCTTTCGGAACGCACATTCAGTGCTGCTGGAGGCATGGTAACCGATCACAGGGTGCGTCTGTCCACTGACTCGGTCGATCGACTGACCTTCATAAAAATGAATGAGTCTTGGATCACCACCAGCTACCAAGCACCTGATGCTGATGTAACCGAATAATTTTTTTTGAAATCTCAGATCCCTTCAAAGACTGCCTATGCTGATGCTGAGTGACTATCCCTGAGTAATTATCCTCTTCCTCCTCAATCATCACGCTGATAGCTTGTAAGAACATTTTTGGTTCTGGGTGCCACCACCAGTGCCTAAGGCACAATTTTTCAGCCCCTGTTTAACAGGGGCGTGTAATTATGATTTTTGATGTAATACTTTGCAGCAGGGCTCCTTCCTGCATTCCAACTAGAGTGTCTGTGAGGGGTTGCAGTGTTGTGGCACCAGCACCAGTGCCTAAGGCCCAATTTTTCAGCCCTTGTTTAACAGGGGCGTGTAATTACAATTTTTGATACAATACTTTGCAGCAGGGCTCGTTCCTGCATTCCAACTAGAGTGTCTGTGAGGGGTTGCAGTGTTGTGGCACCAGCACCAGTGCCTAAGGCCTAATTTTTCAGCTCCTGTTCAACAGGGGCATGTAATTACAATTCTTGATCTAATATTTCACAGCAGAGCCCTGTGAGGGCTTACAGTGTTGTGGCCACAGCAACACCTAAGGCCCAAATTTCTGCTGAGTATATAGGGCAGGACCCTACTTTCAAACAACTAACTTACAAACGACTCCTACTTGCAAACGGAAGGAGACAACAGGAAGTGAGAATAAATCTACCCCTAGGAAGGGAAATTCTCTCCTGTAAGAGTTAATATGGGAAAAACATTTCTCCTTTCCACTGATGCTTTCCAATCCATTGGGACAAAAAGTGAGGTGAAATCTTCTGAAGAGGAGGAAAGACAGCAAAACAAATGTCACAGGGGTGATAACCCTTCCCTATGTTTTCCAAAAAGCTTAAAAAAGATTTTTTGGCTGGAGCTAAACACGTTAAAAATTTACCCGTTCAAAATTACAAAGAGATTCTACTTAACAACAAACCTACAGCCTGTATACTGCTGTTCAGAGTATATAGGGCCTGGTGGCCCCACACCTTTCCTTATTTTAATTTGGGTGCGGGGTTCCCCTTAATATCCATACAAGACCCAAAGGGCCTGGTAATGGACTGGGGGGTACCCATGCCGTTTGTCTCACTGATTTTCCTCCATATTGCCAGGACCCGACATTACATTAAACCCGCAAGCAGTTTTAAATGAGATTTTTTTCCTTTAAAAATGACATTTGGTGCAGGGACTGTTCTAAACACGGGAAACACGCGTCACTTTACAGGCATACTATAGACACCCCTTTAGGTACGATATTTAAAGGAATATTTCACTTTTTTTTTTTTACTTTAAGCATCATTAAAATCACTGCTCCCGAAAAAACGGCAGTTTTTAAAAGTTTTTTTTGCATTGATACATGTCCCCTGGGGTAGGACCCGGGTCCCCAAACCCTTTTTAGGACAATACCATGCAAATTAGCCTTTAAAATGAGCACTTTTGATTTCGAACGTTCGAGTCCCATAGACGTCAATGGGGTTCTAACGTTCGTGCGAACTTTCGGTCCGTTCGCAGGTTCTGGTGCGAACCGAACCGGGGGGTGTTCGGCTCATCCCTACTGGTAAGGTGTGATTCCTGCAAACAGATGATAGTGGGATCCTGTTGAGAGAGGTAAGTAAATAGTGCAGTTCTCTTCGCAGGATCATGTAATCCTCTGATGTTCCAGGAAAGAATTGTCTCTCTTATTACTCATTGTATCCTTGGGGGTACAATACCGGATGGTCACGCCTATGGGTGTTCAATACCCAAACAACGCACCACCTAGGCCATGACCGAAAGTTACCTGAGTTATTGCATGATGGGGGATGACGTTCATCCATGTACAGAGATGTTCTATTTCCGGCTATATCAGAGTGAAGCAGAGGTATGCAGCGTGGGCACTTGCGGAAGTGCAGTCCATATAATCCAGACTGAAAAACAGTGTAGTCAAAACAAGAAGGACAAAAATAAAGAACATAAAGAAAAAACATGTTGCCCATAACCAACTCAGGCATTCTTGAAAGAAAACTTTTGTAGTTGCCCCGCAGGGCTACACGGGGGGGTAGTAGTGAGGGCTAGGGCCCTCTGATCTTAACATAAGGCACAAGACGTAAAAGTGGAGGTTAACAATTGAATTCAATTGCTCCTCTTCTTAAGCTCCTAACTGAACAATCTTGAGCAAAGGATTGAAGGTGTATACTTTCCAGGAAGTTATCAGGCGGGTGAATGACCTCGAGGTTCTCCCCCCGTAGGCGTCTTTCGTGTCAATCCAGCCAGCTCACAGCCATATTTGGGTTATCAAAAAAATGGACTACTCCATCCGCCACCACCCTCAGCCTAGCGGGGTATAACATGGAGTATATCAATGGTATTGCTCTCATTCTTTTTTTAACTTCTGTAAATTTTGCTCTCTGTTTTTGTACAGCAGCTGAAAAGTCCGGATAAATAGAAATCTTAGATCCCTGTATTTCCATATCTGCTTTTTGTCTGGCTAGACGGAGTATAATGTCTCTGTCCTTATAATGTAGGAGTTTCAGCAAGAATGGTCTGTCATGGCCCCCTGGTGGCGGTGGTCTGGATGGCACCCTGTGAGCTCTTTCCACTGAGAAAAATGGAGTTAAATTATTTTTCCCAAAAGTGTCAGCCAGCCATGCTTCAATGAAATCAGCAGGGTGTTTCCCCTCAGACTTTTCAGGCATACCAACTATCCGGATGTTTGACCTTCGTAGCCTATTTTCCATATCCTCCACTCTATCTGCTGTTTCATTGTGTTTAGTAGAAATATTGTGCAGTTCTTGAGCCAGGGAGAGTAATTCATCCTCTAAGGAACTCACTCTTCCCTCCAAAGCAGTGGTTCTCTCCCTAAGCTTCTGCATATCCTGCCTAATGTGCAACAGACCCTCTTTCACACTTTTAATGTCTGCTGACAATTCAGTAATAGAAGAGCCATATGAATGCACTGCTGTAAGAATGTCCTGTAGTGAGGGCTCTGTGCAGTCCATGTCAGGATGTTTGGCTAGGTCAGAAGTGGTAATAGGAGAGGTTGGTGTACTCACTGCATTCCCCTGGGCCGTCGGCGCCATCTTCTCAGGCACATGTTGTTTAGCTGGGAGGGATTTCTCAGGAGTGCTGTGCTTAGCCAAGTTTCCAGCGCTAGGTGACTGTGAATGTTGTCTGGTTCTGGCACTGTTGTCGTGGGCATATTGACCCAGCTTAGCTGCTGCAGCGGCATAGGACCCCTTCCCTACAGGTTGCTGGAGCGGAGGTCCGCCATGTTGGGCCGCTCCGCCGGTGGGATCGCCCTCCGGTTTTGTTTTCGGCATTCCTGCTGTACTTTTATGTCGACCGGGTGTCCTAGAAGGGGCAGCTCCACTCCGGGAGCGAAGTATCTGGGCTATTGCAGCGGTATGTGTGGCTCTTTACAGGATTTTTGTTCCAGGATGCAGGAGCTGAGGTGAAGCACGCCTGCCTACATGAAAGTCCAAGCCACGCCCCCACATTTTCTGGAATTTACACAGCTTTTAGTTTATGACTGTCATTTCTTGAGGTGCCAAAATGGCAGGGCAGTACAAACCCCCCCCCTCCAAATGACCCCATTTTGGAAAGTAGACACCTCAAGGAAATTGCTGAGAGGCATGTTGAGCCCATTGAATATTAATTTTTCTGTCCCAAGTGATTGAATAATGACAAAAAAAAAAATTACAAAAAGTTGTCACTAAATGATATATTGCTCACACAGGCCATGGGACATATGTGGAATTGCACCCCAAAATACATTCAGCTGCTTCTCCTGAGTACGGGGATACCACATGTGTGGGACTTTTTGGGAGCCTACCCACGTACGGGGCCCCGAAAACCAATCACCGTCTTCAGGATTTCTAAGGGCGTAAATTTTTGATTTCACTCCTCACTACCTATCACAGTTTTGAAGGCCATAAAATGCCCAGATGGCACAAACCCCCCCCTAAATGACCCCATTTTGGAAAGTAGACACCCCAAGCTATTTGCTGAGAGGCATGTTGAGTCCATGGAATATTTTATATTTTGACACAAGTTGCGGGAAAGTGACAAATTTTTTTTTTTTTTTTTGCACAAAGTTGTCGCTAAATGATATATTGCTCACACAGGCCATGGGCATATGTGGAATTGCACCCCAAAATACATTTAGCTGCTTCGCCTGAGTACGGGGATACCACATGTGTGGGACTTTTTGAGAGCCTAGCCGCGTACGGGGCCCCGAAATCCAATCACTGCCGTCAGGATTTCTAAGGGCGTACATTTTTTATTTCACTCGCTGCAAAATACTCACTATACCTCTCAGCAAATAGCTTGGGGTGTCTACTTTCCAAAATAGGGTCATTTGGGGGGGTTTTGTGCCACCTGGGCATTCCATGGCCTCTGAAACTGTGATAGGCAGTGAAGAGTGAAATCAAAAATTTACGCCCTTAGAAAGCCTGATGGCGGTGCTTGGTTTTTGGGATTCCGTACGCGGCTAGGCTCCCAAAAAGTCTCACACATGTGGTATCCCCATACTCAGGAGAAGCAACAGAATGTATTTTGGGGTGTAATTTCACATATTCCCATGGCATGTTTGAGCAATATATCATTTCGTGACAACTTTGTGCAAAAAAAATAAATTTGTTTTTTTCCCGCAACTCTTGTCACAATATAAAATATTCCATGGACTCGACATGCCTCTCAGCAAATAGCTTGGGGTGTCTACTTTCCAAAATGGGGTCATTTGGGGGGGTTTGGAACTGTCCTGGCATTTTATGCACAACATTTAGAAGCTTGTGTCACACATCACCCACTCTTCTAACCACTTGAAGACAAAGCCCTTTCTGACACTTTTTGTTTACATGAAAAAATTATTTTTTTTTGCAAGAAAATTACTTTGAACCCCAAAACATTATATATTTTTTTAATGCAAATGCCCTACAGATTAAAATGGTGGGTGTTTCATTTTTTTTTCACACAGTATTTGCGCAGCGATTTTTCAAACGCATTTTTTGGGGAAAAAACACACTTTTTTAAATTTGAATGCACTAAAACACACTATATTGCCAAAATGTTTGATGAAATAAAAAAAGATGAACTTAGGCCGAGTACATGGATACCAAACATGTTATGCTTTAAAATTGCGCACAAGCAGTGGCGACAAACTAAATACATTTTTAAAAGCCTTTAAAAGCCTTTACAGGTTACCACTTTAGATTTACAGAGGAGGTTTACTGCTAAAATTACTGCCCTCGATCTCACCTTCACGGTGATACCTCACATGCATGGTGCAATTGCTGTTTACATTTGACGCCAGACCGACGCTTGCGTTCGCCTTTGTGTGAGAGCAGGGGGGGACAGGGGTGCTTTTTTTTTTCTTTTTCTTTATTATTTTTTTGCATTTTTATCTTATTTTTAAACTGTTCCTTTCATTTTTTTTTTATCATTTTTATTGTTATCTTAGGGAATGTAAATATCCCCTATGATAGCAATAGGTAGTGACAGGTACTCTTTTTTGAAAAAATTGGGGTCTATTAGACCCTAGATCTCTCCTCTGCCCTCAAAGCATCTGACCACACCAAGATCGGTGTGATAAAATGCCTTCCCAATTTCCCAATGGCGCTGTTTATATCTGGCAAAATCTAAGTCATGAAATGCTTGTAGCTTCCGGTTTCTTAGGCCATAGAGATGTTTGGAGCCACTCTGGTCTCTGATCAGCTCTATGGTCAGCTGGCTGAATCACCGGCTGCATTCTCAGGTTCCCTGTTGGGACAGGAGAGCCAGAGAAAAACATGGAAGACGGTGGGGGGGGGGCATTCCCTCCCACTGCTTGTAAAAGCAGTCTAGATGCTAATTAGCCACTAGGATTGCTTTTACATGAAAGCCGACCGCTGGCTGAAAAGAATGATACCAAGATGATACCTAAACCTGCAGGCATCTTTCTGGTATAACCACTCAAAGTCCAGCAACATACCAGTACGTTGCTGGTCCTTGTTGGGCATATATTGTAATCTTTTTTTTTCATACAGCCTGTGGGCTGAATGAAAAAAAGAGATTGATCGGTGGGTATGCCCACCATTAGAATACCTTCCTTCATCCACCCAGTTCTAATGATGGGAATACATGCACCATTTATATATGCCGAAGCATGGGGGCATCCTCCCGCAAAAGGTAGGAGCAAATCGCTCCTCCGCCCCTGCTGCCCCCATGCTTCGGCATATATCACCTCCGCTGGAGTCACAGCTTTATATATCGTGGGAGCAAACGCTGTTGCTGTCAAGATAAATAAATCCGCGCTGCAGCTGAATGGCGTACCTGAAGACAAAAAAAATGGTTAACAATAAAACACAGTAAACAGTAAAGTATAAAAAATTGCATACCTGAAAAGCAAACATGATAAAACATAATAACAATAAAACATTGCAGAATAGAATACAATAAAAAAGAGCAGAACAATAGAGAGAGAATAGAGAGAGAGAACAATAAAACAACAACTAATTTTTTTTTATATTTTTTTTGCGTTTTTTTTTTGTAACTGTAACTTTTGTAACTGTAACCGGTTCCAGGTTCGGGTCTCTCAAAATGCGATGGCATCTTGGGAGACCCTGTGAAAGTGTGCCTAGTCTGTGCAATGCTGTACGCTTAATACTCAACTAGTGTATGGTAGCATTCAAAACATTCACCAATGCAAAGACCAGGATTGTCAGGACAGGAGGGACAATAATAGCGGGTATCACGCCTATATCCGCGCTTGCTGCAGACACAACATCTTTTTTTGGGGGTTCGTTGGGTAGGGGTACTTGGAAGGACATAAAGAGAATGCCTCTCATGCAGCCGACTGCATTTGGTTGGGGATGTGAATGGGGGAAGTACGGGTGCTGCAGAAGTGGTGGGTTCCCAATTAGGATTGGCGAATGCAGCAGGAAGGGCATTATGGGCATGACGGGCCTGTGTTTGTCTTCTTCTTGGTGGCAGCGGGACACTACTTGTGCTTGCCACCTCACCAGCTTGAACTGCACTTATGGGACTCACCACGTCACCAAGTGTTACTGCAGTGCTGGTTTGACTATGACCGGGGTGTACTATGCCTCTGGTGCTTGCCAGTTCACCAAAACGTTACCAAACAAACTGTTAGCGATCGCAGGGATCAGGCCTGACTCTGCAAACACTGCAGTTATGCATTTAGTGTTTTGTAAGTGACAGTGATCGATTGATACTGCACTTGGGTGGGCTGGGCTGGGCTGAGCAGAGGGGCAAAACGCAGGTGCTAGCAGGTATCTGGGCTGATCCCGCTAACACTGCGTTTTTGGGAACCCTAAACTGCTGGGGACGCTAGTATAGATCTGATCGGATCAGATATTGATCCATTCAGATACTATACCACTAAGGGAGGTGTACGGTGCGTGCGTGGGTGTTAGCGCTACTGGCACTAACCTGACGCTGCCTGGGGCTGGTGCTTGCCAGTTCACCAAAACGCTACCAAAAAAACTGTTAGCGATCGCAGGGATCAGGCCTGACTCTGCGAATGCTGCAGTTATGCGTTTAGTGTTTTGTAAGTGACATTGATCGATCGATACTGCACTTGGGTGGGCTGGGCTGGGCCGGGCGGAGGGGCAAAACGCAGGTGCTAGCAGGTATCTGGGCTGATACTGCGAACACTGTGTTTTTGGGAACCCTAAACTGCTGGGGATGCTAGTATAGATCTGATCGGATCAGATATTGATCCGTTCAGATACTATACCACTAAGGGAGGTGTACGGTGCGTGCGTGGGTGTTAGCGATATTGGCGCTAACCTGACGCTGCCTGGGGCGACGCAGACCCTATCTGACCCTAAAACCTAACTTATATCACCGCCGGGCGATCGGGGGGCTAAACCTTTATTAGGAAGTACACGGCGTGTGCCCTGATGCTATAAAAAATAAACTAACTAACCAGCGTCACCCGTAACAGTTTTACGGTGATCACTGGTGAAAGGGTTAACTAGGGGGCAATCAAGGGGTTAAAACCTTTATTAGGGAGTATATGGGGGTCCCTGACGCTATAAAACGCTGACGGCGAACCTATATATTTACTTCCCTGACTAGCATCACCAGTGACACTAATACAGCAATCAGAAAAATGATCGCTTAGTGACACTGGCGACGGGGGGTGATCAAGGGGTTAAAACTTTATTAGGGGGGTTAGGGGGGTACCCTAGACCTAAAGGGGGCTAACACTAACTGCCCTACCACACTAACTGTCACAAACTGATACCAATGCAGTAATCAGAAAAAAAAAATAAACTGCTTGGTGTCACTGTGACAGGGGGGGTGATTGGGGGGTGATCAGGGGTGAAAAGTATGCCTGGCGCATTCTACTGTGTGTGTTGTGCACTCACATCGATGTCTTCTCTCCTCGGCACCGGAACGGAAAATACCGAGCCGAGGAGAGATGACATCACTTCCTCTGCCGCTGTTTACTATACAGCAGCAGAGGAAGGATTTCATTGGCTGGGAGCGAATGCGAGGGGGGGGCACGAATGGATGGCCTCCCCCTCACCTCTGATCACTCCCGGACAGAAGTCGACCGCCTCGGGCACCGGGGGGGTCCAATTGGACCCCCCGCCCACGGGAGGCAGATCACGTACAGGTACGTGATTTTGCCTGCCCGTGCCATTCTGCCTCAGTATATCTGCGCGAGGCGGTCGGCAAGTGGTTAAAATTAGCACTTTTGATTTCTCCCATAGACTGTTAAAAGGTGTTCTGCGTCTTTCGACTTTGCTGCGAACACCCCAAATTGTTCGCTATTCGGCGAACAGGCGAACACCCGATGTTTGAATCGAACTTATGTTCGGTTCGAACATCGGGCTCATCCCTACAGGCTAGCTGGTAAGTGATCTTGGAATTTGTGTTTGTTTTAGATATGTTCGCTAAAGCACTGTGTATCATGAACAATTTCTGTTTTTGTTTTAGATAGTTTTCATGACTTACTATTGTTTCCTCCTTATTTTGTACCTCAGTGCTGTTGATCTCCTTCTGCCTCTTTAGGTCTGTTCTTTGGACATTTGGATGCATATCATTCATCAGGCACCGCATCTTGTTACCACAGTGGACCTTGCCTGCTCAATGTGTGTCAGCACAGATGCTTGTAGTCCACGTCAGAGGCATGTAAGAGAAGGTGACTGACAAAGCAGCAATAGCGATGTTATGAATGTGCCTGAGTTTGATTCACAAGATGTTTAATAAACTTCAAAAGTTCAGGAATTCTGAACTTTATTGTGAAACTCAGTTTTCTTCCTCTTCAAGATTAATAGTCAAGGAATTGTCAAGAAAAGGGCATGGGGGATGCTGGGCACTGCCAGGGGCATAGGTACCAATACAAAATAAAAACTTCAGTTCATCAGGGAGTAGGGATGAGCCGAACACCCCCCGATTGGGTTCGCACCAGAACCTGCGAACTGACCGAAAGTTCGCACGAACGTTAGAACCCCATTGACGTCTATGGGACTCGAACGTTCGAAATCAAAAGTGCTCATTTTAAAGGCTAATTTGCATGGTATTGTCCTAAAAAGGGTTTGGGGACCCGGGTCCTACCCCAGGGGACATGTATCAATGCAAAAAAAACTTTTAAAAACGGCCGTTTTTTCGGGAGCAGTGATTTTAATGATGCTTAAAGTAAAAAAAAAAAGTGAAATATTCCTTTAAATATCGTACCTGAGGGGTGTCTATAGTATTCCTGTAAAGTGACGCGTGTTTCCCGTGTTTAGAACAGTCCCTGCACCAAATGTCATTTTTAAAGGAAAAAATCTCATTTAAAACTGCTTGCGGGTTTAATGTAATGTCGGGTCCTGGCAATATGGATGAAAATCAGTGAGACAAACGGCATGGGTACCCCCCAGTCCATTACCAGGCCCTTTGGGTCTTGTATGGATATTAAGGGGAACCCCGCACCCAAATTAAAATAAGGAAAGGTGTGGGGCCACCAGGCCCTATATACTCTGAACAGCAGTATACAGGCTGTAGGTTTGTTGTTAAGTAGAATCTCTTTGTAATTTTGAACGGGTAAATTTTTAACGTGTTTAGCTCCAGCCAAAAAATCTTTTTTAAGCTTTTTGGAAAACATAGGGAAGGGTTATCACCCCTGTGACATTTGTTTTGCTGTCTTTCCTCCTCTTCAGAAGATTTCACCTCACTTTTTGTCCCAATGGATTGGAAAGCATCAGTGGAAAGGAGAAATGTTTTTCCCATATTAACTCTTACAGGAGAGAATTTCCCTTCCTAGGGGTAGATTTATTCTCACTTCCTGTTGTCTCCTTCCGTTTGCAAGTAGGAGTCGTTTGTAAGTTAGTTGTTTGAAAGTAGGGTCCTGCCCTATATACTCAGCAGAAATTTGGGCCTTAGGTGTTGCTGTGGCCACAACACTGTAAGCCCTCACAGGGCTCTGCTGTGAAATATTAGATCAAGAATTGTAATTACATGCCCCTGTTGAACAGGAGCTGAAAAATTAGGCCTTAGGCACTGGTGCTGGTGCCACAACACTGCAACCCCTCACAGACACTCTAGTTGGAATGCAGGAACGAGCCCTGCTGCAAAGTATTGCATCAAAAATTGTAATTACACGCCCCTGTTAAACAAGGGCTGAAAAATTGGGCCTTAGGCACTGGTGCTGGTGCCACAACACTGCAACCCCTCACAGACACTCTAGTTGGAATGCAGGAAGGAGCCCTGCTGCAAAGTATTGCATCAAAAATCATAATTACACGCCCCTGTTAAACAGGGGCTGAAAAATTGTGCCTTAGGCACTGGTGGTGGCACCCAGAACCAAAAATGTTCTTACAAGCTATCAGCGTGATGATTGAGGAGGAAGAGGATAATTACTCAGGGATAGTCACTCAGCATCAGCATAGGCAGTCTTTGAAGGGATCTGAGATTTCAAAAAAAATTATTCGGTTACATCAGCATCAGGTGCTTGGTAGCTGGTGGTGATCCAAGACTCATTCATTTTTATGAAGGTCAGTCGATCGACCGAGTCAGTGGACAGACGCACCCTGTGATCGGTTACCACGCCTCCAGCAGCACTGAATGTGCGTTCCGAAAGAACGCTGGATGCAGGACAGGCCAGTAGCTCAATTGCATACTGTGCAAGCTCTGGCCAGTGATCCATCCTCAAGACCCAGTACCCAGAGGATTTTCGGTGGGAAAGGTGTCCAAGTCTGATCTTGCCCCTAGGTATTCCTGCACCATGTAAAACAGACGCTGGCGATGGTTGCTGGAACCGATCATACCTTGGGGCTGCGGACCAAAAAATTGTCTGAACGCATCGGTCAGACGGCCACCTTCTCCACCGCTCCTTCTTTGACTGATCGAAGCCTCAGCAACACGTTGTCCAGAAACAGGAGTTTGTAACCTCCCAGTCTCTGGGAACGCGTTGCACAGACCTTTCTGCAAGGCCTCCCGAAGATGTTTCATCCTCTGCTCCCTCTGCGATGGCAAGATAAGGTCCGCAACCTTATCCTTGTAATGTGGATCAAGGAGGGTTGCCAGCCAGTATTGGTCCTTCTCCTTGATACCACGAATACGAGGATCCTTACACAGGCTTTGCAGGATCAGGGAGGCCATGCAGCGTAGGTTTGCTGAGGCATTCGGTCCGGAGTCCTCTGGGTCACTAAGGACGACATGGTCCGCAGCCACCTCCTCCCAGCCACGTACAAGTCCATGTGTTTCTTGGGACTGATCCCTTAAAGACTGCTGCTGAAGCTGAGTGCCAGGCTCCACCTCCATACTGACACAATCTTCCTCCTCCTCCTCTTCCTCCTCGTCCTCTTCCTGTGTGATCGGCGGGCACGCAGGAACACTGTCTGGATAAAGGGGGCCTTGAGAGCTAAGGAAGTCCTCCTCTTCCTGCCTCTGTTCTGCCTCAAGTGCCCTGTCCATTATTCCACGCAGCGTGTGCTCCAACAGGTGGACAAGGGGGACAGTGACACTGATGCATGCACTGTCACTGCTCACCATCCTCGTGGCCTCCTCAAATGGTGACAGGACAGTGCATGCATCCCTGATCATGGCCCACTGGCGTGGGGAAAAAAAACCAAGCTCCCCTGACCCTGTCCTGGTGCCATAGTCGCACAGGTACTCATTGATGGCCCTCTGCTGCGTGTGCAGCCGCTGCAGCATGGCCAACGTTGAGTTCCACCTGGTGGGCATGTCACAGATTAGGCGGTTCTTGGGCAGGTTAAACTCCTTTTGGAGGTCCGTCAGCCGAGCACTGGCATTATATGACCGGCGGAAATGCACACAGACTTTCCTGGCCTGCCTCAGGACATCCTGTAAGCCCGGGTACCTGCCCAAGAACCGCTGCACCACCAAGTTAAGGACGTGAGCCAAACAGGGCACATGGGTCATTTGTCCCTGTTAGAGGGCAGAGAGGAGGTTGGTGCCATTGTCACAAACCACCATTCCTGCCTTAAGTTGGCGTGGCGTCAACCACCTCTGAACCTGCCCCTGCAGAGCTGACAGAACCTCTGCCCCAGTGTGGCTCCTGTCCCCCAAGCACACCAGCTCAAGCACCGCATGGCATCTTTTGGCCTGCGTACTTGCGTAGCCCCTTGAACGACTACGGAGCACCGCTGGTTCCGAGGAAGAGGCCATGGAGGAAGAAGAAGAGGAGGGGGTGGAGGAGAGAGGTGTGTCACAATCATTAGCATTTTGGAGGCGTGGTGGCGGAACAACCTCCAACACTACTGCACCTTGTCCTGCATCCTTCCCAGCTGCCAGCAGTCACCCAATGCACCGTGAAACTTAGGTAACGTCCCTGTCCATGCCTGCTGGACCATGAGTCAGCGGTAATATGCACCTTACCGCTGACCGCCCTGTCCAGCGAGGCATGGACATTGCCTTCCACATGCTGGTAGAGAGCCGGAATCGCCTTCCGTGAGAAAAAGTGGCGTTTGGGTACCTGCCACTGAGGAACCGCACATTCCACAAACTCACGGAAGGGGGCAGAGTCTACCAACTGAAAAGGCAGCAGTTGAAGTGCTAGCAATTTTGCCAAGCTAGCATTCAACCGTTGGGCATGTGGATGGCTGGGAGCAAACTTCTTTCGGCGGTGCAGCAGCTGGGGCAGGGAAATTTGCCTGGTACAATCTGACGTCGGTGTACCAAAATCAGATTGCCCACAAGTACGTGGCTGTGACACACCTAATTCTACACCTTCATTCCTCTCAGTGCAGGTCTCAGAGAGGACTGAAGGTCTAGTGGGGTTGGAAATCTCAGCTGATGAGGAGCAAGCAGAGGTCCTCTTTGTTCTTTGGTGTGGGTCTTTTAGATACGCTTGCCAACGAACTGCATGGCAGGTCAACATATGTCTGGTCAAGCATGTGGTACCCAAGCGGGAGATGTTTTGGCCACGCGAGATACGCTTGAGACATATGTTGCAAATAGCAGCGGTGCGATCTGATGCACTCGTCTCAAAAAAGGCCCACACCAAAGAACTTTTTGAATAACGCGCAGAGACTGCAGCGCCCTGCACATGTGGAGCTTTGGGGTGTGAAGCAGTCAATGTGCTGCCCTTAGGCTGGCCCCTGGAGGGCATCCTGCCTCGTTGGTGATGTGCCGCCTCCTCCTCCTCCTCCTCTCTCCTATCAGGCACCCACGTTGAGTCAGTGACCTCATCATCCCCTCCCTCCTCATCACTGGAGCAAACCTGGCAGTATGCTGCAGCAGGGGGAGCATGACTGCCAGATTGCTGTCCTTCTTGGGCACCCCCTCTGTCCGTGCTCGTGTTACTGCCTTCATCGAGCTCAGTATCATCATCAGAGCCTTCCAAACGCTGGGCATCCTCCTGGAGCATGTACCCAACACTGTGGTCAAACAGTTCGAGGGACTCCTCAGGAGGACATGGTGGGGCTAGGGAAGGAGTCACTGATGACATTGAGCCGAGGGAAGAGGCCGCTGCTTTGCCAGACAAAGTACCCTGGGCATGGGTGAGAGAGGAGGAGGATGAGGACGGCTTGGTCATCCACTCGACCAAGTCTTCCGCATGTTGCGGCTCAACATGGCCAGCTGCCGAAAAAAAGGCCAAGCGTGTCCCATGGCCACGTGCTGATGAGGATGCACCGTCTCCACGGCCAGCACTAGACACAGAGCCTGCTTGCCCTCTCTTATTGGCTTGTGACTGTCTGCCTCTCCTTCTTGGCCTTCCAGACATACTAATGGCCTGTAGCTGCACTAAGCTGGGATATATATATCAACTGCCTGCCTGTAGTATGAGAACACCACCAATCTTCTACAGGTAGCTTTAGCTGAACACTGTGAGGTGGACGCACCCCACTAACTTGTAGGTTTAGCAGAACACTGTGAGCAGGACGCACTGCACTAACTGTAAATAGTCTAGCTGCCTGACTGTGGTACTAATAGGATCAAAAGAACACCAGCAATTTTCTTCAGGTAGCTGTATTTACTGTAACAAGACAGGTTTAGCTGAAAACTGTGAGGTGGACGCACCCCACTAACTTGTAGGTTTAGCTGAACACTGTGAGCAGGACGCACCCCACTAACTTGTAGGTTTAGCAGAACACTGTGAGCAGGACGCACTGCACTAACTGTAAATAGTCTAGCTGTCTGACTGTGGTACTAATAGGATCAAAAGAACATCAGTAATTTCCTTTAAAATACTGTAACAAGACAAGCCTGCCTGTCAGTAAGAAGATAACAGGAACGGATCTAGCTGAACACTGTGAGCAGGACGCACCCCACTAGCTTGTAGGTTTAGCTGAACACTGTGAGGTGGACGCACCCCACTAACTTGTAGGTTTAGCTGAACACTGTGAGCAGGACGCACCCCACTAACTTGTAGGTTTAGCAGAACACTGTGAGCAGGATGCACTGCACTAACTGTAAATAGTCTAGCTGCCTGACTGTGGTACTAATAGGATCAAAAGAACACCAGTAATTTTCTTCAAAATACTGTAACAAGACAAGCCTGCCTGTCAGTAGGAATATAACAGGAACGGATCTAGCTGAACACTGTGAGCAGGACGCACTGCACTAAATGTAAATAGTCTAGAAGATAACAGGAACGGATCTAGCTAAACTGAATACAGTGTGTATATATATATATATATATGCAACACCTGGGATGCATATATATATACACAATACACTTTAAGTGCAGCTAACTGACTGACTGTCCTGCCTAATCTAGCTAACTCAAATGAAATGACACTGTCTCTCTCTCTCTCTAAGCACACCGGAACACACTGCACAGGGCCGCCGTGCAGGCGGCCTTATATAGTGTGGGGCGTGTACTAAATCCCCTGAGCCATAATTGGCCAAAGCCTCCTTGGCTTTGGCCAATTATGGCTCTCTGTTAAGGCGGCGCTGTGCTTGGCCAATCATCAGCAAGCAATGCACTGCGATGCCGCAGTGAATTATGGGCCGTGACGCGCCACACGAATTTGGCGCGAACGGCCCATATCGTTCACAATTCGAACATGGGTTCGACTCGAACACGAAGCTCATCCCTATCAGGGAGCAACCCTTTTAATACGGCTTCAAGGACTAAATTAAAAATACACACTTTCTTCAAATAACATGTATGGGGATCTTTGAACCTGCCGTAAAGTGGTCCATCTATACAATGCACTACAGCAAAAATGACACTTAGAAAGAAATAAAAAAAACTATTGCTGTTAAATGTCCTTTTGCTGCCAATGTATTCTGTGTGTTTTCAAAATGGTGGAGGATTCCCTTCATCTATAGCAAACCCTTATCCTTAATGAGGGTCTGGTATGGATTTCAAGGGGGAGACTCACAGGAAAAAAAAAAAAAGTATTGTGCTCCCCCCTCAGAATCCACACCGGACCCATATCTGAGAATGCAGCTTAGCTGGCCAAGAAGGCGAGCATGTGCTCCCCCTTCTGAACCATACCAGGTCACATGCCCTCAACACAGGGATGGTACATTGCCAGGGGGGGGCCACCTGGGACACCTTGTCCTCATGTTTATGAGGACAAAGACCTCTTCCTCACAACCCTAGCCTGGTTGTTGTGGGTGTGCAGGGAAAAATGTATCAGGAATAGGGATGGGTGAACATTTTGGGCCGAGCATAAGTTTGGCCTGAACACTGCCTGTTCGGGTGTTTGCGGAACATCTGAATTTTCTGTACGCTTGGCGGGATGTTTGACCACTGAGCACACAGTCAATAGGCTGTTAAGGAGCGGGGCCGGGAAGTCGGCCGCCGCGTCCTTAAAGTTATTGTAAAGTCTCTTTTTTTTGTATGAAAATAACAAACATGTTTTACTTACCTGCTCTGTGCAGAGGTTTTGCACAGAGCAGCCCAGGTCCTCCTTCGGCGCTTCTGGCCCCTCCCTCCTTCTGAATGCTCCCACAGCAAGCAGCTTGCTATGGGGGCATCCAAGCCTAGCCGCAGCTCCCTGTGACCATTCAGACATGGAGCCGTGACTTGGCCCCACCCCTCTCCTTATTGGCTCACTGATTTTGATTGACAGCAGTGGGAGCCAATGGTGTCCTCTGTGTGTCTCAGCCAATGAAGAGGAGAGTCCAGACAACAGAGTCTCTCGTATAACATAGAATGCATAGAATGCATTAAGATAAAAAAACCTTCTGCCTTCACAACCACTTTAACAACGGATGAGTCATCAGCTGTCAGCTGAGTTAAAAAAAAAAAAAAAAAACATTGCTGAATTTGCCTGCAATAGAAAATTAAAAAAAAAAATAGCATGGGGGACTCCCCAATCCATACCAGACCTAAGAGGTCTGGTATGGATTTTAAGTGGAACCTCATGCCAAAATGTAAAAAAAAAAAAAAACGGCATGGGGTCTCCCCCAGAATCCATACCAAACCCTAAGGACTGGTATGTATTTTAATGGGAACTCCCACTCCAACATTTATTTTAAAAGTGGCGTGGGGTTCCTCCCAAAACCCATACCAGACCCTTATCTGAGCATGCAGCCTGGCAGGCCAGGAAAGGGGGGGCGAGGGAGTGCCCCCTCTCCTGAACCATACCAGGCCACATGACCTCAACATGGGGGTGTGCTTTCGGACAGGGGGCCCCAGTCCTCCCTATCAAGGTCAGGAAGGTCTGCTTTCCACTGATCCCATAATCTTTCCGTCTTAGGGGAGTCCATACTTAGTAACATCTGGTAAAGGGCAGACAATGGTTTGGACAGCGATTCCTGAGATAGAAGTTTTTCTCTGGGGTCCATAGTGAGACTTGGGTGTTGTAATATGTTCACCGATTTATGTGGGACATTGTTGTGTGTATGTACACATGCAGTCAATGTTGACCAGGCCAGAATGACAATGTATGATTTGTCCAACTGAATTTTAACAGCTGAAGACTCTTTGATGTGTTAATCTTATGCAAGTCTATTTGAACATCTCAAAGGGTATTCAGGTGGTATCTGTTAATCTAATCTAATTACATATATCTAAAGGGGACTTGTTGATGTCGATATGCGGGTGTGCAAATTGGGGTGGTTCACGGCTGTTCACGGCTGGGGTTTGTTGTCTGTTTGATAGACTAAAGCTTATCAAAGTCCTAAATTGAAACGGCCAATCAAATTGCTCAGCTATTCAATGCCTGGTGAATATAACACGGCATTCAATCTATAGTTTTTGAGTGAGGCTTGTCTGTGTATGGCTGGGAAGACACAGACCTAGGAGATGGGTCTCTGAATTATATACTCTGTCGGATTTTTTTGTCATCTGTGGACTTTGGACTTTGTTCTGTGTTGGAAGTCAATAAAGTGCATCTCTCTGGAAGAATTGGGTTGCTGCGGAAGAGTACTTACATCATCATTATAATAATACCTAAATATTAATTATCATACCCACTCTACATCATATCACCCAGTATATATTAATATACCCGATCACTACATTGGTGCTGTTCAAGTGACCAGAAGAGCATTTTCGGACTTAGTAACAGAAGTCGGTGGTGACAACAATCCTGTGAGGTGGACAGAAGTCTGATGAAGAACCAAGAGCTGTGCTGTGACTCTAATGTCTGGTTGTGACATAAGAGAGTCTGATCTACAAATTTAAACAAGTTGGGAACCCCAGAATTATTCTCTGGAGACTGGAAACAACAAAAAAAGACTGTGTCGTGTACCAGAAGACCTGAACCGGAAGATGAAGAGTAACTAATGCGGTGAGTAAAATATTTCCTTTTTTAAAATTATTAGTAATATAGTCAAAATGCTTACTCAGTGTGAAGCTAGTGTCAGTTCTGATAAAGTTAACAGATGGGTATTAAAATGTATTAAGCGCCATGGTGGTCCTTATGAAATTCCAGAAAAATGTAAGCAGACATGGACGATAATGAAGGAATTTTTAGAGAAAAATGTTTTTGATAGCAAAATTTCAGAAAGTAAAAGAAAAGGTTGTATTATACAGGGCTTATTATCTTGCTGTTTAACAATGGAAAGTTCTTTGAATGGTAAGGTTGAGGAAATTACCCAGTTACAGAAGGCAGTTGATAATAGCAATAATGTTTGTGAGAGGTTACAAAACCAGACACTGAGACAGTAAATTTAAAGTTGCATGCGGTTACCATTGGTGAAGCCTTAATTGAGAAATCTAAACGTTGTGATGAATTATTAGAGGAAAATGAGAGATTAAAATTAAGAATTATGGAATTAGAGAAGAGATCTCAGGAATGCAGATATGCATCAAATCTTGGATTCAGCTATCTGCAGCAAAATACAGACACAGACTCTCTATCAAATGAAACAGAACCTCATATTAAATCTGATAATTCATTACCAGCTGCCCCCACTGTGACTACCACAGTTTATAACAATAATAATAATACAGGTGAAGTTCAGCTTGTAATGAAGCCTTTGAAACCAAAATTATTAGACGCAATTCTTAAAGAAATAGGAATGGTTCCATACCATGATTTAAACAGATTTTTAAAATGGTTTTGTGACGTGCAGCAGGTCAGAGATATGTACAATCTCAACCCATCTGACTTAGAAAGAGTTTTGCAACATTCTTTAGGAAGTGGTCTTTGGATGAGAATTAAACAAATCTGTATTCAGCCTCTGAGGACAAGGGACATATTACTGGAATTATTATGTGTTTTGTATGGTGTACGTTCTGATGTTACTATTCAGGGGAAGATCCAACAAATGCAAAATGAATCTCCCTATGAATTGTCACACAGGATAGTAACTATTGGTCGGTAATAATCTTGCATTTGAGCGTGGGGGCTTGATACATATGAGTATGTTTCTAGATGCGTTGCATGAAGATATCAAACAAAATATTTTATTAGTTACCCCAAATCCTCATGATTTAAAAGACATATTGTTGAGAGCAGACCATTTATGGAGAAAGTCAAATGAGCAGGCTGTCAAAATTGATTTAGCCACATTGTTTAGGACAAATACTGAGCATAAAGATCAGAAGATAATGTCCTATGATAACACCCAGAGAGGACACTCCGGGTCAAACATAGGTGATATTAATATGAAAAACAGAGCCGACCAAACAACGTTTAAGGACCTTGCTAATTAGTTTTGTTGGAGAGTTTTGTCTTTCAGGAACGTCTGAAGATGCTTGCATGTGAATAGCAGAAGCACAGTCTGAAATTGCTGGCTAGTGGGGGAGAATTATGGGAGAAATGCTGAATAGACAATATATCACTATACATGGAATTATAAAGTATTCATGGACTCTCTCGAAATTCATCAAGCAATGGACTTTTTTTTCTTTTTTCTTCAATGCCCTAATTTTTAATTTTACTCCCTTTTCCTGATATATTTTGCTTTTCATTTTTTTTTTTTCTTTATGTTTTATTTCTTGAACTTTATCTTAAAACCAAAGAGAAGCATTTTAACCTAAAATAACATCTGTACATATTACATAATGCGTATTGATATTTTTTGTTGCTTGATTTATGGGTCAGTTCTAGTAGTTAGAACCGACCCAAGTGGGGGTATATGTTGTAATATGTTCACCGATTTATGTGGGACATTGTTGTGTGTATGTACACATGCAGTCAATGTTGACCAGGCCAGAATGACAATGGATGATTTGTCCAACTGAATTTTAACAGCTGAAGACTCTTTGATGTGTTAATCTTATGCAAGTCTATTTGAACATCTCAAAGGGTATTCAGGTGGTATCTGTTAATCTAATCTAATTACATATATCTAAAGGGGACTTGTTGATGTTGATATGGGGAAGTGCAAATTGGGGTGGTTCACGGCTGTTCACGGCTAGGGGTTGTTGTCTGTTTGATAGACTAAAGCTTATCAAAGTCCTAAATTGAAACGGCCAATCAAATTGCTCAGCCATTCAATGCCTGGTGAATATAACACGGCATTCATTCTATAGTTTTTGAGTGAGGCTTGTCTGTGTATGGCTGGGAAGACACAGACCTAGGAGATGGGTCTCTGAATTATATACTCTGTCGGATTTTTTTGTCATCTGTGGACTTTGGACTTTGTTCTGTGTTGGAAGTCAATAAAGTGCATCTCTCTGGAAGAATTGGGTTGCTGCGGAAGAGTACTTACTAATTCATTATCATACCACTATACTACTTCTATATCCACCCAATACATAATATGGGAAGTGGGGAACTGAGCACGGGCTGCATGATGTATTTGCAAATACCTGAAAAAAATCCAACCTAGCAATTTGAATCTAGCCCTAAGCTCAGAGAAAGGGAGCAGGCCTCCTGCTGATATTGCATCCCTCAAAGTTTTAACTCCATACCTGGCCCAAAGCTGAAAGTCAGGTAGAGACCGAAAATGCTGGATTACCCCAAAGTGAACTAAAAGGGGACCACCTGTTAGGACGTAGAAATCTGCGTCTAGCCACCACCCATGCCCTAAGTGTCATTCTAGTAGGGTGTGAAAGATCAGGATATGATTGAGGACCTCTGTAAACCAAATTGCCTAGCTCTTGAAGTGATCATAAATAGCCACCTCTAGGCACACTGCTGCATTGGCCCGAGAGGGCACAAACCACCAACGGCCAATGACTAAAAGGGCTGCCCAATAGTAGGTCCGATAGTCCGGCAATGCCAATCCTCCACATATAACAGGAAGGATCAAAGTTGATTTTGCCAACCTAGGAAGAGCACCTCCCCATATGAACAGTCCAACACATCGATCAACCTCCCTAAAAAAGGAACTGGGTATCCAGGTAGGGCAGTTACAGAAAACAGAGGAATTTAGGGAGAAAATCATTTTTAGGAGGTTAATAAGCCCCATGAGATTCAACGGTAGGGAAGCTCAAGATGCACACTTTGAATGAAGTTGAGAGGATAATGACATCAGATTAAGATCAGAAAAGCTTGTCAGTTCCCACCGGACCTGGATACCCAAATATCTGAACTGATCAACCCACTGCAGTGGGACATCAGCTGCAGTCACCCTTGCCTGAGGGTCTAGAGGGAATAACGTTGACTTGGACCAATTGATGTGGATCCCTGAGAACCTGCCAAATTTGTCAAAAAGAGCAAGGGCAGCTCTCAGAGACACATCAGCATCCTGGAGGCATAGAAGAGCTTTGTCGGCATAGAGAGAGATTTTCTCTTCCAGGGAGCCTACTCGCAATGCCTCAACTAATCTGGCACCCCAAATTAAAATAGCCAATGGCTCAAGGGGCAAAGCAAAAACAGCGAGGGATAGGGGGCACCCCTGTCAAGTGCCTCTCTGTAACAGGAAAGACTCGGACAATCGGTTGTTAGTTCAGATGCAGGTCCTGGGGGCACTATACAGCATTCTCAGCAACTGGAGGAAATAAGGCCCAAATCCAAATCTACGCATCACTTCCCACAAAAATTCCCACTCTATTGAGTCAAATGCCTTTTTGGCGTGAAGGGACGGCAATGACCCTATGTCCACTATTTGCATGGGTAACCAACAGATTTAAAAAGAGACATTGGAGGTTGATGTCAGTGCCCTTCCCAGGCATAAAACCGGTTTGGTCTATGTGAATAATTTTCTCCAGTACCTTTTAGACAATTAGCCAAAATGTTTGCCAAAACCTTGGCATCTACATTAATAAGAGATATCGGCCTATATCAGGAGCATTCTTCAGGGTCTTTGCCTGGTTTGAGCACCAACACCACCACTGCTTCAGACATAGAGTCGGGGAGGTAGCCCAAAGAAAAGAACTGTATAAACAGGGACGTACGTCTGGGAGCAAATAAATCCTGGTACTGTGAATACAATTCAGTTGTAAGTCCAACCGCCCAAGGGGTTTTCCCAGATTGAAGTTGAGGCAGCACCATCTGTATCTCTGAAATGGATCAGACTAATCGTCTGGTGAGTATCTTTCCCCATCCTAATTTAGGCCTTTGTAAACTGATGCATGCATCATGAAGAACCACACACTGAGACTGTGTTCAGATACGTGATATCCTCTGGAGCATCTAGGCTTTGTGGGGATAGTGCTTCATAGCTTGACACATACTGGGAAGGCTTGAAGTCGTATCTGTACAGGGTATACCTGTCCCTGGATACCCGTAGGCCACGTGAACAGAGAGCAGACTTGGGAACACTGGTTTCTTTGAGACAGGAATGTGAGAGTCCAGAGCTAACCCAGCTGTCCAAGACTGGACTCCTGTAAAAGCTGATGAGCCCATGTTTTGATTGCCCAGTGAGCAGGTTGATGGAAGCGCGTACCTTTATATAGTCAGCAGGGGTGGACTGACAACTCATGGGGCCCCCGGGCAATAGGAGATCCTGGGGCCCCCTGTCCCCGCTCATGTGTTCCCACCCACACTCAAGCCACACCCACACAAATCCCCTCCTACATTTTGCACTGCCCACACTACATGCGTTCGTCACAGAATTACATTAAAGAAAGTGCAACAGGTACCTTTCCAAAATTAAAGTGATTGTAAAGGCTCGTTTTTTTTTAAAATAACAAACATATCATACTTACCTTCACTGTGCAGCTCGTTTTGCACAGAGTGGCCCCGAACCTCGACATCTGGGGGTGGCTCTCGCGGCTCCTCCCCACATCAGATAACTCCCTAAGAGAAGCGCTCTCCCGGGGGGGTTACCTTGCAGGTGGGCTCCCGAGTCCAGCATTTGCGTCTATAGACACATGTTTACATACATGTGCTCATCCTACATAAAGCTTTTCATATAGAGCATGTGCTGGGATCATGGGGGTGCTTTACATTTTTTTTTTAATTATTTTTATTAACTTTGTATAATTTTCACTGATCACCAATGTAAGGAACATTCTTCCCACTGATCACCAATGTAAGGAACATTCTTCCCACTGATCACTAGGGATGAGCTTCGAGTTCGAGTCGAACTCATGTTCGACTCGAACATTGGCTGTTCGCAAGTTCACCGAACAGCGAACAATTTGGGGTGTTCGCGGCAAATTCGAATGCCGCGGAACACCCTTTAAAAGTCTATGGGAGAAATCAAAAGTGCTAATTTTAAAGGCTAATATGCAAGTTATTGTCATAAAAAGTGTTTGGGGACCTGGGTCCTGCCCCAGGGGACATGGATCAATGCAAAAAAAAGTTTTAAAAACTGCCGTTTTTTCAGGAGCAGTGATTTTAATAATACTTAAAGTCAATCAATAAAAGTGTAATATCCCTTTAAATTTCGTACCTGGGGGGTGTCTATAGTGTGCCTGTAAAGGGGCGCATGTTTCCTGTGTTTAGAACAGTCTGACAGCAAAATGACATTTTGAAGGAAAAAACTCATTTAAAACTACCCGCGGCTATTGCATTGCCGACAATACACATAGAAGTTCATTGATAAAAACGGCATGGGAATTCCCCAAAGGGGAACCCCGAACCAAAATTTAAAAAAAAAATGACGTGGGGGTCCCCCTAAATTCCATACCAGGCCCTTCAGGTCTGGTATGGATATTAAGGGGAACCCCGGCCAAAATTAAAAAAAAAAAAATGACGTGGGGTTCCCCCTAAATTCCATACCAGACCCTTCAGGTCTGGTATGGATTTTAAGGGGAACCCCGCGCCAAAAAAAAAAAAAAAAACGGCGTGGGGTCCCCCCAAAAATCCATACCAGACCCTTATCCGAGCACGCAACCTGGCAGGCCGCAGGAAAAGAGGGGGGGACAAGAGTGCGGCCCCCCCTCCCTCCTGAACCGTACCAGGCCACATGCCCTCAACATTGGGAGGGTGCTTTGGGGTAGCCCCCCAAAACACCTTGTCCCCATGTTGATGAGGACAAGGGCCTCATCCCCACAACCCTGGCCGGTGGTTGTGGGGGTCTGCGGGCGGGGGGCTTATCGGAATCTGGAAGCCCCCTTTAACAAGGTGACCCCCGGATCCCGGCCCCCCCCCTGTGTGAAATGGTAAGGGGGTACATAAGTACCCCTACCATTTCACGAAAAAAGTGTCAAAAATGTTAAAAATGACAAGAGACAGTTTTTGACAATTCCTTTATTTAAATGCTTCTTCTTTCTTCTATCTTCCTTCATCTTCTGGTTCTTCTGGCTCTTCTGGTTCTTCTGGTTCTTCCTCCGGCGTTCTCGTCCAGCATCTCCTCCGCGGCGTCTTCTGTCTTCTTCTCCTCGGGCCGCTCCGCACCCATGGCATGGGGGGGGGAGGCTCCCGCTCTTCTCTTCTTCTCTTCTTCTCTTCTTCTTCATTTTCTTCTCCGGGCCGCTCCGCAATCCATGCTGGCATGGAGGGAGGCTCCCGCTGTGTGACGGCGCTCCTCGTCTGACAGTTCTTAAATAACGGGGGGGCGGGGCCACCCGGTGACCCCGCCCCCCTCTGACGCACGGTGACTTGACGGGACTTCCCTGTGACATCACGGGGAATGCCACAGGGAAGTCCCGTCAAGTCACCGTGCGTCAGAGGGGGGCGGGGTCACCGGGTGGCCCCGCCCCCCGTTATTTAAGAACTGTCAGACGAGGAGCGCCGTCACACAGCGGGAGCCTCCCTCCATGCCAGCATGGATTGCGGAGCGGCCCGGAGAAGAAAATGAAGAAGAAGAGAAGAAGAGAAGAAAAGAAGAAAAGAAGAAGAGAAGAAGAGAAGAGCGGGAGCCTCCCCCCCATGCCATGGGTGCGGAGCGGCCCGAGGAGAAGAAGACAGAAGACGCCGCGGAGGAGATGCTGGACGAGAACGCCGGAGGAAGAACCAGAAGAACCAGAAGAGCCAGAAGAACCAGAAGATGAAGGAAGATAGAAGAAAGAAGAAGCATTTAAATAAAGGAATTGTCAAAAACTGTCTCTTGTCATTTTTAACATTTTTGACACTTTTTTCGTGAAATGGTAGGGGTACTTATGTACCCCCTTACCATTTCACACAGGGGGGGGGCCGGGATCTGGGGGTCACCTTGTTAAAGGGGGCTTCCAGATTCCGATAAGCCCCCCGCCCGCAGACCCCCACAACCACCGGCCAGGGTTGTGGGGATGAGGCCCTTGTCCTCATCAACATGGGGACAAGGTGTTTTGGGGGGCTACCCCAAAGCACCCTCCCAATGTTGAGGGCATGTGGCCTGGTACGGTTCAGGAGGGAGGGGGGGGCCGCACTCTTGTCCCCCCCTCTTTTCCTGCGGCCTGCCAGGTTGCGTGCTCGGATAAGGGTCTGGTATGGATTTTTGGGGGGACCCCACGCCGTTTTTTTTTTTTTTTTTGGTGCGGGGTTCCCCTTAAAATCCATACCAGACCTGAAGGGTCTGGTATGGAATTTAGGGGGAACCCCACGTCATTTTTTTTTTAAAATTTTGGCCGGGGTTCCCCTTAATATCCATACCAGACCTGAAGGGCCTGGTATGGAATTTAGGGGGACCCCCACGTCATTTTTTTTTTTTAATTTTGGTTCGGGGTTCCCCTTTGGGGAATTCCCATGCCGTTTTTATCAATGAACTTCTATGTGTATTGTCGGCAATGCAATAGCCGCGGGTAGTTTTAAATGAGTTTTTTCCTTCAAAATGTCATTTTGCTGTCAGACTGTTCTAAACACAGGAAACATGCGCCCCTTTACAGGCACACTATAGACACCCCCCAGGTACGAAATTTAAAGGGATATTACACTTTTATTGTTTGACTTTAAGCATTATTAAAATCACTGCTCCTGAAAAAACGGCCGTTTTTAAAACTTTTTTTTGCATTGATCCATGTCCCCTGGGGCAGGACCCAGGTCCCCAAACACTTTTTATGACAATAACTTGCATATAAGCCTTTAAAATTAGCACTTTTGATTATTCATGTTCGTGTCCCATAGACTTTAACGGTGTTCGCATGTTCGAACGAACTTTTTTCCTGTTCGCATGTTCTGGTGCGAACCGAACAGGGGGGTGTTCGGCTCATCCCTACTGATCACCAATGTAAGGAACATTCTTCTCACTGATCACCAATGTAAGGAACATTCTTCCCACTATTTATTTAATCCATATTGAGCACTATATTTGATTGGCTGCTTCTGCTTGGCACACACGCACAATCACAATCACGCACATGATGATGAAGTCAGGCCTAAGCAGAAGCAAACAGCCAATCAAATATAGTGCTCAATATGGATTCAATAAATATGCATAGCCATAGATATCATAAATGACTACAGGAGATAACCAGAGACTGGGGATGCGACTACAGGAGATAACCAGACTGCAAATGCGACTACAGGAGATGACCAGACTGGGGATGTGACTACAGGAAATAACCAAAGACTGCGAATGCAACTACAGGAAATAACCAGACTGTGAATGCGACTACAGGAAATAACCAAAGACTGGGGATGCGACTACAGGAAATAACCAGACTGCGAATGCGACTACAGGAGATAACCAGAGACTGCGACTGCAACTACAGGAAGTAACCAGAGACTGCGAATGCAACTACAGGAAGTAACCAGAGACTGCAAATGCGACTACAGGAAATAACCAGAGACTGCGAATGCAACTACAGGAAGTAACCAGAGACTGCGAATGCGACTACAGGAGATAAACAGAGACTGCGAATGCGACTATAGGAGATGACCAGACTGCGAATGCGACTACAGGAAATAACCAGACTGCGACTATAGGAGATGACCAGACTGCGAATGCGACTACAGGAAATAACCAGACTGCGACTGCGACTATAGGAGATGACCAGACTGCGAATGCGACTACAGGAAATAACCAGACTGCGAATGCGACTACAGGAAATAACCAGACTGCGAATGCGACTACAGGAGATAACCAGAGACTGCGAATGCGACTATAGGAAATAACCAGAGACTGCGAATGCGACTACAGGAAATAACCAGACTGCGAATGCGACTACAGGAAATAACCAGACTGCGAATGCGACTACAGGAGATAACCAGAGACTGTGAATGTGACTACAGGAGATAACCAGACTGCGAATGCGACTAAAGGAAATGACCAGGTAGCCAGTTTTAAAATGTAAACTTTCAGCAATGCACAGCTATACAGGGGGGTAAACAACATTTCGAGGGATGGTTTAGCAAAAAAAAAAAAAAAAAAAAAAAAAAAAAAAAAAAAAGGGGTCTACAGGCCGTTTATATAATGTAGGCAGAAGGACCTACCTGACCATTCGGGCTCACCTCCCGCTCTCAGAGGTCCGGGGGCGGAGCTTTCGTCGGTAGGGGGCGGAGCTTTCGTCGGGGAAAAGGGGCGGAGCTTTTGTCGGGGAAAAGGGGCGGGGCTTTCGTCGGGGAAAAGGGGCGGGGCTTTCGTTGGTAGGGGCGGGGATTTCTGTGGTCCAGAGCGGAGCTCTCAGAAGTGCAGGAGAGACGCTCAGACTACATGAGGAGGGGCGGGGCAGGGCAGGGTCAGAGCGTCAGTGGAGCTCCCTGCCCCGCCCCTCCCTGCTGACAGAGCCTCTCTCAGCCTAAGCCGAGGTCTGCTAGGTCCTAGGCTTAAGAGCAAACAACAGCTCACAATCCATGTTAAAGCACATGAATGATGCACGGCTACCGTTAAACATCTCTGGCATCACCACAAAAGGCTCAGGACATGCTGGTTCCGGGGCTGGGCATACTGTGACTTTAAATAACATAACTTCTTGCTGCAGCTCCGAAACGGTCTTGCGCAGGCTGGAGACTTGCAGAGCAAAGGAGGTGAGCATCCTGTACATCTCTGCGAACTCCATGTTGGTCAGTTCATTATGTAAGGACTTACCTAGGTTGGATTCCATGGCACAGAGATGTACACTCACCCTTGCAAATACACACAGCCCACGGTAACAAAGAGATAAGCTACCTGGGCTGTGAATCTGTGCACGGGGGCTTGACAGGAATTTGCCAAAGGATTGTTCAGGTAAAGCTGTAGTCAGGGATTTCAGAAGTCAGAATAAACGATAAACAAGCCAGGGTCAGTCTTCTAACATTGTAAATTGAACACAGGAACACTGGAATACTTAGGCAAAACAAGAGACACAGGAACCTTTGGCAATGATAGAGACAAGAGACAATGAACTGACAAAGGCAGTGTTTTGTACCCAGCTGATTAGGTAACCTGCCTCAGCTGATCCAGTGAGTGACAGGTACTGATTGCAAGGAAAGATCTAGAGAAAAGCCCTCAGTACTTTCTACAGAACTATGCAAAGCTGGAAAGCAGGACTGAGGTGTGGCTCAAAGGCAAAGTAACAGGAGCACTAAACAGGCAGTCATAGGTTCAATACCTCTTTGAGCCACTTGGGGTGTGACCAGGCCTGACTGTCTGCATGGCATGGCAGGGACTGTGACAGTCAAATGCTGTCCCTAATGACATTATATTTCACAGGGAGGGACTGCAATGGAGTGTAAGGTTTCTCATCTGCCCCATCAAAATCTCCTCCTTCTTGGTTCAAGAAGGTTGGGGTGCTATTTTCCACAGTTTTCTGCAGTAACTTCTTCAGACAAGGTAGAGTGCAACAAACCATCAGACCGAGGGTGACCAAAATGATGAAAACAGCTATTTCTACTGTATTTGGGCTAAAATATTTTTCCACCCGCTCATCCAGCTAAAATGTTGGTCCAATGGGTCTAAGATACCTGAATTCTTCTTCAGCTCTACTGATAGGCTTTCCAACTTTTTGATGGTCAGGGTGACCTTACCATTTGGACCGGTGTTGTCAGGGATGTATGTACAGCATGTCCCTGTACCTTCTATTATTTTACAAACACCCCCCTTCTCCGCTAAAATCATGTCCAAGGCCATTCTATTCTGAAATGTCATGTAAGATGTGGGGGCTAATTGGTCAGCAATCCCCTGTAGGGCATCTCTGGTGTAATTCACAAACCACTGCTGGTTGTAACATATGCAATTTATCCAGTCTACATTTTTGTTGACAGTGATTATAGGAATCAGAGACTCAAAACCTTCCTTTACTTGGCCTCAGGCTTTAAACTCATCTGGGAACCCCCTTGTTTCCCCTATGGCATCTATATACACATGTGGGTCAAAAACAGTAGTTGGTGTGTTCCTGTATCTAATTCAGGATCTGGAATGAAAGAAAACACCTGGGCACGCATTTGGGTTAATTCTCGTAATAATGCAGTTATACAGTTAGTCAACACTAGGGATGAGCTGAACACCCCCTGTTAAGGTTCGCACCAGAACATGCGAACAGGAAAAAAGTTTGTTCGAACATGCGAACACCGTTAAAGTCTATGGGACACGAACATGAATAATCAAAAGTGCTAATTTTAAAGGCCTATATGCAAGTTATTGTCATAAAAAGTGTTTGGGGACCTGGGTCCTGCCCCAGGGGACATGGATCAATGCAAAAAAAGTTTTAAAAAGGGCCGTTTTTTCAGGAGCAGTGATTTTAATAATGCTTAAAGTCAAACAATAAAAGTGTAATATCCCTTTAAATTTTGTAGTTGGGGGGTGTCTATAGTATGCCTGTAAAGGGGCGCATGTTTCCCGTGTTTAGAACAGTCTACCAGCAAAATGACATTTCAAAGAAAAAAAGACATTTAAAACTACTTGCGGCTATTGCATTGCCGGTCCAAAAATACACATAAAAGTTAATTGATAAAAACGGCATGGGAATTCCCCACAGGGGAACCTGAACCAAAATTAAAAAAAAAAAAGTCTGGTATGGATATTAAGGGGAACCCCGGCCAAAATGAAAAAAAAAAAATGACGTGGGGGTCCCCCAAAATTTCACACCAGACCTTTCAGGTCTGGTATGGATTTTAAGGGGAACCCCGTGCCAAAATTTAAAAAAAAAATGGCGTGGGGTCCAAATCCATACCATACCCTTATCCGAGCACACAACCTGGCAGGCCGCAGGAAAAGAGGGGGGATGAGAGAGCGCCCCCCCTCCTGAACCGTACCAGGCCACATGCTCTCAACATTGGGAGGGTGCTTTGGGGTAGCCCCCCAAAACACCTTGTCCCCATGTTGATGAGGACAAGGGCCTCATCCCCACAACCCTGGCCGGTGGTTGTGGGGGTCTGCGGGCGGGGGGCTTATCGGAATCTAGAAGCCCCCTTTAACAAGGGGACCCCCTCCCCCCCTGTGTGAAATGGTAAGGGGGTACAAAAGTACCCCTACCATTTCACTAAAAAACTGTCAAAAATGTTAAAAATGACAAGAGACAGTTTTTGACAATTCCTTTATTTAAATGCTTCTTCTTTCTTCTATCTTCCTTCATCTTCTTCTTCTTCTGGTTCTTCTGGCTCTTCTGGTTCTTCCTCCGGTGTTCTCGTCCAGCATCTCCTCCGCGGCGTCTTCTATCTTCTTCTCCTCGGGCCGCTCCGCACCCATGGCATGGGGGGAGGCTCCCGCTCTTCTCTTCATCTTCTTCTCTTCTTCATCTTCTTCTCTTCTTCTCTTCTTCATCTTCTTCTCTGGGCCGCTCCGCATCCATGCTGGCATGGAGGGAGGCTCCCGCTGTGTGACGCGTCTCCTCTTCTGACGGTTCTTAAATAACGGGGGGACAGGGCCACCTGGTGACCCTGCCCCCCTCTGACGCACGGTGACTTGACGGGACTTCCCTGTGATGTCACGGGGAATGCCACAGGGAAGTCCCGTCATGTCCTGTGCGTCAGAGGGGGCGGGGTCACCGGGTGGCCCCGCCCCCCCTTATTTAAGAACCGTCAGAAGAGGAGACGCGTCACACAGCGGGAGTCTCCCTCCAGGCCAGCACGGATGCGGAGCGGCCCGCAGAAGAAGATGAAGAAGAGAAGAAGATGAAGAGAAGAGCGGGAGCCTCCCCCCATGCCATGGGTGTGGAGCGGCCCGAGGAGAAGAAGATAGAAGACGCCGCGGAGGAGATGCTGGATGAGAACACTGGAGGAAGTACCAGAAGTACCGGAAGAACCAGCAGAAGAAGAAGATGAAGGAAGATAGAAGATAGAAGAAAGAAGAAGCATTTAAATAAAGGAATTGTCAAAAACTGTCTCTTGTCATTTTTAACATTCTTGACAGTTTTTTAGTGAAATGGTATCCATAGCACACACCAGACCCTTATCCGAGCACACAACCTGGCAGGCTGCAGGAAAAGAGGGGGGATGAGAGAGCGCCCCCCCTCCTGAACCGTACCAGGCCACATGCTCTCAACATTGGGAGGGTGCTTTGGGGTAGCCCCCCAAAACACCTTGTCCCCATGTTGATGAGGACAAGGGCCTCATCCCCACAACCCTGGCCGGTGGTTGTGGGGGTCTGCGGGCGGGGGGCTTATCGGAATCTAGAAGCCCCCTTTAACAAGGGGACCCACAGATCCCGGCCCTTCCCCCCGTGTGAAATGGTAAGGGGGTACAAAAGTACCCCTACCATTTCACTAAAAAACTGTCAAAAATGTTAAAAATGACAAGAGACAGTTTTTGACAATTCCTTTATTTAAATGCTTCTTCTTTCTTCTATCTTCCTTCATCTTCTTCTTCTTCTTCTGGTTCTTCTGGCTCTTCTGGTTCTTCCTCCGGTGTTCTCGTCCAGCATCGGAGGAGATGCTGGACGAGAACACTGGAGGAAGTACCAGAAGTACCGGAAGAACCAGAAGAAGAAGAAGATGAAGGAAGATAGAAGATAGAAGAAAGAAGAAGCATTTAAATAAAGGAATTGTCAAAAACTGTCTCTTGTCATTTTTAACATTTTTGACAGTTTTTTAGTGAAATGGTAGGGGCACTTTTGTACCCCCTTACCATTTCACACAGGGGGGGAGGGCCGGGATCCGGGGATCCCCTTGTTAAAGGGGGCTTCTAGATTCCGATAAGCCCCCCGCCCGCAGACCCCCACAACCACCGGCCAGGGTTGTGGGGATGAGGCCCTTGTCCTCATCAACATGGGGACAAGGTATTTTGGGGGGCTACCCCAAAGCACCCTCCCAATGTTGAGGGCATGTGGCCTGGTACGGTTCAGGAGGGGGGGGCGCTCTCTCATCCCCCCCTCTTTTCCTGCGGCCTGCCAGGTTGCGTGCTCGGATAAGGGTCTGGTATGGATTTTTGGGTTCCCCTGTGGGGAATTCCCATGCCGTTTTTATCAATGAACTTTTATGTGTATTGTCAGACCGGCAATGCAATAGCCGCGAGTAGTTTTAAATGGCTTTTTTTTCCTTTGAAATGTCATTTTGCTGTCAGACTGTTCTAAGCACAGGAAACATGCGCCCCTTTACAGGCATACTATAGACACCCCCCAGCTACGAAATTTAAAGGGATATTACACTTTTATTGTTTGACTTTAAGCATTATTAAAATCACTGCTCCTGAAAAAACGGACGTTTTTAAAACTTTTTTTTGCATTGATCCATGTCCCCTGGGGCAGAACCCAGGTCCCCAAACACTTTTTATGACAATAACTTGCATATAAGCCTTTAAAATTAGCACTTTTGATTTCTCCCATAGACTTTTAAAGGGTGTTCCGCGGCATTCGAATTTGCCACGAACACCCCAAATTGTTCGCTGTTTGGCGAACTTGCGAACAGCCGATGTTTAAGTCGAACTCGAAGCTCATCCCTAGTCAACACATCAGACTGCAATTATAACTGCTGTGGAAAATAACAACCAAGTCTAGGGGCTGAACCAAACAAAATCTCGTAAGGGGATAGGGAGTGTTCTCCCCTTGGTGTGAATCTGATGCTGAACAGGGCAATGGGCAGACTGTCCGGCCAGCTCATACTAGTCTCGTGGGCCAATTTGAGCATTTGGGTTTTCTAGGTGCCATTCATTCTTTCTACCTTCCCGCTACTCTGGGGGTGGTAGGGTGTGTGAAACTACTAAGGCATACTCAAATCGTCCACTCTTTGGCATTTGGATTTGTTCAATTTGTATCCGCTGGAAAGGGTACAAGGGCTTTGCCAGGTGTTTCTGTGGCATCTTTTTTGTGTGTCCCTGGTTACACTTTGCACAAATGGTGCATGACTTACAGAAGTTGCTAATCAGTGGAGTGATTCCTGGTGCTACATAGTATTTGTTAATGAGGGAATTCATAAGAGTCTTTGACAGATGGGCAGTTCTATGTGCCCATTGTACCACAGCCGTGTACATATTCCTGGGCAAACAAGGTTTCATGTTGCACTCGAATAGTCCATCCCTGAGTTCATGCACCATTTGTGCAAAGTGGTTACACTTTGCACAAATGGTGCATGACTTACAGAAATTGCTAATAAGTGAAGTGATTCCTGGTGCTACATAGTATTTGTTAATGAGGGAATTCATAAGAGTCTTTGACAGATGGGCAGCTCCATGTGCCCATTGTACCACAGCCGGGTACATATTCCTGGGCAAACAAGGTTTCTTTTTGCACTCGAATAGTCCATCCCTGAGGGTTGCTCCCCTCCGCTTCCTGCTTTGCTTTTCATCTGGACTTGCTGCTTCCTGTAGTTCTTTCAGATAAACTCTGTTCACTGGGAGAGTCTGTAAGGCAAGCACAGGGTGGTCTTCTACCACCCTGCTTTCCACTTCCCATGGACTGCTGGCTGCCTGTTTGGCAGCTGAATCAGCTAGGTGATTTCCTCGGGTTTCCTTCAATTTAGTTTGCCATGTGCTTTTACTTTCAGAATAGCCACTTGGGTTAGGAGAAGTAAGCCGTCCATCAGGTCTTTGATAGCTGAACTGTGTTTCACAGGTGTTCCTGCGGCTGTCAAGAATCCTCTGGCCTTCTAGATAACACCAAAGTCATGGGCAATGCCGAAAGCATATCTTGGATCTGTAAGGATGTTGACTCTTTTTCCCTCTGCCAGTTTACATGCTGTAGTGAGTGCTTGTAGCTCTGCCTCCTGTGCAGACATCACTGGTGGTAAAGCTTCAGCTTGTAGAACCGTGTTTTCAGTGGTGACCGCGTATCCTGTGTGGTATTTGCCTTGTTCCTCAGCAAATCGGGAGCAATCAACAAAAAGTGTTAGGTCTGGATTCATCAGGGGTATTTTACTCAAGGTGGGGGGATGTGTGGTTTCCAGCCGCATTAATTCAAAGCAGTCATGGGGTGACAAGTCAGGATTCGGTGGCTCCTCCTTTATCCCCCCCCTCTGGAAGTGAAAGAAGGGCGGAAGGGTTCAGTGTTTGACAACATAATAGAGTAATGTTGTCCAGTAGAAGGAGGGTGCATTGGAGTCTCAAATGTCTGGCAGTGGACAGATGTTTCGGCTGGATCTGGTTGAGTATGAGAGCAATGTCATGGGGAGCAAGCAGAATGAGGAAATGTCTGAGGACTAAGTCTGAAGTTTTGTCAAGCAAGGCTTGTGCAGCAAAGACAGCTCGCAGACACGATGGACCTCCTTTTGCTACCGCAGCCAGCCGACAGGAATAATATCCTATGGGACGTAGGCGGTTGCCGTGTGATTGGGTGAGTACACCTGCAGCATGTCCCAGACGTTCGGATACAAAGAGCTTGTAGTTTTCGTAGTCTGGGAGCCCTAAAGCCGGAGCTGATGAAATGGCTTGTTTAAGGGCCTCGAAGTTGGACATTGCCTCTGAGGACATTTGGAAGTGGTCAGACTTCAGGGCATCATAAAGGGGTTGCATCAGTATGGAGGCTTCCGGAATCCCTGCTCTACTATAGGAGATCAGCCCGAGGAAGGCATGAAGGGGCTTCTGACCTTGTGGCAGTGGAATGTTTGAGACTGTTTTCACTCTGTCTCTTGTCAGGTGTCTTTTACTGTGGGACAGACAGTGTCCAAGAAAAATGACAGATGTTGAGCACTACTGCAATTTGGGTTTTGAGGCTTTGCAACTCTGGTTGGCGAGATAGCACAACAGGCTTTCTGAGGTGAGCAGTGGGTAAGTCATCTGCGCAGAGGAGAAGGTCGTCAACATATTGGAGGAGAATCACTTCCGGGTGATCCTTTTGCCATGTGTCAGGGATGGTAGGTTTTGCAAACTGGCTTGGAGAGTTCTGTTTCCCTTGTGGCATAACTGTGCAGGTATATTGTTGTTTTTCATGGGTAAATGCAAAAAGGTACCAGCAGGAGGGCTGAAGGGGGACACTGAAGAATGCGTTTGCAAGGTCCACCACTGTGAAGTTAACTGCTCGGAGGTCCTGGACTAGGGATGAGCCGAACACCCCCCTGTTTGGTTTGCACCAGAACATGCGAACAGGAAAAAAATTTGTTCGAACACGCGAACACCGTTAAAGTCTATGGGACACGAACATGAATAATAAAAAGTGCTAATTTTAAAGGCTTATATGCAAGTTATTGTCATAAAAAGTGTTTGGGGACCTGGGTCCTGCCCCAGGGGACATGGATCAATGCAAAAAAAGTTTTAAAAACTGCCTTTTTTCGGGAGCAGTGATTTTAATAATGCTTAAAGTGAAACAATAAAAGTGTAATAATCCTTTAAATTTCGTATCTGGGGGGTGTCTATAGTATGCCTGTAAAGGGGTGCATGTTTCCTGTGTTTAGAACAGTCTGACAGCAAAATGACATTTCAAAGGAAAAAAAGTCATTTAAAACTACTCGCGGCTATTAATGCATTGCAGGTCCGACAATACACATAGAAGTTCACTGATAAAAACGGCATGGGAATTCCCCACAGGGGAACCCCGAACCAAAATTTAAAAAAAAAATGACATGGGGGGTCCCCCTAAATTCCATACCAGGCCCTTCAGGTCTGGTATGGATATTAAGGGGAACCCCGGCGAAAATTTAAAAAAAATTACGTGGGGGTCCCCCTAAATTCCATAAAAGGCCCTTCAGGTCTGGTCTGGATATTAAGGGGAACCCCGTGCCAAAATTTAAAAAAAAAAACGGCGTGGGGTCCCCCCAAAAATCCATACCAGACCCTTATCCGAGCACACAACCTGGCAGGCTGCAGGAAAAGAGGGGGGATGAGAGAGCGCCCCCCCTCCTGAACCGTACCAGGCCACATGCTCTCAACATTGGGAGGGTGCTTTGGGGTAGCCCCCCAAAACACCTTGTCCCCATGTTGATGAGGACAAGGGCCTCATCCCCACAACCCTGGCCGATGGTTGTGGGGGTCTGCGGGCGGGGGGCTTATCGGAATCTAGAAGCCCCCTTTAACAAGGGGACCCCCAGATCCCGGCCCTCCCCCCCTGTGTGAAATGGTAAGGGGGTACAAAAGTGCCCCTACCATTTAACTAAAAAACTGTCAAAAATGTTAAAAATTACAAGAGACAGTTTTTGACAATTCCTTTATTTAAATGCTTCTTCTTTCTTCTTTCTTCTATCTTCTATCTTCCTTCATCTTCTTCTTCTTCTGGTTCTTCTGGTACTTCTGGTTCTTCCTCCGGTGTTCTTGTCCTGCATCTCCTCCGTGGCGTCTTCTTCCCTTCTTCTCCTCGGTCCGCACCGCATCCATGGCATGGAGGGAGGCTCCCGCTCTTCTCTTTATTTTCTTCTCTTCTTCATCTTCTTCTCCGGGCCGCTCCACATACATGGTGGCATGGAGGGAGGCTCCCGCTGTGTGACGCTTCTCCCCTTCTGACGGTTCTTAAATAACCGGCCACCTGGTGACCCCGCCCCCTCTGACACACAATGACTTGACGGGACTTCCCTGTGGCGTCACGGGGAATGCCGCAGGGAAGTCCCGTCATGTCCCCATGCGTCAGACATGACCCCGCCCCCGTTATTTAAGAACCGTCAGACAAGGAGAAGCGTCACACAGCGGGAGCCTCCCTCCATGCCACCATGGATGAGGAGCAGCCCGGAGAAGAAGATGAAGAAGAGAAGAAGATGAAAAAAGAGAAGAAGATGAAGAGAAGAGCGGGAGCCTCCCTCAATGCCATGGATGCGGAGCGGCCCGAGGAGAAGAAGGGAAGAAGACGCCGCAGAGGAGATACTGGACGAGAACACCGGAGGAAGAACCAGAAGTACCAGAAGAACCAGAAGAAGAAGAAGATGAAGGAAGATAGAAAATAGAAGAAAGAAGAAGCATTTAAATAAAGGAATTGTCAAAAACTGTCTCTTGTCATTTTTAACATTTTTGACAGTTTTTTAGTGAAATGGTAGGCTTACCATTTCACACAGGGGAGAGGGCCGGGATCTGGGGGTCCCCTTGTTAAAGGGGGCTTCCGGATTCCAATAAGCCCCCCGCCCTCAGACCCCTACAATCACCGGCCAGGGTTGTGGGGATGAGGCCCTTGTCCTCATCAACATGGGGACAAGGTGTTTTGGGTGGCTACCCCAAAGCATCCTCCCAATGTTGAGGGCATGTGGCCTGGTACAGTTCAGGAGGAGGGGGGCCACTCTCTCGTCCCCCCTTCTTTTCCTGCGGCCTGCCAGGTTGCATGCTCAGATAAGGGTCTGGTATAGATTTTTGGGGGGACCCCACGCCGTTTTTTTTTTTAATTTTGGCCGGGGTTCCCCTTAATATCCATACCAGACCTGAAGGGCCTGGTATGGAATTTAGGGGGACCCCCCACATAATTTTTTTTTTTAATTTTGGTTCGGGGTTCCCCTGTGGGGGAATTCCCATGCCTTTTTTATCAATGAACTTCTATGTGTATTGTCGGACCGGCAATGCATTAATAGCCGCGAGTAGTTTTAACCTGTTGCCGCCCGCCCACCGTCATATGACGGCGGAGCGGTGCGGCTCTTGTTCTGGGCCGCCGTCATATGACGGCGGCTGGTTTACACAGGGCATGCGCGCGATCGCGGGCGCGCAGCCCTGCTCTGTCGGCTTCGCCGTGTCCCCAGGACACAGCGCGTCACCGACAGGGGTGAACAGCCATTGGGCATAGCTGTTCACCATGTGATTGGCCGCGATTACGTCACAGCCGATCACAAAGGGTATTCCCGCTTTAGACCGCGCATGCGCGCGATCGGGAGCGCGCAGTGCGGTCACGTCGGTGGCGGCGTCTTCCCAGGAACACTGCTCGTCACCGACAAGGGTAAACAGCCAATGGCTGGTGGCTGTTTACCACGTGAACGGCTGTGATCCATTCACAGCCGATCACTAACTGTAAACATAGACCGGTTACTAGCTATCACCGGCTCTTCTCTCCTCACACACCTTTTCCAGTGTGAGGAGAGAAGAGCCAGGAGCAGTGAGTGACCGATCTATGTGTGTTCTGTAGTGTACTGCACCAACACCACAAAGAGAACCTGTCACATTGCCCCCCCCCCCCCAATTACAGCTGTCACCCAACAGTCACCACATCAGTACTTATAAAAGTGCACCTGTCACCCATCAGTGCCCACAAAGTGCACCTGTCACCCGTCAGTGCCCACTAAGTGCACCTGTCACCCGTCAGTGCCCACTAAGTGCACCTGTCACCCGTCAGTGCCCACAAAGTGCACCTGTCACCCGTCAGTGCCCACAAAGTGCACCTGTCACCATCAGAGACTGCCGTCAGCGGTGCACCTGTCACCCTTCAGTGACCATCATCAGTGACCGCCATCAGTGACCGTCGTCAGTGACCCATCCGTGACCCTCATCTGTCACCTATCAGTCCAATAAAGTGCACCAGTCACCATCAGAGACTGCCATCAGTGACTGTCAACCGTTACCAGTCACCCACCAGTGACCGTCGCACGTCACCGATCACCTGTCGCCCATCAGTGACCGTCATCGATCACCTGTCACCCATCAGTGACCGTCACCTGTCACCCATCACCTGTCGCCCATCAGTAACCGTAATTTGTCACCTGTCACACAGCCCATCAGAAAAAATGTCCAAAAGATTTTATACAAGTGAGGAAGCGTTCCAGATCCTCTCCATGACTGATGAGAGCAGCGGGGAGCTCTCATCAGATTCAAATGCCAATTCCTGTGAATCAAATTCAGCATTTGAACCGATCAAAAGTAGTGGATCGGCAAACGATTCAGAGGAAGAATGGATCCCTCCTAAAAGAGCACGGTGCTCTGGAAACCAGGCAACCACCAGCAATATACCCCAGGATCAAATTCCCAGTACTAGCGCTGCTGTCAGCGATAGACCCCAAAACCAAAGGCCCAGTCCTAGAGCTGCCGCCAGTGAAAGGCCACAAGAAATGCCCAGTACTAGCACTTCCGCAGCATCACGCCCAAATGCCAGCACAGGAACTCCAACTACCAGCACTGGAGTGCCAGGTCCCCCAAGAGCCAGGGCCGCTACATATCTCCCAGAAGGTCTTGCCAATCCAACATGGCTGCCTTCCGACTCAGGATCAGCAAGAATTCCCCCTTTCACGGCACAGCCAGGTGTGCAGGCCAATATCCAAAATTTTTCTGCAATTGATTGTTTTAATTTATTTTTGCCCAACACTTTGCTGCAACTCATCGTGGACCAGACCAATTTATATGCCCAGCAGCATATTGCCAACAACCCCCAATCTTCTTACGCCCGTCCATTCGAGTGGAAGGATTTGACTCTGGAGGAGTTCAAAATGTTTATGGGCCTCACCATAAACATGGGGCTTACAAAAAAAAATGAAGGACATGCCTATTGGTCCACCCACCCCATTCACCACATGCCCATTTACTCTTCTGTAATGCCCAGGTCCCGATACGAAATGATAATTCGCTTCCTTCATTTCAATGATAACACCCAGTGCCCTCCCCGCAATCATCCAAATTACGATAAATTATATAAACTTCGCCCACTCATTAATTTCTTTTCCCAACAATTTGCAGAACTCTATGTCCCCGATAAGCATATATGTGTAGATGAGACCCTGGTACCCTTTTCTGGCCGGCTAGGAATAAAACAATACATTCCTAGCAAAAGGGCCAAATACGGAGTGAAATTTTATAAGCTTTGCGAGAGAGTCACGGGATATCTGTATGCGTTCCGCATATACGAAGGAAGAGATTCCCAGCTCCAGCCCCCTGAGTGCCCGGCCTACATGGGCACAACTGGTAAAATTGTATGGGACCTGGCCTACCCACTGCTGAAGAAAGGTTACCACATATACCTGGATAACTTTTATACCAGCCTGCCCCTTTTCAAACACCTATACCTCGCACAAACCCTGGCTTGTGGAACCTCCAGAAAGAATAGAAAGGGCTTCCCACAAGCCATAGTAAACAAGAAATTGCAAAGGGGAGAAAGAGCAACTTTGAGATGCAACGAAGTGCTGGCCTTGAGGTGGAAGGATACCAGGAATGTGTACATGATGTCCACCATCCATGACGACACTACAGTTGAAGTTCAGAGAAGACGAGGTCCCATTGTAAAGCCAAAATGTGTACAAGATTACAATCTGTACATGGGGGGGGTGGATTTCAACGACCAAATGCTTCAGCCCTATTTAGCAATATGGAGGTCCCGTTTCTGGTACAAGAAAGTAGCACTCTATTTAATTCATTTAGCCATTTATAATGCCTACATAATTTACACCAAATCCACCGAAAGCCCTGCGCACTTCCTAAAATTCATTGAAGAAGTTGTCACGTGCCTCATCTACCATCAAAGACCCCCCCAGAAAACCTTTGCTCTGATGCTGTAAGCCGACTGCATGAACGCCACTTCCCGGACCACATTCCCCCATCTGAAGCAGGCCGAAGACGCCAAAAAAGATGTCGAGTATGCAGCAGTAAAGGATTTTGAAGAGATACCAGCTACCATTGTTCCCAGTGTCCCCTTGAACCCGGCCTTTGCATTGGTGAATGCTTCAGACTATATCACACATCCCTTAAATATTAGCCCATATTCTTAACCACTTCCCCATTTTCATGATCTGTGCTGACCATTTCCCATGCTTCCTCAAATAACCATTCCACTGCCTTCTATGTGAACTGACCCTGGCCTGTTTTTTGACTATGCCTCTGCCAACCGTTTGGACTGCTTACATGTGAACCGACCCTGGTCTGTTTTACCAACTACGCTTCTGCCTACTGTTTGGACTGCTTTCATGTGAACTGACCCTGGCCTGTTTTACCAACTATGCTTCTGCCTAATGTTTGGACTGCTTACATGTGAACTGACCATGGCCTGTTTTACCAACTACGCTTCTGCCTACCACTTGGACTGCTTGCACGTTATCTGACCCTGGCCTGTTTTATGGACTTTGCTTTTGCCTACCGCTTGGACTGATCTGTTGCCCTGCTACTGTAGGACACAGGGGTCTCACATGTGAGGGGCTCCAGAAATGTTTTTCTGGATGGAGAAAACAATTTTTTTGTTGTCTCCAGGTTTCGTAATTTCTGGATTAGGGTCTGGAGTCCGGAGGCTTCATAGAGATTTGGGTGGGTCGAAGCCTCTACCCCTGTGCTCCTGTGCACAGGTCTTACCTGATTGCGGCCCTCAGCCTGCTGCTGACTTACTGCCACCATCCCCCTGCCTGCAGCATAAACTGACCACATCTCTGCCTGCTACCTGGACTATGGAAATAATTAGCTGTAGCAAGAGGCAGTATGTTTATGAAGGGCTGGAGAGCGGTACAATAATGAGTGCAGGGAGGTAACGGTGTACCAGGACCAATATTATGGCTGTGTTGGCTGTCTCTGCCTGGACAATTTCTATGGACAAATACTTTGGCTGTGCTGACGATATCCTTGTGCTGACTATAGACAATATTCCTGCCTGCTGCCTGGATAATTACTATTGTTGCTAAGCACATCCCTGCCTGCTGCCTGCTGTCTGCACCAATTCTCTCCTCTGGGGACACTACTAAAACCACAGGTAATACTTTTTTTTTACCCTTTCCTCAATAGAATTTATTTTGGAGTGTAATTTTTGGTATGTAAATGCAATGTGTTAGAAATATAAGGGCCTTCAAAAATAATAGGTTGTCAGGAAATTAGATGTATAATTTATGCTTGTAGAACGCCTGAAGGTGCTACTTCAATGGTGGGCCTCTGTATGTGGTCAGGCTGTGTAAAAGTCTCACACATGTGGTATTGCCATACTCAGGAGGAGTAGCAGAATGTATTTTGGGGTGTCATTTTTGCTATGTACATGCTATGCGTTGGAAATATCTTAAAAATGGATTATACATTGCGGTGTCTGCTTTCCAAAATGGGGTCATTTTGTGGGCGTTTCCATTGTCCTGGGGCTCCAGGGCCTTCAAAACTGTAATAGGTGGTTGAGAAATGAGATGTGTAATTTATGCTTGTAGAACGCCTGAAGGTGCTACATGCCTGGCGGGCCTCTATATGTGGCCAGGCTGTGTAAAAGCCTCACACATGTGGTATCGCCATACTCAGGAGGAGTATCGGAATGTATTTTGGGGTGTCATTTTTGCTATGTACATGCTATGCTTTGGAAATATCTTAAAAATGGACAACTTTGTAGAAAAAAAATGCGTTTTCATTTTTTTTCCACATTTTCCAAAAACTTCTGGAAAAAAATGAACAGTTCAAAAGACTCATTATGCCTCATAGATTATACGTTGGGGTGTCTGCTTTCCAAAATGGGGTCATTTTGTGGGCGTTTCCATTTTCCTGGGGCTCCAGGGCCTTCAAAACTGTAATAGGTGGTTGAGAAATGAGATATGTAATTTATGCTCCTAGAATGCCTGAAGATGCTACTTCTCTGGCGGGCCTCTGTATGTGGCCAGGCTGTGTAAAAGTCTCACACATGTGGTATCGCTGTACTCAGGAGGAGTAGCAGAATGTATTTTGGAGTGTCATTTTTGCTATGTACATGCAATGTGTTGGAAATATATTAAAAATGGACAACTTTGTGGAAAAAAAAATGCGTTTTCATTTTTTTTCCACATTTTCCAAAAACTTCTGGAAAAAAATGAACCTTTCAAAACACTCATTATGCCTCATAGATTATACGTTGGGGTGTCTGCTTTCCAAAATGGGGTCATTTTGTGGATATTTGTACTTTCCTGGCTTGTTAGAGCCCATTCACACAGGGGCAACTTTGGATCCGACTTCAAGTCGCCCCAAGTCGCCCCTAGTCGCCTCAAGTCGCGCTACACGAAAAAATCAATGTAAGTGAATGGATCCGTCTTAATGCACACTACTGCAGTAGCTCCGACTTCAGAAAAGGTTCCTGTACTACTTCAATCCGACTTGAAGGCAACTTGTACCCATTGATTTCAATGGAAGTTGCCTCCAAGTCTGATCACTGTTCATACTGAGGCAACTTTACAGGAAGCAGAAAAGAAACAGAAAGTAATTTCCTCCACTAAACAGCCAGCCCCCTCCTTCTCACACACAGCTGATAAGCTCTGATTGGCCACTTGTAAAGTTCCCTGTCCTGGAGGCGACTTCAAGATGTATTGTAAATTGACCCAAGTCGTGCTGTGATTCATACTCAAGTCGTGTCCAAGTTGCCTCCCAAAGTCGTTCTGGAAGTCGTGTTGCCCCTGTGTGAATGGGCTCTAAGTGTCTCATGAAATTAGATAAGTCTTCAGTACATCAGGTGTGATCAGGTGTGATCAGGTGTGATCAATTTTCAATGATTTGCACCATAGCTTGTAGACTCTATAACTTTCACAAAAAACAAATAATATACACTAATTAGGGTTATTTTTACCAAAGATATGTAGTCGTGTAAATTTTGGCCAAAATTTATGAAGAAATATTACTAATTTGCAAAATTTTATGACAGAAACAAAGAAAAAAAATTTTCAGTCTTTTTTTATTTATAGCACAAAAAATAAAAAACCCACTAGTGATTAAATACCACCAAAAGAAAGCTCTATTCGTGTGAAAAAAAGGACGCAAATTTCATTTGGGTACAGTGTTGCATGACTGAGTAATTGTCATTCAAAGTGTGAGAGAGCTGAAAGCTGAAAATTGGTCTGGGTAGGAAGGGGGTGAAAGTGCCCTGTAGGCAAGAGGTTAAATGACTTTTTTTCCTTTGAAATGTAATTTTGCTATCAGACTGTTCAGACCTGAAGGGCCTAGTATGGAATTTATTTCATTTATTTCATTTTTTTTTTAAATTTTGGTTCGGAGTTCCCCTGTGGGGAATTCCCATGCCGTTTTTATCAATGAACTTTTATCAATGAACCTGTGTGTATTGTCAGACCGGCAATGCATTAATAGCTGCGAGTAGTTTTAAATGACTTTTTTTCCTTTGAAATGTAATTTTTCTGTCAGACTGTTCTAAACACAGGAAACATGCGCCCCTTTACAGGCATACTATAGACACCCCCAGGTACGAAATTTAAAGGGATATTACACTTTTATTGTTTCACTTTAAGCATTATTAAAATCACTGCTCCCGAAAAAACGGCCGTTTTTAAAACTTTTTTTGCATTGATACATGTCCCCTGGGGCAGGACCCAGGTCCCCAAACACTTTTTATGACAATACCATGCATATAAGCCTTTAAAATTAGCGCTTTTGATTTCTCCCATAGACTTTTAAAGGGTGTTCCGCAGCATTCGAATTTGCCGCAAACCCCCAAATTGTTCGCTGTTCGGCGAACTTGCGAACAGCCGATGTTCGACATGAGTTCGACTCGAACTTGAAGCTCATCCCTATCCTGGACCATTCTGTACTTGTCTGGTTCTCCTTTAGGGGTTCTCTTCTTCACAGGGAACAGAGGTGTGTTGCATGGAGATGTACAGGGTATCAGAGTCCATATGACATGAGGGCCTTGACATGCTTTGAAATAGCTGCAAATTGGGCTAACTTTAGAGGGTATTGTGGTTTCCGTGGCAGGGGAGCTCCAGGTTTCAACTGCACCATGACTGGTGGCACCTTTAAGTGTCCTACATCCTCAGCTCCTGTGGACCATAGACAATCTGGAATTCTGTCCATCACATCCGGTGGAATTGCAGTAGTAGGTGATTCTTCTATGGACATTAGCAGAGGGATGGAACACAGTGCAGAAGTGTCCTTAATGCCCAGTGGAGAAGAGACAGTAACAGATCCATCTTCAGAGAAGACAATGGAAGCTTGAAGTCTGGACAATACATCTGCTCCCAAGAGATTGTGTGGACAGGTGGAAGAGACAACGAATCGAGCCAGAAGGTCTGGGTACTTTACAATTTGTAGGGGACGGGTCAATGGGTTAGTTCTGGGAGTTCCATCTACACTCACACAAGATATGTCAATATTGGTAAGGTAGGAGTGGTCAGGTAAATCCTCTTCTCTAATCACGTTTCTGGCTGCAACTGTGTCGATTAGGAAAGTGGTTGGATGTCCCTCAGTGGGTAGGGTCACCCTCGCTAATGGGCATTCTGAGTTCTTTGAAGAGGTTGCCATGACAGGGGTGAGTGACACAGGCTTGCCCAATTCCTAGCTTAGGAGATGATGGTGTTTCCGAGGTGGGACGTTCAGGGTTTTGAACTTGTTGCCGCTGATGTTGGTACTGTTGTTGAGGATATTGATTTTGTGCATTTGGGTTCCCTGGTGGGGGAAATTGTCTAGGGCGTCTGGGCGCTTTACAGTCCCTTTTGTAATGTCCAGGATCTCCATAGTTGAAACAGGTTGGTGGTGGCCTCGGTGTGTATGGGGTAGTCCCCGCAACCATAATAGGTATGGTTTTCTTGGTGGTCTGAGAAGATTCCAGACCCTTTGCTACCAAAAGGAGGGTGTCTATGGGCAATACACGGTACTCCGGTCAGGCCATGGTGAGGCCTTTTTGGATTGACTCCTTGAGGCATGCCACGAAGGCTGAAGACAGCATCTGACTGTGTGCCTTGTTATGGGTGATGAATCCCAAATCTGAAAAAACTTGTAACAGTCTGGTGTAATACTTTTCTACTGACTCCGTTTTGTCTTGAGTAACATCTTGGATACTTGTGGCTTGTTCGGCCAGTCTGTCCCTTGCCCACTCGTGCAGCTGTTCACAGAATTCAACACCAGAAGTAAAAGTATTGTCATCGACAATCCTTGCATCATGGAGATTTTTTCTCCATGATGGGCCAGTAAGCGTCTCCAGCTTTTATCTCACATAAACTGACTAGATCTCTCCATGCTGCCAAGTAGGTTTTTTGGATCTGGGCCAACCTACGGTAAAAGGGCATGGGTTGTTTTTCTGGGTCTGGCAGAGTGGTCACCAGGGAGGATGCTTGGGATGGAGTGAACGTGACATACATCACAGGTGCATCGGCTACTGGCCTAGGAACTACTGTCAATGCCCGTGGCATTGGGGTTTGTGGAGGGGGGTTCCAAGTAATCAACTCCTCATCCTGTAAAGAGGATGAGAAAGTGTCCGGTATGGACATCGGGGATGTTGATATGAACGTAAACTCACTATTGGCCTTGCCGTTGTATGAGAAAAGGCCGGAACTCCGCCTGTTGGAGTAGTGCATACAGTCCTACTAGGTTGGGCGTGTCAGGAGTTCCGGTCGGTAGGGGAGGCATGTAGAAGGTACCGTCCACCCTTATGACCGGGTAGATGGAGGTGATAGGGCCTGTAGGCCTTCCGGTGCTCTGACCAGGTGTACCAAGATGGCCGCTGGAAGGGGTCATAGGGAGTCTTCCGGCATATTGACTGGGTGTACTAAGATGGCCGCCGGAAGTTTGGGCTGTGGGCGGAAGTACGGGCAGCAACGGGGCATGTGATGGCAGGCAGGGCTCAGTGGAGTGACAGGTGTTACAGTTATCATAGGGCGGTGGTTTGTTATTGTCAGTCAGCACACATAATGGTTCATTCTTGTCAATGCATTGATGATACACATACACCGTCAGTCTCCCCCGCTGCACCTCCCACTCCATCCACTGCACTTTGTGGATGGCCCCCGCCACATCCAAGGCAATCAAAACATCCTCAGCCCTCTTATGTCTCACATCCAGCAATCCTCACCAACAACTCTACAGCATTCCTTCTGATCTCTTTCCCGCATAAATCCCCCAACACTCTGGCATGCCAAAACAACAAATCAACCAGGTCCCATATATACAACTCACATTTAAACATCGCATGTTATACTAGTAACTTCACAGCTGGTCAAGAGCCAACATTCCACAGACACTCCCCCACACAGGAATTTGAAGGGAGGGGCACTTCGCTCCTTACACTGAAACGCAAGGGTGGGGGCAGAGCTGCAGACAGGCTTCTGGGATGTTCAGAATGATTTCTCACACTTATTTTTTAATTCAGCGTAGTTATCTTGTGCTTCTCAAACATTTACATTGCCTGATATAATTCTCTTTTGATAGACCCATCAGTGATATGCACTATAAAAACTTTGACAGGCTCATAATTAAAGTTTCATCACATTGCATATTTTCAAAAATCCAAAATTGCACACGTTTAGGACATGACATGAAGACATTGACATACTAATGTGCCACAGGAGGAGAGAGATGCTCAGAAGCGGATTTCACAGAATCACTGCGCTGCCATCTCGTGACGCGCCCACCGCGCTGCCACCTCGTGACACGCAAAAAGAATCACTGCGCTGCCACCTTGTGACACGCCCACTGCGCTGCCACCTCATGACGCGCCCACCGTCATCCCTCCCCCCTGATGCGCACACCTCGGCAGGAGAGTTACCGTGCCAAATAAACCGACACCCCTCCCCCATGACGCGCGCACTGCGCTGCCACCGGCATGAGAGTTACCGTGTCAAACAAACTGACACCCCTCCCCCGTGATGCGCACACCGCGCTGCCACCAGCGAAGAGTTACCGTGTCAAATTAGTCCTTCTGTGCACCAACCCACTCTCCCGGTCTCTCTCTCTCCTTGACAACGACACATATATACAGACACAAACCGGGCAACAGATACTCAGGTACAGGTTCAATACAAATTAGACCCCGGGCAAGCAATTACCTGTCTCTGTGTCTGATGCAGAAGCCACATCAGACACAGAAATAGACCAACAACGGAGACGGGTCACGTACTGGTAAGGTACTGAAAAGTATGTCTTACCATACTCTGGAGGTGAGCAGTCTTCAGCCCGTCTGCATTGGTCCACCTCAGCATCTTCTCTGTTGGCTGTCCGTTGGTTCACAACCTGGGGCCCCACATTTGGTCACCAGCTGAAATGGATCAGACTAATCATCTGGTGACTATCTGTCCCTGTCCTAATTTAGGCTTTTGTAATCTGATGCATGCATCATGAAGAACCACACACTGAGACTTTGTTCAGATACGTGATACTTCTTTATTCTTCCTGGTTACACAGGGTTTTATATGTGAGTGAGTTATGCAACGTGGGGGTACAGCACTAACATAGCGTTATCTAGACATTAGTAGCTTGTGATTGGCCATGTACATATAAGGTGAGCTTCTTCCAGACCCTTAGGTGTCATCTCTTGGGTGTAGTCTTGGCGTGAAGGAGCCATCTTAAATTATACATTCTATATAGACTTTGCTAGTATAAAAGCTAGAAATAGAAAATGGGCATTTTACCTAATCCACCACATCTCCTCCAGAGTGATATCAGACTCAAGCCCAGAGCTCGCATCCAAATCAAGTGTAGGAAATTCAACCCTGTCAAGGTAGATGTACAGCTCTGAGAAAGTATAGTCCACCCAAGAGGAATACAGATGCCGGTAATATTAAAGAAATCTATCATTAAGGCAACTAGGTGATCTCAACAATTCTCCCGCAGAGTTCTGTAACCCACTAATATGGGTAACAGAAAACTGACCCCTAGCCAACCAAGCCAACACCTGACCATTTTTGTTACCATATTGAAAGACTTGGTGCTGTATTTAAAAGAGACTTTTGGGTCATTTCCACCTGGAGCAGAGAAACCTCCCTCAGTGCATGCTGCCAGGCCCAGTAACTGGGTTGGTCAGGGTTCGCCACATAAGTAGCCTCCCTCTGGCAGACCTCCTCCTCCACCCTTTCCAGAGACTACCCAGATACGCTATGTGCCGCAACAATACGGGATATGTATTCTCCTTGGGTCCAAGCCTTAAAGGCATCCCATGTCACCATGAGAGTACTAGAATCAGCACTGGCTAACCAATATTGACAAATTACTTCCTGAATTTCCTCCTGAAGAGAGCAATCTTCTATCCAATACCTCGACAGTCTGGGATACTCTCTGCAACAATGAATGTGTGGCAAAAATTAAATCAATGCAAGAGAGCATACGAAATGAGGAAGAAGGACAGGTAAACTCCCTAAGGGTAGGGTGGAAATGACGCCAGGTTGCCATAAGGACAAATGTACTTGCCCATTGGGCCAAGCCTGGAGACCACCGAGAGGTAGAGTGGAGCCTGTCCAGATCCGGGCAAGGGGTCATATTGAAGTCACCCATCAAAATTACATCCTCAACTGCATAAACAAGCTATATCTGCATATTAGTAGAGAGTATGGCAACATCCATTGGGGGCGGTACATAAAGTCCCACAAAAATACATTGTACATTGGCTATTAGAACATGCATAACAATATAATGACCTGCATCCGTCCTGATGTCCAAAACCTGAAATGGGAGCGATTTGTACAGCAGGACGCTAACCCCTCTGGAGTAGCTGGAGCACATAGTGTGGTGATGCAAGCTCACCCAGGCCCATTTAAGGCTTAAGATCTGAGATCCCAGGAGGTGCATCTCCTGTAGTAAACAAATTTGAGGAGAAAATTTCCGAAGGTAATTAAATACTAGAGATTGCTTATGGGCGGAGTTGAGTCCCCGCACATTCCAGGAAACTATGGTAAACGTAGCCATGGGAATAAGGTAAAGCAATTAAAATGACATATGCCCCAGGGGGTACATACTCCAACTCTCCAAGAGAGACCACCAAAAAGATTTCCCACTTAACCTGGAGGCTATATTTCCCGTCCCGCCAGATCCACAGAGCACTATCGTCATGTGTAATAGAAGGTTTTCTATGCCATAAAGGAACATATGAAACAAACCAAAAGAAAAAAACAGTACCAAAAAGAAAATAGTAGATGAAAACATAAAAATAAGTCCAACTCGTCGGCAATGGTCGACAACCTGTTCCCCCCACCCCATGGGACCTACAAGGAGTGAGACTGTGTAGTTCCCCAATAACTTACCCAAAGGTAACAAATAACCGGAAGACGTGTAGTCAGATATGGAGAGTCATATGACCCAGTATAGTCTACTTCCCTGAGTTGGAGTCCACAGTAAAAAGAAACAAACATAAAGATCCCCACTGGAGAGGCTGGAATGTCATCACAACCTGAGTTCCCATGAATCACCTGGGCTGAGCCAGGGGCACTAAACTTGGCAGACTAGGTAATGTACATGCAAACAGAGCCAACTATTGGCTAGTTAGTAACGGGTAACTTCAAGTGACCTGTGCCAGGATAAGGTGCAGCAGTTCTGTAACTAGGCATCCTAGGGTCAGTTGACCCTGGCAATCCTGCATGAGTCAATGCCCCCAAACAGGGATAAGTGCACAGCTCAGAGCGGTGTAAAGAAGAAGAAGACCCCAAAAGCACAGTGAAATAGACAGAGGTACAGGGAAGCATCTTTGGGGAGGTAAAGAAGCGGACTGTTTGGCAGTGTTCCCGCAGCTTTGCCTAGAAAAAGACGCTATATTTGATGCCCTTGGTGTGCAAGGCCACCTTGATGGAATCGAAGGACCGGCAGAGCTTTTGAATCTCAACGAAGTAGTCCGGGAACATCATTAACCAGTTGTTCTGGTACACCAGCTTCCCTGCCACCCTAACAGCCCACAATAATTAATACCGATCTCTGAAGTTAAGAAGCTTCATGATAAACATGCGGGGAGGGGCCCTGGTTGTGGCAGCATGCAGTGGGCCCTCTCTACCGTGAAGTATGGGGATAGCTGGGCGGCAGGCAGTAGGGACTTTTTAAGCATCTCCACAAAGACTGTGGGGTGGGCTGGGTTCATTACCCTCCGCTCCTTCAGCCAGGCCAATAATGCGGATGTTGTTTCTTCTGCATTGGTTCTCAGCGTCATTAGCCCGATATTCCAATTCCAGGGAGCGGATCGTGCCTGTATGACCCACCACAGTGTCTTTCGCGTGGCCTAGCCATGCCTTAGCAGTTGACAAGCGGGAGCGGACCATGTCCAGATCTTGTCAGATGAGCCCAATGTCCAGCTAAACTGCATCAATTTTAGTGGTAAGAGCCGCCTGACTTGTGGCAATAGCTGCCATAACCTCCGGAATCCCTGGCAAAGAGGTGGCAGGCTCCTCCGGTGGGTCTGTCTGGGTCGCCATATTGACACGTGGCACCTGGCTGCTGCCCTGCCAAGGCTCCGGGCTGGCTGTAGATAGTATGCCTGGGGGAAAACAACGTTTTTCCACGGTCAGATTACCTGCTCAGGAGCATGGAGAGCCCAGGTAATAATAAAAGAAGCATCTTGGCTACGCCCCCCTAAAAACTATATTTATATATTTTTTTTGCATTGATACATGTCCCCCAGTGCAGTACCTGGGCCTCCATACCCTTTTTATAGCTAATAACTTGCATATAAGCCTTCAAAATGGGGCTCAGCTCAGGTCTGAACTTTTTCTCTGTTCGGGATTTCTGGTGCAAACCAAACTGGGGGGTGGGGGCATCACTAATCAGGAATGATCAAAGTACTCATTCACAAAAGGTCCCTTATCGGGGAAAAACACACAAGGTGGCAAAGTCTCCACTTAAACAACTTGGACCATGCTTTATTGTTTTTGTGTTCCTTCTTCTGGATCAACTGTGGGTATAGGATTGTGCAAATGGATATTTTCTATTTGTTTCTTTTTTTCTGTTGGTTGAACCAGATTGTCTTTTTTCAACCTGACTTACTATGTCAAAACGAAAATATTGGGGAGGGTGGGACTTTAAATGAAGCACTTGGTAGCACATAGATGATTAGGCTGAACAAAGGAATTTTATTTTGTGTACATAGTTAACAGTCATAGATGTCAATAATAATATCAAGGTAATAAATGGGCATTAGAGCAAGGATAAATGACCATAAGGTAACTGCACATATATCTCAAAAGCGATCATTGGTACAAGATTGGGACAGTATGAAGAAAAGATAGTACATATAATGATATACAACCAAAAGTAAATCCATAATAAAACTCCACAGTTCAACCAGAGTTGGGTTAAATACATTCATGATTGCGAGATAATGCCTGCAGGACCTGGGGCCTCACTTGGACCTGTAGAGGTACAAATATGATAAAACGTGAAGATCAGGATATGAATGAATAAGGAACACGGCATCAAGTAGCTCTACGCGTTTCGTGGCTTAACCGCCACTCATCAGGAGCAAGCGTGTAATAATCTATCATGAAAATAATAAAAGAAATAAATAAAGAGGATGATCTGTCAATAGTAATGGGGTAGGGTAGGACCCCAATCAACATTAAAGTGCATACCTACCAATTGAGGCCCAACGGTTACCAATGTAGTGGCAGGGCACCAAGGATATCAGGCGGCACTCCCAACCGGGGGCCGTGGTGGGCAGCCCAGCGGGGGCACCCAAGCGGGCAGCGATCAGGGCGGGCACGGGACCCCAAGGCATCTCTGGGAAGAAAGAAAAGGTGAGGAATGAAGGGGTGAACTGGGACAGAGAGCATGGTGAGTGAAGAGGAAGCATAAGAGAACCCATGCAAGTGAAAACAGCAAATGGTAAGGTGAGACACTGGCAACCAGAGGCTGCCAAAGGAAGTGACAACCACCAGAGGTTAGTGATAGACATAGGGCGTGAGGGCTGGTGCAGAAAGGAGTGAGGAGTGCAGAGTGGCACTGGTACCTGTGTGTCCGAGGAACCACGAAGGAGAAAAATTTCCAAAAGAGTGAATGCTGGTGTATGGAGAGCCTCGTGTGCCGTGACCGCCCGGAAGGATGCCCCTATAAGCACCACCACAGGGCCGCCCACCACCATCACGCCGTATTGCACGTAGCGGGGGAGGGGCGCCGACAATCGGAAGTAAATTCCGACTAGCCGGCAACCAATCACCTCCGCTGCAAACGAGTGTGGAACTCCCAAAAAGTGCCCACGTGGCGGCGCGGAGAGCGCCGCACGTGCGGCATGGGATGCGTGATGTCGACACGCAGTGCGGTGCCTCTGTCCCCCCAGGCGTCAGAGGAGGCGGGGATGGGCGGGGGCCCGCAGTGCACGTCACGGCCCCCGGACCAGGAGAAGACCGACATCCCGGCACTCATGCCACAACACGGCAACCCTGCACTGGAGACATAATTAGATTTAAAAATCAGTAAAAATAAAATTGATTGGAAACCATATGGTAACTGAAATATATAATAATAGAGCAATTAATGAAACAGGGGAGGCTCAACCTCAGGTCAATGGATGCAGCAAAAAGTAATGAACTATAAAACAAAAGGGCCTAGCCAAGTGCTTCCATCCCTGATTCTATTAAACAAAAGGGGAGAAGAGGAATACTAGGGACTTTGAGGAAGCCAGGACCTGGTAAGGTCGTGTATTTCCATCCCTGCGGGACTTTAAATGAAATCATGACCTGGTAAGGTCATGTATTTCCATCCCTGACGAGTCAAAACGAAAATATTGGGGAGGGTGGGACTTTAAATGAAGCACTTGGTAGCACATAGATGATTAGGCTGAACAAAGGAATTTTATTTTGTGTACATAGTTAACTGTCATAGATGTCAATAATAATATCAAGGTAATAAATGGGCACTAGAGCAAGGACCACTAGAGCAACCAGTGTTGGGTTAAATACATTCATGATTGCGAGATAATGCCTGCAGGACCCGGGGCCTCACTTGGACCTGTAGAGGTACAAATATGATAAAACTTGAAGATCAGGATATGAATGAATAAGGAACACGGCATCAAGTAGCTCTACGCGTTTCGTGGCTTAACCGCCACTCATCAGGAGCAAGCATGTAATAATCTATAATGAAAATAATAAAAGAAATAAATAAAGAGGGCACTTTTTGGGAGTTCCACACTCGTTTGCAGCGGAGGTGATTGGTTGCCGGCTAGTCGGAATTTACTTCCGATTGTCGGCGCCCCTCCCCCGCTACGTGCAATATGGCGTGATGGTGGTGGGCGGCCCTGTGGTGGTGCTTATAGGGGCATCCTTCCGGGCGGTCACGGCACACGAGGCTCTCCATACACCAGCATTCACTCTTTTGGAAATTTTTCTCCTTCGTGGTTCCTCAGACACACAGGTACCAGTGCCACTCTGCACTCCTCACTCCTTTCTGCACCAGCCCTCACGCCCTATGTCTATCACTAACCTCTGGTGGTTGTCACTTCCTTTGGCAGCCTCTGGTTGCAAGTGTCTCACCTTACCATTTGCTGTTTTCACTTGCATGGGTTCTCTTATGCTTCCTCTTCACTCACCATGCTCTCTGTCCCAGTTCACCCCTTCATTCCTCACCTTTTCTTTCTTCCCAGAGATGCCTTGGGGTCCCGTGCCCGCCCTGATCGCTGCCCGCTTGGGTGCCCCCCCTGGGCTGCCCACCACGGCCCCCGGTTGGGAGTGCCGCCTGATATCCTTGGTGCCCTGCCACTACATTGGTAACCGTTGGGCCTCAATTGGTAGGTATGCACTTTAATGTTGATTGGGGTCCTACCCTACCCTATTACTATTGACAGATCATCCTCTTTATTTATTTCTTTTATTATTTTCATGATAGATTATTACACGCTTGCTCCTGATGAGTGGCGGTTAAGCCACGAAACGCGTAGAGCTACTTGATGCCGTGTTCCTTATTCATTCATATCCTGATCTTCAAGTTTTATCATATTTGTACCTCTACAGGTCCAAGTGAGGCCCCAGGTCCTGCAGGCATTATCTCGCAATCATGAATGTATTTAACCCAACTCTGGTTGAACTGTGGAGTTTTATTATGGATTTACTTTTGGTTGTATATCATTATATGTACTATCTTTTCTTCATACTGTCCCAATCTTGTACCAATGATCGCATTTGAGATATATATGCCGTTACCTTATGGTCATTTATCCTTGCTCTAGTGCCCATTTATTACCTTGATATTATTATTGACATCTATGACTGTCAACTATGTACACAAAATAAAATTCCTTTGTTCAGCCTAATCATCTATGTGCTACCAAGTGCTTCATTTAAAGTCCCACCCTCCCCAATATTTTCGTTTTGACTCGTCAGGGATGGAAATACATGACCTTACCAGGTCATGATTTCATTTAAAGTCCAGCAGGGATGGAAATACGCGACCTTACCAGGTCCTGGCTTCCTCAAAGTCCCTAGTATTCCTCTTCCCCCCTTTTGTTTAATAGAATCAGGGATGGAAGCACTTGGCTAGGCCCTTTTGTTTTATAGTTCATTACTTCTTGCTGCATCCATTGACCTGAGGTTGAGCCTCCCCTGTTTCATTAATTGCTCTATTATTATATATTTCAGTTACCATATGGTTTCCAATCAATTTTATTTTTACTGATTTTTAAATCTAATTATGTCTCCAGTGCAGGGTTGCCGTGTTGTGGCATGAGTGCCGGGATGTCGGTCTTCTCCTGGTCCGGGGGCCGTGACGTGCACTGCGGGCCCCCGCCCATCCCCGCCTCCTCTGACGCCTGGGGGGACAGAGGCACCGCACTGCGTGTCGACATCACGCATCCCATGCCGCACGTGCGGCGCTCTCCGCGCCGCCACGTGGGCACTTTTTGGGAGTTCCACACTCGTTTGCAGCGGAGGTGATTGGTTGCCGGCTAGTCGGAATTTACTTCCGATTGTCGGCGCCCCTCCCCCGCTACGTGCAATACGGCGTGATGGTGGTGGGCGGCCCTGTGGTGGTGCTTATAGGGGCATCCTTCCGGGCGGTCACGGCACACGAGGCTCTCCATACACCAGCATTCACTCTTTTGGAAATTTTTCTCCTTCGTGGTTCCTCGGACACACAGGTACCAGTGCCACTCTGCACTCCTCACTCCTTTCTGCACCAGCCCTCACGCCCTATGTCTATCACTAACCTCTGGTGGTTGTCACTTCCTTTGGCAGCCTCTGGTTGCCAGTGTCTCACCTTACCATTTGCTGTTTTCACTTGCATGGGTTCTCTTATGCTTCCTCTTCACTCACCATGCTCTCTGTCCCAGTTCACCCCTTCATTCCTCACCTTTTCTTTCTTCCCAGAGATGCCTTGGGGTCCCGTGCCCGCCCTGATCGCTGCCCGCTTGGGTGCCCCCGCTGGGCTGCCCACCACGGCCCCCGGTTGGGAGTGCCGCCTGATATCCTTGGTGCCCTGCCACTACATTGGTAACCGTTGGGCCTCAATTGGTAGGTATGCACTTTAATGTTGATTGGGGTCCTACCCTACCCCATTACTATTGACAGATCATCCTCTTTATTTATTTCTTTTATTATTTTCATGATAGATTATTACACGCTTGCTCCTGATGAGTGGCGGTTAAGCCACGAAACGCGTAGAGCTACTTGATGCCGTGTTCCTTATTCATTCATATCCTGATCTTCACGTTTTATCATATTTGTACCTCTACAGGTCCAAGTGAGGCCCCAGGTCCTGCAGGCATTATCTCGCAATCATGAATGTATTTAACCCAACTCTGGTTGAACTGTGGAGTTTTATTATGGATTTACTTTTGGTTGTATATCATTATATGTACTATCTTTTCTTCATACTGTCCCAATCTTGTACCAATGATCGCATTTGAGATATATGTGCCGTTACCTTATGGTCATTTATCCTTGCTCTAGTGCCCATTTATTACCTTGATATTATTATTGACATCTATGACTGTCAACTATGTACACAAAATAAAATTCCTTTGTTCAGCCTAATCATCTATGTGCTACCAAGTGCTTCATTTAAAGTCCCACCCTCCCCAATATTTTCGTTTTGACTCGTCAGGGATGGAAATACATGACCTTACCAGGTCATGATTTCATTTAAAGTCCAGCAGGGATGGAAATACGCGACCTTACCAGGTCCTGGCTTCCTCAAAGTCCCTAGTATTCCTCTTCCCCCCTTTTGTTTAATAGAATCAGGGATGGAAGCACTTGGCTAGGCCCTTTTGTTTTATAGTTCATTACTTCTTGCTGCATCCATTGACCTGAGGTTGAGCCTCCCCTGTTTCATTAATTGCTCTATTATTATATATTTCAGTTACCATATGGTTTCCAATCAATTTTATTTTTACTGATTTTTAAATCTAATTATGTCTCCAGTGCAGGGTTGCCGTGTTGTGGCATGAGTGTCGGGATGTCGGTCTTCTCCTGGTCCGGGGGCCGTGACGTGCACTGCGGGCCCCCGCCCATCCCCGCCTCCTCTGACGCCTGGGGGGACGGAGGCACCGCACTGCGTGTCGACATCACGCATCCCATGCCGCACGTGCGGCGCTCTCCGCGCCGCCACGTGGGCACTTTTTGGGAGTTCCACACTCGTTTGCAGCGGAGGTGATTGGTTGCCGGCTAGTCGGAATTTACTTCCGATTGTCGGCGCCCCTCCCCCGCTACGTGCAATATGGCGTGATGGTGGTGGGCGGCCCTGTGGTGGTGCTTATAGGGGCATCCTTCCGGGCGGTCACGGCAACGAGGCTCTCCATACACCAGCATTCACTCTTTTGGAAATTTTTCTCCTTCGTGGTTCCTCGGACACACAGGTACCAGTGCCACTCTGCACTCCTCTCTCCTTTCTGCACCAGCCCTCACGCCCTATGTCTATCACTAACCTCTGGTGGTTGTCACTTCCTTTGGCAGCCTCTGGTTGCCAGTGTCTCACCTTACCATTTGCTGTTTTCACTTGCATGGGTTCTCTTATGCTTCCTCTTCACTCACCATGCTCTCTGTCCCAGTTCACCCCTTCATTCCTCACCTTTTCTTTCTTCCCAGAGATGCCTTGGGGTCCCGTGCCCGCCCTGATCGCTGCCCGCTTGGGTGCCCCCGCTGGGCTGCCCACCACGGCCCCCGGTTGGGAGTGCCGCCTGATATCCTTGGTGCCCTGCCACTACATTGGTAACCGTTGGGCCTCAATTGGTAGGTATGCACTTTAATGTTGATTGGGGTCCTACCCTACCCCATTACTATTGACAGATCATCCTCTTTATTTATTTCTTTTATTATTTTCATGATAGATTATTACATGCTTGCTCCTGATGAGTGGCGGTTAAGTCACGAAACGCGTAGAGCTACTTGATGCCGTGTTCCTTATTCATTCATATCCTGATCTTCAAGTTTTATCATATTTGTACCTCTACAGGTCCAAGTGAGGCCCCAGGTCCTGCAGGCATTATCTCGCAATCATGAATGTATTTAACCCAACTCTGGTTGAACTGTGGAGTTTTATTATGGATTTACTTTTGGTTGTATATCATTATATGTACTATCTTTTCTTCATACTGTCCCAATCTTGTACCAATGATCGCTTTTGAGATATATGTGCAGTTACCTTATGGTCATTTATCCTTGCTCTAATGCCCATTTATTACCTTGATATTATTATTGACATCTATGACTGTTAACTATGTACACAAAATAAAATTCCTTTGTTCAGCCTAATCATCTATGTGCTACCAAGTGCTTCATTTAAAGTCCCGCCCTCCCCAATATTTTCGTTTTGACTCGTCAGGGATGGAAATACATGACCTTACCAGGTCATGATTTCATTTAAAGTCCCGCAGGGATGGAAATACGCGACCTTACCAGGTCCTGGCTTCCTCAAAGTCCCTGGTATTCCTCTTCCCCCCTTTTGTTTAACTGACTTACTATGTAACTACAATATGTAACCAAGGTAATTTCATGAAAGGATAAGTCCACCTTTTGCAAAGAAAAAGTGATCAGTGCCTGTGGCTGTATGGGCTGAGACCCTCACAACTGTGCAAATTTCAAAAGTGACAGCTGTCGCTCATGAGAAGGACCCCCCCCACCCTGTTGTGGGAGGGTGGAGGCATTTGGGGGTCCTCTTGCAACCATGTTAAAACTTAAATATGGGTATAACATGTTTACAGCTGAGCTCAGATTCACACAGCTGCGATCTGATTTTTGATCCGACTTTCAGCGCAATTTTGTAGTGAAACTTGGACGCAACTTGGATGCTACCTTGAAGCGGTTTGCATATTCTTTGATGCCAAAATTGTGCTGCAATCGCACCAAAGTAGTACAGGAAACTTTTCCGAAATCATTGCGTGCTGAGTTGTGCTGATGTAAACTGGCACCATTGAAATCAATGTGATTTGCATTGTCATGCAATTCTATGCGAGTCAAGTTGCATCTGAAATCACACTATTGTGAACAGAGCCTTAAATCTACTTTCATTGTTTTGATGAAGCATGCTGCAACTTACCTCACAAGCAAATTTTTATGCATTATACACATTTCATTAGAGTGCTAAGCATAAGTGAACCAGTGGAGCAGTTTGTGACTTGCTTTCAGAGTTGGATTTGCTCTTGGGTCACATAATTATTATAAAAAGCATTGAGCTGTTTGCTCATACTGTAATTATTTCCCATTTTGATGACATGGCTACCCAGACGATAGCTATGGTTCTTGCCATATGATTTCTGCTAAGAGCCAATGCGGCTGCTGCAGCACAATAACATTTCATGGCTGAATCAGACAGAACATGAATTAATCCAATGCCCCCAGGATGGCACAACTACATTCAGACAACACAAAAGCTGCTAAAAATGTGGCAGATGTTAGAGGTTTTACAAACATGGTAAAACAGTCCTGCAAAATGTCAGATAAGTCAAATACAAGAAAGACAAAGATGTGCAAATGATTGATGCAACATCTTATGTTGACTCACCAACTGCAACTATTTCTTCCAGTGGTAATTAATGCATCTTTGTAAATGCAATTTAAAAAGATCAGCATGATTATGTTTTATCATAAAATGAAGTTTGTGAAAAAAGTAAAATTGAGTTCAAATTGGACACTGGTGAACATACAATGATTCATTATTTGTGAAAAAAGTACAATTGAGTTCAAATTGGACACTGGTGAACATACAATGATTAATTATTGAATCACATAACTGCGGTGATGCAGCAAAGTAAAAAACAATCCACCATGCACATTTTTGGTGCAGTAATGTATGTTACTAGCTCCATACATAACAGTTTATTTGCAAGACTGCATGGCACATACATTTTCAGCTTTTCCTGTTCCCCACCAGCATGAGTTAGTATTGAAGTCCTTAGAACTCTTAACCCAGAGAATTGTTTGCATCCCCTTGTTATTATGGGGTGTTCTCCAATAGATAGACCAAGAATATACAATGTTATGGATTGTGAATGTTTATTTCACACTAGCTAATCACTAGGAGGATTATTGCTAGTGATGTAAGCTGAGGGAGGAGAACTCTTCTAGGGTCTTTGCCCGCCCCACGCTTTGCCTGGAGAATATGTGAATTCACAGACCCAAAGCTTTGAGATCCATGGTAAGGAGCCTTTTTGCCTCTCAGCCTACTGCCTGGGGAGGTCCCTTCAACTTCAGGATCCAGTCCCAAGAATTGTAAATGGGCCTATGCTAGAGCCTGGAAGATGAGAAGGTGGCCAGAAAATGAAAGCACTTACAGAAAACTTTTTTATTCAACCGTTGGTCGCAGTCTGAAAGCATACATTGATGAATTGCTGGTCTCAGCTTAAAGGCATACCTTTGGTTTGTGAGAGGAGCTGAGTTTATTTATTTTTCAGTGGAGGGATTTTGCTGCTGTTTGCTTATCCTGTAAACCTATCCTTTTCTTCCCTGGACACTGTGCCAATAAAATCAACAAGCAAAGATTGACAGTATTTATGTCAGCCATTTGGTCAGCACTGGAGTGCTTTGGGCTCACAAATACTGTAGCAGGGCTAGGAGAATCTGTTAAGCTCGGTAGCTCCTTATTGGGTCACCACTACAAATTATTTTAGGGAGCACAACACAGCTTTTTCAAACTAAATTAAACAGAGCTAATTTTATATATTACTGAATTCTAAACAAATTATTCAAGATTAACATGATCGAAAAGTGCAATAAAACTGGCTGATGGAGCACTTTTGTGGAAGCATTGCTTCTGCAAAATACTTTTTATTCGGAGTGTCTGAATGATAATGAAAAAATTACAATTATGAATAATTCCTTTTATGAATGTTTAATTTTGATCTATCAGAAATTCTGGAAGTGAAATTCTTTTATCTTCTATTACTTTCAGAACTATGAATAACATAATAGGTGATTGTAAGACATTGTTTAGGTCAAGAAAAATCTATGTAAGGCACATTTAATTAAAACTGCATGCAGACTCCCAACAGGATGCCAACACAGATTGTGAGTTTAAGGGGGTTTTGTTAAATAATGCCTTCAACCTACTGAAAAACTTGGACTAAATATAAATTCTAAATTTCTTTAAAAAATAATTAGTTGTTAATTAATCATACGGAAGCTCATATACCATAGTAATTAAAAATAAAAATAATTTTTAGCAGTTTTATATCAGCTTTCTGTAACACCAATTAGAAGCGTCAACTGGTGATCATATTGTCAATAAACTAATTTCAACAAATTATCTTATTATGTTTGTAGTCTTTTAATTGTTTTGTATCATTCTGAATTGCATTGCCCACATAAAAATATAAGGTCCTGTGTTGATGTGATTTTTCTCGCTTCTAATGGGTTTTGCACACCCATTCAAGTCTATATAAATGAAAAATTTGCTTAAGCCTTGGTTCACATTGATGATACTTTAAAATCGTGCTACTTCACTTGAAGTAGCACAATTTCAAAGTAGCAGGTCAGCGCAATTTCAGATGCTACTTGGCTGACATCTGTGCCACTTCATGCACAGATGTCTATGCAAGTCGCACCTGAAATGGCAACAAAAGTGCAGGAATCTTTTCTTTTTTTTCAAATTGGTGGCATTATTTTAAAATGGCACTGCAATAGCAGCTATCTGTCCCAGTGCATTATAAAAACAATGGTGGGAATCGGTGGCTGGAACTGCGCTGGAACTGCTGGCTGCTTGTGACAGCCAGAATCCAGCGTTGAGCCCAGGGGCTGAAATGATCAGCTCCTGGGCATCTCATGCTTTTGCAGAGTGTTTTGTGAAAGCAAAAATAAACACAGCAATTCCATGTTGTTTGTAGCTTGGGAGCTTGATGACATCACACTCTGACCAGCCATTGCATACAGCAGCAGATCTCTGCTATAGTGACATATTACTATATTACCAAAAGTATTGAGACACCTGCCTTTACACACAAATAGACTTTAATGGCATCCCAATCTTAGTCCGTAGGGTTCAATATTGAGTTGGTCCACCCTTTGCAGCTATAACAGCTTCAACTGTTGTGGGAAGGATGACCACAAGGTTTAGGAGTGTGTCTATGGTAATATTTGATGATTCTTCCAGAAGCGCGTTGGTGAGGTTAGGCGCTGATGTGGGCGAGAAGGCCTGGCTTGCAGTCTCTCCACTCTATTTCATCCCAAAGGTGTTCTATCAGATTGAGGTCAGGACTCTGTGCAGGCCAGTCAAGTTCCCCCACTCCAAACTCTCTCATCCATATCTTTATGGAGCTTGCTTTGTGCACATGTCCAAATCATTTGGTGGAGGGGGGGATTATGGTGTGGGGTTGTTTTTCAGGGGTTAGGCTTGGCCCCTTAGTTCCAGTGAAGGCAATTCTTAAGGCTTCAGCATACCAAGACATTTTGCACAATTTCATGCTTCCAACTTTGTGGGAACAGTTTGGGGATGGCCCCTTCCTATTCTAACATGACTGTGCACCAGTGCACAAAGCAAGGTCCATAAAAACATGGATGAGTGAGTTTGGGGTGGAGTAACTTGACTGGCCTGCACAGAGTCCTGACCTCACCCTGATAGAATACCTTTGGGATGAATTAGAGTGGAGACTGGGAGCCAGGCCTTCTCATCCACATCAGTGTCTAACCTTTGAAATGGGCTTCTGGAAGAATGGTCAAACATTTCCATAGACACACTCCTAAACCTTGTGGACAGCCTTCCCAGAAGAGTTGAAGCTGTTGTAGCTGAAAAAGGTGTGCTAACTCAATATTGAACCCTTTGGGATGCCATTAAAGTTCATGTATGTAAAAAGGCAGGCACTTGCATAAATAGGATTGTAGCATACACTTATATTCCCTTACATTATACCACATGTGTCAGACACAAGGCCTGCGGGCTAGATCAAGCCATCCAGGTCATTTCATGTGGCTCTCGCACATCCCCACCTTGTTTCAGCAGTCGGCAGCAGAGAAGAGGACCCAACTCCTTCTACAGATCCTGCACCTCTCTGTGCACCTGCAGCACCCCCTGGTCTCATCTTCCAGCAGACTGTGGCAATGGAATCCAGCCCTCCTCTGGTCCTCCTCCAGACCCTGCACTTTCTGCCTCCCAGCTTCTTCCTGGCAGCAGCACAAGGGGGTGCACTCTTAAGTAAGGGAGGATGGAGGACTCTTGACATCTGCTTATAATTATTATGAGAATAATACAATGCTATGTCAGTTGAAAAGGAGGGTCACACACCACTGGTATCATCCAAAAGAAACTTTATTGGAGACTGCGCAGACAGAATATCATGGCAGAACTGGTAACTTGTGGATGAGCGTTGTGGAACCCTCCCTTTCAGACTTGCAGAATCTGCTACAGGAGTGTGAGTAAGCACCATGCCTGTCTGTACCTGCCCTTCACAGCTTAAGTCTTAAGTTATTACTAAAACCAGTACTAATTGAATACAGAGGCAATTATTTAATATGATAAAGAGTAGATACATTCATATAGTCTGTTAACCAAGGAGGGTTTTGGAGTGTGCAGGTAAGAACTGTGGGGGTTCTGGTTGCAGGGGGGAAAGCTGTGGATAAAAGCACAGTCGGATGATGGGTAAATAGGTGAGAACTGTGGATTGGGGGTGGCGCTAGGTGAAGAGGTCAAAGCAGGGGATGGATGGGGGCTTGGTGCCACGGTGAAAGCTGTGGATGTAGCTGGGATACAAAGGTAGAAGCTGTGGGTTGGGTGAGCCGTGGACGAGGACACAAAGGTGAGCCATGAACAGGGACGCAAAGGTGAACCGTGGACGGGGATGCACAGGTGAGCCGTGGACGGGGACACAAAGGTGAGCCGTAGACAGGAACGCAAAGGTGAGCCGTGGATGGGGACATAAAGGTGAGCCGTAGACGGGGACATAAAGGTGAGCTATGGACGGGAACACAAAGGTGAGCTGTGAACGGGAACACAAAGGTGAGCCATAGACAAGATGCAAAGGTGAGCAGTGGACGGAGATACAAAGGTGTGCTGTGGATGAAAATGCAGAGGTGAGCTTTGAACAGGGAGTACAGAGGTGAGCTGTGAACAGGGAGTGCAGAGTTGAGCTGTGAACAGGGAGTGCAGAGTTGAGCTGTAAACAGGGCGTGCAGAGTTGAGCTGTGAACAGGGCGTGCAGAGTTGAGCTGTGAACAGGGCTTGCAGAGTTGAGCTGTGAACAGGGAGTGCAGAGTTGAGCTGTGAACAGGGAGTGCAGAGTTGAGCTGTGAACAGGGCGTGCAGAGTTCAGCTGTGAACAGGGCATGCAGAGTTGAGCTGTGAACAGGGAGTGCAGAGTTGAGCTGTGAACAGGGCGTGCAGAGTTGAGCTGTGAACAGGGAGTGCAGAGTTGAGCTGTGAACAGGGCGTGCAGAGTTCAGCTGTGAACAGGGCGTGCAGAGTTGAGCTGTGAACAGGGAGTGCAGAGTTGAGCTGTGAACAGGGCGTGCAGAGTTGAGCTGTGAACAGGGAGTGCAGAGTTCAGCTGTGAACAGGGCATGCAGAGTTGAGCTGTGAACAGGGCATGCAGAGTTAAGCTGTGAACAGGGAGTGCAGAGTTGAGCTGTGAACAGGGTGTGCAGAGTTGAGCTGTGAACAGGGCGTGCAGAGTTGAGCTGTGAACAGGAAGTGCAGAGTTGAGCTGTGAACAGGGAGTGCAGAGTTGAGCTGTGAACAGGGAGTGCAGAGTTGAGCTGTGAACAGGGAGTGCAGAGTTGAGCTGTGAACAGGGAGTGCAGAGGTGAGCTGTGAACAGGGAGTGCAGAGTTGAGCTGTGAACAGGGAGTGCAGAGGTGAGCTGTGAACAGGGAGTGCAGAGTTGAGCTGTGAATAGGGATGAGCTTCGTGTTCGAGTCGAACCCATGTTCGACTCGAACATCGGCTGTTCGATCGTTCGCCGAATTGCGAACGTTATGGGCCGTTCGCGCTAAATTCGTGTGGCGCGTCACGGCCCATAATTCACTGCGGCATCGCAGTGCATTGCTGGCTGATGATTGGCCAAGCATGCACTATGACCCGCATGCTTGGCCAATCACAGCGCCGTCAGTAGAGAGAGCTGTAATTGGCCAAAGCCAGGGTGGCTTTGGCCAATTATGGCTCAGGGGATTTAGTACACACCCCACACTATATAAGGCCGCCTGCACGGCGGCCCTGTGTAGTGTGTGTTCCGGTGTGCTGAGAGATAGAGAGAGAGAGAGACAGTGTCATTTGATTTGAGTTAGATAGATTAGGCAGAACAGTCAGTCAGTTAGCTGCACTTACAGTGTATTGTGTATATATATGCATCCCAGGTGTTGCATATATATATATACACTGTATTCAGTTTAGCTAGATCCGTTCCTGTTATCTTCTATCTAGACTATTTACATTTAATGCAGTGCGTCCTGCTCACAGTGTTCAGCTAGATCCGTTCCTGCTATTTACATTTAGTGCAGTGCGTCCTGCTCACAGTGTTCAGCTAGATCCGTTCCTGTTATCTTCTAGACTATTTACATTTAGTGCAGTGCGTCCTGCTCACAGTGTTCAGCTAGATCCGTTCCTGCAATTTACATTTAGTGCAGTGCGTCCTGCTCACAGTGTTCAGCTAGATCCGTTCCTGCTATTTACATTTAGTGCAGTGCGTCCTGCTCACAGTGTTCAGCTAGATCCGTTCCTGCTATTTACATTTAGTGCAGTGCGTCCTGCTCACAGTGTTCAGCTAGATCCGTTCCTGCTATTTACATTTAGTGCAGTGCGTCCTGCTCACAGTGTTCAGCTAGATCCGTTCCTGTTATCTTCTAGACTATTTACATTTAGTGCAGTGCGTCCTGCTCACAGTGTTCAGCTAGATCCGTTCCTGCAATTTACATTTAGTGCAGTGCGTCCTGCTCACAGTGTTCAGCTAGATCCGTTCCTGCTATTTACATTTAGTGCAGTGCGTCCTGCTCACAGTGTTCAGCTAGATCCGTTCCTGCTATTTACATTTAGTGCAGTGCGTCCTGCTCACAGTGTTCAGCTAGATCCGTTCCTGTTATCTTCTAGACTATTTACATTTAGTGCAGTGCGTCCTGCTCACAGTGTTCAGCTAGATCCGTTCCTGCAATTTACATTTAGTGCAGTGCGTCCTGCTCACAGTGTTCAGCTAGATCCGTTCCTGCTATTTACATTTAGTGCAGTGCGTCCTGCTCACAGTGTTCAGCTAGATCCGTTCCTGCTATTTACATTTAGTGCAGTGCGTCCTGCTCACAGTGTTCAGCTAGATCCGTTCCTGCTATTTACATTTAGTGCAGTGCGTCCTGCTCACAGTGTTCAGCTAGATCCGTTCCTGCTATTTACATTTAGTGCAGTGCGTCCTGCGCACAGTGTTCAGCTAGAGCCGTTCCTGCTATTTACATTTAGTGCAGTGCGTCCTGCTCACAGTGTTCAGCTAGATCCGTTCCTGTTATCTTCTAGACTATTTACATTTAGTGCAGTGCGTCCTGCTCACAGTGTTCAGCTAGATCCGTTCCTGCTATTTACATTTAGTGCAGTGCGTCCTGCTCACAGTGTTCAGCTAGATCCGTTCCTGTTATCTTCTAGACTATTTACATTTAGTGCAGTGCGTCCTGCTCACAGTGTTCAGCTAGATCCGTTCCTGTTATCTTCTAGACTATTTACATTTAGTGCAGTGCGTCCTGCTCACAGTGTTCAGCTAGATCCGTTCCTGCTATTTACATTTAGTGCAGTGCGTCCTGCTCACAGTGTTCAGCTAGATCCGTTCCTGTTAAATTCCTACTGACCGGCAGGCTTGTCTGGTTACAGTATATAAAGCTACCTGAAGAAAATTACAGGTGTTCTATTTGATCCTATTAGTACCACGGTCAGGCAGCTAGACTATTTACATTTAGTACAGTGCGTCCTGCTCACAGTGTTCAGCTAGATCCGTTCCTGTTATCTTCCTACTGACAGGCAGGCTTGTCTGGTTACAGTATATAAAGCTACCTGAAGAAAATTACAGGTGTTCTATTTGATCCTATTAGTACCACGGTCAGGCAGCTAGACTATTTACATTTAGTACAGTGCGTCCTGCTCACAGTGTACAGCTAGATCCGTTCCTGTTATCTTCCTACTGACAGGCAGGCTTGTCTGGTTACAGTATATAAAGCTACCTGAAGAAAATTACAGGTGTTCTATTTGATCCTATTAGTACCACGGTCAGGCAGCTAGACTATTTACATTTAGTACAGTGCGTCCTGCTCACAGTGTTCAGCTAGATCCGTTCCTGTTATCTTCCTACTGACAGGCAGGCTTGTCTGGTTACAGTATATAAAGCTACTTGAAGAAAATTACAGGTGTTCTATCCCAGCTTAGTGCAGCTACAGGCCATTAGTATGTCTGGAAGGCCAAGAAGGAGAGGCAGACAGTCACAAGCCAATAAGAGAGGGCAAGCAGGCTCTGTGTCTAGTGCTGGTCGTGGAGACGGTGCATCCTCATCAGCACGTGGCCATGGGACACGCTTGGCCTTTTTTTCGGCAGCTGGCCATGTTGAGCCGCAACATGCGGAAGACTTGGTCGAGTGGATGACCAAGCCGTCCTCATCCTCCTCATCCTCTCTCACCCATGCCCAGGGTGCTTTGTCTGGCAAAGCAGCGGCCTCTTCCCTCAGCTCAATGTCATCAGTGACTCCTTCCCTAGCTCCACCATGTCCTCATGAGGATTCCCTCGAACTGTTTGACCACAGTGTTGGGTACATGCTCCAGGAGGATGCCCAGCGTTTGGAAGGCTCTGATGACGATACTGAGCTCGATGAAGGCAGTAACATGAGCGCGGACAGAGGGGGTGCCCAAGAAGGACAGCAATCTGGCAGTCATGCTCCCCCTGCTGCAGCATACTGCCAGGTTTGCTCCAGTGATGAGGAGGGAGGGGATGATGAGGTCACTGACTCAACGTGGGTGCCTGATAGGAGAGAGGAGGAGGAGGAGGAGGAGGAGGAGGAGGAGGCGGCAGCACATCACCAACGAGGCAGGATGCCCTCCAGGGGCCAGCCTAAGGGCAGCACATTGACTGCATCACACCCCAAAGCTCCACATGTGCAGGGCGCTGCAGTCTCTGCGCGTTATTCAAAAAGTTCTTTGGTGTGGGCCTTTTTTGAGACGAGTGCATCAGATCACACCGCTGCTATTTGCAACATATGTCTCAAGCGTATCTCGCGTGGCCAAAATATCTCCCGCTTGGGTACCACATGCTTGACCAGACATATGTTGACCTGCCATGCAGTTCGTTGGCAAGCGTATCTAAAAGACCCACACCAAAGAACAAAGAGGATCTCTCCTTGCTCCTCATCAGCTGAGATTTCCAACCCCACTAGACCTTCAGTCCTCTCTGAGACCTGCAGTGAGAGGAATGAAGGTGTAGAATTAGGTGTGTCACAGCCAAGTACTTGTGGGCAATCTGCTTTTGGTACACCGACGTCAGATTGTACCAGGCAAATTTCCCTGCCCCAGCTGCTGCACCGCCGAAAGAAGTTTGCTCCCAGCCATCCACATGCCCAGCGGTTGAATGCTAGCTTGGCAAAATTGCTAGCACTTCAACTGCTGCCTTTTCAGTTGGTAGACTCTGCCCCCTTCCGTGAGTTTGTGGAATGTGCGGTTCCTCAGTGGCAGGTACCCAAACGCCACTTTTTCTCACGGAAGGCGATTCCGGCTCTCTACCGGCATGTGGAAGGCAATGTCCATGCCTCGCTGGACAGGGCGGTCAGCGGTAAGGTGCATATTACCGCTGACTCATGGTCCAGCAGGCATGGACAGGGACGTTACCTAAGTTTCACGGCGCATTGGGTGACTCTGCTGGCAGCTGGGAAGGATGCAGGACAAGGTGCAGTAGTGTTGGAGGTTGTTCCGCCACCACGCCTCCAAAATGCTGATTGTGACACACCTCTCTCCTCCACCCCCTCCTCTTCTTCTTCCTCCATGGCCTCTTCCTCGGAACCAGCGGTGCTCCGTAGGCGTTCAAGGGGCTACGCAAGTACGCAGGCCAAAAGATGCCATGCGGTGCTTGAGCTGGTGTGCTTGGGGGACAGGAGCCACACTGGGGCAGAGGTTCTGTCAGCTCTGCAGGGGCAGGTTCAGAGGTGGTTGACGCCACGCCAACTTAAGGCAGGAATGGTGGTTTGCGACAATGGCACCAACCTCCTCTCTGCCCTCCGACAGGGACAAATGACCCATGTGCCCTGTTTGGCTCACGTCCTTAACTTGGTGGTGCAGCGGTTCTTGGGCAGGTACCCGGGCTTACAGGATGTCCTGAGGCAGGCCAGGAAAGTCTGTGTGCATTTCCGCCGGTCATATAATGCCAGTGCTCGGCTGACGGACCTCCAAAAGGAGTTTAACCTGCCCAAGAACCGCCTAATCTGTGACATGCCCACCAGGTGGAACTCAACGTTGGCCATGCTGCAGCGGCTGCACACGCAGCAGAGGGCCATCAATGAGTACCTGTGCGACTATGGCACCAGGACAGGGTCAGGGGAGCTTGGTTTTTTTTCCCCACGCCAGTGGGCCATGATCAGGGATGCATGCACTGTCCTGTCACCATTCGAGGAGGCCACGAGGATGGTGAGCAGTGACAGTGCATGCATCAGTGACACTGTCCCCCTTGTCCACCTGTTGGAGCACACGCTGCGTGGAATAATGGACAGGGCACTTGAGGCAGAACAGAGGCAGGAAGAGGAGGACTTCCTTAGCTCTCAAGGCCCCCTTTATCCAGACAGTGTTCCTGCGTGCCCGCCGATCACACAGGAAGAGGACGAGGAGGAAGAGGAGGAGGAGGAAGATTGTGTCAGTATGGAGGTGGAGCCTGGCACTCAGCATCAGCAGCAGTCTTTAAGGGATCAGTCCCAAGAAACACATGGACTTGTACGTGGCTGGGAGGAGGTGGCTGCGGACCATGTCGTTCTTAGTGACCCAGAGGACTCCGGACCGAATGCCTCAGCAAACCTACGCTGCATGGCCTCCCTGATCCTGCAAAGCCTGCGTAAGGATCCTCGTATTCGTGGTATCAAGGAGAAGGACCAATACTGGCTGGCAACCCTCCTTGATCCACGTTACAAGGGTAAGGTTGCGGACCTTATCTTGCCATCGCAGAGGGAGCAGAGGAAGAAACATCTTCGGGAGGCCTTGCAGAAAGGTCTGTGCAACGCGTTCCCAGAGACTGGGAGGTTACAAACTCCTGTTTCTGGACAACGTGTTGCTGAGGCTTCGGTCAGTCAAAGAAGGAGCGGTGGAGAAGGTGGCCGTCTGACCGATGCGTTCAGACAATTTTTTGGTCCGCAGCCCCAAGGTATGATCGGTTCCAGCAACCATCGCCAGCGTCTGTTTTACATGGTGCAGGAATACCTAGGGGCAAGATCAGACTTGGACACCTTTCCCACCGAAAATCCTCTGGGTTACTGGGTCTTGAGGATGGATCACTGGCCAGAGCTTGCACAGTATGCAATTGAGCTACTGGCCTGTCCTGCATCCAGCGTTCTTTCGGAACGCACATTCAGTGCTGCTGGAGGCGTGGTAACCGATCACAGGGTGCGTCTGTCCACCGACTCGGTCGATCGGCTGACCTTCATAAAAATGAATGAGTCTTGGATCACCACCAGCTACCAAGCACCTGATGCTGATGTAACCGAATAATTTTTTTTGAAATCTCAGATCCCTTCAAAGACTGCCTATGCTGATGCTGAGTGACTATCCCTGAGTAATTATCCTCTTCCTCCTCAATCATCACGCTGATAGCTTGTAAGAACATTTTTGGTTCTGGGCGCCACCACCAGTGCCTAAGGCACAATTTTTCAGCCCCTGTTTAACAGGGGCGTGTAATTACAATTTTTGATGTAATACTTTGCAGCAGGGCTCGTTCCTGCATTCCAACTAGAGTGTCTGTGAGGGGTTGCAGTGTTGTGGCACCAGCACCAGTGCCTAGGGCCCAATTTTTCTGCCCCTGTCTAACAGGGGCGTGTAATTACAATTTTTGATGCAATACTTTGCAGCAGGGCTCGTTCCTGCGTTCCAACTAGAGTGTCTGTGAGGGGTTGCAGTGTTGTGGCACCAGCACCAGTGCCTAAGGCCCAATTTTTCTGCCCCTGTCTAACAGGGGCGTGTAATTACAATTTTTGATGCAATACTTTGCAACAGGGCTCGTTCCTGCGTTCCAACTAGAGTGTCTGTGAGGGGTTGCAGTGTTGTGGCACCAGCACCAGTGCCTAAGGCCCAATTTTTCTGCCCCTGTCTAACAGGGGCGTGTAATTACAATTTTTGAAGCAATAATTTGCAGCAGGGCTCGTTCCTGCGTTCCAACTAGAGTGTCTGTGAGGGGTTGCAGTGTTGTGGCACCAGCACCAGTGCCTAAGGCCTAATTTTTCAGCTCCTGTTCAACAGGGGCATGTAATTACAATTCTTGATCTAATATTTCACAGCAGGGCCCTGTGAGGGCTTACAGTGTTGTGGCCACAGCAACACCTAAGGCCCAAATTTCTGCTGAGTATATAGGGCAGGACCCTACTTTCAAACATCTAACTTACAAACGACTCCTACTTGCAAACGGAAGGAGACAACAGGAAGTGAGATGAAATCTACCCCTAGGAAGGGAAATTCTCTCCTGTAAGAGTTAATATGGGAAAACAATTTCTCCTTTCCACTGATGCTTTCCAATCCTTGTTCCACAAAAAAACCCAAATTTTCAAAAAACATTTTTCATTGGGACAAAAAAGTGAGGTGAAATCTTCTGAAGAGGAGGAAAGACAGCAAAACAAATGTCACAGGGGTGATAACCCTTCCCTATGTTTTCCAAAAAGCTTAGAAAAGATTTTTTGGCTGGAGCTAAACACGTTAAAAATGTTCAAAATTACAAACAGATTCTACTTAACAACAAACCTACAGTCCCTGTCTTGTTTGCACCGCCTGTATACTGCTGTTCAGAGTATATAGGGCCTGGTGGCCCCACACCTTTCCTTATTTTAATTTGGGTGCGGGGTTCCCCTTAATATCCATACAAGACCCAAAGGGCCTGGTAATGGACTGGGGGGTACCCATGCCGTTTGTCTCACTGATTTTCATCCATATTGCCATGACCCGACATGACATTAAACCCGCAAGCAGTTTTAAATGAGATTTTTTCCTTTAAAAATGACATTTGGTGCAGGGACTGTTCTAAACATGGGAAACACGCGTCACTTTACAGGCATACTATAGACACCCCCCAGGTACGATATTTAAAGGAATATTTCACTTTTTTTTTTTTACTTTAAGCATCATTAAAATCACTGCTCCCGAAAAAACGGCCGTTTTTAAAAGTTTTTTTTGCATTGATACATGTCCTCTGGGGTAGGACCCGGGTCCCCAAACCCTTTTTAGGACAATACCATGCAAATTAGCCTTTAAAATGAGCACTTTTGATTTCGAACGTTCGAGTCCCATAGACGTCAATGGGGTTCTAACGTTCGTGCGAACTTTCGGTCCGTTCGCGGGTTCTGGTGCGAACCGAACCGGGGGGTGTTCGGCTCATCCCTAGCTGTGAATAGGAAGTGCAGAGGTGAGCTGTGAATGGAGATGCAGATGTAAGCTATGGACGGGGACACAGAAGGTCTGTAGATGAGGAGAGCAGAAGAGAGCTGTAGACAGCAGGTGCAGAGATGTGGATGGGGGGCATAGAGATGAGCTGTGGATGGGAGGCATAGAGGCGAGCTGCGAAATACGGGTTCAGAGTTGAGTAGTGGATGGTTTTGGGGGTGTTGCTTAAGGAAGGAGAAGTCCACTCCCCTCCCAATGCATCACCCAGCACTTATCCAACCCCCTCCTCTGCCCCAACTTTTAGCACAAGTCCTCTCCCCTCCCAAAGTGCACCCCCCCAGTACATATATGAACCCCTCCACCCCACCTTCTAGCACACATCCTCTGCCCTCCCAAAGGCCCCCAGCACATATCTGACCCCCACCCCGCCTTCTAGCACAAGTCCTCTCCCCTCCCAAAGCACCCCCCCCCAGTATATATCTGTCCCCCGCTCTACCCCACATTATAGCACCAGTCCTTTACCTCCCAAAGTGACCCCCTCAGCACATACCTGAAGCCTGGGTTTTGTTAAACAATGCCCTTTAAGCCCCTCCCACTGTAAAGTTGGACCACACCCATTTTTCCTGCGGCACAGGCTTCTTCCTTCCCCAAGTGTCCCTCATTCTCAAGTTTGAAAGTTGGAATGTATGCAGGGAGGTCAGCAGCATCTTTGTAGGAGCACAGGTGTACAGCAGCACCTATGGAATATAGAAAGAGCAATAGCAGAATGGAAACCTGTGGGGCACAGTAAGGAGACCACATGACCAAGTAGGCATCCGAAGATCGACTACACCACAATTCAGAGTATGTGTTATATATATATACTGTAATCTTTCAAGCAGAGACTGGTTTCCTAGCGGCTTATGCCATTTTATTTATTTCTCTAGAAACAGACTATGTACAATTTTATGATTACAAGGAAGCCCAAAGTATCTATCTCATATAATTTAATTAAAGCTAGATGTTTTTAAAAACAATCTTATTGTTGGATACATTTCAAATGAAAATATTTGGCAACATTGGAAAATACGATAATGAGCTTCAGTCTGCTTTTATATTTATATATCTATATATAATGTTTGTTTTTGCTTCTACCTCAAGATGTATACAGTCTCTTTCTGCATATAGTATTGAACGCAGGGCACAGTTTAAAGAACAATTCTGCAGGCATGATTTGAAACATCGATTGTGATGACCATGAAATGGGTGAAATGCAAGCAATATTGGTAGCAGAATAGAATGCTGATGATATATAAAGGTTGTCCATACTCCCTAAAGTTTACCCTTTGGAGACTTCTAGCACAACATTTGCATGCATGTGCAGATAAATATTTACATTGTGACATTTGCTCTCAGAAACCACAGTACGGCAATTTTTGCTGTGAGCATTCAGTTAGCAAATAAGCTATTCCTTTTCAGAAGTGTATACTTTTGGGAAGTGCTATTTACCCTGGCAGCATTTGAATCTTCTCAATATGTAAGATGGACCAAAGCTCCTCTGACCTCCCTCTCTGTGAGCCCAAAGGAAAAGCACTGATATTATTGTGTCATTTAAAAAGCAATTCCAAGCAACAAGTGAAAGAATTCAACTAATACCGCTATGCAATAAACATCAGCAACTGCTATGTTAAATATGGCATTAAAGCATTTTATGTTAAATTTGAACCTATACAGAGGTACAGTATATCATGCAGTATTATAAACCCTGACAAATATACTTCTGAGAAGTGCATATGTTATCATGCTGTTGATACAGACATAGGGGCAACTACCATTCTCTAATATTGGAAAAATACTGTACATGCGGTTGATTTTTATCTAGCCTCCTTATCAAGTACAGCTCTAGTATTTAGTGAGCTCGTATATAAACAATATCAAAGTGTAGTTAAGAAAGTTCTAGTGCAAAACATAAATCAATGCTAATACATACAGTGCCCTAAAAAAGTATTCATACCCCTTGACATTTTACACATTTTGTCATGTTACAACCAAAAACATAAATGTATTTTATTGGGATTGTATGTGATAGACCAACACAAAGTGGCACATCATTGTGAAGTGGAAGGAAAATGATAAATGGTCGTCAACATTTTTTACAAATAAATATGTGAAAAGTGTGGGTTTTTTGTATTCAGCCCCCCTGGGTCAATACTTTGTAGAACCACCTTTCGCTGCAATTGCAGCTGAAAGTCCTTTTGGAATCGAGTCCGTCGGAAAGATTTGAAACTTGTTCTATTTCTATGGTCCGTCAGATTTTTAGATAGAAAAGGTCCGATGAAGCCCACATACGATCCAATTGTCCAACGGATTCGTTCCGTCAGACCTTTGATGCCGAAAAGTCCGGTCGTGTGTACGCAGAATAACAGGTTTTCTTCTAAGATAGCCCTGTATTTGGCTCCATCCATCTTCCCGTTAACACTGACCGGCTTCCCTGTCCCTGCTGAAGAAAAGTATCCCCACAACATGATGCTTCCACCACCATGTTTCACGGTGGGGATGGCGTGTTCAGGGTGATGTGTAGTGTTAGTTTTCCGCCACACATAGCATTTTGCTTTTAGGCCAAAAAGTTCAATTTTGGTCTCATCTGACCAGAGCACCTTCTTCCACATGTTTGCTGTGCCCCCCACATGGCTTCTCACAAACTGCAAATGTGAGTTCTTATGGCTTTCTTTCTTCTTGCCACTCTTCCATAAAGGCCAGATTTATGGAGTGCACGACTAATAGTTGTCCTGTGGACAGATTCTCCTACCTGAGCTGTGGATCTCTGCAGATCCTCCAGCGTTACCATGGGCCTCTTGGCTGCTTCTCTGAATAATGCTCTCCTTGCCCAGCCTGTCAGTTTAGGTGGACGGCCATGTCTTGGTAGGTTTGCAGTTGTGCCATACTCTTTCTATTTTTCTATTTTCGGATGATGATTTGAACAGTGCTCTTTGAGAGGTTCAAAGCTTGGGATTTTCATTTTATAACCTAACCCTGCTTTAAACTTCTCCACAACTTTATTCCTGACCTGTCTGGTGTGTTTCTTCACCTTCACGATGCTGTTTGTTCACTGGGGTTCTGTAATAAACCTCTGAGGTCTTCACAGGAGAGCTTTATTTATACTGAGATTAAATTACACACAGGTGGACTCTATTTACTAATTAGGTGACTTCTGGAGGCAATTGGTTCCACTAGATTTTAGTTAGGGGTATCAGAGTAAAGGGGGCATAATACAAATGTATGCCACACTTTTCAGATATTTATTTGTGAAAAATTCTGAAAACCATTTCTCATTTTCCTTCCCAATAAAATACATTTAAGTTTTTGGTTGTAACATGACAAAATGTGGAAAATTTCAAGGTGTATAAAAAAATCCAATATATCTATATAGATGTTAGATGTTTTGTTTCTTCATATAAAGACACCTAGTCACTCATTTGGATTACAATTGTTTTAGTGTGTTATACCACACTGTGTAACGCCCAGGAGGAACCCTCTATAAGGATTACAATTATAAAAGCTAGCGAAGACTGAAGACGTCTGGACTGCCTTTTTCATTGCAGGGCCCTGCATTTTAGTATAGTGACTTTAAGGTCTAGATTAAGGGGAGCTCCTGGGTATAGATTCATACCAATATATATATATTTCTGTGATTGTCATTGATTGTCATATCATTCTTTATACTATTGCACTACGTTGGTGTGATAGTATATTTATTGAAATAACTCTTTATATAAATATATTACTTATTCAAAGAAAGAAGTTATTTTTGGTCATTATTGAAGTTTGTGTGCAGTGTTGTCATTTCTCCTACAGGTGGAGCTACCAGTACCCAGGTAGAGGTAAACTAATTGTAAGTGTATATTGTGGGTTAAAGTTAATGCTCATATTATTTCAACACTGCACTATAGTTGTGTCAAGGGGAGTGAACAATTTAAGAAGCATGTGGAGCAAAGAGGACAGGCCCGCTGAAACCAGCAGCTCCACCGTGAGTATTGCTACACATGCAAATAGGAACTGTGAAGCTTGATTGGCCTTAGTATGAACCTGAGACATCCATTGGCCATCAGTTCCCAGCTATCCATAATAGCTGGGAACTGACTTTATCAAGGGCTATCCAATATTCTGATGTGGCTATTAGTTCAGACACTGGGTGGTAGTGTTACTTTTAAACCTTGCATAATGTAATGTTCTTTTCAGTGGAACTACATGATTATAATGTGTATTCCTGTTTCTATGTATGTTTTACCTGCTGTTCTCCAATAAAACACAAAGGGCTTAGCCATGTTTCCAACACAATTTTGACTTGGTAAAGTCATATCTGCAGCAGTTTTCCAACGGTGCAGCCAAAGTACTAAACACTGCTGTAGATACAGCTTTAAACATTCTAAAGGCAGAAGGTTTTTTTTGCATTCTATGCATTAGGAAAAGATCCTTCAGTGTGCAGCAGGCCCCCTAACCCTCGATCCAGCGATGTTACATGATAGCCTTGGCTGTCCAGGATGCTCGCTACTGATTGGCTGAGACACAGCAGCAGGCGCCATTGGCACCCACTGCTGTAAATCAAAGTCAGTGAGCCAATAAAGGAGTGAGGGTGGGGTCGAGCCACGGCTCCATGTCTGAATAGACACACAGAGCAGCGGCTTGGGTGCCCCCATAGCAAACTGCAAGCTGCTTGCTGTGGGGACACTCGGCAGGAGAGTGGGGCCAGGAGCACAGGTGAGGGACCCGAGAAGAGGAAGATCTAGGCTGCTCTGTGCAAAACCACTACACAGAGCAGGAAAGTATGACATGTTTGTTATTTTTAAACAAAAAAAACAAGACTTTAATATCGCTCTTTAATCCATTTCAGCCAGCTGCCCTATCCTTTCCAGCTACCCAAAACAGCAGTGGGACCCGCAGAGCCATGTGGAATGCCAGGACTGCATTTTACTTTGACGAGCATGCATCTTTTATCAACTTGTAAGTGTTTTTAATCTTATCCTATTAAAGTCATAATTTTAATACTACACACAGGTCGGTGACTCCCCCTTCCTGTTTTTTTCCCTTACATGTCTTGCTGCCTTCATTTTTAAGCCTTAATACTCCTTTTACTCCTTTCTTTTCCAACCACCCAACTTATGGATACATCACCATCCAGCTATTACAGCCACAGACTATACCCCTAAGGATTACTCCATTTGGAGCGCCAGATAACACTGACTATACTGCTTCCTGAACCATACCAGGCCACGTGACCTCAACATGGGGGGTGGTGCATGTTGATAGTGACAAGGGCCTCTTACCCACAACGCTTAACAAGAAGGCCCTCAGATCCTGCCCCCCCATATGTAAATGAATATAGGGTACATAAATACCCTTACTTATTCACCAAAAAAAGTGTAAAGTAAATAAAAACACAACACATGTTTTTGACAATTCCTTTATTTAACTTCTTGCCGCAGGCCAAATGCATAGATGTGTCAACAAAAGGAAAAAACAAAAAACAGAAAGACTTTACACAACCCAGCTGAGTAAATTACAAATTTATTGGTGTATACACTATACAATGTGCGCTAGCAAGAACCCCCTAAAGTAATCCCCCAGAAACCCACCTAAACTCACCCAAATACCCCGCCCTGCATACTGGAACAGAAATACACTGCCCCTCATAAATAAAGCGAGGGGTGGGAGATGCAGGGAGCCCACCCTCCCCAAACAGGCACCCCCTCAAAATAAGGCCCTATACCACCACGGCAGGGACCAAACTGGACCCGCTCCCAATGGATACAGTGCTCTGCCTTAAGACCACAATGGGCTTGTGAGGCACTGCCTCGTGATGGAGCAAAGGTGCAATAGCCCAGGTAAACCAAACAGCCTACTCATAACCCTATGGAACACCCCCACAGTCTAAGGTCAGTCGGTCAAGGAGATGTCAGTCAATGGCTTTAACGGGAGCCCAAATATTCAAATACGGTAAGCTCTGAAAATTCTTCTGATGTCCAGCTAATTGATGCTGGTAACAAAGATGATTAGATAAGCCTTTTGAATGACAATCCCGAATGCTCGTGACTAAAGTGAGTTGTCCATGGCGGGATATGGTGGAAGAGACAGAAGATATGCTGTGAGATGTGAACAGAAAGAGACTGACTCCTATGTATTGTATGGATCTCTGTACACAACAATGGAAAGAATACCACACACACACAGTGGGGACACGTATCAATATAGGGAAATTCCCAAAGTTGTCGGGTAATCTCAACCTGTCGCTAATGTAGCCTTGCACATTAACGTCCGTGTGGTGGTGTCAGGTGTACTCGCAGACCTGCGTTCGTAATCCCCCGCAGGTGGATAGATGTATAAGCCAGACAGCCGTATCCCGATTCGTACAGCTCTCCTGTAGATAATTGCCTCCGCCAGAGTTCACGTGATGTGTGCTGGTCAGCTGATCCAATCAGGAGCAGCTGGTCTCTCCAATCTTAAGTAAGTAAATGGAATCATGGGCTGAAAAGTCCAAAATCCTGAGCTAAAGATCCCTGAAGTTAGGGGTGGCCGAGCTAGTGGGGGGGTGCGTCCCAGCGTCAGCGTCTACATGTTTCACTCCTGTATACCGAAACTTTATCAGGACTTGTGGTATCCCGCACAACAATCGCCGTGGTTCCCACATCACAGCAGTGTGAACCTAGCCTAAGTCTTTTAAGAAAACAATAGGTAAAGGCACATGGACACTTTAGGGCTCAGTGTATAGTTCTGATCCTTTCTGTAGTAGAGGGAGGCAGACTTCTAAAAAGCTGCAGTGATATTAAAGGCAAAGTTTTTTGTCTTAAAAATAAAAAAATATATACTTACCTGTTTTGTGCAACAATATTGCACAGAGGAGTCCTTTACCTCCTCATTTGGAGTCCCCTGCCGGCACTCCGCTACTTTGAGTGCCCCCTCAGCAAGCTGGCTGCTAATGGGGTAATTGCCCCCATCCGCTCCAAAGCCAGCCTGTGCATGTTCACAGACACACAGTGTGGCTCGGCCCGCCCCCAATCCCTTCTCACAGATTTGACTATGCTCCTGCTGCTGTCTATGTCTCTTGTGAGTCCAGGAAAAGAGAGCAATGGTGCTGCAGCCAGGGATGGTGCTGGATCAATGAGAGGATAAAGGTAAGTGTTCAGGGACTGGGAGCAGAATAGATAGTGGGATGTTTTTTACCTTAATGCAGGGAATGCATTAAAAGTTAAGTTTACCTTTGTTCAGCTTTTTTTCCCCCTAAATTCCAGCTCCCCTATATACCAATATAGCATTAATGTAATTATTTTGCAAAAATGTAACAGCTTTCCATTAATTCTACACCTGCTTACCTAACTCTCATAGGTGTTTAAACACACTGCTCGACTAGTTCTGCCTTATTTCCTGGTCAGACTTTAGGTCATGGCACAGGAAGGAATTGACCAGCTGATCTCATTAACACACACCCTGCATCATCTCCCCTTTAGCTCAAAAAAAAAAAAAAAAAAAGTGAACAAAGGTGAACTTAGCCTTTAAGGTAAAAATGTTTTGACTTTAGAAACACTTTAATTCCAAGTAATTGTCAGGAAAAGTAATGCTGCATGCAAAGACCATTATTCAATATCTGCAGCTTTGTAGTTTCCTGTACCAGCTTTCTTCGATAAATGGCCATTATCATGCTGGTGAGTTGTTTCATGTGCTTTGCTTATTAGCTTTCTTAACACCTTCCCCCCAAAATCCACAATATCTGAAACATGTTATGGAAATTTGTATAAATATGTATTTCAAGTACATTTTCCACCAGATATTTTATCCGCTACCGTCTGGCTATAATAGAGTGACAGCCAAACAGGAGTGCTGCCATCCTATGCGGACATCATATGACGTCCTCCTAGGATAATGCCTCACTTCGGCGCAATCTGTCACCCGCTGTGTCCACTGGATGCAGCAGATGAAAGATCAGTGTACCAGTCACTGCCAGTACCATGTGATCAATGTGACCAATCACAGCAGATCACAAGGCAATTGTACACAATGAATGGTATCTAAATTGTAGGTCTGAGGTGAAGTGCCATATGTGATTACTCTATCTAGTCCCCATCGCCATCATTCCAATATATGCAAACAACCAAAAAGAGGAGAAAAGGAGGAAGGGACTTTCTATATGCCTTTGAGAACCACATCCAGGCTGTTTGGTATAAAAATATCAACTTTTATTATATAGTACAAAAAAAAGACAGCTAAAATCTTATAGTGGGGGTATGGACATTGGACAATAAAACCTCCAGAATGCAGAGCTTATACATTGTGTAAGGTATAATTCCATATACAGTTAGTCTGTAGATTGGAACATAGTTGATCTACGCGTTTCGTGGGAACCCGCGCTTCCTCAGGACCACATGTATATTGTGCAGTAGGTGCATTTTTTAGAGACAAATTTTTCCCTTGTGCTTTTATGGTTGTTTTTCTCCTCTTTCTCCTCCTTCATTCCTTCCTTTTTTGTCCCTATTTTAGATAGTTTATATGTATTTGTTTATGTATATTGATTATATGTACTGATTTGGGATTTTTTCTATTAGAGTCAGAGCTGTGTGTACAGAATAACTTACAATATACATGTGGTCCCAAGGAAGCAGGGGTTCCCGCGAAATGTGTAGATAAACAAGGTACTAATCTACAGACTAATTGTATATGGAATTATACCTTAAAAAATGTAGAAGCACTGCATTCTGGAGTTTTTTTTTTTTTGTCCATACCCCCACTATAATATTGTAACTGTTGTTTTTATTTTACTATATAATACAATTTAATATTTTTATACCAAATAGCTTGGATGTGGTTCTCAAAGGCATATACAAAATCCCTTTCTCCTTTTCTCCTCTTTTTGGTTGTTTACACAATGAATGGCTTCCACAATGTGGTGCTGCAGTCGAGTAAAGATTGAGGTCTGTATCTGGTGCTTGAGAGAAGTGTATTCAGCTCCTCCAGAAGGCAGCAGTTGTCCTATTAAACTCTTTTATGTTTTCCAACATAATTAGCCATTAGGTCTTTTTTTTTTATCTGATACATATGTGAAACCAAGAGAGTGGGTGGAGCCTGATCGTACATCAAGAACAATTCAAAATGCTGCCATCCCAAAACATATAATGCATTCAATGGTTAATAAAGAAGCGGGACTTTCTATGCAACATTTTGAGGATAGACACACCATAATATTATGGTTACAATTCAACAAATTTATTTATACAGACACAACATAATCTAATTCATAAACACATGTTCCAAGCTGTGTATTAAACAGATTACTTTTCCAATACTCTTTGTACCACCCAATACTAAAATTCTTTATGACAACATGTTTCATGGTCCTTTCCACTTTTTCAGGACAGGGTGTGTGGTACAAACACTGAAATGTGTGAGTAATTAAATCCATCTAAGAATATTTAGCAATAAATATGCATGATAGGTACAGGATTGTAACATTGAAACTAAGTATACGTCTCATTATTGCAATTTATTACATCAAGATTACATGTAAGTGGGAATATCATGTCTAAAGGGATTCAGACGCTGCAACCTTCCTCATTAGAGCACTGCAAGTGCATCAGCTAATTAATAATGAAAAAGTCATTCCCATTCAGATTCACTCTAAATATTGACTTAATCAAATAGCTTTTTCTTCAGAGCAGATAGGAAGGAACAGGAATAACAGGTAGGAATCTGTAAAAAAAGATTGTTGCAATTGTGACATTGGGGTATTTAGCTCAAGTAATAAATGCGTTTTTAGTGTAGTGAGTCCACATCAGACAGGCGTTATAGTTAAGGGCCTGGTAGCCCACATTTATTAAACAGAAAAACAAAAGCAAAAAGGTCCATTCGGGATTCCCACGCAGGGGTTTAACCACATTAAGCACTCTAAAAATAAGGAAAACATACCGAGCCACCTGGCTCTCTTGTCAGCAGTTCCTCTGCTGGCTCTCAACAGATTTGGCGATTCTTTCCAGCCCCCTGGACTCACTGGCTTCCTCAGTCTCCCCGACTCTCAAGGCTGGCCAGCCTTTTCCAGTCCCTGGGCAAAGAATCCCCTTTACATGGGCTGCAGTCTCCCACAGGGCAGACCGCTCTCCAGACACAGGTCTGTCTTTACACAGCATAGTAGCAAGCTGCTCACTCTCCACCATCCTCCACCCTCTGCTCTTAGAATCCCCTCATTATATCGTTATATGGGTGACACAGGGATGGAGATCCCATCCCACCCAAGCCTCTGCAGGATCTCCAAACTACAGAGCCCCATTCGAACATAGCAAAATCTGGAGTAAGCTGCCAAAACAGTTTTCTCAGTTTCAAAGCTATGCTCTGTAGCTCTGCAGTCCTCCGACATGCAGACTCTGTGTCCAATTTTGCTTCATTTCCATAGAGACAGGGACTCTCACTATTACACAATGTACATTGATCACCCAGATGGGATGTTTTTTGTTTTTTTTTAACAAAAGTGGAGTTACTAAAATTTATCTAAACGCAGAACAAAAATGTAATATATTGCAGTGAATTTATCCTTATGTGTGGTGGCTGCATTCGTTTTCTTTCTAAGGTCATGTATATTTTCTGAAAGTACAGAAATATACCTTGATACTTTCAGAATTATTGTGTCTTTTTAACTTCCTGCGTACTGAGCTGAAATCCCAAACAGTGTTGTCAGAATTCTGAGCTGTGTTCTGTGAGCTTCAAAGCAACGCATATGCCAATGTCAGCATAAACTAATTAATTATATAACCAAGATTTTTTTCAGTTTACATAGTGAAAGAAAAAATATTCCAAGACACTTAATTGTATACCAGATTAAGCGATACTTGAAGGAGACTCCTTTCCCAGCTGAAGCCTATTATGGAGAAGCTAGTCGGGTGGAGCCCATGGTGAGACGTCTAACCGTTTGAGCTGGTTGGTGCAAACCACCGCTCTGTTTTTATGTGCATTTTTTTTTGCTGATGTTTTATTGCCTTGATGTAAGTTTTTAGTGTGCTGTTTTAATAAACCCTTTGGTTGAAACATATTGTACTACGAGGCTATCCTCTTCTTCCTTTATGCTCTGGGATTTATCCTTGAGCTGCCAGATTGCATATCAGCTTTTCCAAAGATACCGTGAGTCCTGCGTCCATTGAAAAACCGGGTCCACTTTTGCAGCTTAAGTTTTGGAGCTTGATGGGATCATTATCCAGTGTCTGGTACTGCTGTTATCTGGAATTTAGTTGGTTTTTACAGCCCAGTCTGTTGGAACATGGTGGGATTATTATCCAATGCTTAAAACTACTGCTATCTGGTAAGAAACGAATCTGTGTGGTGATGGGATATTAAAGTCTTTGTGTTTTGAAGAGCAGTGAAGTTCCCTTATATTTGGTTCACCCAATTCCCTTGAAGAACACTGAATGTTTTTACATATTTGGTTCACTCAGTTCCCTTTTGTATAAGGGTTTGTCAGTTGGACATATTTCATGCACATCTTTTTATGCACATTTTTTTGCACCTTTTATGAACAGAATCGTATATTTTTCACTTTATGAGTCATTTCATTCAATTTTTTTTGTTTATTTTTATACACTTGTTTTTGTAGGATTGGACTTTATGCCCTTACATTTTTGTCATGTGTATTTTTGCACTGTGAATATTCTTATAGATTAGCGCACCTGTTTCTTTTAATTATCTATGGTTATGGTAGGGGTTTAGAACTTTTAGGTTGCAGCTTTTCTTTATATATTTTCATTTATTTATGTGTTTGATTTCTCCATTTCAATATTCACACTTCCCTTCACCAGGAGAGTATGATAAGCGCAGGATTTTAACCTTTTTTTGATATCTGAACATGAAGTAGGTTAATTACAATCAGAATGTTAAAAGCGGGCAAAAGTATTGGGGCCCGCTTTCTTGGGACTGGGGCCACCTGGCCCCCTTTTAGGTAGTAAGGGGTTAAGGTGATATGGGTAAGAGTAGGCGGTTCTGTCCATCTAATTATCTCAGGTACAGGTGAGGGATGTCCAATGGATATCCAGGGAAGTTTCTGGTTCCCCAGGGAAGTTTATTTAAGGGCTGCATAGGGTCTAGGGCTTCCTCTGCAGCGATCTAGGAAGAAAGAAGAAGAGCTGCACTTGCCTGTGATGGAAGCCCTGATCCGTGGCTTCGTGGAGAGAGCAGAGAGCCGAGGGGTGAGGCCTGGCTGCGGCGCTGCCTGGAGATGCCTGTGGCGGAGGAAGATGAGCTGCTCGGGGCGGTCGTGGAGGAGGATAGACAGCAGCATGATGGGCGCGGAGCAGAGCAGGCTTCCCCTAGACGGCCCACACGCCGGAGTGTGCCCCCGGGAATGACAGGGGAATGAGGGCAGTGTATCTGCTACCAGTGCGGAGGTAGTCAGCGGGGCGGTGGAGCCCGGTCGGCAGTCTGGGCAGAAGAGGAGGCTCCAGTCACAATCCACTGTGAAGAGGAGGGACGGGAACTCACAACCTCAGAGAGGAGGAATTGGAAGAATGGCGCCGCCTGTCTCTGTGGGCGCCATACATCAAGCGGCAGCTTCCTCTCAGCTGCTGGCTATGCAGAGCACACTACTCAGCATGGTGCAGACAGATCCTGCGGCATCAGCACATGCTGCAGCACCAGCTTGGGGTCCAGCACCACCAACATCAGTGCCAGCACCACCAACATCAGTGCCAGCACCAGCTTCAGTGCCAGGTCCAGTATTAGTTACAGTACCAGCGCCAGTTCCAGGTCCGGTGCCAGCTCCAGTACCAGCTCCAGTGTCAGCTCTAGTTCCATGTCCAGTATCGGCTTCAGCACCAGCCCCGGTGGGGCAGGGTGAGTCTTTAATGCATAATGTGTTGCCTGATGTAATGGTTTACCTGTCTGCTATTTCTGCTGCACTTTCTTCTGCTGGTATTCCTATTTTGGTGGGTTTACCTGCTTCTGCTGCTGCATCCTCCCTGGGCTCTACCTCCTGTTCTTCTCATGCTGCTAATGCTCCTGTTTCTAATTTCGCTGTTCCCGTGTCACACAGTTTGTTAGGTAGCACTGTGCGCAGCCCTGATTTGTGCTTACCTAGGGAGACAGTGAGATTGTCAGTCCCTGAGGTGAGTATGAAGGAAGTGTTGCCATGTGAGATGTCCCCTTTAGGTTATCATCTACCGGGGTCAGTGAAGGAAAAAATTTGGGCACAGGATATTGTAGATATGCTATCCCTTCTTCCGGCATCAAAGGATTTTATTTTTAAGACGGAAAAAAAAGGCGGAGGATAGGCAGGAGGAGGATAGGCGCAGACCTATTGCTCAATCGTTTAATTATTGGTTGCAGGCATTTTTTGTTTTTTCCAGCGTACTGGTTGAAAAACAGCCTGAGCTGAGCGGAGGCTTTTTTCAGCATATGGATCATGTGCTAAAGGCCTATAAAAGTTTTGGCGGATTGGGCTGGTATTTTTATGACGAGTCCTTTTGCCAGAAACTGGCGGTGCATCCATCACTAAGGTGGGGGATGAAGGATGTGGTCCTATGGCTGAATTTGATTGTTCCTCAATCAAAGACCGACCATAGGTAAGTAGGGCCAGGCTAACCTTGTTAATGCAGGGTACCGCAGGGGTTGTTGCTTTGCATTTAATGAGAGTTCCTGTCGGTTTAATGCAACATGCAAGTATAGGCACGAATGCTCGGTTTGTGCAGGGCCCCATCCAATGGTAAAATGCTTCCGGAAGACGGCTTCATGGGATATTTTTCCAAAAAGCCTGCACACCAGTGAGGCTGGGAAGCATGCGCCCCTGGTTGGACCTGTACCCAAACAGGGAGAAGGCGCTTTTATTAATTGAAGGTTTTTCGTGCAGTTTTCCCCTTTCGTTTTTTCCAGGCACAGGTTGTACGGTAGTGGAGAATTTAAAATCTGTGCAGCGTTTTCCGGAGGTAGTACGGGAGAAGGTGTTTAAGGAAATAGCGGAAGGGCAAATGGCAGGGCCTTTTTCTTTGCCTCCTTTCCACAATTTCCATATTTCACTGATTGGGGTGATGCCTAAAAAGGAGCCAAACACCTTCCGGTAGATTCAGCACCTCTCTTTCCCCAAGGGGGGTTCGTTGAATGACGACATTGATGGTGCTTCCTGTTCGGTGGTTTAGGAAGCTATCGTAAAGGTGAAGGCACATGGCCGTGGGGCTCTTTTGGCTAAAGACGACATCAAGTCGGCCTTCCGGCTTTTGCCCATCGCCCCGGCAGCATTCAGTTCATTGGGTTTCTGTTTTGAAGGTGCTTATTTTTTCGACAAATGCCTCCCAATCGGGTGTTCCTTGTCTTGTACTTATTTTGAGACTTTTTCCACTTTCATACTTTGGGTCATGTTTTTCGAGTCTGGACAGAATGCGGCGGTGCATTATTAAGACGATTTTTTGTTTGTCGGCCCCGCAAATTCAGATCTCTGTTCCCGTTTGTTGCATTTGTTTACATTAATTGCAGGACATTTTGGTGTTCCCCTGGCGGGGGAAAAGACTTGTCTGCCTACAACGCAGATGGAATTTTTGGGAATTCACATAGACACTGAGGCCATGGAGTTTAGTTTGCCTTTGGCCAAGGTTGCGAGGATGCGGAACCTTATCACTTTCTTTTTGAGGAAGCGGAAGGTTCTTTTGAAGGAAATGCAGTCATTGCTGGGCCTTCTGGCTTTTGCATGTAAAATCATGCTGGTAGGAAGAATCTTTTCGCAACGTTTATATCTCGCCATTTCTGGTTTGAAATCCCCGTTTGCACACATCCGTTTGACGAAGGCTTTAAAGGACGATCTGGTGGTATGGGCCGATTTTTTGGCAGAGTTCAATGGTAGGTCCTTTTTTCAGTCAGACTTTATTTTTGCACCAGATTTTCGCCTATTCACGGATGCAGCTGGTTCCAAAGGTTTTGGGGCTATTTGGGGGTCACATTGGAGCTGTGGTGCCTGGCCGGTGGCTTGGGTCCACAAGAAAGCGACGAGGAATATTGTGCTCCTCAAGCTTTTTCCAATACTGGTGGCTGTCGCGCTGTGGGGACGGTTCTTTGCCAATAAGCGGATTTTGGTGGAGACCGACAATAAAGGGGTCATTTTCACGGTCAACTGTCTCTCTTCAGGTTCGTTATTTGTGGTTAAAATCCTGCGACATTTGGTTTTTTTATGCCTGAAGTTTAACATATGGAATAAGGCGCAATATACGCCAGGGAAGTTGAATGTGGTGGCTGACTCTCTCTCCTGTTTCCAGATGCATCGTTTCCGTCGGTTGCTTCCGGAGGTGGACGAGGAGGGCACACGGTGCCCAGACTACCTGTGGGAGTTGATCTAACACCGGTTTGGGATGTTATGAGACAATCAGTGGCTCCTCATACATGGGTGGATTATTCTACTGCTTGGAGGAGGTGGGTGTCGTTTACTGGTAGTGCCGGTTTTGCTTGGGATGCGCCATCTGAATCTGCTATTTTGGCATTTCTGGTTACCTTGATGGATCGGCAGTTTACCTACAGCTACATTGCAAAGACGCTAGCGGGGGTATCCTTTTTCTTTCGACTACGGTGGCTCCCGCTTTGCTCCAGTTTATTCTCAGTCAAGCAGGCACTGAAGGGATACAGGAAGCGACATTTCGCCCCGGATGTGAGGAGGCCCATTAGTGTTGAATTACTAAGGCGAATTTGTGAGGCTACGTCGGTAATATGCTTTACAGGTTATGAGGCCTTGCTTTTTCAGCCTTTATATTGGCATGTTTTGGAGCATTTCAGGTCTCGGAATTGCTTCCTGGTTCCAAGAGGTGTTCTCGGGGGATGTTGGCTGAGCATGTTTTAGTGGAGTAAGGGAGGGTATACCTTTTCCTGCGTCAATCAAAAAGGGACCAACTGGGTCACGGGGAATGGGTTACTTTGGTAGCAGGTGAGGATAGCTCGCTGTGCCCGGTGGTGGTAGTCAGCCGTTTCGTGGCGGTTCGTCCGGGGGGGTGGTCAATTTTTATTGCATTTAGATCTGTCCCCGGTCACCAAGTATCAGTTTTATTATGTACTAAAGCGATGTGTGGCTCATTTAGGGCTAGACAATTTGAAGTTTTCCTCTCATTCCTTTAGGATAGGGGCGGCATCTGACGCAGCCGCTCAGGGGCTCCCGGCTTCGGCCATTATGGGTTTGGGTAGATGAAAGTCCAATTGCTTCAAACTTTATGTCAGACCTAACCTCTCTTTTTGATTTTATAGGTTTTCATCATTTTGTTTGGATTCTGGGCCATTCCTACATATACTTAGCACGGAAGCGTGAGGCTCAATGTGGGTATTCGACTAATCTGTTGTTACAACCGGAATCCTTCACTGTTTATTGGAAAGGTGTGCGAGGCATGAAGTGGCACCAGCTTTATTTTCAATTATCACAGCTGTGCCAGGTTTGGCCACTTCCCTCGATACTGTTAGTGCATTTAGGTGGGAATGATTTAGGTAAGACCCGTACGCTAGACTTGTTGTCCTCGATTAAGAGGGATTTGTCCAGTTTTCATTTAACCTCCCCGTACAATGACTGTATTTTCGGAGATAGTGCCACGATTGAGTTGGCTGAATTGAGAGGGTGAATTGGGGGATGGCTAAATTTATGCCGTCCTTGGGGGGTTTTGTGTATCGGCACATGGATCTGGAAGGTGGATGTATAGACAGGACGGGGTCCACCTTTCGGATGTAGGTGCTGATATCTTTAACCTGGGGCTGCAAAACAGCATTGAGATGGCCGTGTATGTGGGGTAGGCCGGGCTTGTTGCTCAAGTCCGGCTGGCGGGGACATATTTGGTGTTGATACAGTGAAGCTGCCTGTGTTCCAAAAACTGGGCAGAGATTATGTGATTTATGGTATTAGTATTAAAGTGCTTCAGTTATATTTGGTTATATAAATATGTTGTTAAACCAATGAAGTGCCGCGGCCATTTCTGCCAAATAAACTGGTTTGGGTGTTTGTTTTATATGGTTGTATCTGGGGAATAGGTGGGGGCGAGTGTGGCCTACAGTCCCATGTTAAAAGCAGGCAAAAGGATTGGGGCCCGCTTTCTTGGGACTGGGGCCACCTGGTCCCCTTTTGGTAGTAAGGGGTTAAGGTGATATGGATAAGAGTAGGCGGTTCTGTCCATCTAATTAGCAAAGTTACAAGTGAGGGATGTCCAATGGATATCCAGGGAAGTTTCTGGTTCCCCAGGGAAGTTTATTTAAGGGCTGCATAGGGTCTAGGGCTTCCTCTGCAGCGATCTAGGAAGAAAGAAGAAGAGCTCCCTCCCTTCCCGTTGCGGAATCTTATGTGGTTGGGTCACCCCGGAATCCGGGGGGGACATATTTGGTGTTGATACAGTGCAGCTGCCCGAGTTCCAAAAACTGGGCAGAGATTATGTGATTTATGTTATTAGTATTAAAGTGTTTCAGTTATATTTGGTTATATAAATATGTTGTTAAACCAATAAAGTACCGCGACCATTTCTGCCAAATAAACTGGTTTGGGTGTTTGTTTTATATGGTTGTATCTGGGGAATAGGTGGGGGCGGGTGTGGTCTACAGTCCCATGGGTCATACACTCATGTCTCCCTGTGTTATCACCTTACATTTTTGTGAACTGATAACTACAAACAAACTTGACAATGCAGAATGCACAGAGTTAGAATAGTATAACATTTTTAAAGACATCATTTTTGGTGACTAGGAGCTGATCCTTCAACCAGTTTTTACATACAGTATTTTCTACTGATGCACCTCTTCACTTTTCTCACTTGTGGATGACCTCCTTTTAGAAGACTTTTTGGGTAACACATACCATACGAGTTATTAGTTGAGTTGCCTCTCTAAAATGTATGTGTATAAGTGTAGGAGCTAATTTGTAAAATTTACAGCCTCAACGCTGTAAAATATCAAATGATGTTTCTTTGTGTTGCGTTCAGCTTGCTACCTGTTGATTTGGTGATGGCATTTGAGTTTGGGGGACCAGCCTTTTGGAAAAAAAGAATATAAATTTGACATAATGAGGCTTTAAGGAATAACACATTTTTGGGCTCATATTCAGGGAAATTGGTATGCTTGCCCCGAACAAAGGCTCTACTGTATATTATCAATCTCTGTGTTACATCTGACTTGTCAAACATTGACCAGGATATGGCATCAGGACAGGGGTACTGCTGGTGTAGAAAATCTCTGTGTTTTATCTTGCTTAATGTATGTTGACTTTAGTATGGCATCAGAATGGGTGCAATGCTGCTGGAGGACATCACTGTGTTCCATCTTGCTTGCTCCCATTGGCTTGAATGGCTGTAGAAATGGATTAGTGCTGCTGGGTTCACTGGAGAACAACATTAATAATAAACACTGATAAAGTAGTTACATTTTAGTAAATTGAACATGCAACATTACAAATGGTAGTTGAATTCTTTGTCAGCCAGCAGGTTAAAGGAGTTGTAAAGTCAAAAGGTTTTTTATCTTAATGCATTCTATAATATTAACAGTCTAGAAGGGTGTGACTGACACCCTTCAAATACATTTTTCATCAGTCAGTTTATGAAATTACTTAAGGCTTTTCCAATTTTCTTACTAAAGAAAATGGCCTTAAAAATAACACAAAACCGAGCATTAGCAGTCCAATAGCGAGTGACTGACCCCCAAATAAAGCATGCTATTCTTACTGTGCTCCAGGATACAGTCTGTTAATGTTTTGTAAGGTTAGCTTAGACTTTTCTGTTCTGCTGACTGCCACACCACATGTCTCTTCTTTTCATTCCTGGACACTTGCTCGACACAGCTAGCCAGCAAAACTGTGTAGTCTCCTGCAGCTCCTAGGGTGCACCCTACGTGGGATGCTTTTTAGTCAGGTTGCCCAGGGTGCTGATGGGAGGGGGGAGATCAGGAGGTCTGCCATCACTGCCTAGCACTACAGGGCACAGATACATGTGCAGTGCAAAATGAAGTGTGGGACGCAGCAAGATGTCAGCTGTGAATCATTTTATGATTAGCAGACATTGCTGTGCACAGTTACAATTTACAAGAAAGAGGTGTCTGAGCATTTCATAACAGGTGCAATGAAAGCCAAAAGTTGGTCATATATGGGTGACCCCTCTCAGTGGTTTGTAAATCCTTTTATGGTCATATAAAAACATGTAAAAGCATTTTGACCATTCAGAACAAAGACTCTCTCAAAATTACTGCAGGAGACGATGGCAGACTGGCTCACTGGAGGATCCTCTGGTAGGCCGTTCTGCTCCTGCCCCCAGCAGTCATTTTGGTAGAGTCTGTTTTCTGAATGGACACACAGCATCTCAGGAAGTAACCTAAACTTGAATAGTGCAAGTTATTAAGAGATCCCTATCTTTATTAGAAAACAATAGGTCCAGCCATAAAGAAGGGCAGGCTTGCCTTGGAAAAATCTTTTACAGACACTCTCTTTGTAAAAGGTAATAGCAAAAAGGTGAGCCACTAACCTCTGGTCCTGACCCTGGACTTTCACCACTCCAAGTTTTAATGGAATTTTTTTTTTTTATGACAGTCATCCAGTGTTGGAAACTGGCAACAGCTTACCTGAGTTAAAGGAAAAGTATAACAGAAGCTTTTTTCTGACGTCACAGACCTGGTCCAGGCTCTGAAAAGATCACAACCATATGGTTGGGATCCACTCAGGAGCCTGGACCGGCAGTTGGCTCAACCTCTATTGAGCAGTCCACCCCTGCACAGTTCAGAGAGCCGGTGATTGACAGTCACCACCTCTCTGCAGGCTAAGACTGAGAGCTGAGCGACCAGTGGTGTTTGATCTCACAGTTCTTGGTCTTAGAGGCAGCAGAGGACAGCTGCAGCTGGAATCAGTGCTGCAGCCATCTAGCTAAGTATAATTGTTTATTTTTTTTCTAATCCCATGCTTCTCTTTTAAAGGCTCTGTCATTGAAGGGTCATTCTGAAAAAATGAGTAAGTATGCAACTGATAAAGTGTTTCTCCTCTGGCTTTCGGTGTCTCAATCCTTGTGACTGTGGGGACATTTTACATATTCATAATCTATTCTATTATACAACCCCCTTCAAAAATTTAAAGAAAATAGATGAAGCATTTATTCCAAAAATAATGCATATAAAAATGTAATTGAGTACACATCTAGGAAGTTGGAGCTTTCATTTAAAAAGAACAGCCTTTGGCTACACAAATAACTTCTATGCATTGAAATACTGGATTTTACTTTATTTTTTCCTTTAACCACAACCAAGTTCTTATGAGCTAAATGACCTTTGCAGGAAAGTGCAATAATCTATTCTTATTGTGATTTTCCCTTTTCCCTGAGGCAAAATCTTGAGATGTGTGTTGGTGGGTCCATGTTCTATGATTTATGACTTATGGCTTCTAAGCAGTTTTGCATATGAATAAAGTGTTAGGGTCAGACTTTTATAAATGTAATACTAAACCTGAAGAAAATCAGATGAAGCCATGAGTAAATAAGCTACTATGTAGACCATAGCTTGCTTTTTAAAGAAAAAAAAACACATTAAACGTGGTAATTTATTGTCAGGTCCTTCAGTTTGCACAGATTAATGGAGACATTATGCTACAAATCTATTAGCCAAAAATACAAATTGTTTTTGTAATGTCTGTTTATGTGAGAATCTGCAACTCTAGATATGCAGAGCATAACCGTGGAACATCTTAGTGCACAGTGACTAGCATAGCAGGGTACAAGTTGGTAGCAGCAAAGTGGGAAATACAGCAAGTCAATTTTTCATTTTTTGTTTCTGCACTGTGTTGTGTTTTTTTTTTGGTATTGCTTTATGATCATGTTTAGCTGTGATCCTTCACCTTCTGCATGTGAGCCAAATTTGACTTAGAGTGAGTCAGGATCTATTTAGCAGACACCTCCCAGTACCTTTCCATGGGTTCAGTTTATCTTCAGAGCCCTCAGGGCTCCCCATAACTCTAGATCATACAGGTTCCTGATCAATGACTATTTGATTGAAGTGCATGCAGAAACTTTGTAGCTTAAGTTTTCTACCTTTTATTAGCTTTATACAGTACATGTATGATCACATATATGACTTCATATAATTTCTGATCTTTCTAAATATTTAGCATTTTCACTTACTTTCTGTTCTGTTGACCATGGTCACTAGGACAAATAAATTGATGCATTTCCCAAGCGAGGGCACAGAGAGAAAAAAAAAAATTGGCATAGGGTCCAACACTTCCTTACTTTACCCAGAGCCTAAAAAGGTTTTGCCTTTACATACACTTTTATTCACCTAACATATCTTCATGTAGAAGTTTATTTATAATATTTTCTTTAGATTTGGATAAAAAAAAAAAAAAAAACTACGGGTCAAGTTTTTATTGATATGTGTGTCAAAGTTGGGAATTTGTTTCCTGCCACAGAGATTTATAAGGCCTCATTTACACTGGTACTCCTGCATTTAGCTTTTCTAAGCCCAGAAAAAGTTTTCTGGGAAGTATAAACAGCTCATGCTTCTCAGATGACTTTTTCTGGCATTCAGATGTTCCTGCTCTAAGCCCTGGTTCACAATGGTACAATTTGACATGCGATTTGACCTTTCAAATCATATGTCAAATCAGCGGCAATGGCACGTACTAATCGGTGCAACGCTGCATTTGCGGTGTCACACCGATTTCAAAAAGTAGTTTCTGTACTACTTTTTCTGATTTCGGGCTGCGCTTTACACAGGGCCATCTTAAGAGCATTATAGGCCCTCGGGCAATACAGTGCACAATACAGTCTACACTACACTATATCCACTGACCTCTACACTACACTACACACCACACTAACCTACCTGATTCCTATACAGACCACTACACTACACACTGAGCTCTACACACCACACCACACCACCCTACCTGATTTCTATACTGACCACTACTACACAAACTACACTACCCACAGACCACTACACAATACACTACATACTGACCGCTACACAATACTCTACCCAGAGACCAATACACCACACACACTACACAATACACTACACACAATACACTATACACCACACACACAATACACTATACACAACACATTACAGTATACACTGATTTTATGGCTGCTTCCTCTCCCCAGACCATATCTACTCCCCCCCGGGCCAGCAACTTACCTTTTTTTCTTTCATGATCTGCTCTGCCTCTGCGGCCGTCACACTGCCAGACTGCCTGCCCCAGCGGGGACATGATCGGTGACCCGGAGAGCAGGAGGAGGAGAAGACAGCAACCACAGCTCACAGTGAAGGCCAGCCCCGTTCTCCCGCGATTGAGGACAGGCCAGCCCCACCTGCCGCACTTGACCCCTTTCGCCCAAGCACAGGGCGCCAGGGGCCGGCCTGAGACTGGACATGGAGCACAGGGTCACAGAAAATTGGAGCGAGGGTGATACATAGATGCTTGGCTGGGGTCGCTGGGCAGGTGGGACCCCCCAGGCAAGTGGGGTCCCCGGGCAACTGCCCAGCGTGCCCAATAGAAAAGACGGCCCTGGCTTTACATTGACATCTGTGCAGAAACCTGCACAGATGTCTCTGAAATGGCGGCCGAAATTGGGACTGACATGCGGGAGTGAAATTGTGTGAGTTCAGCTGAACTCACACAGCTTCATTCCCGCAGCTCAGTATCTACCTGGGCTAAAGCAGGTTTAGATGAGTTTAGTTGTTACTTACATGTGTTTACATCCTACATTCTATTCTGCAAAACTAACACTAAACCAACAGTGAATACAAACTACAGAATGCTGAATGTACTGAATGTCTACAGTACAGTACAGTACTGAATGTCTACAGTACAAATGGAGATAGAAGACTATAGGATGCATTCAGATGAAATTTCCACAATATGAGAAGAAATTCTCATATACGAATAATGCTCATTGAATAAGTTGCCCCTATGGAAGTTATCCCTTCTACCCTTGTTCTATAAAATGTTAGTTTCCCCTCACTATCTGTCCTAGTGACAGTAACAAGTTGGGTGGAAGTTTTTGCACACTATCCAAACCTAGAAACTATTTCACATGCTAATACCAGAATGACTCACTGATGTGCTTACACTTGAAATCCAAATACAAATTTAAAAACAAATAGGCTGCCTTAATATAATTAAAATTCGACATAATGCGTGTAGGTTTAAGGCACAGTAGTGTGAATGGGCTCTAATAAAGCAGACTGAAGCATGGCTGACCACCCCCGACACTGTCCAAGCTATGAAAGGGGTTATTCACATCATGTCTTTTGAACTGTGTTTTTCTGCGTACCACAGCACATATATGGCGTGAATGGGGCAGTTAGAAAACAAATGTTTTCTATGTGCCCTGTTCACAGTATACAGTACATGTGTGCAGAAAAATGCAGCTCATGCTGTGGGTAAGCCCTAATTCTCATTCTATAGTGCTGGCATTCTAGGCCCAATAATAAACACGGTGTTGGGGACAGCAAACTCATATTTGAGAACAGTTACTACGATTTATTTATTTTCAATTCTTCCCTCTATTGAGACACAGGGACTGTCAGATGAGGAGCTGTACACATGGCTGAAAGTCAGCCGGTAACTGCTGGACCGACCCTTATCAGACAATTTTTGGCCTTTGCGTACCTAGCTTTAGGGACTTTGGATCGCAAGCTCCTTGAGGACTTGTACAATGCAATATGTAAAGTGCTGAATAATTTGTCAGTACTATATAAATACCTGTAATAAATAATGTCATATATGTAAGATCTCTCTTATTAACATTTACTGAAAGGTAAATAATGTAAATGTTGTTGATTTTTATACATTGTATTTGATGGCAAACAAGTAAATATGCAGATGAAATACAGATATAGGAGCTTTTTTACCTGTCAAAGATCTGTAGTTCTGTTCACCCAGATCCTGATTTTCCTACACAGCACAGCCCTGTTTAGTAATGCTGCGGACACACGAGCGGACTGTCCGGGAGAAAAGGTCCGACGGAACGATTCCGTCAGACGTTCCGATCGTGTGTGGGCTTCATCGGACCTTCATCTGACCTTTTTTTGTCAAATTCTGACGGAACTAGAAATAGAACATGTTTCAAATCTTTCCAACGGACTTGAGTCCGATCGAAAAATCCATTTATCTGTATGCTAGTCCGACAGACAAAAAAGGACACAAGGGCAGCTATTGGCTATGAACTTCCTTATTCTAGTCCGGTCGTACGTCATCACGTTTGAAACGATCGGACTTTGGTGTGATCGTGTGTAGGCAAGTCCGTTTCATTGTAACTCCGTCGCAACTCCGTCGGAACTCCGTTGAAAAGTCCTTCGGAGTTTAGGCGGGCGAGAAGTCCGCTCGTGTGTACGCGGCATAGGGCAGAAGAAATTACTTTTTCTCTATTGCAGTTAATTAACACTTGCATGTGTCCCTCCAACAGCTTGTGGCTGAACAATGAAATGTCATGCTGATTAGCTAAATTTCTGTCACTCTGCCCTCTCCTGCTATCAGTATGTTCCATGCCTCTTCCTGTCCCAGCCTGAGCTCTGCTTTACAAGGGATTGTAAGTGACTCAATTCAGATACTAATACTACTTGCATTTAGAAAATGTATTTATTGATGTACAGCCGTGGCCAAAAGTTTTGAGAATGACACAAATGTAAATTTTCACAAAGTTTGCTGCTTCCGTGTTTTAGATCTTTTTGTCAGATGTTACTATGGTATACTAAAGTATAATTACAAGCATTTCATATCTGTTAAATGCTTTTATTGACAATTACATTAAGTTTATGCAAAGAGTCAATATTTGCAGTGTTGACCCTTCTTTTTCAAGACCTCTGCAATTCGCCCGGCATGCTGTCAATCAACTTCTGGGCCACATTCTGACTGATGGCAGCCCATTCTTGCATAATCAATGCATGGAGTTTGTCAGAACTTGTGGGGTATTTTTTGTTCAACTGCCTCTTGAGGATTGACCACAAGTTTCCTATTGTATTAAGGTCTGGGAGTCTTCTGGCCATAGACCCAAAATTTTGATGTTTTGTTCCCCAAGCCACTTAGTTATCACTTTTGCCCTATGGCAAGGTGCTCCATCATGCTGGAAAAGGCATTGTTCCTCACCAAACTGTTCTTGGATGGTTAGAAGAATGTTTTTGTACCATTCTTTATTCATGGCTGTGATCTTAGGGAAAATTGTGAGTGAGCCCACTCCCTTGGCTGAGAAGTGACCCCACACATAAATGGTCTCAGGATGCTTTACTGTTGGCATGCCACAGGACTGATGGTAGCGTTCACCTTTTCTTCTCCAGACGAGGTTATTTGTCCGGATGCCCCAAACAATCGGAAATGGGATTCATCAGAGAAAATTACTTTACCCCAGTCCTCAGCAGTCCAATCCCTGTACTTTTTGCAGAATATCAGTCTGTCCCTGATGTTTTTCCTGGCTTCTTTGCTGCCCTTCTTGACACCAAGCCAAACTCCAAAAGTCTTTGCATCACTATGCTTGCAGATGCACTCACACCCACCTGCTGCCTTTCCTGAGCAAACTCTGGTGGTTCCCCGATCCCGCAACTGAATCAACTGTAGGAGACGATCCTGGCACTTGCTGGACTTTCTTGGGCGTCCTGAAGCCTTCTTCACAAATACAGTGGAAATGTTTTTTTTTTTTTTTGGGGGGGGGGGATTAAGGCAATTTTCATGACAAAGAGGGACTTTGCAATTAATTGCAATTCATCTGGTTACTCTTCATAAAATTCTGGAGTATATGTAAATTGCCATCATAAAAACTGAGGCAGCAGACTTGTGAAAATTAGTATTTGTCATTCTCAAAACTTTTGGCCATGGCTGTACTTATGAATACAGAGCTGTATTAATTTGTGTCTTTCACATTTGCCTGGAATTCAGTTTGACAATGTGTCCTTGGGGTTCAACTGCTCCCAAGCAAGACTGATGAGTACATGGAACCCTTATAGAATCTAGAGTTCTTCCCCAAACACAGAATGTGTGGAATCTGGGAATAAGCATACGCTATACCTTTACTAGGCTACAGTGTGATAATAATGACCTCATCTCCTGTGAAAATGATTGCTGCATCAGCATACCCCATGAACTTCTACAACATACTGTGATTGCAGAGCAGAGTTACTAACTAAATGGCATGCATGAAAGCTTTCAAAATGGGATTACCATGTAGAAGCATGCATATTTGGCCTCATGTACACTGCTGTCAGTAAACGGACGTTTAGGAGCAGTTGGGCATTTTTTTCAGCTGCCCCTGAACTCTCCTCTGTGTTATCTTATCAGTACATGTACACAGGGTCATTTTATAGTTGTGTCTAGGCAGTTGAGCTTAGAAGCATTTTTTGGAACATAAAAAAATGCCTTCAGGACTGATGTTCAGAGGCATTTGAAATGCCAAATCCCTGTAACAGCCTGTAAATGCTGCTAAACGTGGCAACTCGTGTTTAGTAGCATTTTGTTTACAGACGTTTTTCATTTTACAAAAAATAAAACGGCAAAACGCTGCAAAACGGACATTTTTAAACGTCGGATTCTAGCTGTCAAGTTAAAGCGTTCAGGAGAGGTTAAACAACTTCCCATGTACACGAAGCCTAAAATTATTGTAGTGTGGCTTTTGGGTGCATAGAAATATATACTGAGTTAAAACTCTTCTAAACCACTATGCAAAAGAGGGGAACATGTTCAGTACCAAGAAAAACATTACATGAAATAAAACTGTACAACATTTCTGTCACTACCATACTAAAATATTACTGAAAACAAGACTTCATCACTAGATTTGCTTCAAGGATAAATAGAGGAGCAATTTGCCATTTGAACCAAATTGGATCAGACTTTTAGTTCAATCAAAGCAGCTGCAGCTGGATGCAATAATCTGATTTCCTGACACTCTGAATAAAACTGAAGCCCTTGAAAGCCTCCTGCTAATCCTAAGCATATAAAAGCAAACTTGCAGGCAATAAAATGCATTTCTCATCATGGATTCTTGAAACACTGTACATAAAAATAATTGGCTGACTGGAAATATACCTTAACTATATGTAAACTATGCATGCATGGTAATTTATCTACAGACTGCTTTGAATTTGCATAGTAATACTTCAACTGTATTCCTGTGTGCAGTTGTGTGTACAATAGCTGAGAACTTGAGAACTTGCCTTATTTAAGCCAGTCATCCCCAGTTTTAGAAAACTAGACCATTTGATAGATACCTATGACTAGTAACAGTATCCCCCATTTTCCTCTTTAAGATAGTTTAACTTTAAAGTGGAACTATGGGCAAAATAATAAATTACATACATGTTGCAGTCTGTCACTAGCATTATTCCAGTGTTCTTGCCAGTCCCTCTGCTTTTCTATTAAAAAAACTGACCACACTAGGCAGGAGAACACAGTGTGGTCAGTTTTCTGGCTGTGCTGGGAACTCAGCCTGCTCTCCTCCAATGATCAGAATTGTCTTGACGTGCCCCCCCACTGTACAGCCATTCGCTGGGAAGATCAGTGTAATGCTGTTTCTCCTCCAGTATGACCATTGGAAGGGGGGCGAGCGGATGACCCAGCTGATGATTGATAAAAGGTGCATAGACAAAAGCACAATTAGCCTATTATGAAAATGAGAGGCAATACAATTTTATGAGTGAGTGTCTTGGGCTGTCACTGAAGCACAGGAAGAATTGTTTTTGGACTGGAGTTAAATTACATGGAGACACTGGCTGTTTTCATATATTTATATTCATAACTTTATTCCTTATTATTTTGAGGATAAATATTACTGTTATAACGCTACCTTACTTGGATTTGTTAATATTGGGTATGTAGCAGTTTAGTTGCCACTAGTAACAGACAATCCACCACTTTTCCCCCCGCTGCCAGACTTCATACTTGCAGAGACAATTAAAAGTATTTTGCTGGTTTTGTTTTTGTTTATTGGAGGGTACAACTTGGATGGGGAAAAGGTATATGGGATGCCCATAGAATCTTTTAATTGCCATCATATTTTGAAGATTAAGCACAACAGCACATAGTTAGAGCCTGAAGAGGTGATGTGCATATATTATGAGTATGATCTCCTCCTGCATCTCCATGCAGACTGTTGCTCCTCCTCTGCTTAACTCCCGCAGACTATTCCTCCTCAGAATTCCCCATCCATTACCGTGTAAAGGATGAGAACATCACTCTTGCCCATGAAAAAGTGATGGTCCCAAAACTCCTTCTCCTCCTGCACAAACTTCTTAATACAGTAATTTTCTTCTGTTGAGCAATAAGGACCCACTCTGAATAAGTCCCTAAGCAGGCTCTGGTTGCTCACTGCTACTAAGCCTGAGGCTTGCAGCACCTCTCCCCGGAGGCCTAGTAGTTTAAAAGCATTTTTAAGGATGGAGGACTACTGTTCCCAGCCAGCCCAACTTGCAAATCCTGTGCCCTCAGGCCACATCGACTTGACACCGAACCCCACAGTCTCAGCTCTGATCCAGGACTCCCCATCATTCACTGTGTAAATAATGAAGACTTTGCTAATGACCGTATAGAAGCAAAGGTACCTCACAGACTTCCTGGCACCTCCAGCCCTTCACTGTGGTAACACTCACCGACCTTCCACTGCCCTGAGTCCTTGATGAGGAACTTGACCGGACCATATGTTTCGACAGCTTCACCTGCCCCTCTGCTCCAGGAGTTCTTTACCACCAACCGTGTGGTCATAAAGACATTGCCAATGACCGTGTAGAGGCAAAGTTCCTCCACAGCTCTCCCTGGGCCTCCTCCTGCATTCGGTACACCCCCCCAGATGGGGGTGCCCTCATGCTGCTGCCTAGTATTCAATTCCTCACTTCACTCAGCCAACATCTCCCCCCAGTGGCATGTTACCTCAGCTTATATAGGAGGACCACCCCCTGCCAATTCCAGTTGGGGAATTGGCAGGGGGCGGTCCTCCTATATAAGGGGAACTCCAGTTCCAGACCCTGCCCTTCTTCCAGAACATTCTCCCTGGAAGCAGGGGAGGCGCCTCAGATCTAGGGCACAGATGGCCACACCCATTGCTACTCCGACCACTCCCAGCCCGCAGATCAAAACAGACAGGCCTAGCTTGCAGCATAGGCCTGCCTAAATTTGCCTGTGCTGACAGTTCCTAGTAAAAAATCTATTACTAGCACCTACCTATTGGTAGAGGGTGCTACATTTTATGAATTAATTTTAGATTTATGGGGACAGCAATTACTTACAGTAGTTTACTTGTTTGAGTATTAGTTAATTGTGGTATCACAACGTATTTTTTTGGTTAAATGTTTTTTATATGTATATAAATATTTTACCTTTCATTTATATTTTAAACTGAATGGGTTGTGGGTTTCCCTGCATCCAATTCGCATGACAGGAGATTGTGACCAACTCTCTATGGAGCCTGTTCACATATCTCCAGGGCGGCTGCGGAGCGGATTGCACAGGGGTCCTGTGCATCTTTGGCTTTGTTTTCAGGGCTGAATTCAGGCAAAAATTCAGCCCTGATTTGTCCCTGAAATTGAGAACAGGGACGCACCGGACCCCTGCTGTGAGCCGCATGTGGCTTAGATGTGAACCCAGTCAGAGGGTTTACAAATACTTTGAGGCCGGGTTCACATCTATGCGAATTTGCATCCAATTCGCATAGCAGGAGAATGTGACTGGCTTCCTATGGAGCTGGCTCACATATCTCCGTTTCGGCTGCGGAGCGCACTGCACAGAAACGCTGTGCATCTTTGGCTCCATTTCAGGGCCGAATTCACGCATAGATTCGCCCTGATTCATCCCTAAAACGGGGAACAGGGAAGCACAGCACTTTTGTGCGATTCGCAGCCGGTTCCAGTGTGAACCGAGCCTAAAGCATCCAAGTCCAGCTAACTACCTTTCCACACAGTTTCAGCAACATTTTGTTTTCTTTTGAAAAAAAAAAAACGGAAAATTGTATCATACTTACCGTAATGTTCCTTTCCTGGTGCCTATCCATGGCAGCATACCTGTGATAAGCTCCACCCCGGACTCCTCCCCTCAGGATAGTTAATACGTTATAAAAAAGACAACTCTACCCCCCAATAGCATTCTACTATTACATCGAATACCATGGGAGGGCATGTATGCTGCCATGGATAAGAACCAGGAAAGAAAAATTACGGTAAGTATGATACAATTTTCCGTTTTCCTGGTGCCTCCATAGCAGCATACCTGTGATAAAAATGAATAGATAACAACAGGGTGGGTAATGCTCATAAGAAAATTTTAATAAGGCAACACAAGAGCTGACTCAATCACCCTTCTTCCAAATTCTACTGAAGTGAGTTCCCCTGGGTCAATCCTGTAATGATGCATGAATGTGTTTGGGGATGACCACGTGGCCGCTTTGCAAATGGTCTCCAGAGAAACATTGGCCCTTGCCGCCCATGATGCAGAAACTGCCCTAGTTGAGTAGACCTTCACCGCCGGAGGATCCATCCCTCTAGCCCTATATGTCTTTTGGATTAACTTGCAAAATCAGGAGGTGATCATATTTGGAGGGGCTTCCTTCCCCCTATTTCTGCCCCAAGGCAGAACGAATGATCTGTTTGATGCTCTAAATGTACTTGTGGCTTGTAGGTAGCATTTTAGAACCTTGGCAATGTCCAATTTTTGCAGAGCGCCTGAGAGTGGATCCGTAAAAGTAGGTAGCACCCAAGTTTCTGATAGAGAGGACCGAGAAGAAACTTTTGGAACAAAACCTTGTACTGTCCGTAGTTCCAATCTATCCGGGAAGAAAGAAATGTGTTCATCTTCTGCCCCTAACGCTTGTAACTCGGAAGCCCTTTTCCCTGAGGTTACCACAATTAAAAAGGCTGTCTTGAGCATTAAGTTCCATAGTGAAGCAGTTTCTAGAGGGACAAAAGGTTGAGACATTAGATAGTCCAGGATAAAGGGCAGATCCAAAGCTGGAAAAGATCGCCTTACTGGAGGACAAATCTTTTTAACTGCTCTGAAAAATTAAACGATGATCGACTCTTCTGCCCATCTTTTTTGGGTAGCTGGCGAAATAGCTGCCACTTGAACCTTGCGTGAACTTAGACTGAGACCAAGGTCCAGGCCAGATTGTAAAAAATCTAGGAGGAGAGCATTCAAGATCCAGTCGAAGACTGCCGGGTGAAGAGACGATTCGTTGTCGTCTTGAAAATAACGAGACAGATGATCTTCCTCTTTGTTCAGATGGCCCGGCAGGTAGACCGCCTTCAGATCCAGCAGATTCTTCTCTGCTCACAACATAATGGGCTCTACTTCCCTCAGCAAAGGTATGCTGTGGTTTCCCCCCTGCCTTTGAATATACGCCACTGCTGCCCTGTTGTCCAGGCGTATTAAGACCGACTTCTGTCGAAGATGATCTTTCAGATTCACCAGGGCTAGATAGGCTGCTCTTAACTCTAAGATGTTGGAGACTATTCCCTTTGTGGCGAAGTCCCATTTCCCCTGTATTGCAAGGTGATTGCAGTGTGCTCCCCAATCCAACGAGCTTGCATCGGTGGTTAGGATGGTCCAAGATGGACATTGAAGAAGACGGGGTTTTGAGATTAGATCCTTCTTCGACCACCAGAGGAGACTTCTCCTCATGGATACTGAGATCAAGATTTGCTGGCATAGTGACTTCCTCTTCCACTGAGTCAGAAAGCCCACCTGAAATATCCTCAGATGCCAATAAGCCCATGGTAGCATCGGGATACAGGATGACATAGTCCCGATTAGACTCATACAGTTTGATGCTGACAGGTGAGAAAGTGTTCTTACACATTGTTCTGGCTGAGGTGTCAAAAAGGGCGCCAAGATAGATCATTACCTGGGTTGGAGTCAGGAGACTCTTTTCTGTATTCACCAACCATCCAAATTTCTTCAGGGTAGACAGGAGAACCTCTCTGTGCTCCAGAAGTTGTGCTGGACTGGGGGCTAGCAACAGGATATCGTCCAGGAAATGGAACACTCGTAACCCCCTTTCCCTGAGGGGTGCCAGAATTGCGATCAGTACTTTTGAGAATATCCTCGGGGATGTGCACAGGCCAAAAGGAAGGCACTGGAACTGGAGGTACATGGGACCCACCGCCACTCTTATGCCCCGTACACACGGTCGGATTTTCCGATGGAAAATATCCGATCGGAGCGTGTTGTCGGAAATTCCAACCGTGTGTGGGCTCCATCGGACATTTTCCATCGGATTTTCCGAGACACAAAGTTGGACAGCAGGAGATAAAATTTTCCAACAACAAAATCCGATCGCGTCAATTCCGACCGTGTGTGGCCTGTTCTGACGCACAAAGTGCAACGCATGCTCAGAAGAAATTCCAAGACGGAACAGCTCGTTCTGGTAAACTTAGCGTTCGCAATGGATACAGCACTTTCGTCACGCTGCAATGTTAAAAATGGTTTAATACAGCGCACTCTCTTCTTCTTTATAATGTGACAAGAATTAAGTCGTTTTGCTGCTCATATTCACACACACTTCTCACAAAGTTTTATTTTTGTTTTTTTATTGGGATTTCCTGAATATATTGTTATTAGTTGTCACATCTGACAGTATTTTGTTTTTTTTATTTAATTTTTTGGGGGATTTTAAGCCTTTTTTTTGGATTTAATGTTTGTATTTTTTCAAAGGCTGATCTTTGTTCAATGTTATTTTTATTTTTACTCCAGAATATTTTTGTGTGTGTTTTGTGTGTCAAGTTACCCCAACACCATTGATATCTTTTATTATTTAATCTCCAGGATATTGTTTGGTGTTGGTGTCCCTTGTTCATTTCACATTGTATATTTGAAATGTACCTGAATCCTCACAAACAAACTGTCCTTTTTGAAGTAAAACACATAGGAGAGTATAATTCAAAACAAAAATCCTTTATTAAGGGATCAGAACCAAACAAAGAGGAAGGCAACACTGGATCAACAGGAGAAATTAGCGAAGCCTGGGACCCCCAGGGCAGACATCAATTCTTGAACATCAAAATTGGTGGCCTGAGGAGTCCATATGTAAGGGAGGGCAGTCTGGTCCAGAAGTCCCAGAGATCCGGATAGCAGCAGATGACATGTGTGTCCCCAGGCTGTGGTACCATAAGAGGCTGCATTTTTTGGCTGACCAGACTGGATCCAGGGTCCTCACTTTCTGGTCTTTCTTTCACGCTTCATTCCCGGCTGTGGCTGTGCAGTTGGAGATGTGGCAGGAGGAGGAGTAGGACCTGGAGGAGGACTGGGAGGACCTGGAAGAGAGGGAGGACGAGGAGGAGGACCTGCAGGAGGAGGAGGAGGACCATTGCAAAGGTGTGTCTGAGCTGTCATTTGGCCCATCATACCTTTGTTAAGAGCCTTCAATATGAGTGCCTCACACAAGACTAGTTGGCCCTCCTCCATCCTCTGCATTTTATAGGCAATGACGGCAGCAATGTCCTCCTCCACGGTGTGTGGTGCTCCCAGGACCTCTGTAGCCCTCCAAAAGAGTCCTCCGGTAGCCTCCTCTAGGGCACTCCTCCTACTGCCACTTTCTCTTTCCAGGGGGAGTGGAGGGACCTGCAGATCAGCCAGCCGGCTCGGCCCGGCCACCTCCTGGCTGAGACTTCCCTGTGTATGAAAAAGGGACATGGTTGTAATGTTTTGCTTCATCAATCCCAATCCTAAATTAGTACTCCCAACTAACATCTAGTTAACATCATTGATTGGACAAGCAGAAATATTTAGAGGAATGCTATACCTGGCTCAATCTGGGCTCCTCCACATGTGGCCTGGAAGGCCCAGGTTGGGCGTCAGAAGCCTCAGCCGGGGGGGAAGGAAGCGTGGAAGGAAGACTGGAGAGGGATGGCCTTGGGTTCAGTCTGGTCTGCCAGAAAATGCAGCCTGTCATAGTACAACATCCTGGGGACATAGATGTCATCTGCAGCTCCAGGTCTCTGGGAATCCAGGACTTTCTTGCGCTCCCTTAGATATGTGCTCCTCAGGCCACCAATTAATATCTTTAAATAGGTGATGTCTGCCGTGGGGATCACCTGCTTCACAATTTCACACAATTGCACCAGTGCTGCCTTCCTCTTTGTTTGGTTCTTGAAATGGGGGTGGTTAATCTCCCACAGACAGGACAGCTCCCTTAAGATATCTATGAATACTGACATGAAGTCATTATCTTTCAGTAAGATATCCATGTTCACTGCAAGACACAACACAAGACAAAGCCTAATGTCAGACAAAACTCTCCTAATCTTGTTACAATATAGGCTTCAATGTAGAAGCAGTATAGGCACAAGTTTGTCTCTTACCTTCGTTCTTACGATCGGCGTGTCCAATGCTCCTTCCTCCGCTCACAGATCGTACGTAATACGCACGCGTGTTACGCTTTATACACACTGCGCATGCGTGTAACTCCGCCCACCCCTGACGTTCTTTCTAGTCTATTCCCCACCCCTTTTCGTTCGGCGCAGTGGGTGAAGAGCACATGGCGGAGTTAGAGCAGGTGTGTGCTAATTATAGCAACGAGGAGGAGGAGGAAAGCCCGGATCCGGACACGTCCCGATCCAGAAGGAGACGTTTTAAGACCACAAATATGTCCTTTGGGGAGATGTTGGAGATGGTCGACATCATGAAGAAGTCCGACTATGACGGAAAGTATGGGCCTTACCCCAACCCCAACATCAGAAAGGCAAAGATCATGGCGAAAGTGGTCAAAAGCCTTCACAAGAATTTCGGGGTACGAAGATCGAAAGATCAGCTCAGGAAGTGGTGGTCGGACCTGAAATTGAGAGAGCCAGAGCAGTACCGAAAGATCCGGAGAGTGCTGCAAAAAAGTAAGTAGTTGTGCTGTGTTCCTATTCTTTCTGTCTTTATTCCGTTCGTGCTGCTCCATACGCTTTTATTAATTGTAACGTTTAAAAGAGCAACTTTTATGTTCATGGGCCCATTATTCGTTCGTATCAAACATTTTTCTTTCGGCCTCTAAAACATCATTGTTTAGGCCATATGCATTTTCCCACATTTTTTTTGGGCCTACTTGGATGCCAAATATTTGTTTGTGTAGATGGGTTTGTTACTAGAATGAAATGCAAACTAAATTCTGTGTAAGGAGAGGACACTGAGCAGCTGTTTTCACATCTGGACGCTGGAGCACTAGTGTGGGACACAAGAACACCATTTTTATTAGGGGGGCCACACAGGTGCTCCAGTGTATACTATAGGGGGGTCTCCATCTGTGAAGCTTGTACTAAACAGGTAAAGTATTGCAGCTTGACAAAGGGCAATAAAAAAAAGACATCTTGGAACTCGGCTAAAATTGACAATTGTACCCCACTTCCAAGCAATGTTTCCTATTTCTAGTTCTGCCATCAAATATCTGTGTGCTAATTATACCATTTTTTTTTTTACATAGGGGAGAAAAGACTCGGAGGACACCCCTCATCCGAGGAGACCAGAGACCCCCCACCTATGGAAGAAGGTGAAATACCCCCAAACGAAGAAGAGCAGGAGGAAGAAGAAGATGTGGTGGAGATTGGCACCACAACAGGTGAGTGTCTGCGACCACAGGCTCAGGTAAAAGAGATGGATGGTGGCAGATTTTTGATACCTGTTTTTGTTTGGTTTCTCTCTTTTTAGGTGATCGTGAGGTTGTGGATCCAGAACGCTTTACTTCAGAAAGTGCCCAGATCCTGATCGGGGAGATCATGGGGTGTAATCTCGAATTGCACAACATACAGCAAAAAATCAATGATGTTATTAAAAAAAATAATAACATCATTGATGTTTTGGGGCGAATTTAAAATCTATTTTTGGGATTGTGGTCCAATTTTTAAAATCTTTTTGCAATTTTTTGAAAAGCCAAATTTGGAGGATGCACACAGTGTGTCAACATGTGCTATCTGCCATCACGGGAGATCAATGGACGCGTTTTGGGGGTGCAACCCCTTCCTCAATTATAAAGTAGCGTTGAGGAAGGGCTTGCTCCCCCAAAACACGTCCCTTGATCCCCCCTGATGGCAGATAGCACATGTTGACATTCGTAAATTGGTGTGCATCTTCCAAATTTGGTTTTTCCAGGGGTGATTTCCCTCCATCTGAACGCTATATCAAACCCAGTTCCTAAATACTGATGTCTGATATAGCCTTCAGGTTTTACATGTTGGTTTTTTTAAAAACCTTTGGTAAATGCACATGTGATTGTGCAGGTATAAAAAAGTGGCTTACTCAAGAATGTGTGGATTATTGTCTCAACACTACAATACAACACTTTTTGGGTGATGTAATTGCTGTTTTATGCAAAAATGGGGGTTATTTCCTAAGGGAAAATCCTCTTTGCACTACAAGTGCAGTTTCAGTGCAGTTGCAAGTGCACTTGTAGTGAAATGTGTTTTTGCATTTAGGAAATAACAGCCAACAGTGCTTTGTATAAGGTTACACAATCACGACATTTTCTGGACTCAACACATTTCTGTCAGGGTCAGCTAAAACAAACACAAGCAAGTCCACCAAGAATTTCTTTTTTTTTTTTTTAATTATAAAAAGGCTTCACATATTGTCTGGCATATTGATAGCCCCCCTACCCGCAAAGAACTCCAGGTAGCGTAACCGGACATCACAGGCACTCAGGGAGGGCAAGCCAGGACGGCCACTTTCAAGCGCCGTCAGTGTGGTTTGATGTAGGATTCCGGCCTCAGGCCCAACTGAGCCAGCATAGTTGGCCAATGTTTCCTTAAAAAGTTATGGAGAATACAGCACGCCAGTATAATATGGTTCAGTTTATACTCCGCCATATGAATGGGTGTCAGAAATAGTCGGAACCGGCTGGCCAGGATTCCAAATGTGTTCTCCACCACTCCACTCCACCGGTAATTAAAAACCCTCTGTTCCAGGGTGAGGGTCCTCATCGGGAATGGCCGCATCAGGTGGTCCCCCAGCGCAAACGCTTCATCAGCAAGGAACACGAATGGGAGTCCTTCCACATTGTCCTCTGGAGCTGGCAAGTCCAAGCTGCCATTCTGGAGACGCCTGTAGAACTCCGTCTGGGCGATGACTCCACCATCGGACATCCGGCCATTCTTCCCCACGTCCACATACAGGAACTCGTAATTAGCCGACACCACCGCCAACATCACTATACTATTAAACCCCTTGTAATTATAATAGTACGACCCCGAGTTGGGTGGTGGGACGATGTGGACGTGTTTCCCATCAATTGCCCCTCCGCAGTTAGGAAAGTCCCACCGCTGGGCAAAGTGGGAGGCCACAGTCTGCCATTCCTGTGGCTTGGAAGGAAACTGTTGAGGAAAAAACAATAAACATTACTATTTTTTCACAGAAACATGGCAAGCTGATTAGACACAAACATTCTGGGCCAACCTCCAGATAGCATTTAGTAAGGGGAATTTAACAAGGCCAAAGTATAAGGTACACCTATCATATTCCCCCTCCCCCCCCTCTCATGGGCCATTTCTAACATTATAGGGGGTGTGTGGAAATCTTGGACAGGTAACCCTCTTCACTTCATTGAGAGATGAATGCCTAAATAATGGGTATTACTTTGAACAGACCCTCCTTAGTTACACTATTGGCAGACCACTGGACAGATAAGAAGTGTCATAATACAAAGATAAAAATACACACTGTACACATTTGAGGACATTTGGACATTCTGCTATTACCTATCAAGATAATAATAGGATACAAAAACTTTAAACAGTACCATTTGAAAGTATACAGGCAGGCCCTTGCACTACATGCTTTGGGGAATTCATCCATAAATCTGACCACAAAAGAGATGGGTATAGTGTGTATGGGTTTGGCAAAGTCAGCAGATAGATGATTGAGGATAGAGAATTGGAATCAGCTGACTTAGCAGTTGGGGGGAGGGAGGGTTACTAAAAATTATTTGGGGGCACCACAAAAAAAGTCTATGGCACTCTGCCTGAATTTAAATCAAAAATAACATTTCCAAACATTTTAGGGGGTGTTTGGGGTAAAGCACTACTATGGAGCTGATAAAATACATTGTTAAGTGACTACATGAGGTGAATATAGGGCAGGAGACACCATGCTGGGGAGTAGGGATGAGCTTCGAGTTCGAGTCGAACTCATGTTCGACTCGAACATTGGCTGTTCGCAAGTTCGCCGAACAGTGAACAATTTGGGGTGTTCGCTGCAAATTCGAATGCCGCGGAACACCCTTTAAAAGTCTATGGGAGAAATCAAAAGTGCTAATTTTAAAGGCTAATATGCAAGTTATTGTCATACAAAGTGTTTGGGGACCTGGGTCCTGCCCCAGGGGACATGGATCAATGCAAAAAAAAACGTCCGTTTTTTCAGGAGCAGTGATTTTAATAATGCTTAAAGTCAAACAATAAAAGTGTAATATCCCTTTAAATTTCGTACCTGGGGGGTGTCTATAGTATGCCTGTAAAGGGGCGCATGTTTCCTGTGTTTAGAACAGTCTGACAGCAAAATGACATTTTGAAGGAAAAAACCCATTTAAAACTACCCGCGGCTATTGCATTGCCGACAATACACATAGAAGTTCATTGATAAAAACGGCATGGGAATTCCCCAAAGGGGAACCCCGAACCAAAATTAAAAAAAAAAATGACGTGGGAGTCCCCCTAAATTTCATATCAGGCCCTTCAGGTCTGATATGGATATTAAGGGGAACCCTGGCCAAAATTTAAAAAAAAAATGACGTGGGATTCCCCCTAAATTCCATACCAGACCCTTATCCGAGCACCCAACCTGGCAGGCCGCAGGAAAAGAGGGGGGGACGAGAGTGCGCCCCCCCCCTCCTGAACCGTACCAGGCCACATGCCCTCAACATTGGGAGGGTGCTTTGGGGTAGCCCCCCAAAACACCTTGTCCCCATGTTGATGAGGACAAGGGCCTCATCCCCACAACCCTGGCCGGTGGTTGTGGGGGTCTGCGGGCGGGGGGCTTATCAGAATCTGGAAGCCCCCTTTAACAAGGGGACCCCCAGATCCCGGCCCCCCCCTGTGTGAAATGGTAAGGGGGTACTTACCCCTACCATTTCACTAAAAAACTGTCAAAAATGTTAAAAATGACAATAGACAGTTTTTGACAATTCCTTTATTTAAATGCTTCTTCTTTCTTCTATCTTCCTTCATCTTCTGGTTCTTCTGGTTCTTCTGGCTCTTATGGTTCTTCCTCCAGCATTCTCATCCAGCATCTCCTCCGCGGCGTCTTCTATCTTCTTCTCCTCGGGCCGCTTCGCACCCATGGCATGGGGGGGAGGCTCCCACTCTTCTCTTCTTCTTTTCTTCTCTTCTTCTCTTCTTCATTTTCTTCTCCGGGCCGCTCCGCATCCATGCTGGCATGGAGGGAGGCTCCTGCTGTGTGACGGCGCTCCTCGTCTGACAGTTCTTAAATAACGGGGGGCGGGGCTACCAGGTGACCCCCGCCCCCCTCTGACGCACGGGACATGACGGGACTTCCCTGTGGCATTCCCCGTGACGTCAAGTCACCGTGCGTCTCAGGGGGGGGCGGGGTCATCGGGTGGCCCCGCCCCCCGTTATTTAAGAACTGTCAGACGAGGAGTGCCGTCACACAGCGGGAGCCTCCCTCCATGCCAGCATGGGTGCGGAGCGGCCCGGAGAAGAAAATGAAGAAGAGAAGAAGACCCTGTATGGGTCTTCTTGGCCATAATCATGTGCAACATTGCTCTAGCTGAATACCTCACTGAATCAATTGCTGCTTCTACCACAAAGTCTGCAGATAACTTGAGTTCCTCCAGTGCTTTAATGAATCCTCTTTCGGAACATCTTGACGAATGGCCACTTCAATGTTCTCAGACCAGACCCTGATGGCATTACATACTGAAGCTAATGCTATGTCTGGTCTGCAGGCTCCTCCCGCCAACTGGTAGGCCTTCTTCAGATCTGAGTCGATGCTCCTATCCAACAGGTCTTTAAAGGAGGCTGAGTCCTCCATAGGAAGGGTGACATTTTTAGCTAGGCGTACCACTGCAGCATTGACCACCAGAGGAGTGTCCAAGTGAACCGATTCGGACTCTGCTAACGGATACAATTTCTGAAGACGGTTTAGGGAAAAGCGTTTGACCGTCTTTTTCCATTCCCCTTCAATCAGATCTCTTATTTCTTCCATAAAGGGAAAAAAAAGAATTTTTTTTCTGTAAAAACGGAAAAAAGACTTGGCCTTCTTAGATGGCTCTTCCGCCTCCTCCCAACCAATGGCCTGTTTAACCACGGAGACAAATGGTTGTACTAGAGAGAAGCTGAAGCATGAAGGCTCTGATTCCTCCGCTGAATCCTCTGATTCGTCATTATCCCTCATTGTCAGGGGGAGGTGGCACTGATGTGGCCACTGCTGATGCCAGGCAGGGATGACTCTGAAGGGTGCACTTGATCACTCGCTATGACCTGCGAGGGAGATGAGTCCATTAGCTCAGCTAATGAGTCTTTTACCACTTTCTTTATTAAGTCTGTGACCTGCTGGACTTCAGCTCTTTCCTGATCAGCATAACCTCGTAGACAATCTTTGCAGATCAGTTTATCTGGCATCGGGGTTGCACCACATGCTCTGCATTTTTTTTAACTTTCCCGTCTGGAAGGACTAGGCGACCAATGTCTTTTAAATGCCGACCTTCCATCAGACTGGTGTCGGGAACTAGTCGACCGACTGTGACTAGAGCTTGGCCGGGACTGTCCACTGTGACGACCAGAAGTCTTATTAGACATGTCTTGGTGAAACGAGAGTAACAGCGTAAAGGCACTCTTTTGCTCAAAAACAAAAATAAAAGAAGTTCTTTCTTTTTCCTTTTTTTTTTTTCAATTAGGTGCAAGCCCTTACCTAAGAAATCGAGGGTCTTGATCTGACGGCGGCTAACTCATGACCATGGGGGCAGGCTAAGGGCGACAAGCAGCAGAGCAAACAGAGAAAGGGAAAAGGGAAAGCTAATAATGAATGGGGAGAAGACAGCCCTTCCCCCCCAATCGCAAAGAAAAAAATTCCTCATTATAAATTCCCCCTCTTCTCTTCCCTTATATTTATTTATTTATTTATTTATTTTTAAGCAAAAAAAAAACCAAAAAACATTACTACCACCAGAAAACATAACCCCCCTTTTATTTATTATTATAATTACAGCTTCCAAAAAAAAAAAGAGTACTCACCATATACGAGATTGTACTGGAGAGCACCCAAGAGGCTGGACCTGCTCGGGAAGCCTAAGGCTATAATGAAAAGCCTGAGCCTTTAAAGCGTGTAAGGAGGGTCGGGAACACCGTCCCCCTTTCACTAAGCCTCCTCCTACACTATTAACCTAACTAAGGGCAAACCTACGTAGATTTGCCCATAATCAAGATGGCGCCATGAGCATCAGACACCCGCACATGCGCCGAGCGGCCTTGAACGCCGCCCGGCCAATCGACAGCTACGCCGGCAAAGAAAACACAGACTACAGCGGCGCATTCGTGCCATGGCACTCACCATCATCGCAAGACAGGCACAGAAGGTGAAGGGACAGTAACGGAGCACAGATAGGATATAAGCAAAACATAAAGGTTAAAAGGAAGCCCTTACCTGACCCCACTGAGACTGCCAGCTTAGCCATTAAACGCAGGACTGTATGTTCCAAGTTAGGAAACGCTGCTGCCCCAAAAGACCCTGAGAAGGGGCTCCCCTCTTTTCAGCGCTGTTAGCAGCCCAAGACAGGGGACTGCGTCTGGGAGAGGCCTGAACCTAGACAGAAACTGCCTGAAGCAGAGGTAAAGGACCCGCACTGACTATCCATCAGGTATGAGGAAAAAAAGGAGAATGCTATTGGGGGGTAGAGTTGTCTTTTTTATAATGTATTTACTATCCTGAGGGGAGGAGTCCGGGGCGGAGCTTATCACAGGTATGCTGCCATGGAGGCACCAGGAAAAAAGGTTTAACCCATATGAATAAATTCCAACTGTTCTAAGCCGTTGTCAGTGTTATATGGTTTGTGACAGCACCTGTAACTGCCACCGACAGGATCAACAGCTAATATAACTATGAAATACAGGAGATTTAGATAAACACAAACAGCTGTAATAATATTAAAGCTGAACTTCACCTCAAAAGGGAATGTTTTGCGCATATTCCTCCCCCTCCTCTCTTTTTTTTGTAGACGTTTGGGGGGGGGGTGTACCTAGATTTGACAAGGACAGGAACCTCCTGGGACATGCCACAGGTCAAATAAAGTCAAACAAAACTATATATATCCTGGCTTAAGTATCAAATAAGCTAACATTTATTTCCTCACTCAATTAAAGTAGAGTTCAGCCCCACCCCCCCCAAAAAAAAAGAAAAGTCAGCAGCTACACATACTGTAGCTGCTGACTTTTAATATTAGGACACTTACCTGTCCCGGAATCCAGCGATGTCGGCACCCTAGCTGATGTTTCCGTCGGCTGCCACCGCCCATGCCAGTAAGGGAACCTTGCGGCTTCCCAGCCAGATCCCTACTGCGCATGCTCAAAGCGCGCTGCATTCTCTTACTGGCCCAGCAGCAGGGGAAGGAGGAGGGGGGGCCGGACTTCTGATGTACCTCACCGTGGCGAGGCCCGATGGAAAGTGGGGACAGGGTATCTGTCAAAAACAGGTACCTGCTCCCCCCGAAAGGTGCCAAATGTGGCACCGGAGGGGGGGAAATCAGATAAGCGGAAATTCCACTTTTGGGTGGAACTCTGCTTTAACTGCTTCAAAACTCTGAGTGTGGGCTGTAACATGTGTAGTAAACCACTATAGTAAAAACTCACTTTTTAATTCTCAATGACAGGCACATCTTAATGTTTAAAGGGAAAAAAAGGAGCTTTTTCCTGCTATTGCACCTATATTACACAACGCTGGTTTTACCTGTACTAATGAAAGTGCAATACTTTATATTAGACAACCTTTTGGGATTATACATGTGGTGTCTCTTTCATTTTATGATCAATCTGATTGTGGGGTGGATGGAGCATGGTTTGAATAACCTGCTTTTGCCCTGTTTGATATGAGGACACATCCCCAGCTGATGACCCCTGCAAAGATTGTTACATCAAGCCTGTTTGACCCTTCATAATAATGGGTCCAGGCTCTCTGGTAAGAGTCTATATTGCCTGTGGTGATGGTGCATGCACGAGCTGGAGTTTATTTTTTGGAATTCAGCTACTTATCACAGATTTGTGTTTTCTACAGTTGGATTTAATAACCCAATATGAGATTTATGTTTAACGCATTATTTTTTTTTTGTACATGTTGTTTATTGTGATTACGTTTCACTTTTGTGGTACCGCTGGACAATTTACACTGTAATGGTGGTGATTGACATTATTTATTTTTATGTTTTTACACATGCGCAGTATTCTTCCTTTATATACAGTACATCTTATGTTTGTAGTCCGGTGATGCATCCATGGCACTGGTCCACAGGAAGAGTCGTCCTGGCCGCTCTGACAGCTGTCGTGACCGGCAAGATAGTGGTGTGTTGGAGGAAAGCCAAGAGAAAGGGGTGGAACACTCTCTGGACCGCAGCGCTGGTCGGGGTGACGTCACTGGTGTGTTTGCAACACGTCTCCGAGCGAGTGCACCATTACACGCAAGTAATGACAAAACGAAATGTGCAGTATTTATATTCTAACGCACGCTGACTCATAGCCTGTAGACAGTGTGTGTTTTTTTGATTTGCTGTTTTTATTTTTCGTTTTATCTGCACTTTACTGCATTTAAATGATGCGATTTGGATCGCTTTTAAATAATATGAACTTTTAAATAAATAATCGGAATTACACCATGCGAGTTCATCTTTCTCTGGTCTTATGAGGACACCAGGAGCTGGCACGCTGGGAAAGCAGCAACAAAGTACTGCTACAAGATCTGGACAGTGGAATGGGAGCACAGCAGTCTAAGCGGAGGAACAACAGCCACACTGAGAGGAAACCAACATACTCACTTTTGCCCACTACCCCTGCAGGGGTACCTGGATCTGGTGAGGGGGGATTACCTATGGAAGAGCACAGGTCACCCTCACCTGTACACTTGAGGATAAAATCTACATAGGACATAGAGGATAATCACATATGTCACTTTTTTGGAAGACCTAGTGAAAACTACATTTTCCCATTTCCATTTATCGTATGAATATTGGATACTGCTGCTGAACTCATATCTACCCAGTATCAATTTCCCTTGTGATTTTATCCCACTTGTTGACTTTTCCTATATAATTTTTTTTTTTTTTTTGGCGCACACAGAACACAATTATTTACTTTGTATTTTTTGCTCACAGGTGTCTGACTGTAGGGCACTTATACTACTACACTATATGTCTTTCAGGTTGATGTTTATTTATTTTGATGTTTAACTATTGGGTTGCAGTATTGGATACATGCACTTTAGGGTTAATAGCACCCATTGCAGGTGACACCTGGCCTCAAGTGCACTTTAGGATGTATAATTAACCCTAGGATATAAATCACTCATTTTAAGGTGACACTAGTTTGGATCACTTTTTTAGGTTATTTATCACAAATTTGCAAACTCACCCATAGAAGGGTGACAGCAGTTAGGATCACTTTTCAGGGTATTTATCACAACTCTGCCTACTCTAAGGATCATCCTCCTCATAAGAGCTTATAAAGGGAGGTTTGACCGAGCAGTAATTACTTATTGTACACACATCCCCTGTTTGCTGACCCCGGGGAAGAGCGACCCAAATGTGATTCGCTCTTCATAGGTGGCATAAAGCAACGGGTTCAACCTGACACAATTATTAAATACAATTTTACCACTTTGGAGGGTTCACTATCACTTTGGATATAATCACCCAATAGGGAGAGGATTTTAAAATCACAAAACAGGGAGTGTATTCTAACTAATAATCACAGTATCACAAGTTAAACTATAGTAGGACATAAATACATCTCTACCCACATTATTATCTAATTGGAGGGCAGCGCCATCTACCCCAACACCAAAAATACTTTACATCAAAATAAAATTGCTGATCCAAACACCCAAATATTTATAAATGACAATCATGGAATTTGTCAGGGGTTCCTAAACTTTTGCATACAACTGTACATCTTATATTTGTAGTCCGGTGATGCATCCATGGCACTGGTCCACAGGAAGAGTCATCCTGATGGCTGTCGTGGCCGGCAAGATAGTGGTGTGTTGGAGGAAAGCCAAGAGAGAGGGGTGGAACACTCTCTGGACCGCAGAATGTCGGGGATGACGTCACTGGTGTGTTTGCAACACGTCTCCGAGCGAGCGTACTATTACACGCAAGTAATGGCAAAACTAGATGTGCGGTATTTATATTCTAATAGTGCTGCCATCTAGTGGGGAAAGTATAGAATTACTGTAGGTAGCATTTTTAAAGGTGGAATGTGGCCACCTAGTGGTGCAAAGTTAAAATGTCAATAGGCAATTTTCAACATTTTTGGGGGAAAAAAAAAATAGTATTTAAAATACAATCGTACATGCAATAATTAATATCATCCAATTTTCATACGTGGCCTAAAAACCGTGTATACATAAAGGTTAAATGGATCATTCAAAAACAGTAAATATAAGTCTACCATAAGAATAAGATAAATGATAATAAAGCAACAACAAAAAAAAAAAATCATTAATGTTAACATTACTGAACTTATCTCGTGTACCTTTATTTTTATGTGGGTAACTGCCAGGTGTTATCAATTTAAAGGGGATTTTTCTATTATTATTATTGGGATCTCTGCTTCTCTACAGAGATAGAGAAGCAGGGGGGAAGCACTTTCACTCCAACCTCTCTTGTTTGCCACAGCTGTGGAACTACAAGGACTATACAGACTATATAGACTTTAATGCAGCAGGTATTAAATTCTGCCTGACTTTTACCCCCTTTCTGCCCAGGCCAATTTTCAGCTTTCAGCATTGTCGCACTTTGAATGACAATTGTGCGGTCATACAACACTGTACCCAAATTAAATTTGTATCATTTATTTCACATAAATAGTGCTTTCTTTTGGTGGTATTTAATCGCTGCTGGGTTTTTTATTTTTTGTTAAAAAAAAAAATAAAAAAGACAGAAAATGTTGAAAAAATAAAAAAGTTTTTCTAGTTCTTAGTTTCTGTCGGAAAATTTTGTAAATAAGTAATTTTTCTCCTTCACTGATTTACGCTGATGAGGTGGCACTGATGGGAACTGATAGGCTGCATTGATGGGCATTGATGAGGTGGCACTTATGGGCACTGATGAGACGGCACTGAAGGGCGCTAATGAGGTGGCACTGATGAGAAGGCACTAATATGTCTCACTGAAAGTTGGCACTGGTAGGTGGCACTGATAAGTGGCACTGATGGGCATGGGTAGGTGGCACTTATGGGCACTGATAGACAGGACTTATGGGCAATGAAAGGTGGCACAGATAAGTGGCACTGATGGGCACTGATGCGCAGGCACTGACGGGCATTGAAAATCAGCACTGACTGGCATCACTGATGGGCACAGATTGGCATCACTGATGGGCATCAAATTGGTGTCACTGATGGGCACAAATTGGTGTCACTGATGGGCACAAATTGGTGTCACTGATGGACACAGATTAGCGTCACAGATGGTCACTTACTGGCATCACTGCTGGGGCTGCAGTGATAATTAGGGCACTGATGATCAGTGCCCTGATTACTTGTACAGGTCTCCCCTGCAAGGAGATGCTGCTGATCGTCTTTCCTCGCCTCACATTCTGTCAGTGGGAGGCGAGGAGAGCCGATTACTGGCACTTCTGTGTTTACATGTGATCGGCTGTGATTGGACACAGCTGTTCACATGAGTAAAGAGCCGCATCATCGGCTCTTTACTGAGACACGGCACGCCCGCGATCGCCGTGCTGTATGCCCTCGTGGGCACGCGAGAGCGGTGAGACTGGAGCAATGTCATATGACGATGTCCCAGAATGAGAGGGGGTCCTTCCTGTCATCATTTTACTATACGGTGGGCAGGAGGTGGTTAAAGATTGCCTAAGTTAAATCAGGTAATATGAATACAGGCACGTACTAATAAGGTGAGGTTAACTTATGTTAAGCAGGCTAAGGGTTAATGCCACGTGTGGTAGAGATGAATGTGCAGTACTGTGCTGTACCTTCCATTGCTTGTGTAACTTCCTGCTTCTGAGGTGATATAGGCAGGGGGAGACTGGATCTCACTCTCTGTCCATGTATGTGTCTGGCACTTGGCATTCTACTGAGCAGTTAAGATATTTATCCTAGAACCCCCTGTGGGACAGAACACTTCTATGGCCTAAGCCTGGAACCACATGTGTGCAAGGCCTTGCAGAACTAAGTGCGGTGGCTCCCTTACTTTCCTTCAGGTAGAACAAGGTAAAGTGTGCAGTAGGAAGAGTTGGTGGAAGATAATCAAAGCTCCATGCTATTTCATTTAAAATGTCTTCATAGTCAGTGCCAGGACAAGAGTTACTGGCAGGGGTATATAGGACGCTATCCATCTGTGTGTGAAGCTTGGTGCAATGATGTTGCCTCTGGCCATAAGATGTAACTAATCTACAGGTAAAACAGTACAAATCTATCAACTGTCTTCCTAAATTCCTCCTAAATAGGGATTAGCCGAACACCCCCCAGTTCAGTTCGCACCAGAACCTGCGAACGGACCGAAAATTTGCACAAACGTTAGAACCCCATTGACATCTATGGGACTTGAACGTTCAAAATCAAAAGTGCTCATTTTAAAGGCTAATTTACTTGGTATTGTCCTAAAAAGGGTTTGGAGACCCGGGTCCTGCCCCAGGGGACATGTATCAATGCAAAAAAAACTTTTAAAAACGGCCGTTTTTTCGGGAGCAGTGATTTTAATGATGCTTAAAGTAAAAAAAAAAAGTGAAATATTCCTTTAAATATCGTACCTGGGGGGTGTATGGGTACCCCCCAGTCCATTACCAGGCCCTTTGGGTCTTCTATGGATATTAAGGGGAACCCCGCACCCAAATTAAAAAAGGAAACAGCAGTATACAGGCTCTGTACTCTGAACAGCAGTATACAGGCGGTGCAAACAAGACAGGGACTGTAGGTTTGTTGTTAAGTAGAAACTGTTTGTAATTTTGAACTGGTACATTTTTAACGTGTTTAGCTTCAGCCAAAAAATCTATTTTAAGCTTTTTGGAAAACATAGGGAAGGGTTATAACCCCTGTTACATTTGTTTTGCTGCCTGTGCTCCCCTTCAGAAGATTTCACCTCACTTTTTGTCCCAATGACAAATGTTTTTTGAAAATGTTTTGTGAAACAAGGATTGGTGATAAAGCATCAGTGTAAAGGAGAAATGTTTTTCCCATATTAACTCTTACAGGAGAGAATTTTCCTCCCTAGGGGTAGACTTCATCTCACTTCCTGTTGTCTCCTTCCGTTTGCAAGTAGGAGTCGTTTGTAAGTTGGATGTTTGAAAGTAGGGACCTGCCCTATATACTCAGCAGAAATTTGGGCCTTAGGTGTTGTTGTGGCCACAACACTGTAAGCCCTCACAGGGCCCTGCTGTGAAATATTAGATCAAGAATTGTAATTACATGCCCCTGTTGAACAGGGGCTGAAAAATTGGGCCTTTGGTGGTGGTGGTGGTGCTGGTGCCACAACACTGTAAGTCCTCACTCGCTCTTGGTGGGCGCAGAAACGGGCCCTGCTGTGAAATATTAGATCAAAAATTGTAATTACACGCCCCTGTTGAACAGGGGCAGAAAAATTGGGCCTTAGGCACTGGTGCTGGTGCCACAACACTGCAACCCCTCACAGATACTCTAGTTGGAACGCAGGAATGAGCTCTGCTGCAAAGTATTGCCTCAAAAATTGTAATTACATGCCCCTGTTAAACAGGGACTGAAAAATTGGGCCTTAGGCACTGGTGGCGGCGCCCAGAACCAAAAATGTTCTTACAAGCTATCAGCGTGATCATTGAGGAGGAAGAGGATAATTACTCAGGATAGTCACTCAGCATCAGCATAGGCAGTCTTTGAAGGGATCTGAGATTTCAAAAAAAAATATTCGGTTACATCAGCATCAGGTGCTTGGTAGCTGGTGGTGATCCAAGACTGATTCATTTTTATGAAGGTCAGTCGATCGACCGAGTCGGTGGACAGACGCACCCTGTGATCGGTTACAAAGCCTCCAGCAGCACTGAATGTGCGTTCCGAAAGAACGCTGGATGCAGGACAGGCCAGTAGCTCAATTGCATACTGTGCAAGCTCTGGCCAGTGATCCATCCTCAAGACCCAGTAACCCAGAGGATTTTCGGTGGGAGAGGTGTCCATGTCAGATCTTGCCCCTAGGTATTCCTGCACCATGTAAAACAGACGCTGGCGATGGTTGCTGGAACCATACCTTGGGGCTGCGGACTAAAAAATTGTCTGAACGCATCAGTCAGATGGCCACCGCTCCTTCTTTGACTGACCGAACCCTCAGCAACACGTTGTCCAGAAACAGGAGTTTGTAACCTCCCAGTCTCTGGGAACGCGTTTCACAGACCTTTCTGCAAGGCCTCCCGAAGATGTTTCATCCTCTGCTCCCTCTGCGATGGCAAGATAAGGTCCGCTACCTTACCCTTGTAAAGTGAATCAAGGAGGGTTGCCAGCCAGTATTGGACCTTCTCCTTGATACCATGAATACGAGGATCCTTACGCAGGCTTTGCAGGATCAGGGAGGCCATGCAGCGTAGGTTTGCTGAGGCATTCGGACCGGAGTCCTCTGGGTCACTAAGGATGACATGGTCCACAACCACCTCCTCCCAGCCACGTACAAGTCCATGTGTTTCTTGGGACTGATCCCTTAAAGACTGCTGCTAATGCTAAGTGCCAGGCTCCACCTCCATACTGACACAATCCTCCTCCTAGTCCTCGTCCTCTTCCTGTGTGATCGGCGGGCACGCAGGAACACTGTCTGGATAAAGGGGGCCTTGTGAGCTAAGGAAGTCCTCCTCTTCTTGCCTCTGTTCTGCCTCAAGTGCCCTGTCCATTATTCCACGCAGCGTGTGCTCCAACAGGTGGACAAGGGGGACAGTGTCACTGATGCATGCACTGTCACTGCTCACCATCCTCGTGGCCTCCTCAAATGGTGACAGGACAGTGCATGCATCCCTGATCATGGCCCACTGGCGTGGGGAAAAAAAACAAGCTCCCCTGACCCTGTCCTGGTGCCATAGTCGCACAGGTACTCATTGATGGCCCTCTGCTGCATGTGCAGCCGCTGCAGCATGGCCAATGTTAACCGTCCACCTGGTGGGCATGTCACACAGTAGGCAGTTCTTGGGCAGGTTAAACTCCTTTTGGAGGTCTGCCAGCTGAGCACTGGCATTATATGACTGGCGGAAATGCACACAGACTTTCCTGGCCTGCCTCAGGACATCCTGTAAGCCTGGGTACCTGCCCAAGAACCGCTGCACCACCAAGTTAAGGACGTGAGCCAAACAGGGCACATGGGTCATTTGTCCCTGTCGGAGGGCAGAGAGGAGGTTGGTGCCATTGTCGCAAACCACCATTCCTGCCTTAAGTTGACGTGGCATAAACCACCTCTGAACCTGCCCCTGCAGAGCTGACAGAACCTCTGCCCCAGTGTGGTCCTGTCCCCCAAGCACACCAGCTCAAGCACCGCATGGCATCTTTTGGCCTGCATACTTGCATAGCCCCTTGAACGGCTACGGAGCACCACTGGTTCCAAGGACAAAGCACAGGAAGAGGACATGGAGGAAGAAGAAGAGGAGGGGGTGGAGAAGAGAGGTGTGTCACAATCATTAGTAGTGGTATTTTGGAAGTGTGGTGGCGGAACAACCTCCAACACTACTGCACCTTGTCCTGCATACTTCCCAGCTGCCAGCAAAGTCAACTAATGCGCGGAGAAACTTAGGTAACGTCCCTGTCCATGCCTGCTGGACCATGAGTCAGCGGTAATATGCACCTTACCGCTGACCACCCTGTCCAGCGAGGACAAGACATTGCCTTCCACATGCCGGTAGAGAGCTGGAATCACCTTCCGTGAGAAAAAATGGCCTTTGGGTACCTGCCACTGAGGAACCGCACATTCCACAAACTCACAGAAGGGGGCAGAGTCTACCAACTGAAAAGGCAGCAGTTGAAGTTCTAGCAATTTTGCCAAGCTAGCATTTAACCGCTGGGCATGTGGATGGCTGGGAGCGAACTTCTTTCGGCGGTGTAGCAGCTGGGGCAGGGAAATTTGCCTGGTACAATCTGATGTCAGTGTACCGAAAGCAGATTGCCCACAAGTACTTGGCTGTGACACACCTAATTCTACACCTTCATTCCTCTCAGTGCAGGTCTCAGAGAGGACTGAAGGTATAGTGGGGTTGGAGATCTCAGCTGATGAGGAGCAAGGAGAGGTCCTCTTTGTTCTTTGGTGTGGGTATTTTAGATACGCTTGCCAACGAACTGCATGGCAGGTCAACATATGTCTGGTCAAGCATGTGGTGCCCAAGCGGGAGATGTTTTGGCCACGCGAGATACGCTTGAGACATATGTTGCAAATAGCAGCGGTGCGATCTGATGCACTCCTCTCAAAAAAGGCCCACACCAAAAAACTTTTGGAATAACCCACAGAGACAGCAGCGCCCTGCACATGCGGAGCTTTGGGGTGTGATGCAGTCAGTGTGCTGCCCTTAGGCTGGCCCCTGGAGGGCATCCTGCCTCGTTGGTGATATGCCTCCTCCTCCTCTCTCCTATCAGGCACCCACGTTGAGTCAGTGACCTCATCATCCCCTCCCTCCTCATCACTGGAGCAAACCTGGCAGTATGCTGCAGCAGGGGGAGCATGACTGCCAGATTGCTGTCCTTCTTGGGCACCCCCTCTCTCCGTGTTCACGTTACTGCCTTCATCTAACTCAATATCATCATCAGAGCCTTCTAAATGCTGGGCATCCTCCTGGAGCATGTACCCAACACTGTGGTCAAACAGTTCGAGGGACTCCTCAGAAGAACATGATGGGGTTAGGGAAGGAGTCACTGATGCCATTGAGCCGAGGGAAGAGGCCGCATTGGCAGCTGCTTTGCCAGACAAAGTACCCTGAGCATGGGTGAGAGAGGATGAGGAGGATGAGGACGGCTTGGTCATCCACTCAACCAAGTCTTCGGCATGTTGCGGCTCAACACGGCCAGCTGCCGAAAAAAAGGCCAAGCACTAACTAACTTGTAGCTTTAGCTGAACACTGTGCAGAGGTTGCACTATACTAACTTGTAGTTTTAGTTGAACACTGTGAGGAGGACGCACTACACTAACTTGTAGCTTTAGCTGAACACTGTGAGGAGGACGCACTACCCTAACTTGTAGCTTTAGCTGAACACTGTGCAGAGGTCACACTAAACTAACTTGTAGCTTTAGCTGAACACTGTGAGGAGCACGCACTACACTAACTTGTAGCTTTAGCTGAACACTGTGCAGAGGTTGCACTATACTAACTTGTAGTTTTAGCTGATCACTGTGAGGAGCACGCACTACACTAACTTATAGCTTTAGCTGAACACTGTGCAGAGGTTGCACTATACTAACTTGTAGTTTTAGCTGAACACTGTGAGGAGGACGCACTACACTAACTTGTAGCTTTAGCTGAACACTGTGCAGAGGTCACACTACACTAACTTGTAGTTTTAGCTGAACACTGTTCAAAGGATGCACTACACTAACTTGTAGCTTTAGCTGAACACTGTGAGGAGGACGCACTACCCTAACTTGTTGCTTTAGCTGAACACTGTGCAGAGGTTGCACTATACTAACTTGTAGTTTTAGCTGAACACTGTGAGGAGGACGCACTACCCTAACTTGTAGCTTTAGCTGAACACTGTGCAGAGGTCACACTACACTAACTTGTAGCTTTAGCTGAACACTGTGAGGAGGAAGCACTACCCTAACTTGTAGCTTTAGCTGAACACTGTGCAGAGGTCACACTAAACTAACTTGTAGCTTTAGCTGAACACTGTGAGGAGGATGCACTACACTAACTTGTAGTTTTAGCTGAACACTGTGCAGAGGTCACACTAAACTAACTTGTAGCTTTAACTGAACACTGTGAGGAGGACACACTACACTAACTGTAAATAGTCTAGCTGCCTGACTGTGGTACTAATAGGATCAAAAGAACACCAGCAATTTTCTTCAGGTAGCTGTAAATACTGTAACAAGACAAGCCTGCCTGTCAGTAGGAAGATAACAGGAACGGATCTAGCTAAACTGAATACAGTGTGTATATATATATATATATATATATACACACACACAACACCTGGGATGCATATATATATATATATATATATACATATATATATATATATATATATATATATATATATATATATATATATATATATATATATATATATATATATATATATATATATATATACATATATATATATATATATACATATACACACAATACACTGTAAGTGCAGCTAACTCACTGACTGTCCTGCCTAATCTAGCTAACTCAGATGAAATGACACTGTCTCTCTCTCTAAGCACGCCGGAACACACTACACAGGGCCGCCGTGCAGGCGACCTTATATAGTGTGGGGCGTGTTCTAAACCCCCTGAGCCATAATTGGCCAAAGCCACCCTGGCTCTGGCCAATTACAGCTCTCTCTACTGACGGCGCTGTGATTGGCCAAGCATGTGGGTCATAGTGCATGCTTGGCCAATCATCAGCCAGCAATGCACTGCGATGCCGCAGTGAATTATGGGCCGTGACGCGCCACACGAATTTGGCACGAACGGCCCATATCGTTCGCAATTCGGCGAACGATCGAACAGACGATGTTCGAGTGGAACATGGGTTGGACTCGAACGCGGAGCTCATCCCTACTCCTAAATAAACATGCATTCAAACTTTCAATTCAGATCAGCTGACAAAAACTGCTGAAAGTAAAGCTGGCCATACACAAATCAAAATTCGGCCAGTTTAGCAGGGACCAGTCAGATTTTCGATCCATGTATGGGCAGTCTGGTTGTATACAAGTTGATTCTATTGATCGACTTGTGTACAATCAGCCTGTTGGAAAGTTCTCTTGATAAGCCAGTGGTGGCAGCGAAGTCTCCCAGCACTCAGAATAAAATAGCTCAGCAGGAGGGATTCCTCCATCCACATTATGTGTGTGGATAGGGGAATTGAGTCATTTTCTTTTATTCAACCCGATGATTGAAAAAAAAAAAAGAATTGTGTACTGTATACTTGAGTATTGTGAGTGCACGTAGGTCTGCGACTGTTCTGCGATTGCACGTAGGTCTGTGAGTACCTGTGTATTGTCTTGAGTATTAGTGCCAGGAAGCTATCTGTTAGGTAATTTGGACAGGGAAAAATCCCCACTAAATGTAATAGGTACGATGCCCGGCGGGTGTGGAGAGGCGACTCTTTGTACATCTTGCTGCATGTATGCGTTCCTTGATCATCTGATCGAGGGCGAATACTGCTGTGCAAAATGCAAGCGCATTGTTTGCCTGGAAGCCCAGGTTCTGAATCTGGGGAAGCAACTGTCAGCACTGAGAAGTCCCTCCATACTAAAGGAGAGCAAGGAACGTACATGGCAGGTGTCGGCAGGGGCCAGCACAGAGGCGGGTGGAGACAAAGAGGTGCAGGCACTAGCAAAGAGTAGATGGGTGACAGTCAGGAGGGGTAGAGGGGGAAGTGCAAGGGAGGCCGATCCAGGACTGGAGCATCCCAATAAGTACGCTCCATTGAGTGACATTGGTGAAACCAGTCAGGGACCAGCACTGCTGGAGCTGAGGGACTCTCCTAGCTGCCAGGGGAAGAACTCCTCCAGTGAGAGTGGGGGGCAGCAAAGTGAAAGGAAAGACAGATTCTGGTGGTAGGGGACTCAATTCTTAGAAGGACAGAGAGGGCAATCTGTAACCAAGACCTGAAGCGCCGAACAGTATGTTGTCTACCGGGCACTCGGGTTCGGCACATCACGGATCTTGTGGACAGATTACAGGGGGGGCTGGGGAAGACCCGGCTGTCATGGTCTTCAGACAAAGTCAGAGGCAGATGGAGTGTCCTAAAGAACGATTTTAAGGACTTAGGAGCTAAATTGAGGAAAAGGACCTCCAAGGTAGTATTCTCAGGAATACTACTGGTACATCGAGCCACACCAGAAAGGCAGAGGGAGATTAGGGAAGTAAACAAGTGGCTGAAGAGCTGGTGTAGTAAGGAGGGGTTTGGGTTCCTGGAGGACTGGGCAGACTTCTCAGTCGGTAACCGGTACTATAGAAGGGACGGACTGCACCTAAATGAGGAGGGTGCAGATCTGCTGGGATTGAAGATGGCCAAAAAGTTAGAGGGGTTTTTAAACCAGGCGATGGGGGGGGAGGGTCCAGAGGCAGAGATAGCCAGCGCGGAAGATATTCCAGAGGGTAGTATATTGGGCATTAGTGGTAGGTTAACCAAAGAGCAAAAACACAAGGTGAGTATAGTAGCAAGTTCTAGTTGCAATCTCGAAACACCCAATACGAGGACAATATGCGACCGGTCTAAACTATGTGGCATGTTCACCAATGCCAGGAGCATGGCTGACAAGATGGGTCAACTAGAGATACTGTTGTACGAGGAGGATTTGGATTTTGTGGGAATTTCAGAGACCTGGTTCAACAGCTCTCATGACTGGCTGCAAACATTCAAGGGTATACCCTATACCGCAAGGATAGAGAGGGTAAAAAAGGGGGAGGGGTATGCCTATATATCAAGAATAATGTACAAGTGAATGTGAGAGATGACATTACTGAGGGAGCTTGAGAGGAGGTGGAATCCTTATGGGTAGAGCTCCAAAGGGATGAAGCTAAAGGGAAAATAATACTGGGAGTATGCTATAGGCCCCCTAACCTGAGGGAGGAAGTGGAGACAGATCTCCTATCACATTTTGGATTAGCAGCAAGGATGGGAAGTGTTATCATAATGGGGGATTTTAATTATCCAGACATAGACTGGGTGGAGGGAACCACGCATTCATTTAAGGCTCGCCAGTTCCTTAATGTCTTGCAGGACAATTTTATGGGTCAGATGGTAGACGCACCAACTAGAAATAAAACATTACTGGATCTACTGATTACCAACAATACAGACCTGATCACGGCTGTGGAAATACGGGGCAATTTAGGTAACAGCGATCACAGGTCAATTCGTTTCAGTATAAATCACACAAATAGGAAACATAAAGGGAATACAAAGACACTGAATTTCAAAAGAGCCTACTTCCCTAAACTACAAACCTTGTTAAAAGGCATAAATTGGGATAAAATATTAGGAACAAAGAAACTCCAATGTAAAAATGCATATAAAAGCAAAGGAGAAGGCCTTCAAAAAATACAAGGTTGAGGGATCATCCTCAGCATTCAGACTTTATAAAGAATGCAACAAGAAATGTAAGGGTGCAATTAGGACAGCTGAGATAGAACATGAAAGACACATAGCAGAGGAGAGCAAAAAAATTCCCCAAAAATTCTTTAAGTATGTAAACAGTAAAAAAGGGAGGACAGACCATATTGACCCCTTAAAGAATGAGGAAGGACATCTGGTTACAAAGGATGGGGAGATGGCGAAGGTATTGAATTTATTCTTCTCCTCAGTCTTCACGAGTGAATCGGGGAGTCTGGGAATTACAGACCAGTTAGCCTAACATCAATAGTATGTAGACTCTTGGAGGGGATAAGGGACTATATACAAGATTTTAGTAATAAGAACGGTATCATTAGCAGTAATCAGCATGGATTCATGAAGAATCGTTTTTGCCAAACCAATCTATTAACCTTCTATGAGGAGGTGAGTTGCCATCTAGATAAAGGAAGGCCCGTAGACGTGGTGTATCTGGATTTTGCAAAAGCATTTGACACAGTTCCCCATAAACGTTTACTGTACAAAATAAGGTCAGTTGGCATGGACTATAGGGTGAGTACATGGATTGAAAACTGGCTACAAAGGCGAGTTCAGAGGGTGGTGATAAATGGGGAGTACTCAGAATGGTCAGGGGTGGGTAGTGGGGTTCCCCAGGGTTCTGTGCTGGGACCAATCCTATTTAATTTGTTCATAAACCATCTGGAGGATGGGATAAACAGTTCAATCTCTGTATTGGCAGACGATACTAAGCTAAGCAGGGCAATAACTTCTCCGCAGGATGTGGAAACCTTGCAAAAAGACCTGAACAAATTAATGGGGTGGGCGACTACATGGCAAATGAAGTTCAATGGAGAAAAATGTAAAATAATGCATTTGGGTGGCAAAAATATGAAATATGAGCCCTGTTTTTTCCTATGAGGATGGGTACAAGACATTGACGGACTACATGATATCTGGAGCGGAGGCACCTGGGGACGGTCAGACTGATCTTAAGACACCATTCCACCGCCTGGTACTACACGCTTATTACCCCTGCAGGGGTTTAAGGAGCTGGTGAGTGGGGATCCTTGAGGGGGAGCACCGTAAAGTCACTGGATATCAGCAAATTATCTTCACGAAAGTCACCTATTACAAGAACTTTGTTAATGCTGGAACTTAATTTTCACATGTCACTATTATTATTTCTGTACCACAGGTCAATTTGTTTCTAAGAAGTATACCTTTAAGTTTTTACCTTGCATATTGGATGGGACTGTGGTTTATCATGGACTTTAGATCTATTTGATTATATATTATTCACTTGCTGGACACGGTTTAGGTTTTTTTATTATATTTTCATTTTTGGTATTTTTGGTATTTGTAGGGTTATACCACATTATCTCTATACCACTTTCTGGGTGGGCTTCTAATGCTTGGACCCCTCCCCACGCAACGGGTGGGGGATTTCTTTTACACTTTTATGATATTTACAAGTGGTCTTCATCACTCTGTACACAGAAGCACGGTTTAATATTTACAGGTACCCCGGTATAGGGAGCGCCACTTACTCCTTACCCGTATTTTATTGATCATTTTCTCTCACCCCTTTGGGGGTGTGATTCAGGGGAGGCTGCAAACCAGTTAGTCCGTGAACGCGGGAATTTTTTGTATTTTGTTAAAAATATGAATGCAATCTATACACTGGGGGGAGAACCTCTGGGGGAATCTAGGATGGAAAAGGACCTGGGGATCCTAGTAGATGATAGGCTCAGCAATGGCATGCAATGCCGAGCCGCTGCTAACAAAGCAAACAGAATATTGGCATGCATTAAAAAGGGGATCAACTCCATAGATAAAACGATAATTCTCCCACTCTACAAGGCTCTGGTCCGGCCGCACCTGGAGTATGCTGTCCAGTTCTGGGCACCAGTCCTCAGGAAGGATGTACTGGAAATGGAGCGAGTACAAAGAAGGGCAACAAAGCTAATAAAGGGTCTGGAGGATCTTAGTTATGATTTCAATATACAAATACCGTACTGGTGACCCCACAATAGGGATAAAACTTTTTTGCAGAAGAGAGTTTAACAAGACTCATGGCCACTCATTAAAATTAGAAGAAAAGAGGTTTAACCTTAAACTACGTAGAGGGTTCTTTACTGTAAGAGCGGCAAGGATGTGGAATTCCCTTCCACAGGCGGTGGTCTCAGCGGGGAGCATTGATAGCTTCAAGAAACTATTAGATAAGCACCTGAATGACCGCAACATACAGGGATATATAATGTAATACTGACACATAATCACACACATAGGTTGGACTTGATGGACTTGTGTCTTTTTTCAACCTCACCTACTATGTAACTATATAACTATGTAACTTGTGTATGGCAAACCTTAGAAACTCCAGTAGCAGTGAAATAACAGAAACCCAACTGTTTCACTGAGTCAGCTAAACTCTTAAATAGAAATGTACTGATGTCCCACAATTTTTGCCACAGAATCACTTAAAATGTAAATATAGGCAAATATTTATTTTGGAGCACAACATGGAAAAATAAGTAATCTGATGCCACCTACTATCCGTTCTATTGTGTCCTGTAGCAAAGTATTTATATGCCTTACTCTTATCCTGTTATATTTTTAACAGTCCTATCGAAGTGATGATTTTAGAGGTACTGGACTTTGTTAGAGTTGTATGTTTGCAACATGTAGTTTAGTGTGTATTTGTCCTCCATGCAGTTTTTAGACATATGCAATAAGTTTAATTTCGAATTTGTTTTCGGACGAAAACAAATTTGTTTTCGTTCATTCGGAAGCATCTGAATGCATACAAAAACAAATTTTTCGGAAAGAATGAAAAGCCAAAATAACGAAAATCTGAAAGCAAAAAAATCCGAAAATCTGAAAGAACAAAAAACGATTCAACCTACGAGTTTAACAAATCGATTACATTTGGATATTTTCTATAATCATTTAATTAACTACCGTATTTATCGGCGTATAACACGCACAATTTTCCCCTTAAAATCAGGAGAAAATCATGGGTGTGTGTTATACGCCAATCCCCGCTGTTTGTGAGGGGAAAAGCTGCCGTCGCCGAAAAAGACTGAGAAGAGCCGAGCCGAGTACACAGTACACTCGGCTGCACTCGTAGTGACACCGTCCCGCCTCCCTGCTGTCTGAGCGGGAGAGGAGCGAGCGTCGCTGAAAAAGACCGAGCCGAGTGTACTGTGTGCTCCCCTCGCAGTCCCGCCTCCTAGCCCCACCATTGGACCGGTGATGTGTCCATCACAGGAGCCGGGCCAATGGGCAGGACTGCGAGACGAGCGGCGCAATAATTTAAAAAATATCAGCGGCGCAGTCATTAAACGATAATGCTGCAATTTTGGGGAAGGCTGCGGATGAACACTGAGCAAGGCTGGACACTGGGCAAGGCTTCAGATGAACACTGGGCAAGGCTGGACACTGAGCAAGGCTGCAGATGAACACTGGGCAAGGCTGGACACCGGGCAAGGCTGGACACTGGGCAAGGCTGCAGATGAACACTGGGCAAGGCTGGACACTGGGCAAGGCTGCAGATGAACACTGGGCAAGGCTGGACACTGGGCAAGGCTGGACACTGGGCAAGGCTGGACAAGGCTGCAGATGGACACTGGGCAAGGCTGCAGATACACACTTCAAATGTAAGTTTTTTTCCTTAAACATCCCTCCTAAACTTGGGGTGCGTGTTATATGCCGGCGCATGTTCTAGGCCGATAAATACGGTATTATTATAATATTTATTATTTTTTATTATAAACTATTCAATTATAGGTATTGAAATTTCCTTTGTAACTGTTAGTGAACGTAACGAATATGAATGCATCCAAAATTACAAATTATCTGAAGTAACAAATGCCGCATCTAAATGAATGGAACGTAACAAATACAAATGCATCTGAAATTATGAATTATCCAAAGTAACGAATGCCGCATGTAAACGAATGGAACGAAATGAATATGAATGCATCCGAAATTACGAATATTCTGAAGTAACCAATGCCGATCATAACGAATAATCCATAAACAAAAAAAAAAACGAACGATACGAAAACGAAAATACATGAATTTTTAGGTAGTGCACATGTCTAGTAGTTTTTAACCACTTTCGGACCGCCCACCGTCGTTATACGTCGGTACTTTGAAGAGGAATATTGTTATGGCAGCAGCTAGCTGCCATAGCCCCGGTATCCTTATCTTCAGCGGGTCTCCGCGGCGGATTCACCGCAAGATCACTTTTATTGGTGGCAGGAGAGGGGCCCCCCTCCCGCCGCACTCCGGTGCCCTCCGCCGCTTACGGGAGCCATCGGCAGCGAATGTTCGGATGTTTTCCCTAGCCTGACATGGAGACGAGTGAGGGGAAGATGGCCCCCACCTGTCTCCATATCATTGCAGGGCGAAAGTGACGTCAAAATGCCACTTATGCCCATAGCTCTTAAAGAGCCATTTTTTTTTAGTATTTTTTAAATGACAATTTTTTTTTATCTTTATTACATTTTAGTGTAAATTTGAGATTGGAGCTCTTTTTGACCCCAGATCTCATATTTAAGAGGTCCTGTCATGATTTGTTTCTATTACAAGGGATGTTTACATTCATTGTAATAGGAATAAAAGTGACACCATTAAAAAAAAAAAAAAAAAAAAAAAAAACAGTGTAAAAATAAAAAATAAAAGGTAAAATAAATAAGAAAAAAAAAAGTTTTAAATGCACTCCATCCCGACGAGCTTGCGTGCAGAAGCAAACACATATGTGAGTATCGCCCGCATATGAAAACGGTGTTCAAACCCCACAGGTGAGGTATTGCTGTGATTGGTAGAGCAAGAGCAATAATTCTAGCCCTAGACCTCCTCTTTAACTCAAAAAATGCAATCTGTAGAATTTTTTAAACAATGCCTATGGAGATTTTTAAAGGTAGAAGTTTGTCGCCATTCTACGAGCGGGTGCAATTTTGAAGCATGACATGTTGGGTATCAATTTACTCGGCGTAACATTATCTTTCACAGTATTAAAAAAAATGGGCTAACTTTACTGTTGTCTTATTTTTTAATTCAAAAAAGTGTATTTTTTTCCAAAAAAAGTGCGCTTGTAAGACTGCTGCGCAAATACGGTGTGTGACAGAGTATTGCAACGACCACCATTTTATTCTCTAGCGTGTTAGGAAAAAAATGTATACTGTTTGGGGGTTCTAAGTAATTTTCTAGCAAAAAAACATGTTTTTAACTTTAATGCAGTTGCATGTCTAGTCAATCTGAAAGCATGCAAGAACTCGGTAGTAAAAAGTTTATAAGATTTTCTTGAAGGATTTGCAGTCTGAAGAGCTTCTCAAAGGTGTATGTGAATGCAAAGAATGTAAAAACAATGTGTAGTGCATCCCCTAAACAGCCAATGATGAATAATCGCTATCTGACTAAGTTAGAACAGGAAATATCAATGTTACTACCTTGACCACTCTGACACACCCCTAACAATAATTTAGATGACACCAAATCAAGTGAAGCTGTGGTTTTATTACCATCAAACAGCTTGAGCAAAGATAAAGCTGAACAGTCAAAGAACAAAGAATGAGATAACCCCTAACACTAGACAGTGACCTTTTATGCTAAATATATGAGTGTACAAAAAGCAAGGCTAACCAGGCCCCCATTTCACCAATTAGTAGTAAACTGTAACAAGGACACAAAGGGGTGCAGTGATGGCAGATAGATATATAATAACAAAGCCTCTATTGACTATGCCACAATCAAACTCCTTTAGTGACCCAGCTAGTTTCAAGTCTGCACGCAGGACTTTGCAATATGCCAGTCAACAATTCCCTACAAGAGTAAGGCTAGAATGGTAAAGTCTGTGTGAGCGGGTATATGTCTACTAAAAATATATACAATATATATATATATGCAGTTCCCAAAAAAAACCAACAAAACCAAAACAAAAAGGGGAAAGCATTTAGGTGGTGTCGGCTTCGTTGAGGCCCTTACGGTGGTGCACTATTGGTGGTTCTTAATGATTCTCACCTGCTTTAAGTCTTGAGGATAGAATGGGTGACTGTCAAATGATAGAAGGGTAAGGCAATGATGAGCTATAATGTCAGTGATGAATGCTCAGTAGAAAGGTTGGGATAACAAACCTTTCACCAACTCCTGTGCTTCAACGGTAGGTCCTGAGGGTGGGGCCTCTCATGTGCTGTTGGGATGACTTCGCGAACCCACTTGGCTCTCCTGGGACAGTTGGGATGAACTGTCAACCCAGTTCCGTGTCCCTGGATAGTGAGGGAATAGACTGGTGATTCCACTCTGTGTTTCTGGTACTGTATTCTGGAATTGAACCGCCAACCCTGCTCTGTACCCCTGGTACAGCTAAAGGCAGGTCTCTGGGCTGCTGGGAGTAGGCCACATGGCCATACAGGTGCTACAGGCTCAATACTCCATCCCCACTTCTGCATCCTTTAATAGTCTTAAGTGCCCCCAATCTTCTCAGGTAGCTTTTTCAAACGTTCTCTCTTCTCCTCCTCTTTAACTGTAGTGACAGCTGGGAACTGCAGTTTTCTTTCCATTTTTTCTTTTCCCAGGGGTGATGGAACTTCACATCCTAAGATCCCTTTCTTATTAGCTTTCCCCACCTGGCACCCAGCCTGGGCCATGAGAAAGTAGTAATGAAAGTTAATAGGAACATAACAAGCGGGCATGATGAGCCTTGCTCTCCCACCGCAGTTCAATGTAATTCAATTAATCTTTACGAGAAAAAGTTTACTGCCAGTGACTGGCTACCCATGCTATGACACTAGGCACTATTAACATCACATTGCTCCATGGTCATTTAAAGAAGTGAATTTTGCTGTGGTTATGTAACCAATTGTCCTTCTCCTTTTCCTCAGTTTGGAAGGGCTAGGGATGGAGCAAGAAGACAGAGGACACTCTGCTGAAGACTTCCACTGACATCATATCAGTCGCTCCATAGGCTTCTCTGTAGGCAGCATGGTTCCTGCACCTGTCAATCAAACTGTGGAGGACTGGACAGGAGCATGGCAGCTGAATCTGACTATGGGGCTACAGTAATGCTGTGCATAGGCATGCCATTCTTTACCTTCCAAAATAGGAGAAAATATGCAAACTGACCATACTAGGAGGATTTTGCTTCCATGCCAGTGTGGTTAGCTTGATACAGCAACCGAGGAGAACTGGCAGGATCACTAGTTATTTAGTAAACACATAGACAATAAAATTTACAGACTACAATACATAGCAAATATATGTAATAAACATAATACATGTATGGAATTTTATTTTTGTGGTAACACATTTAGAGGGTCAAGAATAACTCGACTACTCTATTTGCTTGCAGGTAATAAACTGAGGATTCTTTTACACAATATTTATTTCTCAGGAAGATTTTAAACTTAGATGAAACAAATTGTGACTCTTTATCAGACACTAGTTCCTTCCCTGCTGAAGACTGGAGAGAAATATAATTATTGTAGTAGATGTTATATTGGAGACAAACACAATTTCTTATTTACTGTAATAATCAATAAATGTTATAGCAAATTTTCACTTGACAGGTGCCTCTGTAAAAGGACCTAAAATATCAATAGCAAGCTTCCCCAAGCAGAATCAGAAAATGGTACTAGCTGGAGTGGTGGCATGAATGTGACATCAGATTTGGTATGGCTATGAAAAGTAGGATTGAATGGCAGTTAGTACCTAGGCATCCATGAATGCTCACCAGTAAAGCTCACAGCAGTAACTTTACATACCGGCCTCACAGAAGTAGGGCAAATTTTTTTAATTGTTCTATTTTGTGGCATTTAAGGCATTGGAACATATTTTTGCAGGGCATATAACATAGTTTGAAAGCACTGTGTTGAATCACACTTGAATCATTATTTTTCTGCATATGTGCAGCTCTGCACTGCAGTTTAGACAAATCTCTTGTTGCACCTTTGTATTAGGCCTGAAGGTGCCAGTAGTCTCCTGACTGAAGGTTTTTGTCTCTGTCCATTCAGTTACACTTTGTTTAACAGGTGAATGTAATTACAATATTTGCTCTAATATTTCACAGCAGGGCTTGTTTCTGTGCTCAACAACAGAATCTGTGAGGGGTTACAGTGTTGTGGCATCACCACCACTGCCTAAGACCCAATTTTTCTGCCCCTGTTTAACAGGGGCGTGTAATTACAATTTTTGATCTAATATTTTACAGCAGGGCTAGTTCCTGTGCTCAACAAGAGTATCTGTGAGGGCTTACAGTGTTGTGGCACCACCACCACACCACCACCAAGGGCCCAATTTTTCTGCCCCTGTTCAACAGGGGCATTTAATTACAATTCTTGATATAATATTTCACAGCAAGGCCCGTTCCAGCGCCCACCAAGAGTAACTGTGAGGGCTTACAGTGTTCTGGTACTACCAACACCTAAGGCCCAATTTTCTGCAAAGTATATAGGGCAGGCCGTATAGTATATACAGGCGGTCCCCTATTTTCAAACATCCGACTTACAAACGACTCCTACTTACAAACAGAGGGAGAAAACAGATAGTTAGAGGAAAGCTACCCCTAGGAAGGGAAATTCTCTCCTGTAATAGTTAATATGGGAAAAAGGTGTCTCCACTGATGCTTTATCACCAATCCTTGTTTCCCTAATAACCCCAAATTTTCAAAATACAATTGTCATTGGGACAGAAAGTGAGGTGAACGGCGGCACAGACAGCAAAACAAATGTTACAGGGGTGATGATAACCCTTCCCTATGTTATCCAAAAGCTTAAAAATTGATTTTTTGGCTGGAGCTACAATTACAAAATATACCTGTTCCAAATTACAAACAGATTCAACTTAAGAACAAACCTACAGTCCCTGTCTTGTTTAGACCGCCTGTATACTGCCCCACGCCTTTTCTTTTTTAATTTGGGTGCGGAGTTCCTCTTAATATTCATACAAAGACCCAAAGGGCCTGGTAATGGGCTGGAGGGGGGGTATCAATGCCGTTTTTCTCAATAATTTTCATCCATATTGCTGGGACCTGACATTACATTACAGCTGCAAGCAGTTTTAAGTGACTTTTATTCCTTTAGAAATGTAATTTTGTGCAGGGACTGTTCTAAACACGGGAAACACGTGCCACTTTACAGTCATACTATAGTCACCCCCCCAGGTACAATATTTAAAGCAATATTTCACTTTTATTTTTTCACTTTAAGCATTATTAAAATCACTGCTCCTGAAAAAATTGTGTTTTTTAAAACTTTTTTTGCATTGATACATGTCCCCTGGGGCAGGACCCGGGTCCCCAAACTCTTTTTAGGACAATAACTTGCATATTAGCCTTTAAAATTTGCACTTTTGATTTTTCACGTTCGGGTCCCATGGGCTTTAACGGTGTTCAAATGTTCGCCGACCTTTCGGACCGTTCGCATGTTCTGTCGCAAACCAAACAGGGGGGTGTTCGGCTTATCCCTAGTGATGAAAATATTGATCAAAAGAGAGGAGATTGTAAGGGAAATTTGTAAGTTCTGTATATAATTGTATTTAGGGATAAGCCGAACACCCCCCTGTTCGGTTCGCACCAGAACATGCAAACAGGCAAAAAATTTGTTTGAACACGCGAACACCGTTAAAGTCTATGGGACTCGAACATGAATAATCAAAAGTGCTAATTTTAAAGGCTTATATGCAAGTTATTGTCATAAAAAGTGTTTGTGGACCTGGGTCCTGCCCCAGGGGAAATCTATCAATGCAAAAAAAAGTTTTAAAAACTGAAGTTTTTTCGGGAGCAGTGATTTTAATAATGGTTAAAGTGAAACAATAAAAGTGTAATATTCCTTTATATTTCGTACCTGGGGGGTGTCTATAGTATGCCTGTAAAGGGGCGCATGTTTCCCGTGTTTAGAACAGTCTGACAGCAAAATGACATTTCAAAGGAAAAAAAGTCATTTAAAAATACTTGCGGCTATTAATTAATTGTCGGTCTGGCAATACACATAAAAGTTCATTGGGGTTTCCCCACAGGGGAACCCTGAACCATTTTTTTTTTTAAAATGGTGTGGGGGTCCCCTTAAATTCCATACCAGGCCCTTCAGGTCTGGTATGGATATTTAGGGGAACCCCGCGCCAAAATAAAAAAAAAATGGCGTGGGGGTCCCCCTCAAAATCCATACCAGACCCTTCAGGAAAAGAGGGGGGGGATATGAGAATCAATATGAGGATAGGAGTTGCCTATCTATAAAATTCCATATAACTAACTAATAATAACTAACTGTTAAAATATAGGTAATGGAATTTCCTTTCAAATTTGGCTGTTAGTCAACGTACTGAATACAAATTTATCTAAAGTTACGAATTATCCAAAAAAAAGAATGCCACATCTAAACAAATGGGACTGAATGAATTAATAATAATAATTATAATAAAAAGTTTTTATTATTGTTATTTATTATTATTGTAAAAACACAATGTAGCGCTAGAAAACCATCAAAGAAACAGCATACTGCGATGCGTTAAAAAATAAAAAAGACACAAAAAATAATAAAGATATATACTGTGAAAATGATATTAATAGAGTCCAGTGACAATGAGCTAGTGAAAATGTGAATTCACCACTGTAGTGAGCTAATTAAAACAAGTTTCCATAGATGTGAAGGACTCAGGATTCACTCTTGAGGTGACACTTACAAAAATGGAAACTGGTGACTGGCCATTGAAATGCCAGGAATAGTGTGTCCTCCACCAAAGAAATGGGATATGTACTCTTACTGGACGGAGTGGACTCACATGCTAGCAGCAGTGAGTCAATCAACTAGCTCCCTGTTAGTTGATTCACTTAGTCCCCCAGTAACACTGAGCTCCTTTTACTGTGTGTGGGGGAATAACGGCCAGAGAGTGACGACGGAGGAGATTTGGGGAGAGAGAGGAGTGACATCCAGCAGCCAGAGAGAGAGAGAGAGGATATTATTAATCTGGAGGAGCCCAGCCTGCTGCACACACACCGGATTGAATATCCTGAAAAACATCAATATGGCCATTGTGGATGGACATAACCAATAAGTTTCTGGAAATACTTTGGTGTATTCATTTCTAGCCTGAACTGCTGGAGTGAGCGATTAAGCACAGCATCAAATAGACAAAACAAGTGTTTCCCATTCTTTGGTTGCAAGACTCCCAAAACCGTTACATTCACTAACAGCCAAATTTGAAAGGAAATTCCAATATCTATAATTTAATAGTTAGTAATAGTTAAGTTATTATTAGTTAGTCATAGTCACATCTATGGAAACTTGTTTTAATTAGCTCACTACAGTGGTGAATTCACATTTTCACTAGCTCATTGTCACTGGACTGTATTAATATCATTTTCACAGTGTATATCTTTATTATTTTTTGTGTCTTTTTTATTTTTTAATGCATCGCAGTATGCTGTTTCTTTGATGGTTTTCTAGCGCTACATTGTGTTTTTACAATAATAATAAATAACAATAATAAAAACTTTTTATTATAATTATTATTATTAATTCATTCAGTCCCATTTGTTTAGATGTGGCATTCTTTATTTCGGATAACTCGTAACTTTAGATAAATTTGTATTCGGTACGTTGACTAATAGCCAAATTTGAAAGGAAATTCCATTACCTATATTTTAACAGTTAGTTATTATTAGTTAGTTATATGGAATTTTATAGATAGGCAACTCCTATCCTCATATTGATTCTCATATCCCTCCCTCTTTTCCTGAAGGGTCTGGTATGGATTTTGAGGGGGACCCCCATGCCATTTTTTTTTTATTTTGACGCGGGGTTCCCCTAAATATGCCCTAGACCCCTTAAAGGAACAGGAGCACACTGGACACCCAGCAAGAGCACAATGGCAGCGAAGGTGTCCAGTGTGTCCCCGACCCACGTATACAAACAGTAACGTTGCCATTATGCTCTTACGTGGTGTCCAGTGTGCTCCTGTTCCTTTAAGGGGGCTAGGGCAGCCTCCAGGCTCACCTGTCCCACACCTATCCATTCCATGCATGTGCTTCCAATGTGGAGACACTTATACATTTTTTAGTGTTAGGACTGCAAACAAAACAGAGTGCCATGACGAGGCCTTGCAGCTTTCACATGTGTTTGCAAATGTGTGCTAACTAAACCCCTGGTTTTAACAAACGGTTAGACAGGCTAATTTGGTTGGTCAGCAGACTGGTTGGTGAGTTGAGCTATGGAATTGTTTTTGTCTTACATGTATATGCCCTCCATGTGCTCCTTACTGTGAAGGCCAGTTATGGGTGTGGGCAGTGGCCAGTTTTTTGTTACTGTTTGTAAATGTGGGTCGGGGACACACTGGACACCTTCGCTGCCATTGTGCTCTTGCTGGGTGTCCAGTGTGCCCCTCTTCCTTTAAGGGGGCTAGGGCAGCCTCGAGGCTCACCTGTCCCACACCTATCCATTCCATGCATGTGCTTCCACTGTGGAGACACTTATACATTTTGTAGTGTTAGGACTGCAAGCAACACAGGGTGCCGTGATGAGGCCTTGCAGCTTTCACATGCATTTGCAAATGTGTGCTAACTAAACCCTTGCTTTTAACAGACAGTTAGACAGGTAATTTGGTTGGTCAGCAGACTGGTTGGTGTGTTGAGCTATGGAATTGTTTTTGTCTTACGTGTTTTGAGAGGAGTTTAAATGCATTAGATGAGCATAAATGCGTATGTATATACATACAGTGAATGTAATTCAATGGCCAGCATAAATGAGTATTCTGGCCAGTAGAATGGATTTATCCTCAAACACCATCCGCGCGTACATATTGTAACATTAAGAGATGTTTCTTTCTGACAAATTGTGGCAAAAAAATGCTGCTTATTCATAAACCCGTCTGCTTGAGGCCTCAAAATGTATCACCTTATTCGTTAGTTTTGTCTAGAATGTATATAAGATTTGCAACGTTGTTTGGAAATCAATGGAAAGTACCCATGTTAAATTAAACTTTATAAAGAAGCCCTTTGTTGTGTGCATTATTTCTTAGTTTTTTTTTCTCTCAACTTCTGATATCGCAAATAGTTCCATCCTCTTAGTGGTGTCTAAACATCTCACTTTGGATTGGAATGTTAGTTTCATCTCTTATTATAGTTATATGCATACTTTTAAATTGTATGTCTACCTTTTTTTGCTGCTTTTGTTTTTTTTTCTGTAAAAAATGTAAAATATTGAGACTATTGAGGGATCATTTTATAGACAGCAGAATAAAACAAAGCATCCATTTTTAGTGGAGTGTTAACAGGTTAGATCCCATGAAAAGTTGTTATTCCTGTCTGGGTCCCCATTGAGAATGTTCCCCTCACTTCCTGTGGTGTCAGCAGGAAAGGAAGTGAGCAGAATCTCTCCAACAGCTACCCAGACAGCAATAAAACAGGATTACTGTACTCACCATAAAATCCTTCTCTTGAAGTTCATCGAGGGACACAGAGTCAGTAGAATCTGAGACTACTGGGCTATACTGCTGCCTTTATGAAGAACTGAACAACAAAAAAACAAAAACAAAAAAAAAAAACAGCGATCAGTCAGCCAGGTATAAGGCCTCCCACTTCAATTTTTTTTTAAAGCAGTAGGAGTAGACCATGAGACCTAGAGGGGTGGATCTGTGTCCTTTGATTGCATTCAAGAAACTGCATTTTGATGGGAAAATATGAAACCTTATTCATAAAGCTAAACCCCGGGGAAGAAGAACAATTTTGATCCATTTGCTGCTTAAAAATGGATTATCTCTACTGATACCTGTCCCATGTTTGGCTGCTCTGTTTGGTAAAATGTTTACATTCATTCAGCACCCACATTACTGTATGTGCTCAATGTCTGGCACTGATACTTGTAGTTCCAGCTGCGGTCGACTGATTATAGCAAGTCAATCTTTACACCTCTTCCATTCAGAAAAAACTTGTAATTCTTGTCAAGGCTTTCTCTGAATGGAGGAGTGTCTCTGTTTTCTCGGTTTTTAGCTTAAAGATTACAGGTGTTTATGATGAGGTGCTGAAGCCACCAAGAAATTGTGGACTGGGAAGCAGGTTGTTCTTTACGGGGACTCTCGGGTATAACAAAACCAGAATCAGTTTTTGTGAAGAAAGATGCAGCTAAGGGGAAAACACCAAGAGCTCTGACAACACCAAAACAATGGACTGAAATCTCTCTAGGGTATGTAAGAGTCAGACAGACAAATGTCCTCATTAAGGTGAAAGGTTGAAACCCAGGTTAAGGAGAGAGGAGCCTTTAGGCCTCAAGACAACCTTGTTCTTGTGGAGAACTAGAACGGGTTCCATACAAGACAAGGTTGTTACCAGTATATACCATCCATAGAGAGTGCATGGGTGCCACCTCCCCTATCCTTACGTCCGGCCCCCTGATCTACATATCAGAGCACCGGACTACAGATTCCAATGCGTGGTGGGTGTTTTTTGAAGCACCTGATTAGAGCCAGAGGCTCTAATAGGCTTCAAACAAGAGTGGGCTCGGAGCGCAGAACATTGCGCTTCGAGCCACCCAGTTGTGTGATGATAGTGAATTAATTTTCACTATTTTCACACTAAAGTTCTCCCCGCCAATCAGGAGGCAGGTCATGAGACCATTTTCCTGATTGGCCAAAGTGTCAGGCGATCCTATTGCATGCCTAGCGCTTAGGCGTAAGAGAGAGGAGACACACGGCGGAGGAAACCGCTGGAGGAGCGAACACCGGAGCCGCTGCCTGCACCTGCCTCCCACAAGGACTGTGCTGGAGGAAATCACAGTCCGCCACATAGATCAGGTAAGTGCTGGCCCCGGGGGGGTGGTAGTAGTGCCGTGCTGGGGGGCGGTGGTTGTTTTCGCCCCCCCCAAAAAAAACACCAGCCGCCACTGGCTGCTACCACTCACCTAGTAGACACCTTGTGAGAGTTGGTCAGGGGATTATTTTTTAACATGGACCTTCACTATCTAAACTTACACTCCCTGTACCCTCCCTCCCCCATCTCCCTCTTTAAGTAAAATGCAATTTTTGTTTGACTTTTTTGAAATTTTCTACTCTGGCCCTGCCCTTATTCTCCTGGGATGCCACGTTATATATCCTATAGGAGCAGGGACTCACAGCAGCCGCTTGGTGGAACTGGCACGCGTCATCAGGGGGCTGTCTGCATGAACTGAGAAGAGACAGCCAGCTCTCAGCAAGTGATGAGGATCAAGATTAGGGATGAGCCGAACACCCCTCGGTTCGGTTCGCACCAGAACCTGCGAACGGACCAAAAATTCGCACGAACGTTAGAACCCCATTGACATCTATGGGACTCGAACGTTCGAAATCAAAAGTGCTCATTTAAAGGCTAATTTGCATGGTATTGTCCTAAAAAGGGTTTGGGGACATGGGTCCTGCCCCAGGGGACATGTATCAATGCAAAAAAAACTTTTAAAAACAGACGTTTTTTCGGGAGCAGTGATTTTAATGATGCTTAAAGTAAAAAAAAAAGTGAAATATTCCTTTAAATATCGTACCTGGGGGGTGTCTATAGTATGCCTGTAAAGTGGCGCGTGTTTCCAGTGCTTAGAACAGTCCCTGCACACAATGTCATTTTTAAAGGAAAAAAAGTCATTTAAAACTGCTTGGGGGTTTAATGTAATGTCGGGTCCTGGCAATATGGATGAAAATCAGTGAGACAAACGGCATGGGTACTTTTTTGTACTTTTTTGTTTGTAATTTTGAACGGGTACATTTTTAACGTGTTTAGCTCCAGCTAAAAAATCTTTTTTAAGCTTTTTGGAAAACATAGGGAAGGGTTATCACCGCTGTGACATTTGTTTTGCTGTCTGTGCTCCTCTTCAGAAGATTTCACCTCACTTTTTGTCCCAATGACAAATGTTTTTTGAAAATTTGTTTTTTTTTTGTGAAACAAGGATTGGTGATAAAGCATCAGTGGAAAGGAGAAATGTTTTTCCCATATTAACTCTTACAGGAGAGAATTTCCCTTCCTAGGGGTAGATTTCATATCACTTCCTGTTGTCTCCTTCCTTTGCAAGTAGGAGTTGTTTGTAAGTTGGATGTTTGAAAGTAGGGGCCTGCCCTATATACTCAGCAGAAATTTGGGCCTTAGGTGTTGTTGTGGCCACAACACTGTAAGCCCTCACAGGGCCCTGCTGTGAAATATTAGATCAAGAATTGTAATTACATGCCCCTGTTGAACAGGGGCTGAAAAATTGGGCCTTTGGTGGTGGTGGTGCTGGTGCCACAACACTGTAAGTCCTCACTCGCTCTTGGTGGGCACAGAAATGGGCCCTGCTGTGAAATATTAGATCAAGAATTGTAATTACATGCCCCTGTTGAACAGGGGCTGAAAAATTGGGCCTTAGGCACTGGTGCTGGTGCCACAACACTGCAACCCCTTACAGATACTCTAGTTGGAACGCAGGAATGAGCTCTGCTGCAAAGTATTGCATCAAAAATTGTAATTACATGCCTATGTTAAACAGGGGCTGAAAAATTAGGCCTTAGGCACTGGTGCTGGTGCCACAACACTGCAACCCCTCACAGATACTCTAGTTGGAACGCAGGAATGAGCCCTGCTGCAAAGTATTGCATCAAAAATTGTAATTACACGCCCCTGTTAAACAGGGGCTGAAAAATTGGGCCTTAGGCTCTGGTGACGGCGCCCAGAACCAAAAATGTTCTTACAAGCTATGAGCATGATCATTGAGGAGGAAGAGGATAATTACTCAGGATAGTCACTCAGCATCAGCATAGGCAGTCTTTGAAGGGATCTGAGATTTCAAAAAAAAATATTCAGTTACATCAGCATCAGGTGCTTGGTAGCTGGTGGTGATCCAAGACTGATTCATTTTTATGAAGGTCAGTTGATCGGCCGAGTCGGTGGACAGACGCACTCTGTGATCGGTTACAAAGCCTCCAGCAGCACTGAATGTGCGTTCCGAAAGAACGCTGGATGCAGGACAGGCCAGTAGCTCAATTGCATACTGTGCAAGCTCTGGCCAGTGATCCATCCTCAAGACCCAGTAACCCAGGGGATTTTCGGTGGGAAAGGTGTCCAAGTCAGAGCTTGCCCCTAGGTATTCCTGGACCATGTAAAACAGACGCTGGCGATGGTTGCTGGAACCGATCATACCTTGGGACTGCGGACTAAAAAATTGTCTGAACGCATCGGTCAGACGGCCACCTTCTCCACCGCTCCTTCTTTGACTGACCGAAGCCTCAGCAACACGTTGTCCAGAAACAGGAGTTTGTAACCTCCCAGTCTCTGGGAACGCGTTGCACAAACCTTTCTGCAACGCCTCCCGAAGATGTTTCATCCTCTGCTCCCTCTGCGACAGCAACATAAGGTCTGCAACCTTACCCTTGTAACGTGGATCAAGGAGGGTTGCCAGCCAGTAATGGTCCTTCTCCTTGATACCACCATACGAGGATCCTTACGCAGGCTTTGCAGGATCAGGAAGGCCATGCAGCGTAGGTTTGCTGAGGCATTCGGTCCGGAGTCCTCTGGGTCACTAAGGATGACATGGTCTGCAGCCACCTCCTCCCAGCCACGTACAAGTCCATGTGTTTCTTGGGACTGATCCCTTAAAGACTGCTGCTGATGCTGAGTGCCAGGCTCCACCTCCATACTGACACAATCCTCCTCCTCCTCCTTCACCTCCTCGTCCTCTTCCTGTGTGATCGGCGGGCACGCAGGAACACGCAGGAACACTGTCTGGATAAAGGGGGCCTTGAGAGCTAAGGAAGTCCTCCTCTTCCTGCCTCTGTTCTGCCTCAAGTGCCCTGTCCATTATTCCACGCAGCGTGTGCTCCAACAGGTGGACAAGGGGGACAGTATCACTGAGGCATGCACTGTCACTGCTCGCCATCCTCGTGGCCTCCTCAAATGGTGACAGGACAGTGCATGAATCCCTGATCATGGCCCACTGGCGTGGGGAAAAAAAACAAGCTCCCCTGACCCTGCACACAGACTTTCCTGGCCTGCCTCAGGACATCCTGTAAGCCCAGGTACCTGCCCAAGAACCGCTGCACCACCAAGTTAAGGACGTGAGCCAAACAGGGCACATGGGTCATTTGTCCCTGTTGGAGGGCAGAGAGGAGGTTAGTGCCATTGTTGCAAACCACCATTCCTGCCTTAAGTTGGTGTGGCGTCAACCACCTCTGAACCTGCCCCTGCAGAGCTGACAGAACCTCTGCCCCAGTGTGTCTCCTGTCCCCCAAGCACACCAGCTCAAGCACCGCATGGCATCTTTTGGCCTGCGTACATGCGTAGCCCCTTGAACGCCTACGGAGCACCGCTGGTTCCGAGGACAAAGCACAGGAAGAGGCCATGGAGGAAGAAGAGGAGGGGGTGGAGGAGAGAGGTGTGTCACAATCATTAGTAGTGGCATTTTGGAGGCGTGGTGGCGGAACAACCTCCAACACTACTGCACCTTGTCCTGCATCCTTCCCAGCTGCCAGCAGAGTCACCCAATGCGCCGTGAAACTTAGGTAACGTCCCTGTCCATGCCTGCTGGACCATGAGTCAGCGGTAATATGCACCTTACCGCTGCCCGCCCTGTCCAGTGAGGCATGGACATTGCCTTCCACATGCCGGTAGAGAGCTGGAATCGCCTTCCGTGAGAAAAAGTGGCCTTTGGGTACCTGCCACTGAGGAACCGCACAATCCATAAACTCACGGAAGGGGGCAGAGTCTACCAACTGAAAAGGCAGCAGTTGAAGTGCTAACAATTTTGCCAAGCTAGCATTCAACCACTGGGCATGTGGATGGCTGGGAGCGAACTTTTTTCGGCGGTGCAGCAGCTGGGGCAGGGAAATTTGCCTGGTACAATCTGACGTCGGTGTACCGAAAGCAGATTGCCCACAAGTACTTGGCTGTGACACACCTAATTTTACACCTTCAGGTCCTCTTTGTTCTTTGGTGTGGGTCTTTTAGATACGCTTGCCAACGAACTGCATGGCAGGTCAACATATGTCTGGTCAAGCATGTGGTACCCAAGCAGGAGATGTTTTGGCCATGCGAGATACGCTTGAGATATATGTTGCAAATAGCAGCGGTGCGATCTGATGCACTCGTCTCAAAAAAGGCCCACACCAAAGAACTTTTTGAATAAAGCACAGAGACTGCAGCGCCCTGCACATGTGGAGCTTTGGGGTGTGATGCAGTCAGTGTGCTGCCCTTAGGCTGGCCCCTGGAGGGCATCCTGCCTCGTTGGTGATGTGCCGCCTCCTCCTCCTCTCTCCTATCAGGCACCCACGTTGAGTCAGTGACCTCATCATCCCCTCCCTCCTCATCACTGGAGCAAACCTGGCAGTATGCTACAGCAGGGGGAGCATGACTGCCAGATTGCTGTCCTTCTTGGGCACCCCCTCTGTCCGTGCTCACGTTACTGCCTTCATCTAGCTCAGTATCATCATCAGAGCCTTCCAAACGCTGGGCATCCTCCTGGAGCATGTACCCAACACTGTGGTCAAACAGTTCGAGGGACTCCACAGGAGGACATGGTGGGGCTAGGGAAGGAGTCACTGATGACATTGAGCCGAGGGAAGAGGCCGCTGCTTTGCCAGACAAAGTACCCTGAGCATGGGTGAGAGAGGATGAGGAGGATGAGGACGGCTTGGTCATCCACTCGACCAAGTCTTCGGCATGTTGCAGCTCAACGCGGCCAGCTGCCGAAAAAAAGGCCAAGCATGTCCCACGGCCACGTGCTGATGAGGATGCACCGTCTCCATGACCAGCACTAGACACAGAGCCTGCTTGCCCTCTTTTATTGGCTTGTGACTGTCTGCCTCTCATTGTTGGCCTTCCAGACATACTAATGGCCTGTAGCTGCACTAAGCTGGTATATATATATATATATATATATATATATATATATATATATATATATATATATGTGTATATATATATATATATATATATATATATATATATATATATATATATATATATATATATATATATATATATATATATATATATATATATATATATATATATGTATATATATATATATATATGTATATATATATGTATATATATATATATATATATATATATGTATATATATATGTATATATATATATATATATATGTATATATATATATATATATATATATATATATATATATGTACTGATACTGCAGCTAGCAAAATCAACTGCCTGCCTGTAGTATGAGAACACCACCAACCTTCTACAGGTAGCTTTAGGTGAACACTGTGCAGAGCTCGCAAAAAAATAACTTGCAGCTCATTTAGCTGCCTGCGGTAGTGATAGGATCAGGAAAACACCACCAACCTTCTACAGGTAGCTTTAGCTGAACACTGTGCAGAGCTCGCAAAAAAATAACTTGTAAGTTTAGCTGAACACTGTGAGGAGGACTCACTACACTAACTTGTAGTTTTAGCTGAACATTGTGAGCAGGACGCACTACACTAACTTGTAGCTTTAGCTGAACACTGTGCAGAGGTCTCACTACGCTAACTTATAGCTTTAGCTGAACACTGTGCAGAGGTCTCACTACACTAACTTGTAGGTTTAGCTGAACACTGTGAGGAGGACGCACTACACTAACTTGTAGCTTTAGCTGAACACTGTGCAGAGGTCGCACTACACTAACTTCTAGCTTTAGCTGAACACTGTGCAGAGGTTTCACTACACTAACTTGTAGCTTTAGCTGAACACTGTGCAGAGGTCTCACTACACTAACTTGTAGTTTTAGCTGAACACTGTGAGCAGGACGCACCACACTAACTTGTACCTTTAGCTGAACACTGTGCAGAGGTCTCACTACACTAACTTGTAGTTTTAGCTGAACACTGCGAGCAGGACGCACTACACTAACTTGTAGCTTTAGAAGAACACTGTGCAGAATTCTCAGTACGCTAACTTGTAGTTTTAGCTGAACACTGTGAGCAGGACGCACTACACTAACTTGTAGCTTTAGCTGAACACTGTGCAGAGGTCTCACTACACTAACTTGTAGTTTTAGCTGAACACTGTGAGCAGGACACACTACACTAACTTGTAGCTTTAGATGAACACTGTGCAGAGGTCTCACTACACTAACTTGTAGTTTTAGCTGAACACTGTGAGCAGGACGCATTACACTAACTTATAGCTTTAGCTGAACACTGTGCAGAGGTCTCACTACACTAACTTGTAGTTTTAGCTGAACACTGTGAGCAGGATGCACTACACTAACTTGTAGCTTTAGCTGAACACTGTGCAGAGGTCTCACTACACTAACTTGTAGTTTTAGCTGAACGCTGTGAGCAGGACGCACTACACTAACTTGTAGCTTTAGATGAACACTGTGCAGAGGTCTCACTACACTAACTTGTAGTTTTAGCTGAACACTGTGAGCAGGACGCACTACACTAACTTGTAGCTTTAGATGAACACTGTGCAGAGGTCTCACTACACTAACTTGTAGTTTTAGCTGAACACTGTGAGCAGGAAGCACTACACTAACTTGTAGCTTTAGATGAACATTGTGCAGAGGTCTCACTACACTAACTTGTAGTTTTAGCTGAGCACTGTGAGCAGGACGCACTACACTAATTTGTAGCTTTAGCTGAATACTGTGCAGAGGTCTCACTACACTAACTTGTAGTTTTAGCTGAACACTGTGAGCAGGACGCACTACACTAACTTGTAGCTTTAGCTGAACACTGTGCAGAGGTCTCACTACACTAACATGTAGTTTTAGCTGAACACTGTGAGCAGGACGCACCACACTAACTTGTAGCTTTAGATGAACACTGTGCAGAAGTCTCACTACACTAACTTGTAGTTTTAGCTGAACACTGTGAGCAGGACGCACTACACTAACTTGTAGCTTTAGATGAACACTGTGCAGAGGTCTCACTACACTAACTTGTAGTTTTAGCTGAACACTGTGAGCAGGATGCACTACACTAACTGTAAATAGTCTAGCTGCCTGACTGTGGTACTAATAGGATCAAAAGAACACCAGCAATTTTCTTCAGGTAGCTGTAAATACTGTAACAAGACAAGCCTGCCTGTCAGTAGGAAGATAACAGGAACGGATCTAGCTGAACTGAATACAGTGTATATATATATATATATATATATATATATATATATATATATATATATATATATATATATATATATGCAACACCTGGGATGCATATATATACACAATACACTGTAAGTGCAGCTAACTCACTGACTGTCCTGCCTAATCTAGCTCAACTCAAATGAAATGACACTGTCTCTCTATCTCTCAGCACGCCGGATCACACTACACAGGGCCGCCGTGCAGGCGACCTTATATAGTGTGGGGCGTGTTCTAAACCCCCTGAGCCATAATTGGCCAAAGCCACCCTGGCTTTGGCCAATTACAGCTCTCTCTACCGACGGCGCTGTGATTGGCCAAGCATGTGGGTCATAGTGCATGCTTGGCCAATCATCAGCCAGCAATGCACTGCGATGTTGGCGCGAACGGCCCATATCGTTCGCAATTTGGCGAACAATTGAACAGCCGATGTTCGAGTCGAACATGGGTTCGACTCGAACACAAATCTCATCCCTAATCAAGATGGCCGTGTGGAACCCAGACTATGACAGCTGAGCAGCGGATTACTGTCAGGAAGAAAAATACCATCAGAACATTGAAAAGATGGTTCATTGTGCCACTTACTGAAATTGGTCTATTTTTTTTCTATGGGTTTTCTGTCCAGACCCATCAAAATTATTATGGTGCTTAAAATAAAACAATAACTCAGTATGCATCTTTTTGGTTTTTCATAGATTCTATTACATTGTCCGATTCTGTGAAGAATCATTCCATTAGATCGCTGCATGTATGGCTGACCACAGACAATGTAGCCTGTGCAATCTCCTTTACATCTACTATCAGCTATGGAGTGCGGGGGCCAGCCTCATTGTACAAAGATTGATTGAATTGATTTGGTTTGTCCTAATATTTCATCAGGGTTGATCTGCACTAGAAAAACAATCACCACAAGAGCCCACAATTGTTTACTGTGTGCCGTGTTCATACATGAACGCAGCGTTTGGGTGAGCTATGGTGCAGAAATCTGTAACATGTCTGCTTTTTCCATCCCACACCACAGCTCATCCGCACCTCCATTTCTCCCTGTGTTTCCACATACAGCATCTGAGCTGCAATGCATAGAATTCAATGTAACGTTACATGTACCAGTCCAATAAAGTTTAAAAGCAAAAATAACAAGTGCTCTGAGCTTTAAAGGCATAAGGCACCGCCAGCCAGATGTGACACTTCCTGTGTAGTAAAACGTGGCATTTATCCATGCTGATCTGGCTGGAAGGAGAGATTATACAATACAATATGCCACCAAATGTGAGCCAATCAAGTGAATGGGGCTGCATCACAACCATGGGTAATATATATTGATGCTGGCCTATAGCAGGGTAAAAAAGACAGCGAGGAGATGATACCTTCCAGCAGGGGAGTTGCTAGGTCTGCAAAAGATCTGGGGCTAGAGCCCACAGCAGCGGTCACCAATCTTTTTGCATGCCCACAAGGGGGGAGGACCAGTGGTAAGCAAATTTTCACGGGCGATGGCTGGTGTTGGCACATCAATCATCATGGCATAATGGTGTCAGGGTGATTGAAGTGCATTATTTCTATTGTTACATTCTAATATATAATGAAGTGGTTCAACTCACCATACTGCAGAATTAGTGGGAGCCCTGGGCGTGTCACTTGCCACATCTCTTGCCACCAGATGCAGCATATCACTTGCCACCGTTGCCTGTCACCAGATGCAGCGTGTTACTTTCCACCGTCACCTGCCACTAGATGTGGATTATCACTTGCCATGTCGCCTGCCACCAGAGGTGGATTGTCGCTTGCCACTTTCACCTGGCAGCAGATGTGGATTGTCACTTGCCACGTCTCCTGTCACCATTTGCAGATTGTCACTTGCCACATCTCTTGCCACCATTTGCAGATTGTCACAACACAGGCCACCAGATGTGGGTTGTCACTTGCCAACTGATGTAGATTGTCACTTGCCAAGCCAGCCAGTGCCACCAAATGTGCATTGACGCTGCATTGGTGGCAGGCTGACAGCACTGGTCAATTTAGTGAGAGCAGGAGAGCAGTGATGCGGAGTGGGCAGTGAGAGATGATGTCATCTCGCTGCTCCCTGCCGCGCCTCTGACATTGAAGCAAGGTGGCTCTGGCTGCAAAGTGGAGCTCCGTGATGACCGTGCTGTGAGGGTGGAAGAGCGCCGATTTGTGGTGGACTGTGAGAGATTATGTCATCTCACTGCTGCTCGCCACACCTCGCTCCCAAATTGAAGAGGCCCGGCTGTGAAGAGCTCGCTTCTTTCCTCTCCTCCGCCTCTCTCATGCAGCCAGCCCGCCTGCCGCAGCAGCCACAACCCGCTGGTTAGGCAGGGACCCTGCGGCAAGAGACTCGGTGCTATGGGCCCCAGATTCAGGGCTATAGCCCCGATAGCCACCCCCTAGAAACGCCCCTGCCTTCCAGTGTCAAACACTCTGAGAATGCAGTGAACAGCTGTCAGTGGAACCCCAATGCTTCTGGATGGGTCCTAAGTAGAAGCTTCACCCCAAGTGATTTATTTTTATCATCCATTTCTTACCTTTTTTACTAGATATCCACTATAAACATACTGACACCACCAGTGAATCCAGTATTGATTTAATGTGATCCCCTGCTCTACTGTCATGTTTTTTCCCACACCACCATTTTCCATCCTACATCATCGGGAGCCAGCCCACTAACAACATGCTGCCATATCCCGCCTCCTCGGGTTGAAAGTGTGGAAGCCAATGTCAATGAGGCACCAGGAGCAGAGACCATGTCATCCTCCCCTGGGCAAAGCAGGGGTCAGGAAAGTCCCCTCTTAGAGAGCTGTCACCTCAACAGGTGACCCCATTGGAAGACTTTCTGTCTCAATTTTTTTTTAAATTTTCCCTTACTTTACCTTTCAAAGACAGTGAGATGATGATTTTCCTTAACAGACACAGCAATAAAAATCTAATATACGGTAAACGACAAAAAAAGAAAAATGGATGTACCACCAAATTATAGAAAATTGTATTTACATTAATGTAAATACAATATAAAATTTTGTTGTGATACATCAAGATTTATGTTCTTTCCCCTGTATTACATATGTTAAAACTATGGGCAACAATGATTTAATTTAGAAGTACTAAACAGCGCCAACAAATCTTTCCTTCCATTTACCAGCAATAACAACCTGGTAACTCTTCCCTACAATAGCCAAAACTAAGGGAAAAAATAAATATATATATATATGTGTGTGTGTGTGTATATGTATATATCTATGTTTATATATATCCTATATATATATATAGATAGATAGAGAGAGAGAGAGAGAGAGAGAGAGAGAGAGAGAGAGAGAGAGAGATAGATAGATAGATAGATAGATAGATAGATAGATAGATAGATAGATAGATAGATAGATAGATAGATAGATAGATAGATAGATAGATAGATAGATCTATATCTATATATAGATCTATCTATAGCTATATATAGATATATATAATTTTTGTATTCATTAATTAGGTCCAGTCATGTGTTTACTATATCCATAGCAACAGGCTGCACCTGGGGTGAGGTCATGTGACCTGATGTCAGCTCCAACTGTCACTTCAGTCAGACTGCAGAGCTGGATGGTTATCACATTGCTGTGTGAAGACAGAAGAAACCCGGACCGCTGACCAGGCTTACTCTCTTATCAATTTTCAATTTCTTTTTTCATTGTATTTATTAAAAATAGAAGTGATATTGATATAAAAGTATAGAGAGCTGCATACAGCTGTGGGGGGGGGGGGGGGGGAGTAATTTACAGTTTGTATAAGGTTTTGTCTTTGAATTTCTTTGATTTCTGATAAATAGTGATAATATATCTATCTGACAATCTCCATTTGGACAGAACATACACCTACATCCCCCCATTACAAACATTGATCTCCTGAATAGGACAGAAGGAAAGATGATGAAAAGAAAGGTGAACCATCTCTCATCAACCAGAGAGGAGGAGAGAACGGCAAAGAGAAGCAGAGAAGAACGCACCAATGGAGAACACCCCATCTTGCTGGCTCTTTTGCGGATCCCAGAAACCTCCCCCCAGGATATAGAGGCTTTCTACAGCTTTACTGGTATGTCCTCACTTTTCATTTATGATAGAAAACCTGTAATGAGATAAATACATAGGCTGCCATTGCTGAACTCTGTAAATGTTAGTTGACTGTCAAGCTGATCCAATGATTTCTATACTTTTTAAGTCAATGACCAGCAGCAAGTAGACAGATCAGATCAGACCTTATTGTATAATTACTGATGTCAGGGTCTTGCCAGGGGCGCTCCGTCCATTAGGGGTGCCCGGCCCCCCCCCCTCTCACCCCCCATATGTAATGGATAGATTCATGCCTCACCGGGCGCATGAACTACAGCGGCCAGGGGTTTTTTTTAAGCACCTGATCAGAACCATAAGCTCTAATAGGCTTCAAAATAGGGTTGGCTCGGGACGCTGAGGATGCATTCGGAGCCAACCCAGGTGTGTTGCAACAGCGAATGAATATTCGCTGTTGTAACACTGACCCTGCTCCTGGAAAAATCGGGAAGCGGATATGATGCCCGTCACCCAATTGGCTGAAAGGACAGGCGATACTATTGGATGCCTAGGAGGAGGGGAGGAGACGCACAGCGAAAGTGAGGAGGAGAAGAGCCGTCCGGTCCCCGCCAATGCCTGGATGCCCAATCCCCACCGCTGCTCTAAAGATACACGATCCTCGCCGCCGCTCCATGGATGCCCAATCCCCGTCGCCTAGATGGGACTGGTGGACAGCAGGGGGTTTGAGTTGCCGCGGGGGGTTTTCAGTTGTTTGCCACCCCCACCAAACAAAAAAACACCAGCAGCCAATGGGTCTTGCAGTATATAATTGTTTACTAGGCTGTGTATGATATTTCAATTATTGATGCACAGATGTGTTTTTTTCCTTTTTCTGTTTTTCTTTTCTCCTTCCCAATTGCATTTACTCTCTTTTGCCTTCCTAATCCTTATTTTAAACTACTATATGAAAAGAAAAACTCCATGCTCACATCCAACCAGTAGTGCTGAGCAATCCTCAATGATGAGGAGGGCACTGTGGTGATGGCGGGTCCATAACACCCGACTCATACAGTGACCCTGAATTACTAAAGGAGTAAAGCTTGTTCACTGTTCAAAGTGAATCCTAACTTTGCTTAGTAAAAGTAGCAAAATTTCACTTTGCAAAGAGTACCCAATCACACATAAGGAAAATGAAAAAGGAAATGATTGCTGCTTGCACATTATTGTTAAGATTTGAGGACAGCACAGCTTCGTCTTATTCACTGATATAAGTGAAAAATCCCTTGAAAAGTGAATATTGGCTACTTCTTTTTTTTTTTTTTTTTTTATTTCTTTTTATTACAGCATTTTAAGTGAAGCATAAAACATAGCCTTTGGGGTATTCCCTGGCTAACAAGTACATGGAACATGTACCAAACTAACAATGCAGAACTAACTATTACAGAGTTCAACACACCCTGCTTAGATTCACAGCAGTAAGGATTAACTCAAACTTAACTCATATGGGCTACTTCTTAAAGTGGTTCTAAAGGCAGAAGGTTTTTCTTTATCTTAAGGCATTCTATGGAGTAAAGTAAAAAAGCCTTCTGCATGCAGCTCTACCCTCAGCCCCCCCTTATACTTACCTGAGCCTGATCTCGATCCAGCCATGTGCATAGGAGCAGAGACTCTATGCTCTCTCCCTCCTCATTACTCAGAGACAGCAGTGGAAGAAATTGGCTGATCCAATGGCTTCTATACGTCTTTTTCCTTAAGCTGCACTGGACATCATTTAAGACTGAGGCCATCTAGTAGGAAAACAGAGTACTGCAGGGGTTGTGGCAGCTCCGGGTTGAAAGTGAGTATTGCGACAGAACCCACAAGCAGCAACACTCCCACACGCAGAAGAATGGCATCATCTTCACTTTCAGGCAGCACCCAGAAAATTTCAGAACAAAATGGGAATCATCATTCTCACAAAAGAGGCCGTTATGCCACATCATCCATGGACCAAGAAGATTCAATGGACTGACATCCTAATTCCTGATATCTCTTCATTTATTATACTAAGAGATGGTTCTCTATAAAAAACCTATATTTATAACTGAATGTAACTGCATTCTGATAGTCACACACTGTGTGGGATCATGTTACATTCCAGTTATATTTCTTATTACTTCTGATTCATATAGCCTTAGAATATATAAGTGAAATAAGGAAATTCTTGTTCAGTTATATATTATCAGGTAATAACAATAGATTTATTACTTTTTAGGACAAATATGTTCAATAATCCAGAAGTAATGGAAGCTTTTTTTTTTTTTTTTTTTTTTCTTTCTTTTCTTAAAACAAATATATTATTACCTAACTAGTTCCTAGAATTATGTTTTTGTTTATTCTAATCTGAAGCAATACAACCTCAATTTTATGAGTTAACATATCTAAACAGTTACATATGAATAAAATATGTAATTGTTTACTCTAAAAGGGTTAAAATCCCAAAATAATTCAAACTATCTTCATCAATACCAAAGTTATTAACAGTACCTTTCTAACTGAATTATTTAGCCTAGGGCAAGACTAACCATATACAACCACCCTGGAATAAATAATTTCAACAAAAACTATATTCTGCACTCCAACTAATGAAACATCATTTTGATGTCTTTTGACATAGCACTTCTCTCCTGTAAGCGGAAGATCCGTGTACCCCCATTAGCCCTTCTCATTCTCCCAACCATATTATGTGGGAGTGTGACGAAGGCACTTATTCCCCTGAGAGAGATATTTATTCTCTTTCACGGGTAAATTGTGATTACTTGCAAAAAATAATTTATACAATGTATCATCTAATCTCATATGTTTTTTGTTTACTCTTTACTCCAGAATTCACTGGTTTCTTTTCTATCTATTCATCTCTTCAGTCCACACAGGTTGATCTGCGCAGTCAGCTCTGCATAACAAAAAGTAAGTCAAAACTATTTGATCTATTGCCATGGCACCACTGAATATACTTTCCCTGAATGTTCAGGGAATAAATGTCCCTCAAAAAAGGACCAAAGCCTTCCGTACTTTCCATAACAAGAAGGCTCACATAGTATGCCTCCAAGAAACACACTTCACCAAAGATTCTACTCCAAAATATATTTCTCCTTTTTATCAACAAATTTACACAGCTTCTGCCTGTACCAAGCAAAGGGGAACTCTAATTGCATTTCACCGATCCACACCATTCACCTTATCATCAGAAATTAAAGACCCAGAAGGTAGATACCTGATACTCATGGGTTATATAATGGATACAGCAATCACGGTGATTTCCTACTACGCTCCTAACAAACAACCTACACCATTCCTCTCACATATATTACAAGTGATTAATACACACAAAATAGGAACAGTGATAATGTGTGGGGATTCGAACCAGGTCCTCCTCCCATTTCTAGATAAATCACCTTTTACACCATCCAAAATAACCTCTAGATTACCTTTTTCTCAACTTCTTTCCAAATACAATCTGGTAGATTCATGGAGAGAAAGTAACCCAATGAAAAAGAAATTCACTCATTTCTCGCACCCTCATCAAACCTTCACCAGAATAGATCATATTTTTCTAACAATAGGAATGATACCAGAAATTATTGCATCAGATATAATTCCGATTCCGTGGTCTGACCATAATGCAGTATACACTACTATAGCCTCAGCCATACCAAAAGCGCATGACCCAACGTGGTACTTACCGGACATAATGCTCAAACACCCACTACATCAGATGGCCATTGAACAAGCTTTAAAGGAATACATATCAATTAATAATACAACAGACATCTCCCCAATAACACTGTGGGAAGCTCATAAGCCTGTCTTGCGTGGTACAATACAAAGACAAATGGCACTATTTAAACGGGAACGCAAAAATCTAGCAAAAAAACTAGAACTCAATTTTAATGCAGCCTACATATCATTTCAAGATAATCCATCTCAGAGTACAAAATCTCATCTGGAAAAATCTAGATTGGAATACGATCTATTTCTCACTGAGTCAGTTGATAAATCCCTCAAACGCTCCAAACACAATTTCTACATGAATACAAACAAACCAGGTACATATTTGGCTCGGGCATTAAATTCAACTAACAAATCTTTCAAACCAATACGTTTGAAATTATCAAAAAATGTTTACACTTGTAATCCAGTTAAAATAGTCCATAAATTTCACTCACATCTCGCAACTTTATACAAGACAAACAATGAATTTAATCCTACAGAGGCTGAATCCTTCTTCTCAAAAATAACCTTACCTGAGTTATCTCAGAATCAAAAAAGCAGTTTGGATGAGCCTATAACTATAGATGAAGTTGCTAACGCCATAAAAGACCTAAAACTTAACAAAAGACCAGGCCCAGACGGCTACTCGGCTTTATACTATAAAACATTCTCAGAAATACTCTCTCCCATTCTCACTGAAACTTTTAACAAACTTCTAGATGGACATTCTTTTCGGCAAGAAACACTAATGGCAATTGTTTGTATGATCCCAAAACCCCTTTCTGATGATACTTCCTGTGTGAATTATCGGCCTATCTCTCTGTTAAACCTCGATATTAAATTATTAGCAAAAATAATAGCAAAATGCCTCAATAGCATTATAGGAAAATTAATACATAGAGATCAAGTAGGCTTCATGCCAAATAGACAGGCAGGCGATGATATACGCAGGGCAGTGTTATTGGCACATATTGCTAAAAAACGGAAAATCCCTTTATGTTTTCTATCTCTCGATATTAAGAGGGCATTTGACACAGTATCCTGGCAATATATGCAATATTCATTACAAAAATGGGGTTTTGGACCCCACTTTTTAACATGGATCAAAGCATTATATAATAAACCCAAAGCCTATATAAAATATGCTGGATACAAATCTGAAGCCTTTAATATCGAAAGAGGTACCCGACAGGGTTGCCCATTATCTCCCTTATTATTTGCCCTTATACTCGAACCCATGGCCCAATACATCAGAACAAACCAAACTATAACTGGCATTGAAGTAGGAGGTATTACACACAAATTATGTATATTTGCAGACGATATATTACTTTTTCTATCATCACCACAGGTCTCTGGTCCTAACTTAATACCAGCTCTTGATGGATTTGCAGCCCTATCCAGCCTTATGATTAATCCTAAGAAATGCCTAGTGCTTAATATTTCACTCACAAACATGGAATTGATCCCGGCTAGGGCTGCACTCCCATTCACATGGGCAGAAAAACCAATCCCATATCTTGGAATTCGTTTAACAGCCTCTCATTCTGACTTATTCTCAACCAATTATCCTCCTGTATTAAGACAGATCACAAATCTAATAAAACAATGGTCACAACTTCCTTTATCCTGGATAGGGAAGATTAATGCAATCAAAATGACTATTCTACCCAAATTGCTTTATCTATTCAGAGTCCTCCCTATTCCAATTCCTTCCTATTTTTTGAGAATAGTACAAAAAAGAGCAACTTCGTTTATATGGGGCTCTTCTAAACCACGTATACCTATACACACACTACATCTTCCCAAAAATAAAGGAGGCCTGGGATACCCTAATTTTAATAACTACTACAGAGCAGCACATTTGGCCAGTCTGTCCAAATACCATGCAAAACAGGAAATCCCATTATGGGTATTTATAGAGGCTTCAGAAAATGACCCTCTATTAATATCAAATTTATTATGGCTTGATCCTAAAGACCGCTTTAAAATTCATAATCCCATAACTAAACACTTCTTATCTCTCTGGGATAAACTAAAAACCAAATATCAGTTACAATCTCCACACAATCCTCTCCTTTCTTTTATCAGAAATCCGGCCTTTTATCCGGCATGGATCTACCCAAATTCTTTTAAAGCTTGGACAACATCAGGCATTCAGACACTAAATGACTTCATAGCATCTAAATCATTCCTTTCATTCCCATCGCTTAGAGAAAAATATGATCTACCAAACTCTGAGATATTTAGATATCTCCAAATCAAAAATTTCTATACACCATTCCTAAAGGGGGATACACCATTATCCTAATTATCCATTTTTGAATCAATCTGTACAAAAGATCCATTTGCTAAAGGTACAATTTCATCACTTTATAATCAATTATATGGAGTACCAAATCTTAATAGACCCTCTTACGTTCAGAGGTGGGAGGAGGACCTGGGACGAACTTTAGAAGACACGGACTGGTCTAACATATGGCTCACATCTAAGTCATCTTCACCCAACATCTTAGCACTGGAGACAAATTATAAAGTCCTAACTCGCTGGTACCTTGTACCCGCTAGAGTGGCAAAATATTCACCTAATACCTCAGCTCTTTGTTTTCGAGGATGCCCAGAAATAGGCACATATTTACACATATGGTGGACGTGCCCAGTAATCCAAACCTTCTGGAAGGAAGTCTTCGTGATTGCATCTAAAATATTTAAAAAAATAATACAACCAGATCCATATTTAACTTTACTTAATCTAAAACCGGAATGGTTAACACTCTCTCAATTCAAACTTATGATCCAACTAATAACGGCTGCAAAACAAACAGTGGCCAAGGCATGGAAATCTCCTACATTGGTACTAGCAGAAACAATTCACAGAATGAATAATACAATGTCCCATGCTAAGATGGTAGCCATCGATCAAAATCAAATTCCAAAATTTGAAAAACTTTGGCATCCTTGGATAAAACAACAGTTCCTGTCAAACTTCAATGACTCTGTCCTGTTGCCATGGTAACAGATTAAATGACTTACAGAGACACCCATTCTAAGGCTTCAAAGAGAACTAAGAAGAATAATAAACTGACGAGCGGGACAACCTTGTGGACCATACCTCTACCTTTCAACCCTTTTTCTTCTTTCTCTTTCCTTTTCTCCACCTTACGATTAAAGCTCATTATCAGAATTTATTTGACCTATATACACTCTACTTGTAAACAATATGTATAGTAGGTATAAATCATTTAAATACCTACAAAAGTAACTAAGGAAATGATATATATCTTTAATTTAGGTTTACGTGAACCCAATGTTTAATATTTGAAATTTCATGATATTTACCTATATAAACCCTACTGTAAAACAATGAGCTTACTTTATAGATCCTTGTAAACTTACTTTATGTATCTTTATAACATTGTATACTCAATAAACTTCTTTTGACAAGGAAAGTGAGTATTGCAGCTTAGGCTATTTATTCTTTTTGCATCCGTAGGGGGACAGAAAAAAAAAATAGCTGGGCTTTACCAATCAAAATTGTTCACCCCTGAAGTCACATTAAGAACAAACAAAACAATCTTTCTGCTGTTTGATGAACATTTTAACACATACATCTCAGCTTATCCATGGGTCAAAAACAACTTTTTCTAAACAGCAGGAAAAGTGAGTGTAATGTTTTGTTCTACACCGGACGAGCAAATCCAGCTTTGTCCTGCAGCAATCTGCACAAAGCCAGCGCATGCCAGGTTCTGCACCACCATCTTCTTCGCTCACATCATATGGGAACCGGCTGTGTCTGCTGGGTCCAGACGGTAGCCCCTTGCCTATCTACGCACAATGGTTGGATGGTATTGTCTTCATGGGAGAAGAAACTGACAAAGTGAAAATGAAGTAGTGTTTATTTGCAGAATGATTGTGATGGATCCTTGTAAGTGATGCAGACACTATGACGGGCATCAAGTAAAAACTTATAATCATTGGCTTGCCTTTTCTGACACATTCAAACAATCACCTTCCAAATATTTTGGTAGGATCTCAAGTGTTCATATTGGCATCTTCACCAACTTCCCAACTTTTTGAGATGGGAAAGAGGAAAAAGGACATACGTCCTGTAGTGAGTTGCATATACTGTGAAGAATTAAAAAAAAAAAATGATTGGATAAACACACAAACACTCTTTTCATCATTATGTTTACTTTGTCGTGTCTTTTTAAACGAGAATGTGAGAATGAAAAGGTCTGTATGAAAGGTTTAAAATTATGTATTATAATACTTGTGGCAGTTAAGTATTGCATTTATTATACAGGTCTACACATCTGTCCAAAAAAGAGGGGCACCTATGGAGGAAAGAAGGACAGCAGGATTTGGTTCCAAAAGAGGGGCAACTGGAAGGTAAAATGCACAAATCAAACTGGAATGGCCTGGAAAATGGAAACAATAATCACCCAGAGGAAAAGTGACCACAACAAAGGAACAAACATAAATATCTATATATAACAGTGTTAGAGGTAGTGTGTGGGAAGAGGGTATCAGAAACTGTGTATCTAAAGCCAAAACATTTTCTGTGTTTTTAGATTAAGTAGGGATCATCTAGAACCCCTGTCAAGGTTTTATTGCAGTCTGTATCACCGCTAGAGAGACTAGCTCACTCTCTTTGTCTTAGTGACAAATTTGTATGCCCTACTCTATCCAAAATAAAAAAATGGCTTTAGATATGCCTTAAATTCCAAATAATTAAAAAAAAATGTTGGAACTCCCCCACCCCCACCTCTACATACATATGAATGTAAATACATATGTCAGGGGCTCCTACGCATAAAAAACGTTGATTGTATCACACATGTTACATATCATTAACCTCTTCCCGTCCACGCTATAGCCGAAAGACGGCTACAGCGCAGAGCTACTTTACCGGGAGGGTGTCCATAGACGTGCTTGAGCGGCCTGCGTGCCCCCTGTAGGGCGTGCGTGCCGCGCTCTGTGATCAGTGAGTCTAGAAGACTCAGCTGATCGGAGTAAGGGGTCAATTCCAACCCCTTACCACGTGATCAGCTGTCAGCCAATGACAGCTGATCATGTGATGTAAACAGAGCCGGTAATCGGCTATTTTTTCTCCGCACGCTGGTAGCATGAGGAGAAAAAAAAAAGCCAATCACCGGCGGATGTGAGAGGGACATCAGTCTCGATCATAGTGAGCCTCTGCAGAGGCTTCTTTGCCCACCTGTGCCACCTACCAGTGCACAACAGTGCCAACTACCAGTGCCCACCAGCGCCACCTACCAGTGCCCACAGTACCACCTATCAGTGCCCACAGTGTCACCGATCAGTGCCCACAGTATCAATTATCAGTGCCACCTATAAATGTCACCAATCAGTGTCTCACCACCAGTGCTGCCTATCAATACCACTACCAGTGCCCATCAGTGCCACCTACCAGTGTCCATCGGTGCCACCTACCAGTGCCCATCAGTGCCACCTATTAGTGCCCATCAGTGACATCTATCAGTGCCACCCATCAGTGCCACTCATCAGTGCCACCCATCAGTGCCACCCATCAGGGCCCAACAGTGATGTCTTATCAGTGCCCATCAGTGCCGTCTTTTCAGTGCCTATCAGTGTCACCTTATCTGTGCCCATCAGTGCAGCCCATCAGTACCCATAAGTGCAGCCTCATCGGCAAATATCAATGAAGGGGAAAAATTACCCCATAGCAAAATTTTATAACAAACTATGAAACTCTTTTTTTTTTTAATTCTGTCTTTTTTTGTTTGTTTAGCAAAAAATAAAAACCCAAGTGGTGATTAAATACCACCAAAAGAAAGCTCTATTTGTGTGAAAAAATGATAAAAATGTCATTTGAGTACAGTGTAGCACAACCGCGCAATTGTCATTCAAAGTGTGACAGCGCTGAAAGCTAAAAATTGGTCTGGCCAGGAGGGGGGATTAAGTTCCCTGTAAGCAAGTAGTTAAGCATGGTATGAGCAACCAAAACAAATGAAAGATTCATGAAGTATATTTCTGCCAACTCACTCAGTTGGCAGAAAAGGCATTAAACAAATTAATGAAAAAAGTGTCAATACTATGGTCAAAAGGGAAGATGCCTAGAAGGGACTCAAGTGGTGTATCAAAAAATGTAATAATTTAATAAATATGTACAAAAATGTACTTTATTATTGTATACATTCTTGATTAGTGCCACAAATTACAAAAAGGAACATACGAATATACTAATACCCCTCTAGCACCAGTAAAAACAGACAACCTTGTCTTGAGCAACACTATATACAGAACCTCAAACTGATCATTAATGGAAACACAGTATATATGCTTAATATATTAAGTATATATATTAAGTATATAATATATATAATATTATATAATATATATTGTGTTCAGGGTCCATGCATGACAAGGTGGTAAAAACAATAATCATAGGCTCATTTTTCACGGTGAAGTGGTTCTAAAGACTAAATTTTTTTTTGTACATTAAAGTGGTTGTAAAGTCAGAAGGTTTTTTTTTATCTTAATGTCAGACTCTCCCTCCACATTGGCTGAGACAGCAGCGCGGCGCCTTTGGCTCCCACTGCTGTCAAAGTCAGTGAGCCAATGAGGAGAGAGAGAGGGGGCAGGACCGAACCGTGGCTTGTAAATTAAAAAACTGAGACTTTAGTATCACTTTAAGGTAAAAAACACCCCACTAACTGAACACTTACCCGACTCTTCTTACTGAATCCACCACTGTCCCAGCTTCAGCAGTACTCTCCTCTTTTCCTAGTCTCACAGGAGGCTCTGGGAACAGCAGAAGCCATAGGTCTCTGCTGCTCTCAGTCAAACTCCTGTGGGGAGGGAACAGGGCAATGGCCTACCGGCACTGTGTGTGTCTAGGTACACACACAGCCTGGTTCAGGAGTGTGCCCACACAGGTGGCCCTTGAGCACTCAGCTTGCTCAGGGGGGCACGCAGAGGAAAAAAGAAGCGCTGGTGGGGGACCGCCAAACAGGAGGGAAGGGATCGCTCTGTCTAATATCATTGCACAGAGCAGTTAAGTATACGCTCTTTTTTTAATTAAAAAAAAAGTCGTCCTTCAATGTGTATTTAAAGTGGTTCTAAAGTGGAAATGTTTTTTTTAAGGTATAAAACACTCCACTATTTGTACTGCCTCTTTGCCCCTAAGCACTTACCTGACTTTTGTCACCACTTACCATTCCAGCTCTGTCCAGTTTGCAGCATTGCTCTTTTGACTTCCTAGTCTTACAGGAGGCACTGAGAGCTGTGAGAGCCCTAGCCTCCTGCTGCTGTCAGTTAAACTCCAGTGAGAAGGGAGCAGGGCATGACTTGTCAGTGTTGTATGTGTCTAAGGATGCATACAGCCTGGCTCAGGAGCATGCCTCCATGGGTGACCCCATAGCGCATGACTTGCTAAGGGGGCACTCGGAGAAGGAAGGAGAGGACAACGTCAGTGGGGGACTGCCAAAGAGGAGGCCTGCTCTGTGAAATATTGTAGCACAAAGCAGATAAGAAAAATATCTTTTTTACTTTAATTATTAAAACAATAGCCTTTAATAGCACCTTAACTTTAAACCAATGACCTGTAGGGGCTTTTAAAATGTCACCTATGGAAAATTCAGGGTACTGAAGTTTTTTGTTGTTTTGAAATTTTAATGCTTGACATGTTGGGTCTTATATTGTGTGCAGCGAAGTTAACATTATTGCATTTTTCACTTGAAGGCATTAAACCAACCGACAAAGAGATTTCAAAGCCATTTCCACCTGAGAGGAAGGAGGAGATCCTTAGGCTGAATATCTATGCACAGATGGACCGAGCATGTGATTCCGTCAGCGTCAGATCAGGAGGGCCAAGATTTTTTGACCGAAGGCAAGATAAACTCCGAATTGCAGAGGAGTTTGGCTACGTGCCCAGGTAAAAGCACACACTGGTCAACATACATTGACTGGCATGCACTGACCTACACTAACAGAGGACATCCAAATGTACATAAACTGACTGGTACATGCTTTAGAGAGATGCACACAGACACACAACCAAATTAGGAGAGAGTAGATCACACACACAGATTATAGGATGAGGCCTACTACAAACATATATCCAACATTAGAAAAATGATGACTAGCATCCAGTAGGGTAGCTTAATGTAGTATAGTGTAGGTCCTGCCCTAGAAGAGTCTACCTTGTCGTGGTGGGCAGGCTTGGAATCTCTTGGTCAAAAGTGTGTCAGTGAATGGAAGCGATGATCACTACATCTTCATTTTTGCCCAATTGATTTCACCAAAGGACTCTTGGATTAATCAGAGTACATGAAATTAGTTGTATAAGGAATGGATGTTTATAGGTCCATGATTATACTTTCATAAACTCACAATAAAAGTTGGTATGTTTTCATTTGAATTGCTTCCTCTTTTGTTTAACCCTTTCATGACCATAGGTCATTGACACTTGCAGAGGCCACATTTAGCAGTTTTAGCTCCAGTATGCAATAGTTATCCTGTCAAGGGCAATGCACAAAGATAACTAAAAGTGCAAATAAGTAGGCAACCCATCAGAGTTCTGGTGTGTGTTTAGGGGTGTATACAAGGTATTGATGTATTTACATGTGTCTTAACCATATATGTACAGTATGTGTGTACTAAGAATAGTGACAAGATCCTCTTTATGGAGACATCAGGGGTCTATTAGCTTCACCCAAAGAACAAAATGTAATTTTGAATCCTGTAATGAAACATTCCTTTATACTAGGAAAAGATATCACGTTCTCAGGGAATGTTATATCCCTACAAATTCCCTTCACAAAGCATCTAGGGATAGTAGGGAATGCTTTTCTTTTATCCAGGGCTAGAAAATTTGCTCTATTCAGAAGAAGTGTTTTTCTGCCCTCCACAATCTATACTATAGTATTGGGCCTTTCTGTAGTCTCCAATACAATTGTCAAATCCTCTATTTTAAAATATCATGCTTAATTTAAATAACTTTAATAGTGCAACAATAACCAATAACATTTTGCTCCTCAGGTTATCTACTTTTGTATATACCCTATACAGTATGTCTTTGGTCTCGTTGTCATTCAACTCCTGAGAGGAGACGAGCATTAGAGACAGAAATATATATATATATTTAATATTTTCATTATTACTGTAGGAATATAAGTAAAAAAATAGCCTTGGGTTGAGCTTTAACATTTTTTACACGGAAACATCAGAAATATTTCTATTGAGCTTGACCTATTTCCCAAATTACCTATATTTATTATAAGGGACTTCTCCATCCTGGCTAACATATATGGTGTGACTAAATGGGGATCTGAACTAGGCTTTTCCTCAGGAGCAGGATGACTGGCAGCAAATGTGGGAGAAATAGACAGTAATATTACACAACAATCCAAGTTTATAAAGGAATAAGTCTGGATTCAAATTAAGCTTAACAGTTAAGTACTGTTCATCATAATTTTTAAATCTGCACTGACAGTTACATTTTCAGGACACGCTTTCAGGGGTCTACCATCTTCTTCTATGGTCCAAGCAGTACTGACACAAAGGTTGTTTGGAAATCGATGCAGAGTACCCATGTGTCACAGACCTAGCCGGGACAGAGGCTGTTGGAGAGGACTGTATGCAAGCCTGTTGCCTTTTGATTATGGGCCCTGGATTTTCAATGGATTCATTCTGTTGGGACACATCCTGTGAGGAGATGCTAGTGTCATCAACCTGTGTTTATGTTAATTGAATAAGCTAATGACATTGTCCTCTATACAATGTAGGAGACGGGACGACTGCTATTGTGTTAATTAACTGTATGAAGCTCGGTGACCACAAGTCTGGGCGAAAGGTCATGTCTCAGTCACCTAGGCTGTATAAAGGATTAGATAATTAGCTCATGTTAATTAGGTTACATTTGTATTGTTAGAGTAATCTTCTCCTGTGTATATAAGACTGTATTCTGGTTCTGAATAAAGTCAGTTCTTGGTAGCAACAAGCAAGTGTTGCCTTGTTTGTGCTCAGAGAGGTTGGGATATCTGTATACAGACTGGGAGGAAGTGGTATATGACGGAAGCACTCAAGCGGAGTGTGGGACGTTCCGTGACATTGGTGGCAAGCAGCGGGAAAGCTTCCTGAAGTCTGGGACATCCAAACCTCCAACTGGATCCAAGATCAGCATAGCAGATTTCAGTCACCCCAGCAGAGATATGGACCTGGCATCAGAATTCCCGGGGCTGCTGCGAATCATCCTTTCAACATACACTAGGACTGTGTCTGAGGATGAATACCTGGAGCTTAGGCAGCAAATTCGGGTGGAGCTCTGGATTGCAGCCCTCCGTCTCGCTGGTATAAAACAGGGCAAGTGCTTTCCAACCCAAGAGCAACGGGCCAGTGACCAACGGGCATTGCGGATGGCATTCCTGGGAGAGCAGCCCCAGGAGCAATGGGTGACTGAGTTGGACAGGTTGGTCCAGCAGGAGATAGAGCTGGACAATCGTTATCGGGCTCTGCAATGGCACGCAGAGGAGGGATATTTAGGGGAGACAACAGAATGCTCTCCGGAGGTATATGACTTTGGCGGCCCTGGATTGCTGTGGGAGAGCCTTACAGATCTTTTTATGTTTGGCGATGAAGGGGAACCTGACCTTGAAGACCTGAGAGAATATAGAGAGGCTATGCTCGGTCTTGCAGGGGTCTCAGAGCTCAAACCTGATCTGGACCATTTGCTAAGGAAGGAACAGCATCTGGAAAGGGCATACAGGAAACTGCTAGAACAAGTTCAGCAGCATGCCAGAGAATCGGCAGTGGAAAATCCGGAGATTGCCGTCCCCAAACCTGAAGTGCTGACAACAGGGCAGAGCTCTGCTAACCTCTTCCCAGAAATGATAGCATCTTCTGGGTTCCATGGACGGGAGATGGTGAACCTCTATCCCCAGACATCAGTTGCAGAGACATGGGATTTGATAGACTTTTCTGCTGAGGAAGAACAACCTGATGAGCCTCCAGCAGAAGAGCTGCTATCAGGGCCAAAGTTCACTGTGTTCTGCCCAGCACCAACAGTGGCTTCAGCCTTCCTGAGAGAAGAGGTAGTCGGCCTTTCTCCCACAACACTGACAGGGACATGTGATTTTCTGCCAGCAGCATCTATGGAGTTAAAACAAACTTCTCCAGCTGAAGATCTGGTAACTGAACAGAGGGTCCAAGACCTCTGTCCCACACTTTTACCAATTCTAGAGACTGGGGATTTAATAGACGTTTCTGTAGAGGAGGAACCACCTGGCAAACCCCCAGCAGAAGTGCTGGCAACCGGAGAGAGGGTCCAAGACCTCTGCCCCACACCTGCAGCAATTGTGGAGGCTCAGGCTGAGAAGATGGCAATCACTTCCCAGCAGCAGATACAGGGGGAGAAGGGAGAGGAGGTGTGTGTTGTCCCTCCCCAACAGTTGGCCAGGGTGGAGGAAGTGGGCTTTCCTCCCCAGCAAAGATCCGTGTACCTGGGAGACAGTACCATCGACATGTCGTCCCAGCAGCCAGATGAGGGAATGGAAAAGGAAGCAGCCGGCTCACTTCCCCAATGGCAGCTACACAGTTTGGGAGTGGAGGAAGCCAGCCTCCTGCCCCAACAGTTAGCCGGAGCGGAGGATGCGGAGTCCCCAGCAGAAGTGCTGGCAACAGGGCAGAGTGCTACCAACCTCTGCCCAGCACCGGCAACAACTACAGAGTTCCAGGGAGGCGGGGCAGTCGGCTTCCCTCTCCAACAGTTAGCCGGAACAGATGGTGTGGGGTTTCCAGCAGAAGGGCTGGCAACAGGGCCGAGGACTGCTGGACTCTGCCCTCAACTAACAGAGGATGGATTTCCTGTGAAGGTGGATGGGACTTCAGTCTCCACCTGTATACCCCAGGGATGCTGGGCAGTGGGCCCCAATCCCCAACAGCATGACAGAGTGAGCCCAGACACCCTGTCTTCTCTCCAGTGGCAGAAAGGATTCCAGGGAGAAGAGCCAGTCCAGGCCTCTCCCCAGCAGCAGATATGTTCTCTGAGAGAGGCAGAGGTTGGCTGGGTGAGTAATACTCTGTTTGGAACAATTTGTTTGGGGTACTGTGTGGGTACAGGCAGTAGAGGACTGGAACTATGGACTAACTTCGGAGTCAACCCGTCTGGGGTCTCCTCCTGTGTTAGTCTCCTGCCGAAAGGGGAGAAATGTCACAGACCTAGCCGGGACAGAGGCTGTTGGAGAGGACTGTATGCAAGCCTGTTGCCTTTTGATTATGGGCCCTGGATTTTCAATGGATTCATTCTGTTGGGACACATCCTGTGAGGAGATGCTGGTGTCATCAACCTGTGTTTATGTTAATTGAATGAGCTAATGACATTGTCCTCTATACAATGTAGGAGACGGGACGACTGCTATTGTGTTAATTAACTGTATGAAGCTCGGTGACCACAAGTCTGGGCGAAAGGTCATGTCTCAGTCACCTAGGCTGTATAAAGGATTAGATAATTAGCTCATGTTAATTAGGTTACATTTGTATTGTTAGAGTAATCTTCTCCTGTGTATATAAGACTGTATTCTGGTTCTGAATAAAGTCAGTTCTTGGTAGCAACAAGCAAGTGTCGCCTTGTTTGTGCTCAGAGAGGTTGGGATATCTGTATACAGACTGGGAGGAAGTGGTATATGACGGAAGCACTCAAGCGGAGTGTGGGACGTTCCGTGACACCATGTAAAATTAAACTTTAAATGGAGCCCTTTGTTGTGTGCATTATTTCCTTCTTTTGTTTCTCTCATCTTCCGATATCACAAACACTTCCTTTCTCTTAGTGGTGTCTAAACATCTTCTTTGGACTGGTTTGTTCGTTTTGTCTATCTTTTTTTTTTCATCCTAATTTGTAAGCACTCACTTTAAATTTTAGATTGAACTTTTTGTTTCTGTTTTCTTTCTGTAAAAATACAAATTATTGAGACCATTGAGGGATCTTTTTTTTTGGCAGCAGAATAGAACAAAGCATGCATTTTTAGTAGATTGTGAACAGGTTAGATCCCTTGAAAATTGTATTTGTTATTGTCTGGATCCCCATTGGGGAGGTTCGCCTCACTTCCTGTGGTGTCAGCAGAAAAGGAAGTGAAGCAGAATCTCTACAACAGCTACCCAGACAGCAACAAAACAGGATTTTTGTACACATTATAAAATTCTTCTCTTGAAGTTCTTCAAGGGACACAGGATCAGTAGAAACTGAGACTACTGAGCTATACTGCTGACTTTATGAAAAATTGCACAATGGCAAACAAAAAATCCATTGGTCAGCCAGGTATAACCCCTCCCACTCCCACTATGCAATGCTTATATTTTCTAGAAAAGCAGAATAGAAGTACATCATGAACACAAAGGGTTGATTATCTTTAAGAAATAGCATTTTGACTGGAAAAGTTGGAACCTTATCCTTAAAGTGGTTCTAAAGCCTCAAGGTTTTTGCATGGGATGCATTAAGGTAAAAAAACCTTTTCTGCTGCAGGATACCCCCAGCCCCCCCCCCCCCCCCCCCCCTCCTTATTTCTACCTGAGCTTGATCCACTCCAGCGATGTGCACAAGATCAGGGGCTCTGGATGCTGTCTCCCTCCTCATTGTGCAGATTGATAGCAGTGGGAGCCGTTGGCTCCTGCCAATCAACTCCAGTAACAAGGGAGCAGGGGCAGGGTCGAGTCCTGGTGTCTAGGTGAATGGACGCAGCAGCGGGCTCGGATGTGAGCCCACATGGGTGCCCTCTTGGGAATCGGTTTCCTATTGGGAGCACCAGCAAGAGAGGAGGAGCCAGGAGCTCCAGCACAGAGCAGCTAAGTATCCACATGTTTGTTATTTTAAAAAAAAGTATATACCTTTGCAATCACTTTAAAGCTGAACCAGGGACCAAAATATATTTTTTTGTTTAGCAGTTAAGCTTTAGGCCTATAGGGGTGTATAATGAGGTGCCAAAGCCATGGAGAGATGGTGAAACAAGAAGCAGGTTTTCATTTATGGGGACTCTCAAGAATGTAAAAAAAAGAGTCAGAGTGTGTGAAGGAAGAAGTACCCGAGAGGGAAACACCAAGAGCTTAGCTGCTCTTCTGTAGCTGCTCTCTGTCAGGTTTTCTAGATACTGGGAGAGGATTTGGGGAGGAAGAAAAGCTCTTTACTGGAAGAGGGGATGGGGGGGAGACAGGGGAGTGAGCTCTGAACTGCAATCTGGAGGGAGAGTTTTGTACTTAGGGGGATGGAGAAATTGAATGTACACAGCCTTTAACCCTGCACTCCATACAAAGTTTACCCCTCAACCCTGCACTTTGCACATAGAGCACCCCTCAACTCCGCATTCCATGCATAGTGCACCCTCAACCCCGCATTCCATATGTAGCGCACCCCTCAACCCAGCATTCCATACAAAGTTTACCCCTCAACCCTGCACTTTGCACATAGCACACCCTTCAACCCTGAATTCCTTACATAACACACCACTCAACCCTGCATTCCATACATAGGTAGATACACATGTCTCTGTTTACATTGTGTGAAGGCTGTGATTAGACACAGCCACCCATCACATGATTGGGAGGGCCAGTCATAGCGCCTGTGATGAACCCCTGTCCTCAAACAGGTCTCTGTCCGCTGTAAATGCTTCCTCTGTCCAAGACCCTTTAGCCCACCCAGTCACCAGACAACACCAGTCTTGGAGTGGCAAACAACAAACTCATTTATTATCACACATGGACACAACAGATAAAATAACTCAGAGACTCTTTCCCCCCTTTGAAAACAGGGCAGGTTAGACTGTCCAATGACAATAGACACACAAGTCAGGTGTGTTCAAACTTCTCCTCAGTAAACAGTCTTAGCAGGGGGCTGCTGGAGGAATCCCTCCTCCCTCCATATAGAGAAACATCCCATAATATCCAGAGCAGACATACACAATAGAACATTGGAATACAGCCCCACCCCAAACTAGCACAGCAAATAGTACACAACACAATGAGACAACACACAATATATATACATATATACAGCATTGAGTCTGACAGTAGACACCTGCACACTGAAATATTTTGTTTCAGAATTTCGCTTTCGTCCGAAAAATAAATTTATTTAGTTACTCCCGAAATTCGTTTTTATTTATTTTGTTTTTCGTTAAAAATTGCATTCGTCCTAAAATCCAAATTAATTAAGGTTGAATCTGTCATTGAAGGCTTATGGTGTCTGTCGAATGTTCAAAGAAGATTTGGCGGAGCGGCTAAACTGTACGTGTACATTTCCGGTCAAATTTTCTGCCTACAAGCTAGCTGTAGTAGAATTCTAATGTTGTATGACTAGTAATAATTATTTGTATTAATTATTTTACTAGTCAACCAACATTCGAATTTTTCTATAGCCTATGGGCGGATGCATTTGACCGGAAATGTACGATTGCAGCGTCGTACAGTTTAGCTGCTCCGTCAAATCTTCTTAGAACTTTCGACAGACACCATAAGCCAAAGATTCGACGTTTGTATGTTTTTCGTTGCTTTGACGAATCTTCGTCGTTCATGTTGAATGGTCTACTCTACCCCAACAGTCAGCCAACTTTCACATTCGTTTCTCAATCTCCAAGTGCAATGGTGGGTGCGGCATCCGACGTTGTGTCAGATATTGATATGGCATTATAATATAGAATCTATAATAATAAATCCCCCCCACAACACAGGCAGCTATCACAACACTATCACAACACTAGAAACACTAGTATCACTATCAAGTTCACAACACTAACACAATAGCAGAAGATTATTATGAAAAGGTTAAGTTGAACTGTAGCTTGCTTCACTATTGTTCTGCTGCTGTGCTTATGCTTAATTGCTAAATAATTCAGGTTCTCTGACAAACGGACCAGCTAAGATTGACTGTCTTCTGAAATGATTCAGTGTGTGTGTCTCTCTCTGCTAGCAAATCGTAAGTGAAAGTAAGTTGGCTGTACGTGTGTACTTAGTTCTAGCTATTTTACTGCCCCTCCTCTTTGGTTACAATCGGCCAATAATTCATCATCATCATTTTTTTTATTTTACTTGCCCCACCCAATTCCAGCAGTGATCTTTTCTCTCTATGTCAAATCTTTTCTCTCTACGTCGAATCTTTTCTCTCTATGTAGAATAATCTTGGACTAATAGAGTTAAGGTTAGGCACATTCGACCACAGGTTCTATAGACACAGATTGTTATTGTCAGCGTCATGTCGAATCTCCTATCTATATCGAACTGTTGTCACAACGAAAACGAAAATAAAGCATTTGTTTATGTCGGATCTTTCGGTTTTCGTATTCTGCACTTTCGTTATCGTTTGTTAAAAAGATAACGAAAATACCTGAAATTTGGACGAAAATGCATTCGGACGAAAATGAATGCACATGTCTACTGTCTAGCACAGATCAGACTGGATTTCTCATTCACCTCGCAAAGAGTATTGTTGCCTTACAATCCAGGGTCCCCAGAGTCTGTGTGACTTGGGGAACATGGACCTGAATCTAAAGTAATGCCACCTCAAGGGTCCCCAGGTATACAGCTCACAACGAGCACCATTCTCCCAAATGCCAGGTCCCATAATCGGTCGGCAAGAGGCTGGCATTCGGTCCCCTCCAAAAGCCTCTGTCCCGGCTAGGTCTGTCACATTTCTCCCCTTTCGGCAGGCGACTAACACAGGAGGAGACCCCAGACAGGTTGACTCTGAAGTTAGTCAGTAGTTCCAGTCCTCTAATGTCGGTATCCACACAGTACCCCAAACAAATTGTCCCAAACATAGCATTACTCACCCAGCCAACCTCTGCCTCTCTCAGAAAAAATGCCCGCCGCTGGGGAGAGGCCTGGACTGGCCCTTCTCCCTGAAGTCCTTTCAGCCGCTGGAGAGAAGACAGGGTGACTGAGCTCACTCCATCATGTTGTTGGGGATCTGGGCCGACTGCCCAGCATCCCTGGGGTATACAAGTGGAGACTGAAGTCCCATCCATTTTTGGTAGGTGAAAATCCTCCAATGCTTGCAAAGCAAGGCTTACAGCCTCCTGTCTCTTTTCTGGGGTTATGTCATTGGAGACTGAAGTCCCATCCACTACAACAGGAACTCCCTCTTCTGTTAGTTGAGGTCAGAGGCCAGCAGCACTCTGCCTGGTTACCAGCGCTTCTGCTGAGTTGCTGTGAGTGGAGACCGCAGACCCATCCACCGATATCAGCTCATAGCTGCAGTTGTGTGTAGGGGCCAGTAGCATTCTGTCCTGTTAGCACTTCAGCTGAGGACCTCACATCATCCACTCCGGCCAACTGTTGGGGAGTGACCGTCACCTTCTCACCTTGGGCCTCCGGAACCGCCGCAAGTGTAGGGCAGAGGTCTTGGACCCTCTGTCCAGTTGTCAGTGCTTCAGCTGCAGAAATTTCTGGTGACGCCACAGATGCTGCTGGCAGAAAATCCCATGTCTCTGTCAGTATTGTAGGAGAAAGGCCACCTGCCTCTTCTCTCCGGAAGGCTGAAGCTGTTGGTGTTGGGCAGAGGCTAGCAGAGCTCTGCCCTGTTGTCAGCACTTCAGCTTTGGAGACGGCAATCTCTGGAGTTTCCACTGCCGATTCTCTGGCCTGCTGCTGAATGCATTCTAGCAGTTTCCCTTTCCAGATGCTGTTCCTTCCTTAGCAAATAGTCTAGGTCGGGTTTAAGCTCTGAGACCCCTGCAAGACTGAACATAGACTCTCTGTATTCTCGCAGGTCTTCAAGGGTAGGTTCCCCTTCATCGCCATACACAAAACAATCTGAAAGGCTCTCCCACAGCAATCCAGGGCCACCAAAGTCATATCCCTCCGGAAGGCATTATGTTCTCTCCCCTAAATATCCCTGCTCTGCGAGCCATTGCAGAGCCCGATACCAATTGTCCAGCTCAATTTCCTGCTGGACCAGCCTGTCCAACTCAGTCACCCATTGCTCCTGGGGCCGCTCTCTCAGAAATTGCATCCATAACTCCTGCTGTTCACTGGCCTGCTGCTCTGGGGTTGGAAAGCACTTGCCCTGTTGCATTCCAGCAACCTGGAGGGCTCTAATACAGTGTCTTACCCGAATCTTCTACCTGAGCTCCAGGTATTCATCCGCAGACACAGTCCTGGGATTTGCTGAAAGGATGATCCACAGCAGCCCCGGGAACCCTGATGCCAGATCCATATCTCCGCTGGGGTGACCGAAGTCTGCTCTCCTCATCTTGGATCCAGGTGGAGGTTTGGACGTCTTCACAGCCAAGAAGCACAATCCCGCTGCTGCCAACCAGTTGTGACGAACCCCTGTCCTCAAACAGGTCTCTGTCTGCCGTAAATGCTTCCTCTGTCCAGAACCAGCACTATCCAAGACCCTTTAGCCCACCCAGTAAACAGACAACACCAGTCTTGGAGTGGCAAACAACAAACTCATTTATTATCACACATGGACACAACAGATAAAATAACTCAGAGACTCTTTCCCCCCACCCTTGGAAAACAGGCGGGTTAGACTGTCCAATGACAATAGAAACACAGGTCAGGTATGTTCAAACTTCTCCTCAGTAAACAGTCTTAGCAGGGGGCTGCTGGAGGAATCCCCCCTCCCTCCATAGAGAGAAACATCCCATAATATCCAGAGCAGACAGACACAATAGAACTTTGGAATACAGCCCCACCCCAACTAGCGCAGCAAATAGTACACAACACAATGAGACAACACACAATATATATACATATATACAGCATTGAGTCTGACTAGCACAGATCAGACTGGATTTCTCATTCACCTCGCAAAGAGTATTGTTCCCTTACAATCCAGGGTCCCCAGAGTCTGTGTGTCTTGGGGAACATGGACCTGAATCTAAAGTAATGCCACCTCAAGGGTCCCCAGGCATACAGCTCACAACGAGCACCGTTCCCCCAAATGCCAGGGCCCATAATCGGTCGGCAAGAGGCTGGCAAGAGGCTGGCATTCAGTCCCCTCCAAAAGCCTCTGTCCTGGCTAGGTCTGTCACAGCGCCCAAGATCACAGCCATCACAGGATCGTGCCGCTATACGGCCTCGTGGCGCGGAACAGCTACAGTCAAACTGGACATTAAACCAGAATGTATTGAATGCAGCTCTTCCAGACATAGGCAATGCTTGCTTCTTCCTTTATGTAAGGCCTCCTATTTAACTTAGGCTGAAATGCAAAATTAGGGCATTCAGCAGTGATAATTTTAGACAATTTTTTTAATCAATAATAATCAATAATTAATTAATATGGCTGACCAAAGTAATTGACTAACTTCATGTCCAGGTAAACAGGCCAATTTACAGATTTTACCATCCAATATCAGTGTTAGGCTGAACAATAGGATATACTAATTATGTCAATTTGGTCTTTAGGTGGAAAAAAAAATGCTGGTTAATTTTAGTAGAGTTAAAATTGATGTTGCAATATTACAACAGATGGCCTTACAGGGTTAAGGGGGTAAATCCTTCTGGGGCTAAAGTGGTTAATCACTTCAGCTCCACAAGTTTCACCCCCTTTCTTGACCAGACCATTTTTTCCAAGAATATTTTTAACTGACAATTGCGCAGTCATGTGACATTGTACCTAAATAAAACATATGTCCTTTTTTTCCCTACAAATAGAGTTTTCTTTTGGTGGTATATGATCACCTCTGCGGTTCTTATTTTTTGCGCTATAAACAAGAAAAGAATGACAATTTTGAAAAAAAAAAATATATATTTTTTTACTTTCTGCTATAAATCTCATCCAATAAAAAAATGTAAAAAATCTAATTTCTTCATCAGTTTAGGCCAATATGTATTCTGCTACATGTTTTTGGTAAAAAAAATCCCAATAAGCGCATATTGATTGGTTTGCGCAAAAGTTATAGCGTCTACAAACTATGGGATATATTTATGGAATTTTTATTTTTTTACTAGTAATGTTTTTAGCAGGACTGCGACATTGCAAGAGACAAATCTGACACTAAGATACAATGGAGGGAATACATAAGCTAGTCTGCAAACCCATCTGGTGTTGAGAGCATCTGTTGCTTCCGCTTCCTGGAACCTTGCCCTGGCCAGAAAACGCCTGCACTTTGTGTTGGCTGTGGTTGCCATTAGATCCAGTTCTGGGTAGCCCCAGTGTCTGCATATCCAATGGAAGACTGATTGGTTCAGGGACCATTCATTGGGGTCTAGGGTTCTCCTGCTCAAGGTGTCTGCAATAAAATTTTGCGGGGCTGGGATTTAGACCTCTGAAAGATGGGCTAGATGTTGTTGTGCCCAATCCATTATTGGTGTTACCTTGGTGAGTAGCGACCGTCTTCGCGTCCTGCCCTGTCTTTTCACATAAGTGACTGCTGTCCTGTTGTCCATCTGGATGACCATGCTTGTCCCCTGAACCTGTGTGTAAATTGCTTTCAGTGCACAGAGGGCTGCCCTCAATTCTATCACATTGAGACCTCTCTCTGTCTGTGTCTCCACCTGCCTTGGGCTAAGAGCCCATTGTAGTGTGCACCCCACCCTAATGCTGAGGCATCTGATGTTATCACTTGCGGGGGGATCTGGTACTATTTGATGGTATTTGTGGAGATTTGCCAGATCTCTCCACCATTCTAGTGACTTTCTCAACTCCGAAGTTAGTCGAATCCTCTGTTGGACTGATTGTTTTCGCCATTGATTGAGGAAACCTTTCTGGAATATCCTTATCCTCCAATGAGCCCACCTGACCATTGGGATCGTCGCAGATAATGTTCCCAGGAGACTGAGGCAACTTGATGCAGATAGATAGGTCATCTTTGATATCTCTTCCAACTTGGCTAGAAGTGCTGCCATCTTCTCCCTGGGCAGCTCTATAGTGTTTCTGTGGGTGTCGAGGACTGCACCCAAAAATAATAGCCTTTGAGACGGCTCCAACTGGCTCTTCCGCCAATTGATAATCCACTCGAACTCCTGTAATGTGTCTATCAGTATTTGACGATGATTCAACAGTATCTGCGGACTTTCCGCTGTCAGCAGGATATCGTCTAAGTAGTGAAAGGCTTATAGGCCTTGTTTGCGTAGAATAGCTATTATTGCAAATAATTATAGGTATTCAAGTAAACTACCGCTCCTTACTAAAAGTACCACCACTGCGCCACAAATGAACCCAATATGTGAATAATTTGGTGAATACAGCTGCCACTATAAAATATATATATATATATATATATATACTGTATAACAGTGTAAAATCCTTCTATCATATCTAAACAGTGCAAAAACATATATATAAAGAAGAGATAAGTGGCGCTATCCCAGACAGCACTGTCCAATTGAAATTGAAAAGGTGTCTGGTGAAGCAATGTGTTTAAACATTCAACACAACATGTGATAAATATGAGTGATTAAATTTAAACGGCATGTCCATATATGTCACAAGATATGTTTAGACAATCAAAACACCATGTGATGGGTATAAGTGATTAAATCCAAACAAAAAGTCCATATGTTGAAGAAAGTATAATAATCTTTGGTTGTAAGTGTCTTCTTAAAGTCTTCCACCACACCCGAGTGTTGAGTGATCCCACTCCCTTAAGAAACGCACTCACCGACTTCAAATGCCTGCACTCGCGTGCAAGGCAAAAACGTTTTTATACCGCACAAAGGGGTAAAATCAACAGCCCGATATCCAGCAGTGTCTGTGGGAATCGATCCACATGTAAAATAATTAAGTGCTCCAATAGTGTAAAACAGCATAACCAATTTATTAAAACACTGTCACTCTTCAAATGATCCACTCACATTTTACAAAATCCAAACCAGCAATAAAAACAAGTGCAAGTCACAGAAACTCAGCAAATTGGATCACACAATGCAAGGAAACGGTTACGGCGGACCCGAGGTGTGCAGGTGCTATATCCTCAGTTCTCACCCCCTCCTCGATACTTTGCCACTAGATCGAATCACCACTGACAAGTGCGGCTTCCAGTGTCATGCATCACAGCGTCATCACAGCGTTTCGTCACAGATTGACTTATTCATGGGATTGGCTGTGCGGGACGACAATTATCCCTTTTATACCCTCCTATCGAATATGCAAAAGAGAATCTTCCAACGTGCCTGCGCACACCTCGTGTCCCTGCAGCCGCTAAACAGCGATCATATAAGGCATAGAAATATAACACAAGGAACCAGTAAACAAAAGAAAAAGGGTGAAAAAAGGGCTAAACATTGAATTGGACTTAAATTGCTTCATCAACAACTTTTAAGTTTCATCTGTGGCTGATGATTTATATATATAATTTTTTGTTTTCATTCTTGGGTTTATGTACCTTGGCTCTATGATTATCAGCCTGTGTCGTTAGTTTGGGCATTTGAGGTTTAACCCTACTTGCATTTGATTAATGGATATTTAGTGTTTGCCCATTTAGTTTTATTTAGATATAAAATTAAGATTGCTCATATATCCTGAGGTTAGAATTGTTTATTTTAAGGAGCAAACCAACCATCATTTAGAGATGGAATCCTCTTACAAATCATTGACATAATTAGCTCTAAACAGGGGGGGGGGGATCATCTGGGTTACGGTCAATACCAATGATTTGATACTCTGCCACCTGTATCGCTTATTGACCAGCAGGCTGTGTTGTAACATACATTTTGGGGGGTTTCCTCTTTCTTTTTTGATAAGTAGACATGAATGCATGCACATACACACACATATTCTAGCTTTTATGCTCTAATATAGTGTGTGTTGTGGCATTCAGTATTCCAGCTATTCATATTAGGTTAGATTTTTTATTAGGTTTTTATTAGGTTTTTTTATTGTTTTTTTTTATTAAGGTTAGATTGGAGAAGTGCAATAATACCTTTTTATATATATACATATGAAATATTGCTCTAGTGATATTATGCATAGTATGCGATATCATGACTCAAACCAGCCGGGTGGGAGGTCGGTGGGGAGCTGTTGTTATGGATACACACCTCGGTGTGTGTGCATGTCTGGGGTCCCTACAGTGACACGACCTGCAGGTGGTCATATGGGAGAAGGGTGTCTGTAATTCGGATCACCTTTTTTCTTTTGTTTTTTGGTTCCTTGTGTTATATTTCTATGCCTTATATGATCGCTGTTTAGCGGCTGCGGGGACACGAGGTGTGCGCAGGCGCATTGGAAGATTCTCTTTTGCATATTCGATAGGAGGGTATAAAAGGGATGATTGTCGTCCCGCACAGCCAATCCCATGAATAAGTCAATCTGTGATGAAACATGTCGGGGGCGTGGCTGTGATGCATGATGCTGGAAGCCGCACTTGTCAGTGGTGATTCGATCTAGTGGCGAAGTACCGAGGAGGGGTGAGAACTGAGGATATAGCACCTGCACACCTCGGGTCCACCGTGACCGTTTCCTTGCATTGTGTGATCTAATTTGCTGAGTTGCTGTGACTTGCACTTGTTTTTATTGCTGGTTTGAATTTTGTAAAATGTGAGTGGATCATTTGAAGAGTGAAAGTGTTTTAATAAATTGGCTATGCTATTACACTATTGGAGCACTTTATTATTTTACATGTGGAGTGATTCCCACACACACTGCTGGATATCGGGCTGTTGATTTTACCCCTTTGTGTGGTATAAAAGCGTTTTAGCCTTGCATGCGAGTGCAGGAATTTGGAGTCGGTGAGTGTGTTTCTTAAGGGAGTGGGATCACTCAACACTCGGGTGTGGTGGAAGACTTTAAGAAGACATATACAACCAAAGATTATTATACTTTTTTCAACATATGGACTTTTTGTTTGGATTTAATCACTTATACCCATCACATGGTGTTTTGATTGTCTAAACATATCTTGTGACATATATGGACATGCCGTTTAAATTTAATCACTCATGTTTATCACATGTTGTGTTAAATGTTTAAACACATTGCTTCACCAGACACCTTTTGAATTTCAATTGGACATTGCTGTCTGGGATAGCACCACTTATCTCTTCTTTATATATGTGTTTTTGCACTGTTTAGATATAATAGAAGGATTTTACACTGTTAAATAGCTATTATTGGTAGCAGAACTTTAGAGAAAGTTCTGGGCGAGGTAGACAGGCCGAACAGTAGGCACAAAAATTGGAAATGCTGGTTTGACCCTGCGAACCGCTGATTTTTGTGGAACTGCACATGCACTGGAATGTGCAAATATGAAATGGCTTGCGTTACTGACTGCAATGACTCCATCTTGAAACTCTGGACCGAGATTAATTTGTTCAGGTCTCTTAGATCCAGGATGGGCCTTAAGTCGCCTGTCTTTTTCTGAACCAAGAAAAGTGGTGAATAGAAACCTTGCATTTGCTCCTGTATTGGTACTGGTTCTATTGCGCCCTTTTGTAGTAGCGTTTGGATATATTCGAATATTATCTGAGCTTTCTGTTGATTGCGTGGTAATCGTGTGGGAGAGAAGTGGGGGGTTTTGGGAAGGGATAGGAATTTCCAACAGTGTCCTGCTTGGACCACATTTATGACCCAGTGTTCTTTGACTCGCTCCATCCAAACACGAACGTATCTGCGCAACCTGGCACCTACTGCCCCCGTCTGGACTGTGAAACCGTCAAAAGGGTTTCTGCTGCCTTGAAGTCGATCCTGTCTTTGGCATTTGTGCCACTGTATTTTGAGATGTTCTCCCACCTTTTTTTATACTCTTTAAGAGGTCTAAATGGTCTAAATTCTCTCATTTTATTTGGATACTGCTTCCTTCCCTGGAAGCGTCTTTGTTTTGGTTTCACATCTTGCGGGAGTATACCTGTCTTGCCTCCAGTGACCTTTGAAATCTTTGACTCCATTTTGTTGCCAAACAGGGCAGTTCCGTCAAACGCAATGCGGCACCAGTTTACCTTTGATGATATATCCGCTGTCCATGCTCTCCTCGCCATTACTGATGACTGCATGGCTCTGGCTGAGCAGCGCATGGCATCAATCGTTGCCTCACCGACAAAGTCACCTGAAAGTTTAATGTTGGTTACTAATTTAAGGGATGTGGTCATATCTGCTTCTGATTGCAGATCTGCTTCTACGCTTTCTGCACACGACGTAATGGCTTTGGCTTAAGAGTTAAGTGCCAAGACGGGTCTACATGTGTTGCCTGCTGCTATGTAGGCTCTTTTCATGTCTGCATCCATCCTTCTATCTAAAGGCTCCTTAAAGGATACTGCATCGTCCATGGGAATAGGTACATGGTGGGCGAGTCTCATAACTGCCACATCCACAAGGGGTGGTGTTTCCAGGGAGTGCATATCCTTCATTTTGAATGGGTACATACGGTTAAATCTGTTGACTGGGGACACCTTCCTGTCCACCTTCTCCCACTCTTCTTTAATAATGTCTTTGACCTCTTCTATAAGAGGGAATGGGAGACTTGTTTTTCTCAACTGTGGATAGTACCTCCTTGTTTTAGTGGGTTGCGCTACTTCTTCCTCCCATTCTAGTGCCTCTCCAACTGCCTTTACCAAAGGCTGTACTGAGTAATATCTGAAACCTATAGTGCTGTCCTCTTGCTGGGATTCCTTTCCAGAACTGGATCCTGGGGAAGGATGTCTTGGTCTCTCTGCTGCCGTCAGGGTCACACCACTCTCCCCAGGCTGACTAGTTGTGGTCGTTAAGTCTTGAAGAGACTCCTTGACCGTCTGTTTGATCATGCGGACCATTTCAGCCTTTTCGGCCTCTTTATCTGTTGCCGCTTCTAGTAGGCAAGCTTTACATAACATTTTTCCTGTAAGGGCTCTTAGTCCACATCCTACACACAGATCATCTCTAGACACGTCTTTCTGATGTGTATATTCTACTCTGTGCCGGCTTTGTTTGCGGGCTTTAGAGTGTGTAGCCGACCTCTCAGAGCTTGAGGCATGTTGCTGATGTGTCTCCCTGCTCTTGGAGGAGTGTTGCGGCTGATGAGGGCTGAAACAGATTACAGCCTGTCAGTATGTGCATTCTTTTTTAGGATGTCATACAGACACATATACCTACCTGCCCTCACCTTAGGATATGTGGCTGGTCCCTAGGAGAGCTCATCTTTGACTCTGAAATTCACAGACAGTACTATCTCAGTCACTTGTCCCAACATTGGAAATAAAAAACTTTTGATTTGCATGTCTCCTACCTGTGTCCCCAGATAGATTTCTGTGGCGCCTGACAAATTCACACTGGTGCACTTGTGTCCTCACAGGTTGCACACTGTCCTCCATTCCCTTAGAGCTATTTAAATGCTGGGGTGGGTGAGCCCCCCCCTGAGGCTTCCTGAGACACTCCTCATGTCGTTTCCGATACCGAAAGTACTTCCGCCGCCATCTTACTGCACCCGGAAGTTATACCTTGTATTCTGACATCCAGCTTAATGGAAGTTGTGCTTCCGCCATCTTGCTCCACTCAATTAGGCTGCTAGTCCCAGAAGTAGTAATTCCACCATTTTGAGAATGGGCAGCCCACTGCACGTTTGTTTGCTGTTTTCTGATGACTCTCCTAGACCAGAAACCTGCACCCTTCTCCGGGATCCTTGCAGGGTGATGTCTCCCTCATATAGGCGTTCATGTCTGCCTGTACAGCGGGGAGCTTTGACACAGGAGAGTCTTGAACCTGTGCGGCTTGGTCAGAAGCGTCTGACAAGGTGAGGAAAAAAAAAAAAACCTGCTCTCAGCAGTAGCATAACCGACTGTTAGCAGTGAGGAAAAAAAAGAGAATGACCTAGTATAACCGGTCCTGAGATAGGGCAGGGGGCGGAGCCTACCCATACCTATATGCTGTCATGCTGTGTCAGGAAAGGTACTTTTTTAATCAAGCTAAATAACATATTATTATACTATATGTTATAACATAATAATTTATTAATCTATTTACTGTGAAATTACTGGTTTAAAGTTAGAACTTCAAACTTCAGTAATTTGTCCGTTAGGCCACCTTACCTGCTTGAGTACAGTTTTTGAAAATATAGTAAATTACCTTAAAAACAATATATAATAATTATTTGTATTTTACTTACTTATGGTAATTAACCCTTTGCCACCTAGGCCAATTCTGACACTTTTTACCTACATGTAAAAATCATAAGTTTGTTTGCTAGAAAATTACTCAGAACCCCCAAACATTATATATATATTTTTTTAGCAGACACCCTAGGGCAGTGATGGCAAACCTTGGCACCCCACATGTTTTGGAAGTGCATGATGCTCACGCACTCTGCAGTGTAGTTGAGCATAATGGGAAATGTAGTTCCAAAACATCCGGAGTGCCAAGGTTCGCCATCACTGCCCTAGGAAATTAAATGGTGGTTGTTGCAACTTTATAAGCCACATGGTATTTGCGGAGCAATTTTTCAAACTTTTTCCGGAAAAAAACAGTTTCACGAATAAAATAACACTAAACTTAGCCCAATGTTTTTGTATAATATGAAAGATGATGTTACACCAAGTAAAGATACCTAACATGTCACACTTTAAAATTGCGCACACTTGTGGAATGGCACCAAACTTCAGTACTTAAAAATCTCCATAGGGGACGCTATAACATTTTTTACAGGTTACATGTTTAGAGTTATGCTGCATACACACGATCGCACATTCCGACAACAAAATACATCCTTTTTTGCCGACGGATGTTGGCTCAATCTTGTCTTGCAAACACACGGTCACACAAATCTTGTCGGAAATTCCGATCACCACAAACGTACGACGAGCCGAGAAAAATGAAGTTCAATAGCCAGTGCAGCTCTTCTGCTTGATTCCGAGCATGCGTGGAACTTTGTGCGTCGGAATTGTGTACACACGATCGGAATTTATGACAACCGATTTTGTTGTTGGAAAATTTGAGATCAAGATCTCAAATTTTGTTTGTCAGAAATTCAGATGGAAAATGTTCGATGGAGCCTACACACGGTCGGAATTTCTGACAACGAACTCCCATCGAACATTTCCCATTGGAAAATCCGACCGTGTGTATGCGGCATAACAGAGGAGGTCTAGTACTAGAATTATTGCTCTCGCTCTAATGTTCACAGGGATACCTCACACGTGTATGTTCACATGTACAGTAGGATACAGGGACATGTTTCCAAGCTTCAAGCTTTGTCCTCAGCCTGTCTACATTAGAAAAATGATGATTAGCATCGAGCAGGGTAGCTTGATGTAGTTTAGTGTAGGTCCTGCCCTAGAAGAGTCTACCTTGTCGTGGTGGGTAGGGATGAGCTGAACACCCCCCCGGTTAGCTAGCTCTGAGGAAGGGGGTGCGCCCCAAACGCGTTAGCTGTACCCCGTGTTCTGTGCATGTACATGCATTGTTTTTATGGCCTTTTGTCAGTTTCATTTTGTGAGTACCCACTTTTATATAAAACATTTTTATTATTAAATTATCTTTGGTAATGTACTAGGTGTGTGCGCCTTCCATTTCTGTTTTTTTTGTACCCCCCGGTTCGGTTCGCAGCAGAACATGCGAACAGGCAAAAAATTAGTTTGAACACGCGAACACTGTTAAAGTCTATGGGACACGAACGTGAAAAATCAAAAGTGCTCATTTTAAAGGCTTATACTGTATGCAAGTTATTGCCATAGAAGTTTTAGGTTCTGCCCCAGGGGATATGTATCAATGCAAAAGAAAGTTTTAAAAACATCAGTTTTTTCATGAGCAGTGATTTTAATAATGCTTAAAGTGAAACAATAAAAATGAAATATTCCCTTAAATATCATGCCTGATGAGTGTCTATAGTATGCCTGTAAAGTGGCGCAGTTTTCCCGTGTTGAGAACAATACCACAGCAAAATGACATTTCTAAAGGAAAAAAAAGTCATTTAAAACTTCTCGCAGCTGTAATGTATTGTCGGGTCCCGGCAATATAGATGAAAATCATTGAAAAAAAATGGCATGGGTTCCCCCACCCCAGTCCATTACCAGGCCCTTTGGGTATGGTATGGATATTAAGGGGAACCCCGCACCCAATTATTTTTAAAAAATGGCGTGGGGGTCCCCCAGGCCCCCAGACACTATATACTCTGAACAGCAGTATATATACTATACGGCCTGCCCTATATACTCTGCAGAAAATTGGGCCTTAGGTGTTGGTGGTACCAGAACACTGTAAACCCTCACAGTTACTGTTGGTGAGTGCAGGAATGGGCCTTGCTGTGAAATACTATACCAAAATTTGTAATTACATGGCCCTGTTAAACAGGGGCAGATAAATTGGGCCTTTGGTGGTGGTGGTGCCACAACACTGTAACCCCTCACAGTTGATCTTGTTAGGCACAGAAACGGGCCCTGCTGTGAAATATTATATCAAGATTTGGAATTACATGCCCCTGTTAAACAGGGGCAGAAAAAATGGGCCTTTGGTGGTGGTGGTGGTACCAGAACACTGAGGCCTCACAGTTAATCTTGTTGGGCGCAGTAATGGGCCCTGCTGTGAAATATTATATCAAGAATTGTAATTACATGCCCCTGTAGAACAGGGGCAGAAAAATTGGGCCTTGGGTAGTAGAGGTGGTGCCACAACACTGTAACCCCTCACAGATACTCTAGTTGGGCGCAGGAACAGGCCCTACGTTGAAATATTATATGAGAAATTGTAATTACATGCCCCTGTTAAACAGGGGCAGAAAAAGTGGGCCTTGGGTGGTGGTGCCACAACACTATAAACCCTCACAGATATTCCTGGGCGCAGGAACGGACCCTGCGTTGAAATATTATATAAAAAATTGTAATTACATGTTCCTGTTAAACAGGCACAGAAAAATTAGGTCATGGGTGGTGGTGGTGCCCTAAACCAAAAATATTGTTGGAAGCTAGCATCATCAAAATTGAGGAGGAATAGGATAGTCAGCATAGGCAGCATTCAAGGGATCCCATATCCATAGAAAATTGATAGCTTGATAGCTGCTGATCCAAGACTGATTAATTTTTATGAATGTGAGCCTATCACCAGAGTCTGTGGACAGGTACACTCTATGATCCATTACAAACCCTCCAGCAGCACTGAATGTACGTTCAGAAAGAACGCTGGATGCAGGACAGGCCAGTAGCTCAATTGCATATTGAGCAAGTTCTGGCCAGTGGTCCATCCTCAAGACTCAGTAACCCCATGGATGCTTTGTTGGAAAGGTCTCCAAGTCTGCTCTTGCCCCTATATATTCCTGCACCATGTAATGTAGACGTTGGTGATGGATGCTTGAACTAATCAGACCTTTGCGCTGAGGACTGAAAAATAGTTTAAAGGCCACCTTCTCCAACGCTCTTCCTCTGACTGAACGAAGCCTCAGCAACACATTGTCCAGCACCAGGGTCTGGAAATGCATTGCACAAACCTTTCTTCAAGCATTCCTGAAGATATTTCATCCTCTGCTCCCTCTGTGAAGGCAGGATGAGTTCTGCAACCTTACCCTTGTAACGTGGATTAAGAAGGGTTGCCAGCCAGTAATGATCCCTCTCCTTGATACCACGAATCCTAGGGTCCTTTTGCAGGCTTTGCATAATCAGGGAGGCCATGCAGCATAAGTTTGCAGAGGCATTCGATTCGGAGTCCTCTGGGTCACTAAAGATCACATGATCCGTAACAACCTCCTCCCAGCCACGTACAACTCCTTGGGTTTCTGGGAACTGAAAACCATCCCTTGAAGACTGCTGCTGAGTTTTATCCTCCATGTCCATGCTGACACAATCCTCCTCCTCTTCTTCCTGTGTGTTTGGTGGGACAGCAGCAGGGCCGGACTGGCCTACCGGAATACCGGGACATTTCCCGGTAGGCTGCCTGCCCTGGGGCTGCTTTTATCTATACTGTGTCTGCAGCGTACTGCTCCACTGCCTCCTCCAAGCTGTGTCACAGAGCTGTGAAATGTTCGGCCGCGCTATGACAAAAGTCCCACCCCCTCCTAGACCAGCCCGTGTGATAGACGCAGTGTTCTGTCTATCACATGAGTTGGTCTAGGAGGAAGGCGGGACTTTTATCATAGCGCGGCCGAACATTTCACAGCTCTGTGACACAGAGGGAGATGCCTGCTGACTGCTGTGTGTAATCAAGGCACTAAGGCTGCAACAATGGTAAGGCTGTAAGGAGGACACAGTAAAGCTGAAATGAGGGCACAGTAAAGCAGCAATGATGGGCACAGTAAGGCAGCAATGATGGGCACATAAAGGCTGCAATGAGGGCATGGTAAGGTGGAAATGATGGGCACAGTAAGGCTGCAATGAGGGCATGGTAAGGCTGCAATAAGGGCACAGTAAGGTGGCAATGATGGGCACAGTAAGGCAACAATGATGGGCACGGTGAGGCTGCAATGATGGGCATGTGAGGCAGCATCGATGGGTTCAGTAAGGCTGCAACGATAGTGAGGCTGAAATGATGGCACGGTAAGGCGGCAATTATGGGCACAGTAAGGCTGCAATGAGGGCACAGTAAGGCGGCAATGATGGGCACAGTAAGGCGGCAATGATGGGCACGGTGAGGCTGCAATGATGGGCATGGTGAGGCTGCAATGATGGGCATGGGGAGGCTGCAATGATGGGCACAGTAAGACTGCAATAAGGGCACGGTAAGGTGACAATGATGGACACAGTAAGGCTGCAATGAGGGCACGGTAAGGTAGCAATGATGGACACAGTAAGGCTGTCATGAGGGCACGGTGAGGCTGCAATGAGGGCACAGTAAGGCGGCAATGATGGGCACAGTAAGGCGGCAATGATGGGCACAGTGAGGCTGCAATGATGGGCACGATGAGGCTGCAATGATGCGCACTGTAAGGATGCAATGAGGGCATGGTAAGGCGGCAATGATTGGCACAGTAAGACTGCAATGAGGGCACAGTGAGACTGCAATGAGGGCACAGTAAGGTGGCAATGAAGGCACAGTAAGGTGGCAATGATAGGCACGGTAAGGCTGTAATGAGGGAATGGTAAGGTGGCAATGATGGGCACAGTAAGGCTGCAATGAGGGCATGGTGAGGCTGTAATGAGGGCACAGTAAGGCGGCAATGATGGGCACAGTAGGGCAGCAATGATGGGCACGGTGAGGCTGCAATGTTGGGCATGTGAGGCTGCAATGATGGGCACAGTAAGGCTGCAACGATAGTCAGGCTGCAATGAGGGCACGGTAAGGCGGCAATTATGTGCACAGTAAGGCTGCAATGAGGGCACGGTAAGGTGACAATGATGAGCACAATAAGGCTGCAATGAGGGCACAGTAAGGCGGCAATGATACGCACAGTAAGGCGGCAATGATGGGCACGGTGAGGCTGCAATGATGGACACGATGAGGCTGCAATGATGGACACAGTAAGGATGCAATGAGGGCATGGTAAGGCGGCAATGATTGGCACAGTAAGACTACAATGAGGGCACAGTGAGTCTGCAATGAGGGCACAGTAAGGCGGCAATAATGGGCACAGTAGGGCAGCAATGATGGGCACGGTGAGGCTGCAGTGTTGGGCATGTGAGGCTGCAATGATGGGCACAGTAAGGCTGCAACGATAGTGAGGCTGCAATGAGGGCACGATAAGGCGGCAATTATGGGCACAGTAAGGCTGCAATGAGGGCACGGTGAGGCTCCAATGAGGGCACAGTAAGGCGGCAATGATGGGCACAGTAAGGTGGCAATGATGGGCATGGTGAGGCTGCAATGATGGGCATGGTGAGGCTGCAATAATGGGCACAGTAAGGCTGCAATGAGGGCATTGTAAGGCAACAATGATGGGTACAGTAAGGCACGGTAAGGTGGCAATGATGGACACAGTAAGGCTACCATGAGGGCACGGTGAGGCTGCAATGAGGGCACAGTAAGGTGGCAATGATGGGCACAGTAAGGCTGCAATGAGGGCATGGTAAGGTGGCAATGATGGACACAGTAAGGCTACCATGAGGGCATGGTGAGGCTGCAATGAGGGCACAGTAAGGTGACAATGATGGGCACAGTAAGGTGGCAATGATGAGCATGGTGAGGCTGCAATGATGGGCACAATGAGACTGCAATGATGGGCACAGTAAGGCTGCAATGAGGGCACGGTAAGGCAGCAATGGTGGGCACAGTAAGCCTGCAATGAGGGTGCAGTGAGGCTGCAATGAGGGCGTGGTGAGGCTGCAATGAGGGCACAGTAAGGCGGCAATGATGGTGAGGCTGCAATGAGGGCACAGTAAGGCAGCAATGATGGGCACGGTGAGGCTGCAATGATGGGCATGTGAGGCTGCAATGATGGGAATGTGAGGCTGCAATGATGGGCACGATGAGGCTGCAATGATGTGCACAGTAAAGATACAATGAGGGCATGGTAAGGCGGCAATGATTGGCACAGTAAGACTGCAATGAGGGCACAGTGAGACTGCAATGAGGGCACAGTAAGGCGGCAATGAGGGCACAGTAAGGTGGCAATGATAGGCACGGTAAGGCTGCAATGAGGGCACAGTAAGGCGGCAATGATGGGCACAGTAGGGCAGCAATGATGGGCACGGTGAGGCTGCAATGTTGGGCATGTGAGGCTGCAATGATGGGCACAGTAAGGTTGCAACGATAGTCAGGCTGCAATGAGGGCACGATAAGGTGGCAATTATGGGCACAGTAAGGCTGCAATGAGGGCACGGTAAGGTGACAATGTTGAGCACAGTAAGGCTGCAATGAGGGCACAGTAAGGCGGCAATGATGCGCACAGTAAGGCGGCAATGATGGGCACAGTAAGACTGCAATGATGGGCACGGTGAGGCTGCAATGATGGACACGATGAGGCTGCAATGATGGACACAGTAAGGATGCATTGAGGGCATGGTAAGGCGGCAATGATTGGCACAGTAAGACTGCAATGAGGGCACAGTGAGGCTGCAATGAGGGCACAGTAAGGCGGCAATAATGGGCACAGTACGGCAGAAATGATGGGCACGGTGAGGCTGCAATGTTGGGCATGTGAGGCTGCAATGATGGGCACAGTAAGGCTGCAATGATAGTGAGGCTGCAATGAGGGCACGGTAAGGCGGCAATTATGGGCACAGTAAGGCTGCAATGAGGGCACGGTGAGGCTGCAATGAGGGCACAGTAAGGCAGCAATGATGGGCACAGTAAGGTGGCAATGATGGGCATGGTGAGGCTGCAATGATGGGCATGGTGAGGCTGCAATAATGGGCACAGTAAGGCTGCAATGAGGGCAGGTAAGGCAACAATGATGGGTACAGTAAGGCATGGTAAGGTGGCAATGATGGACACAGTAAGGCTACCATGAGGGCACGGTGAGGCTGCAATGAGGGCACAGTAAGGTTGCAATGATGGGCACAGTAAGACTGCAATGAGGGCATGGTAATGTGGCAATGATGGACACAGTAAGGCTACCATGAGGGCATGGTGAGGATGCAATGAGGGCACAATAAGGCGGCAATGATGGGCACAGTAAGGCGGCAATGATGAGCATGGTGAGGCTGCAATGATGGGCAAAATGAAGCTGCAATGATGGGCACAGTAAAGTTTCAATGAGGGCACGGTAAGGCAGCAATGGTGGGCACAGTAAGCCTGCAATGAGGGCGCAGTGAGCCTGCAATGAGGGCGTGGTGAGGCTGCAATGAGGGCACAGTAAGGCGGCAATGATGATGAGGCTGCAATGAGGGCACAGTAAGGCAGCAATGATGGGCACGGTGAGGCTGCAATGATGGGCATGTGAGGCTGCAATGATGGGCACGATGAGGCTGCAATGATGGGCACAGTAAGGCTGCAATGAGGGCAAAGTAAAGCTGCAATGATGGGCACAGTAAGCCTGCAATGAGGGCACAGTGAGGCTGCAATGAGGGCACGGTGAGGCTGCAATCATGGTGAGGCTGCAATGAGGGCACAGTAAGGAAGCAATGATGGGCATGGTGAGGCTGCAATGATGGGCACAGTAAGTCGGCAATGATGGTGAGGCTGCAATGAGGGCACAGTAAGGCTACCATGAGAGCAAGTTGAGGCTGCAATGAGGGCACAGTAAGGCGGCAATGATGGGCACAGTAAGGTGGCAATGATAGGCATGGTAAGGTTGCAATGAGGGAATAGTAAGGTGGCAATGATGGGCACAGTAAGGCTGCAATGAGGGCATGGTGAGGCTGCAATGAGGGCACAGTAAGGTGGCAATGATGGGCACAGTAGGGCAGCAATGATGGGCACGGTGAGGCTGCAATGTTGGGCATTTGAGGCTGCAATGATGGGCACAGTAAGGCTGCAACGATAGTGAGGCTGCAATGAGGGCACGGTAAGGTGGCAATTATGGGCACAGTAAGGCTGCAATGAGGGCAAGGTAAGGTGACAATGATGAGCACAGTAAGGCTGTCATGAAGGCACGGTGAGGCTGCAATGAGGGCACACTAAGGCGGCAATGATGGGCACAGTAAGGCGGCAATGATGGGCACAGTGAGGCTGTAATGATGGGCACGATGAGGCTGCAATGATGTGCACAGTAAGGATACAATGAGGGCATGGTAAGGCGGCAATGATTGGCACAGTAAGACTGCAATGAGGGCACAGTGAGACTGCAATGAGGGCACAGTAAGGCGGCATTGAGGGCACAGTAAGGTGGCAATGATAGGCACGGTAAGGCTGCAATGAGGGTATGGTAAGGTGGCAATGATGGGCACAGTAAGACTGCAATGAGGGCACAGTAAGGCTGCAATGAGAGCACAGTAAGGCAGCAATAATGGCCACAGTAGGGCAGCAATGATGGGCACGGTGAGGCTGCAATGTTGGGTATGTGAGGCTGCAATGATGGGCACAGTAAGGCTGCAACGATAGTGAGGCTGCAATGAGGGCACGGTAAGGCTGCAATGAGGGCACAGTAAGGTGGCAATGATGGGCACAGTAAGGTGGCAAAGATGGGCATGGTGAGGCAGCAATAATGGGCACGGTGAGGCTGCAATGTTGGGCATGTGAGGTTGCAATGATGGGCACAGTAAGGCTGCAACGATAGTCAGGCTGCAATGAGGGCACGGTAAGGCGGCAATTATAGGCACAGTAAGGCTACAATGATGAGCACAGTAAGGTGGCAATGATGGGCACAGTAAGGCGGCAATGATGGGCACAGTGAGGCTGCAATGATGGACATGATGAGGCTGCAATGATGGGCACAGTAAGGTTGCAATGAGGGCATGGTAAGGTGGCAATGATTGGCACAGTAAGACTGCAATGAGGGCACAGTGAGGCTGCAATGAGGGCACAGTAAGGCGGCAAAAATGGGCACAGTAGGGCAGCAATGATGGGCACGGTGAGGCTGCAATGTTGGGCATGTGAGGCTGCAATGATGGGCACAGTAAGGCTGCAACGATAGTGAGGCTGCAATGAGGACACTGTAAGGCGGCAATTATGGGCACAGTAAGGCTGCAATGAGGGCACGGTGAGGCTGCAATGAGGGCACGGTAAGGCTGCAATGAGGGCACAGTAAGGCGGCAATGATGGGCACAGTAAGGTGGCAATGATGGGCATGGTGAGGCTGCAATGATAGGCACGGTGAGGCTGCAATAAGGGGCACAGTAAGGCTGCAATGAGGGCACGGTAAGGCAACAATGATGGGTACAGTAAGGCTGCAATGAGGGCACGGTAAGGTGGCAATGATGGACACAGTAAGGCTACCATGAGGGCACAGTGAGGCTGCAATGAGGGCACAGTAAGGTGGCAATGATAGGCACAGTAAGGCTGCAATGAGGACATAGTAAGGCGGCAATGATGGGCACAGTAAGGCGGCAATGATGGACATGGTGAGGCTGCAATGATGGACATGATGAGGCTGCAATGATGGGCACAGTAAGGATGCAATGAGGGCATGGTAAGGCGGCAATGATTGGCAAAGTAAGACTGCAATGAGGGCACAGTGAGGCTGCAATGAGGGCACAGTAAGACGGCAATAATGGGCACAGTAGGGCAGCAATGATGGGCACGGTGAGGCTGCAATGTTGGGCATGTGCGGCTGCAATGCTGGCACAGTAAGGCTGCAACGATAGTCAGGCTGCAATGAAGGCACGGTAAGGCGGCAATGGTAGGCACAGCAAGCCTGCAATGAGGGCGCAGTGGGGCTGCAATGAGGGCACGGTGAGGCTGCAATGAGGGCACAGTAAGACGGCAATGATGGTGAGGCTGCAATGAGGGCACAGTAAGGCAGCAATGATGGGCACGGTGAGGCCGCAATGATGGGCATGTGAGGCTGCAATGCTGGCACAGTAAGGCTGCAACGGTAGTCAGGCTGCAATGAGGGCATGGTAAGGCAGCAATTATGGGCACAGTAAGGCTGCAATGAGGGCAAGTTGAGGCTGCAATGAGGGCACAGTAAGGCGGCAATGATGGGCACAGTAGGGCAGCAATGATGGGCACGGTGAGGCTGCAATGTTGGGCATGTGAGGCTGCAATGATGGGCACAGTAAGGCTGCAACGATAGTCAGGCTGCAATGAGGGCACGGTAAGGCGGGAATTATGGGCACAGTAAGGCTGCAATGAGGGCAAGGTAAGGTGACAATGATGAGCACAATAAGGCTACAATGATAAGCACAGTAAGGTGGCAATGATGGGCACAGTAAAGCGGCAATGATGGGCACGGTGAGGCTGCAATGATGGACATGATTAGGCTGCAATGATGGGCACAGTAAGGATGCAATGAGGGCATGGTAAGGTGGCAATGATTGGCACAGTAAGACTGCAATGAGGGCACAGTGAGGCTGCATTGAGGGCACAGTAAGGCTGCAATAATGGGCACAGTAGGGCAGCAATGATGGGCACGGTGAGGCTGCAATGTTGGGCATGTGAGGCTGCAATGATGGGCACAGTAAGGCTGCAATGATAGTGAGGCTGCAATGAGGGCACGGTAAGGCGGCAATTATGGGCACAGTAAGGCTGCAATGAGGGCACGGTGAGGCTGCAATGAGGGCACGGTAAGGCTGCAATGAGGGCACAGTAAGGCGGCAATGATGGGCACAGTAAGGTGGCAATGATGGGCATGGTGAGGCTGCAATGATGGGCACGGTGAGGCTGCAATAAGGGGCACAGTAAGGCAGCAATGAGGGCACGGTAAGGCAACAATGATGGGTACAGTAAGGCTGCAATGAGGGCACAGTAAGGTGGCAATGATGGACACAGTAAGGCTACCATGAGGGCACAGTGAGGCTGCAATGAGGGCACAGTAAGGTGGCAATGATGGGCACAGTAAGGCTGCAATGAGGGCACAGTAAGGCGGCAAAGATGGGCACAGTAAGACGGCAATGATGGGCACGGTGAGGCTGCAATGATGGACATGATGAGGCTGCAATGATGGGCACAGTAAGGATGCAATGAGGGCATGGTAAGGCGGAAATGATTGGCAAAGAAAGACTGCAATGAGGGCACAGTGAGGCTGCAATGAGGGCACAGTAAGGCGGCAATAATGGGCACAGTAGGGCAGCAATGATGGGCATGGTGAGGCTGCAATGTTGGGCATGTGAGGCTGCAATGATGGGCACAATAAGGCTGCAACGATAGTGAGGCTACAATGAGGGCATGGTAAGGTGGCAATTATGGGCACAGTAAGGCTGCAATGAGGGCACGGTGAGGCTGCAATGAGGGCACAGTAAGGCGGCAATGATGGGCATGGTGAGACTGCAATGATGGGCACGGTGAGGATGCAATAATGAGCAGAGTAAGGCTGCAATGAGGGCATGGTAAGGCAGCAATGGTGGGCACAGTAAGCCTGCAATGAGGGCGCAGTGAGGCTGCAATGAGGGCAAGGTGAGGCTGCAATGAGGGCACAGTAAGGCAGCAATGATGGTGAGGCTGCAATGAGGGCACGGTAAAGCGGAAATTATGGGCACAGTAAGGCTGCAATGAGGGCACGGTAGGGTGATAATGATGAGCACAGTAAGGCTGCAATGAGGGCACAGTAAGGCGGCGATGATGGGCACAGTAAGGTGGCAATGATGGGCACGGTGAGGCTGCAATGATGGACATGATGAGGCTGAAATGATGGGCACAGTAAGGATGCAATGAGGGCATGGTAAGGTGGCAATGATTGGCACAGTAAGACTGCAATGAGGGCACAGTAAGGCTGCAATGAGGGCACAGTAAGGCAGCAATAATGGCCACAGTAGGGCAGCAATGATGGGCACGGTGAGGCTGCAATGTTGGTTATGTGAGGCTGCAATGATGGGCACAGTAAGGCTGCAACGATAGTGAGGCTGCAATGAGGGCACGGTAAGGCTGCAATGAGGGCACAGTAAGGTGGCAATGATGGGCACAGTAAGGTGGCAATGATGGGCATGGTGAGGCTGCAATGATGGGCACGGTGAGGCTTCAATAAGGGGCACAGTAAGGCTGCAATGAGGGCACGGTAAGGCAACAATGATGGGTACAGTAAGGCTGCAATGAGGGCACGGTAAGGTGGCAATGATGGACACAGTAAGGCTACCATGAGGGCACGGTGAGGCTGCAATGAGGGCACAGTAAGGTGGCAATGATGGGCACAGTAAGGCTGCAATGAGGGCACAGTAAGGCGGCAATAATGGGCATAGTAAGGTGGCAATGATGGGCACGGTGAGGCTGCAATGATGGACATGATGAGGCTGCAATGATGGGCACAGTAAGGATGCAATGAGGGCATGGTAAGGCGGCAATGATTGGCAAAGTAAGACTGCAATGAGGGCACAGTGAGGCTGCAATGAGGGCACAGTAAGGTGGCAATAATGGGCACAGTAGGGCAGCAATGGTGGGCACGGTGAGGCTGCAATGAGGGCACAGTAAGTCGGCAATGATGGGCACAGTAAGGCGGCAATGATGGGCATTGTGAGGCTGCAATGATGGGCACCGTGAGGCTGCAATAATGGGAACAGTAAGGCTGCAATGAGGGCACGGTAAGTCAACAATAATAGGTACAGTAAGGCTGCAATGAGGGCACAGTAAGGGGGCAATGATGGTGAGGCTGCAATGAGGGCATGGTAAGGCAGCAATTATGGGCACAGTAAGGCTGCAATGAGGGCATGGAAAGGTGATAATGATGAGCACAGTAAGGCTGCAATGAGGGCACAGTAAGGCGGCGATGATGGGCACAGTAAGGCGGCAATGATGGGCACGGTGAGGCTGCAATGATGGACATGATGAGGCTGCAATGATGGGCACTGTAAGGATGCAATGAGGGCATGGTAAGGCGGCAATGATTGGCAAAGTAAGACTGCAATGAGGGCACAGTGAGGCTGCAATGAGGGCACAGTAAGGTGGCAATAATGGGCACAGTAGGGCAGCAATGATGGGCACGGTGAGGCTGCAATGAGGGCACAGTAAGTCGGCAATGATGGGCACAGTAAGGCGGTAATGATGGGCATTGTGAGGCTGCAATGATGGGCACAGTGAGGCTGCAATAATGGGCACAGTAAGGCTGCAATGAGGGCACGGTAAGGCAACAATGATAGGTACAGTAAGGCTGCAATGAGGGCACAGTAAGGGGGCAATGATGGTGAGGCTGCAATGAGGGCATGGTAAGGCAGCAATTATGGGCACAGTAAGGCTGCAATGAGGGCACGGAAAGGTGATAATGATGAGCACAGTAAGGCTGCAATGAGGGCACAGTAAGGCGGCGATGATGGGCACAGTAAGGCGGCAATGATGGACATGATGAGGCTGCAATGATGGGCACAGTAAGGATGCAATGAGGGCATGGTAAGGCGGCAATGATTTTCACAGTAAGACTGCAATGAGGGCACAGTGAGGCTGCAATGAGGGCACAGTAAGGCGGCAATAATGATCACAATAGGGCAGAAATGATGGGCACGGTGAGGCTGCAATGTTGGGCATGTGAGGCTGCAATGATGGGCACAGTAAGGCTGCAACGATAGTGAGGCTGCAATGAGGGCACGGTATGGCGGCAATTATTGGCACAGTAAGGCTGCAATGAGGGCACGGTGGGGCTGCAATGAAGGCACAGTAAGGCGGCAATGATGGGCACAGTAAGGTGGCAATGATGGGCATGGTGAAGCTGCAATGATGGGCACGGTGAGGCTGCAATAATGGGCACAGTAAGGCTGCAATGAGGGCACGGTAAGGCAACAATGATGGGTACAGTAAGGCATGGTAAGGTGGCAATGATGGACACAGTAAGGCTACCATGAGGGCACGGTGAGGCTGCAATGAGGGCACAGTAAGGTGGCAATGATGGGCACAGTAAGGCTGCAATGAGGGCATGGTTATGTGGCAATGATGGACACAGTAAGGCTACCATGAGGGCATGGTGAGGATGCAATGAGGGCACAATAAGGCGGCAATGATGGGCACAGTAAGGCGGCAATGATGAGCATGGTGAGGCTGCAATGATGGGCACAATGAGGCTGCAATGATGGGAACAGTAAGGCTGCAATGAGGGCACGGTAAGGCAGCAATGGTGGGCACAGTAAGCCTGCAATGAGGGCGCAGTGAGGCTGCAATGAGGGTGCGGTGAGGCTGCAATGGGGGCACAGTAAGGCGGCAATGATGGTGAGGCTGCAATGAGGGCACAGTAAGGCAGCAATGATGGGCACGGTGAGGCTGCAATGATGGGCATGTGAGGCTGCAATGATGGGCATGTGAGGCTGCAATGATGGGCACGATGAGGCTGCGATGATGGGCACAGTAAGGCTGCAATGAGGGCAAGGTAAAGCTGCAATGATGGGCACAGTAAGCCTGCAATGAGGGCACAGTGAGGCTGCAATGAGGGCACGGTGAGGCTGCAATCATGGTGAGGCTGCAATGAGGGCACAGTAAGGAAGCAATGATGGGCATGGTGAGGCTGCAATGATGGGCACAGTAAGTCGGCAATGATGGTGAGGCTGCAATGAGGGCACAGTAAGGCTACCATGAGAGCAAGTTGAGGCTGCAATGAGGGCACAGTAAGGCGGCAATGATGGGCACAGTAAGGTGGCAATGATAGGCATGGTAAGGTTGCAATGAGGGAATAGTAAGGTGGCAATGATGGGCACAGTAAGGCTGCAATGAGGGCATGGTGAGGTGCAATGAGGGCACAGTAAAGCGGCAATGATGGGCACAGTAGGGCAGCAATGATGGGCACAGTGAGGCTGCAATGTTTGGCACAGTAAGGCTGCAACGATAGTGAGGCTGCAATGATGGGCACAGTAAGGCTGCAACGATAGTGAGGCTGCAATGAGGGCACGGTAATGTGGCAATTATGGGCACAGTAAGGCTGCAATGAGGGCAAGGTAAGGTGACAATGATGAGCACAGTAAGGCTACAATGATGAGCACGGTAAGGTGACAATGATGGACACAGTAAGGCTGCAATGAGGGCACGGTAAGGTGGAAATGATGGACACAGTAAGGCTGTCATGAAGGCACGGTGAGGCTGCAATGAGGGCACAGTAAGGCGGCAATGATGGGCACAGTAAGGCGGCAATGATGGGCACAGTGAGGCTGCAATGATGGGCACGATGAGGCTGCAATGATGTGCACAGTAAAGATACAATGAGGGCATGGTAAGGCGGCAATGATTGGCACAGTAAGACTGCAATGAGGGCACAGTGAGACTGCAATGAGGGCACAGTAAGGCTGCAATGAGGGCACAGTAAGGTGGCAATGATAGGCACGGTAAGGCTGCAATGAGGGTATGGTAAGGTGGCAATGATGGGCACAGTAAGGCTGCAATGAGGGCATGGTGAGGATGCAATGAGGGCACAGTAAGGCGGCAATGATGGGCACAGTAGGGCAGCAATGATGGGCACAGTGAGGTTGCAATGTTGGGCATGTGAGGCTGCAATGATGGGCACAGTAAGGCTGCAACGATAGTGAGGCTGCAATGAGGGCACGGTAAGGTGGCAATTATGGGCACAGTAAGGCTGCAATGAGGGCAAGGTAAGGTGAGAATGATGAGCACAGTAAGGCTGCAATGAGGGCACAGTAAGGCGGCAATGATGCGCACAGTAAGGCGGCAATGATGGGCACGGTGAGGCCGCAATGATGGACACGATGAGGCTGCAATGATGGACACAGTAGGGATGCAATGAGGGCATGGTAAGGCAGCAATGATTGGCACAGTAAGACTGCAATGAGGGCACAGTGAGGCTGCAATGAGGGCACAGTAAGGCGGCAATAATGGGCACAGTAGGGCAGTAATTATGGGCACGGTGAGTCTGCAATGTTGGGCATGTGAGGCTGCAATGATGGGCACAGTAAGGCTGCAATGATAGTGAGGCTGCAATGAGGGCAGGTTAAGGCGGCAATTATGGGCACAGTAAGCCTGCAATGAGGGCACGGTGAGGCTGCAATGAGGGCACAGAAAGGCGGCAATGATGGGCACAGTAAGGCGGCAATGTTGGGCTTGGTGAGGCTGCAATGATGGGCATGGTGAGGCTGCAATAATGGGCACAGTAAGGCTGCAATGATGGGTACAGTAAGGCACGGTAAGGTGGCAATGATGGACATAGTAAGGCTACCATGAGGGCACGGTGAGGCTGCAATGAGGGCACAGTAAGGTGGCAATGATGGGCACAGTAAGGCTGCAATGAGGGCATGGTAAGGTGGCAATGGTGGACACAGTAAGGTTACCATGAGGGCATGGTGAGGCTGCAATGAGGGCACAGTAAGGCGGCAATGATGGGCACAGTAAGGCGGCAATGATGAGCATGGTGAGGCTGCAATGATGGGCACAATGAGGCTGCAATGATGGGCACAGTAAGGCTGCAATGAGGGCACGGTAAGGCAGCAATGGTGGGCACAGTAAGCCTGCAATGAGGGCGCAGTGAGGCTGCAATGAGGGCACGGTGAGGCTGCAATGAGGGCACAGTAAGGCGGCAATGATGGTGAGGCTGCAATGAGGGCACAGTTAGGCAGCAATGATGGGCACGGTGAGGCCGCAATGATGGGCATGTGAGGCTGCAATGCTGGCACAGTAAGGCTGCAACGATAGTCAGGCTGCAATGAGGGCACGGTAAGGCGGCAATTATGGGCACAGTAAGGCTGCAATGAGGGCAAGGTGAGGCTGCAATGAGGGCACAGTAAGGCGGCAATGATGGGCACAGTAGGGCAGCAATGATGGGCACGGTGAGGCTGCAATGTTGGGCATGTGAGGCTGCAATGATGGGCACAGTAAGGCTGCAACGATAGTCAGGCTACAATGAGGGAACGGTAAGGCGGCAATTATGGGCACAGTAAGGCTGCAATGAGGGCATGGTAAGGTGACAATGATGAGCACAGTAAGGCTACAATGATAAGCACAGTAAATTGGCAATGATGGGCACAGTAAGGCGGCAATGATGGGCACGGTGAGGCTGCAATGATGGACATGATGAGGCTGCAATGATGGGTGCAGTAAGGATGCAATGAGGGCATGGTAAGGTGGCAATGATTGGCACAGTAAGACTGCAATGAGGGCACAGTAAGGCGGCAATAATGGGCACAGTAGGGCAGCAATGATGGGCACGGTGAGGCTGCAATGTTGGGCATGTGAGGCTGCAATGATGGGCACAGTAAGGCTGCAACGATAGTGAGGCTGCAATGAGGGCACTGTAAGGCGGCAATTATAGGCACAGTAAGGCTGCAATGAGGGCACGATGAGGCTGCAATGAGGGCACGGTAAGGCTGCAATGAGGGCACAGTAAGGCAGCAATGATGGGCACAGTAAGGTGGCAATGATGGGCATGGTGAGGCTGCAATGATGGGCACGGTGAGGCTGCAATAAGGGGCACAGTAAGGCTGCAATGAGGGCACGATAAGGCAACAATGATGGGTACAGTAAGGCTGCAATGAGGGCATGGTAAGGTGGCAATGATGGACACAGTAAGGCTGCAATGAGGGCACAGTAAGGCGGCAATGATGGGCACAGTAAGGCAGCAATGAAGGGCACAGTGAGGCTGCAATGATGGACATGATGAGGCTGCAATGATGGGCACAGTAAGGATGCAATGAGGGCATGGTAAGGCGGCAATGATTGGCAAAGTAAGACTGCAATGATGGGCACAGTAAGGCGGCAATGATGGGCACAGTGAGGCTGCAATGATGGACATGATGAGGCTGCAATGATGGGCACAGTAAGGATGCAATGAGGGCATGGTAAGGTGGCAATGATTGGCACAGTAAGACTGCAATGAGGGCACAGTAGGGCTGCAATGAGGGCACAGTAAGGCGGCAATAATGGGCACAGTAGGGCAGCAATGATGGGCACGGGGAGGCTGCAATGTTGGGCATGTGCGGCTGCAATGCTGGCACAGTAAGGCTGCAACGATAGTCAGGCTGCAATGAGGGCACGGTAAGGCGGCAATGGTGGGCACAGTAAGCCTGAAATGAGGGCGCAGTGAGGCTGCAATGATGGCATGGTGAGGCTGCAATGAGGGCACAGTAAGGAGGCAATGATGGTGAGGCTGCAATGAGGGCACAGTAAGGCAGCAATGATGGGCACGGTGAGGCCGCAATGATGGGCATGTGAGGCTGCAATGCTGGCACAGTAAGGCGGCAACGATAGTCAGGCTGCAATGAGGGCACGGTAAAGCGGCAATTATGGGCACAGTAAGGCTGCAATGAGGGCAAGGTGAGGCTGCAATGAGGGCACAGTAAGGCGGCAATGATGGGCACAGTAGGGCAGCAATGATGGGCACGGTGAGGCTGCAATGTTGGGCATGTGAGGCTGCCATGATGGGCACAGTAAGGCTGCAATGATAGTCAGGCTGCAATGAGGGCACGGTAAGGCAGCAATTATGGGCACAGTAAGGCTGCAATGAGGGCAAGGTAAGGTGACAATGATGAGCACAGTAAGGCTACAATGATGAGCATGGTAAGGTGGCAATGATGGGCACAGTAAAGCGGCAATTATGGGCACGGTGAAGCTGCAATGATGGACATGATTAGGCTGCAATGATGGGCACAGTAAGGATGCAATGAGGGCATGATAAGGTGGCAATGATTGGCACAGTAAGACTGCAATGAGGGCACAGTGAGATGCAATGAGGGCACAGTAAGGCGGCAATAATGGGCACAGTAGGGCAGCAATGATGGGCACGGTGAGGCTGCAATGTTGGGCATCTGAGGCTGCAATGATGGGCACAGTAAGGCTGCAACGATAGTCAGGCTGCAATGAGGGCACGGTAAGGCGGCAGCTATGGGCACAGTAAGGCTGCAATGAGGGCACGGTGAGGCTGCAATGAGGGCACGGTAAGGCTGCAATGAGGGCACAGTAAGGCGGCAATGATGGGCACAGTAAGGTGGCAATGATGGGCATGGTGAGGCTGCAATGATGGGCACGGTGAGGCTGCAATAAGGGGCATAGTAAGGCTGCAATGAGGGCACGGTAAGGCAACAATGATGGGTACAGTAAGGCTGCAATGAGGGCACGGTAAGGTGGCAATGATGGACACAGTAAGGCTACCATGAGGGCACAGTGAGGCTGCAATGAGGGCACAGTAAGGTGGCAATGATGGGCACAGTAAGGCTGCAATGAGGGCACAGTAAGGCGGCAATGATGGGCACAGTAAGGCGGCAATGATGGGCATGGTGAGGCTGCAATGATGGAAATGATGAGGCTGCAATGATGGGCACAGTAAGGATGCAAAGAGGGCATGGTAAGGCGGCAATGATTGGCAAAGTAAGACTGCAATGAGGGCACAGTGAGGCTGCAATGAGGGCACAGTATGGCGGCAATAATGGGCACAGTAGGGCAGCAATGATGGGCACGGTGAGATGGCAATGTTGGGCATGTGAGGCTGCAATGATGGGCACAGTAAGGCTGCAACGATAGTGAGGCTGCAATGAGGGCATGGTAAGGTGGCAATTATGTGCACAGTAAGGCTGCAATTAGGGCACAGTGAGGCTGCAATGAGGCACAGTAAGGCGGCAATGATGGGCATGGTGAGACTGCAATGATGGGCACGGTGAGGCTGCAATAATGAGCACAGTAAGGCTGCAATGAGGGCACGGTAAGGCAGCAATGGTGGGCATAGTAAGCCTGCAATGAGGACGCAGTGAGGCTGCAATGAGGGCAAGGTGAGGCTGCAATGAGGGCACAGTAAGGCAGCAATGATGGTGAGGTTGCAATGAGGGCACGGTAAATCGGAAATTATGGGCACAGTAAGGCTGCAATGAGGGCACGGTAGGGTGATAATGATGAGCACAGTAAGGCTGCAATTAGGGCACAGTAAGGCGGCGATGATGGGCACAGTAAGGCGGCAATGATGGGCACGGTGAGGCTGCAATGATGGACATGATGAGGCTGCAATGATGGGCACAGTAAGGATGCAATGAGGGCATGGTAAGGTGGCAATGATTGGCACAGTAAGACTGCAATGAGGGCACAGTAGGGCTGCAATGAGGGCACAGTAAGGCAGCAATAATGGGCACAGTAGGGCAGCAATGATGGGCACGGTGAAGCTGCAATGTTGGGCATGTGAGGCTGCAATGATGGGCACAGTAAGGCTGCAACGATAGTGAGGCTGCAATGAGGGCACGGTAAGGCTGCAATGAGGGCACAGTAAGGCGGCAATGATGGGCACAGTAAGGTGGCAATGATGGGCATGGTGAGGCTACAATGATGGGCACGGTGAGGCTGCAATAAGGGGCACAGTAAGGCTGCAATGAGGGCACGGTAAGGCAACAATGATGTGTACAGTAAGGCTGCAATGAGGGCACGGTAAGGTGGCAATGATGGACACAGTAACGCTACCATGAGGGCACGGTGAGGCTGCAATGAGGGCACAGTAAGGTGGCAATGATGGGCACAGTAAGGCTGCAATGAGGGCACAGTAAGGCGGCGATGATGAGCACAGTAAGGCGGCAATGATGGGCACGGTGAGGCTGCAATGATGGACATGATGAGGCTGCAATGATGGGCACAGTAAGGATGCAATGAGGGCATGGTAAGGCGGCAATGATTGGCAAAGTAAGACTGCAATGAGGGCACAGTGAGGCTGCAATGGGGGCACAGTAAGGCAGCAATAATGGGCACAGTAGGGCAGCAATGATGGGCACGGTGAGGCTGCAATGAGGGCACAGTAAGTCGGCAATGATGGGCACAGTAAGGCGGCAATGATGGGCATTGTGAGGCTGCAATGATGGGCACGGTGAAGCTGCAATAATGGGCACAGTAAGTCTGCAATGAGGGCACGGTAAGGCAACAATGATAGGTACAGTAAGGCTGCAATGAGGGCACAGTAAGGGGGCAATGATGGTGAGGCTGCAATGAGGGCATGGTAAGACAGCAATTATGGGCACAGTAAGGCTGCAATGAGGGCACGGAAAGGTGATAATGATGAGCACAGTAAGGCTGCAATGAGGGCACAGTAAGGCGGCGATGATGGGCACAGTAAGGCGGCAATGATGGGCACGGTGAGGCTGCAATGATGGACATGATGAGGCTGCAATGATGGGCACAGTAAGGATGCAATGAGGGCATGGTAAGGCGGCAATGATTGGCAAAGTAAGACTGCAATGAGGGCACAGTGAGGCTGCAATGAGGGCACAGTAAGGCGGCAATAATGGGCACAGTAAGGCAGCAATGATGGGCACGGTGAAGCTGCAATGTTGGGCATGTGAGGCTGCAATGATGGGCACAGTAAGGCTGCAACGATAGTGAGGCTGCAATGAGGGTACAGTAAGGCGGCAATTATGGGCACAGTAAGGCTGCAATGAGGGCACAGTAAGGCGGCAATGATGGGCACAGTAAGGCGGCAATGATGGGCATGGTGATGCTGCAATGATGAGCACAGTGAGGCTACAATAATGGGTACAGTAAGGCTGCAATGAGGGCACGGTAAGGCAACAATGATAGGTACAGTAAGGCTGCAATGAGGGCACGGTAAGGTGGCAATGATGGACACAGTAAGGCTACCATGAGGGCATGGTGAGGCTGCAATAAGGGCACACTAAGGCGGCAATGATGGGCACAGTAAGGCGGCAATGATGGGCATGGTGAGGCTGCAATGATGGGCACGATGAGGCTGCAATGATGAGCACAGTAATGTTGCAATGAGGGCATGGTAAGGCAGCAATGGTGGGCACAGTAAGCCTGCAATGAGGGCGCGGTGAGGCTGCAATGAGGGCACAGTAAGGCGGCAATGATGGGCACGGTGAGGCTGCAATGATGGGCATGTGAGGCTGCAATGATGGGCATGTGAGGCTGCAATGATGGGCACAATGAGGCTGCAATGATGGGCACAGTAAGGCGGCAATGAGGGCAAAGTAAAGCGGCAATGATGGGTACAGTAAGCCTGCAATGAGGGCACGTGAGGCTGCAATGATGGTGAGGCTGCAATGAGGGCACAGTAAGGCAGCAATGATGGGCATAGTGAGACTGCAATGATGGGCACAGCAAGGCGGCAATGATGGTGAGGCTGCAATGAGGGCACAGTAAGGCTACCATGAGAGCACGGTGAGGCTGCAATGAGGGCACAGTAAGGCGGCAATGATGGGCACAATAAGCCTGCAATGAGGGCATGGAAGGTGGCAATGATGGACACAGTAAGGCTACCATGAGGGCACGGTGATGCTGCAATGATGGGCACAGTAAGGCTGCAATAATGGGCACAGTAAGGCGGCAATGATGGGCATGGTGAGGCTGCAATGATGGGCACAATGACCCTGCAATGATGGGCAAAGTAAGGCTGCAATGAGGGCACGGTAAGGCTGCAATGTGGGCAGGGTGAGGCTGCAATGAGGGCACATTAAGGCGGCAATGATGGGCACAGTGAGGCTGTAATGATGGCACAGTAAGGTGTTAATGATGGTGAGGCTGCAATGAATGCACAGTAAGACGGCAATGATAGGCACGGTGAGGCTGCAATGATGGGCATGTGAGGCCGCAATGATGGGCATGTGAGGCTGCAATGATGGGCATGTGAGGCTGCAATGATGGGCACGATGAGGCTGCAATGATGGGCACAGTAAGGGTGCAATGAGGGCTCGGTAAGGCAGGAATGATGGGCACAGTAAGCCTGCAATGAGGGCACAGTGCGGCTGCAATGAGGGCACGGTGAGGCTGCAATGATGGTGAGGCTGCAATGAGGGCACAGTAAGGTAGCAATGATGGGCATGGTGAGGCTGCAATGATGGGCACAGTAAGGCGGCAATGATGGTGAGGCTGCAATGAGGGCACAGTAAGGCGGCAATGAGGGCGTAGTAAGGCATCAATGATGGGCACGATGAGGCTGCAATAATGGGCATGTGAGGCTGCAATGATGGGCATGTGAGGCTACAATGATGGGCACAGAAAAGCTGCAATGAGGGCATGCTAAGGCTGCAATGAGGGCACAGTGAGGCTGCAACGATGGGCATGTGAGGCTGCAATGATTGGCACAGTAAGGCGGCAATGAGGGTACGGTAAGGCAGCAATAATGGGCACAGTAAGGCTGCAATGAGGGCATGGTAAGGCTGCAATGATGGGCACAGTAAGGCTACAATGAGGACACGGTAAGGTGGCAATGATGGGCATGGTGAGGCGGCAATGATGGGCACAGTGAGGCGGCAATGATCAGCATGTGAGGTTGCAATGATGGGCATGCTGAGGCTGCAATGATGGGAACAGTGAGGTGGCAACGATGGGCACAGTAAGGCGGCAATGATGGGCACAGTGAGGCTGCATGGACTTGAACAGAGGCTGCATTGATGGGCACAGTGAGGCTGCATTTGATGGGCACTGGTGAGGCTTCATTGATCTCTTTTATCATGTCTGCAGTTTCTGACCATCTCTTGTACCATGTCTGCAGTCTCTGACCATCTCCTGTATAAGGTCTCATGTCTACATTCTCTTAACATTATTAGTATAAGTGTATCTTACACACTTAGGGCTGCACTCACAAAGAGAAACAATCTCTAAAGGAAACAAAACAGAAAAGAGAGGTGCCTCTAAGTGCAGAATTAAAAGCTATTTATTATCCCCAAAAGGATTAAAAACACTTACAAGATCTGGTGAATTAAAAGACATGTAATCATTGTTAGTGCAGATGGTTCGGCAAACATGGAGGTCCTCGGCGTGTGTAGGTTCTCAGGGCTGTTTCATATGCTGCGGCAGAGGATCCAGAGCCATGAGGCTGCCGGTAAGCCGATGAATAGTCACACTGGCCGAGTTTCTGTGATGGACAGAGATCCCGGAAGTAATGTCAGCGGTGAGAGACGGGAACCAGTGTGGGTACCGCAACCCGGATGTGGTCATCAGTAAGGGACGCGTTTTGGAACATTTAATTGGTTCCTTTATCAACCTAATGACTGCAAGTGTACACACACATAACTTATACTTTCTGGACAGGGTATGGGCGGAAACATGGGCGGGGACGTGGGCAGAAGAAAGGAAAGGGAATGGGAAATGATAAATAATAATGATATGGAATAATATGGAGCGTTCTCTCAAAATAAAAATAAAAACATAAAAACTTGCAAGTAAGGAGTGCATATCCCTATCCACGGGAAACATATAATTATATGATAAAACAAAGATGACGAGACCACAACAAGTATTAATAGCCAATCCGCAAAAAAAGCACTATCGCCAAAAAACTCCCTTTATTATAAAAGAAAAGGGAAGAGGGCAATCTCAATTAAAAATAACAAAGGGAATAATAGATAAATGGGAAATTATTTTCCTATATATATATATAAAAAACATAAAAATAGATAAATAAAAAATAATAACAAATAAATAAAAAATATAAAATAGACTATTAAAAAGATAATTATGGGAACTATTAAAAATGCCCCAGAACAAAGCAACAAAAATTGTTAATTAGAAATAATTATCCCATAGGGGTCATGAGTGGCAAAAGGAAAAAAACATTATTTTGATAGATAAAGGGGGGGAAGGTGACTAGAGGATAGCACTAATTTCAAAATCCTCATTCAACCCCCCAGGGACCAATACATTTAAAGAGAAGATCCAGAACATTTCTCTATGGCACTACTCATCATGCCCTAGTGAGCCTATAATTGAACACTATTTTTTCTGTTGTCAGAGAGCGACTAGAAAAAGGCCCGAGCATGTGCTCTGCAAGTGCAAATGCTTCATCTCCTACAAATATATGTGGGAGGGAAGGCTCTTTTGTTCCAGGTAGGGGAGAATGATTGGGCAAGTCTAGTGTATTCTCACGCAGCATGCGGCCAAATGAGGAATGTGAAAATACACTAGAATCCGAGCTGCTGCCATAAGAACCCACATCAATATAAATAAATGTATAATTGGCTTCTGCTACTGCCACTAATACCAAAAAAAAAAAATTTCTTATAATTAAAATATTGGCTCCCACTAGATGGAGGCTTGAGGATGCGGATGTGCTTCAAATCAATGGCTCCCAGACAGTTGGGGAAGTTGCAACCCTCCCCGAATAACTCCGCTACCTTCAACCATTCGTTTGGTTTCAGTTGTTCCCATATGACTAGGCAGGTTTCATTAACGATGCCACTAATAGTTTATTTCCCAACCTTAAATTCGAAGTGCAAACTTCCAAAAGAATTTCCTGTTGCTAGGTACTTAAAAGCAAACATAAATAAAAATAATTTTAATTTTTCTGTTTTCAGTACACTACTTACAGACAAGGTGGCGCAGCATGCGTGATGCTTACCGAAAATATATACGCCACCTCAAAGAAGCAAGGAGTGGTTCGGGGGCAGTGCCTAGGGTACCCTATATGTTTGTTGGGGACTTTCTGCAACCCATTGTGGAGATGAGGGAGTAAGTTTTCATCTATATCATTTATGTATCTGCAAACCTCTTAACTTTGATTATGCCTAGTTAAGTTGCACTCTTTTTTTTTTTAAACCGGACAGAAGCTAGTTGGGAGGAACAAGATTTCAAGAAGGCACAGAGGATTTCTCACAAATCCAAAGCTCCTCAAATCTGTGGGAAACAAACCCAGATGAGCATTCTGCAGTGACAGAGGCTATCCCTGGGCCCTCCTCTGCTCCTGCAGACATTTTTCTGCCAGCCAAAGTGCCATGGAGGTGAGCACCTCTGTCGCAACCTGACATAAGTGAGCGTGTACTTGAAATGTCATATGAAATGCCTACATAAAATGAAATTGTCCCAAACTGGACAACAAAATGGCATGGGATCCTCCCCGACGAAGCACCCTGTCCCCATCAACTTGGGGACAAGGTGTTTTGGGGGGGGGGGCACAAAACTCACTACACATGTTAAGGGCATATGACCTGGTTTGGTCCAGGAGGGGGGTGCTCGCTCTCCCCCTTTTCATGGCCTTTTAGGCTCCATGCTCAGATAATGTTCTGGTATGGATTTTGAGGGGGGATACACCATGCTTATTTTTAAAAATATAAGACTGACATATAATCACACACATAGGTTAGACTTGATGGACTTGTGTCTTTTTAAAACCTCCCCTACTATGGAAATATGCATGAAAAAAAATGTATTGTTTGGCAGATAAATTACTCACCTAGTTATTGACATGCGCGTGTAATTAAAAAATGTATCATCATGCCCACGGAGGTCTTCATATAGGATCATGAACTGGCCTCTCTCCTACCGATTTTCTTCTCCTCCTCCTTCCTCCTCCTTCTCCTCTTCTCTACTTCCAGCAAGATTGCTGCTGTTGTAGCAACAAATGTTGGCATTATCATAGGCAGAGCAGCACACATTTTGCAAACAAACAAAACCCACACAGTACAGACACCTGGACAACCAGGAAGTGTCCAGAAAAATCAATCTTTTTATTAGCAGCCTCACAAATAGATAACAAGCGATTGGCCTGCTCAAAATTCGCAGCTCTAATTAGACACTCACAGGTTACTTCCGAATACACAGCTGATCCACAGCTAAAACGCAGAGGAACCGCTAAACAACTGATTTTTCTCTTCGCAGTGAAACCAGAGCTTCAGTTTGCACTTTACATGTGTGAACCTGGCCTCAGGGGTGTACTCACTTTTGTTGCCAGTGGTTTAGACATTAATGGCTGTGCATTGAGTTATTTTTAGGGGACAGCAAATTTACACTGTTATACAAGCTGTACACTCACTACTTTATATTGTAGCAAAGTGTCATTTCTTCAGTGTTGTCACTTTTGTGAGATACTGTATATATCCCTAGTCCTATGTGCTTTCATATCTGTCTTATCTATATATAATATGCTATTCAAATGTGCTTTAAATTGCATGGTTTTCCCTTTTGTGAACAAGAAAATAATGATGTTGGGCTGGTATAATAATGCTATGGGGCTGGTATGAAATTATTTCCAGGGCTGTTTTTTATACCCAGGCCTGCCCAGGCCAGCAGGAATGCTATCTGGATAAAAGGGGCCTTGAGAGGTAAGGGAGCCATCCCCTTCTTCCCGCTGTTCTGCCTCAAGTGCCATGTCCATTATTCCACAAAGCGTGTGCTCCAATAGGAAGACTAGAGGGAAAGTGTCACTGATGCATGCATTGTCGCTGCTGACCATCTATGTGGCCTCCTCAAATGGTGACAGGACAGTGCATGCATCCTTGATCAGTAGCCACTGGCATAGTGAAAAGAAGCCAAGCTCCCTTGACCCTGTCCTGGTGCCATACTCTCACAGGTACTCATTGATTGCCCTCTGCTGCGTGTGCAGCCGCTGCAGCATTGCCAACATTGAGTTCCACCTGGTGGGCATGTCACAAATGAGGCAGTTGGTGGGCAGGTTGCATTGCCTTTTGAATGTCAGCCAGCCAAGCACTGGCATTGCATGACCGGTGGAAATGACCACAGACTTTTCAGGCCTGCCTCAGGAGATCCTGTAAGCCTGGGTACCTGACCAAGATCCGCTGCACCACCAAATTCAAGACTAGGGATGAGTTATCTGTTCGGGTCGAACGTTAGTTCGACTTGAACATTGGCTGTTCGCCGAAAACCGAACATTATGGGCAGTTGGTGCCAAATTTGAGCGGCGCGTAATGGCCCATAATACACTGTGAGAGCGCAGTGCATTGCTGTATGATGATTGGCCAGAGCATGCACCATGACCTGCATGCTTTGGCCAATCACAGCGTCCTCAGCTAAGAGAGCCATAATTGGCCAAATGCAGTGTGCCTTTTGCCAATCATGGCTCAGGGGGACTAAGTCCATGCCCCACACTATATAAGGCCGCCTGCATGTCGGGCTTGTGTAGTGTGTCATTGCCGGCGTGGACGGAGAGTGTCATTTAGATTGAGCAGGCAGGCAGGTTATTCAGGTAGCTGCAGTGTATTTAATATATATAATATATATATTTAATATATAATATATATATATATATATATATATATATATATATATATATATATATACACAGTCAGTCATATATATATCCACTGTATCCAGTTTAGCTAGATCTGACTGCAGTCCGTTCCTGGTGTACTGTTTCTAATATACTTCAGGCAGGTGATACAGTTAGCTGCAGTGTATTTAATATATATATATATATATATATATATATATATATATATATATATATATATATATATATATATATATATATATATATATATATATATACAGTCAGTCTCGTATATATATATATATATATATATATATATATATATATATATATATATATATATATATATATATATATATGTATATCCACTGTATCCAGTTTAGCTAGATCTGACTGCAGTCCGTTCCTGGTGTACTGTTTCTAATATACTTCGGGCAGGCAGGTGCTTCAGTTAGCTGCAGTGTACTTTATATATGTATATTTACAGTCAGTCTCATATATATATATATATATATATATATATATATATATCCGCTGCATACAGTTTAGCTATAGCTCACTACAGGCCGTTCCTGGTGTACTCTTTCTAATATACTTCTGGCAGACAGATGATTCAGTTAGTTGCAGTGTATTAAATACATATATATATATATATATATATATATATATACAGATAGTCTCGTATATATAAATATATATATCCACTGCATACAGTTTAGCTATATCTCACTGCAGGCCGTTCCTGGTGTACTGTTTCTAATATACTTCAGGCAGTGCACACAGTATACAGTGTTGTGCACCCATAGTACAGTTGCTCATACTTTTCTGGTGGTCAATACTGTACACCCATAGTTATTATTAAACTTCTGTTGGTGTACACAGTACCGTGCACCCATACTGCAGTTGCTACTACTTTCCTGGTGGTGTACACAATACATACAGTGCACCCATAACTGTTATTACACTTCTGTTGGTGTACACAGTACAGTGTACCCATAGTGCAGTTGCTACTACTTTCCTGGTGGTGTACACAATACATTCAGTGCACCCATAGTTGTTATTACACTTCTGTTGGTGAACACAGTACCGTTCACCCCTAGTGCAGTTGCTACTACTTTCTTGGTGGTGCACACAATACATACAGTGCACCCATAGTTGTTATTAAACTTCTGTTGGTGTACACAGTACCGTGCACCCCTAGTGCAGCTGCTACTACTTTCCTGGTGGTGTACACAATACATACAGTCAGGGCCTTTTTTTCTCAGACAATAGGTGCAGGAACTCCCCCTTTCCGAGTCACCCCTATCAAGAAAAGCAGTAAAATAGATCCTTTGCAGCCAGCAACAATAGAGCCCCCTATCAACAATGGACCAACCACAACAAAATTTCCCCGCCAGCAACAATAGACTCCTGGCAGCATCAACAGATCTCCGCACAGCCAGCATTAATAGTCTGTCTGGCTGCCATCATCTATAGACCCCTCCCCCAACAGTAGATCTCTTTCAGCAACAACTGACCCCCCAGCAACAACTGACCCCCTCAGCAACAATAAGTCCCCCACAAGCAACAATAGACCGCCCCAGCAACAATAGACCCCCCTTGCAAAAATAGATCCCCAGCAGTGAGCATTAATACCCTGCAGCATACCCCAGCACCCCTTGCCATTACATACAGTCAGTCCAAGAGGTGCCGGAACTGCGTTCCCCCGCGTTCCCGCTGAAAAAAAAACCTGCATACAGTGCACCCATAGTTGTTATTTAACTTCTGTTGGTGTACACAGTACCGTGCACCCCTAGTGCAGTTGCTACTACTTTCCTGGTGGTGTACACAATACATACAGTGCACCCATAGTTGTTATTACACTTCTGTTGGTGTACATAGTACAGTGCACCCATAGTGCAGTTGCTACTACTTTCCTGGTGGTATACACAATACATATAGTGCACCCATAGTTGATATTACACTCCTGTGGGTGTACACAGTACCGTGCACCCATAGTGCAGTTGCTACTACTTTCCTGGTGGTGTACACAATACATACAGTGCACCCATAGTGGTTATTACACTTCTGTTGGTGTACACAGTACCGTGCACCCCTAGTGCAGTTGCTACTACTTTCCTGGTGGTGTACACAATACATACAGTGCACCTATAGTTGTTATTACACTTTTGTTGGTGTACACAGTACCGTGCACCCATAGTGCATTTGCTACTATATTCCTGGTGGTGTACATAAAACATACAATGCACCCATAGTTGTTATTAAACTTCTGTTGGTGTACACAGTACCTTGCACCCTTAGTGCAGTTGCTACTACTGTCCTGGTGGTGTACACAATACATACAGTGCACCCACAGTTGTAATTAAACTTCTGTTGGTGTACACAGTACGGTGCACCCCTAGTGCAGTTGCTACTACTTTCCTCGTGGTGTACGCAATACATACGGTGCACCCATAGTTGTTATTAAACTTCTGTTGGTGTACACAGTACCGTGCACCCCTAGTGCAGTTGCTAATACTTTCTTGGTGGTGTACACAATACATACAGTGCATCCATAGTTATTATTAAACTTCTATTGGTGTACACAGTACCATGCACCCCTAGTGCAGTTGCTACTACTTTCCTGGTGTGTACACAATACATACAGTGCACCCATAGTTGTTATTACATTTATGTTGGTGTACATAGTACAGTGCACCCATAGTGCAGTTGCTACTACTTTCCTGGTGGTGTACACAATACATACAGTGCATCCATAGTTGTTATTACACTTCTGTTGGTGTATACAGTACCGTGCACCCCTAGTGCAGTTGCTACTACTTTCCTGGTGGTGTACAAAATACATAAAGTGTACCCATAGTTGTTATTAAACTTCTGTTGGTGTGCACAGTACCTTGCACCCATAGTGCAGTTGCTACTACTTTCCTGGTGGTGTACACAATACATACAGTGCACCCATAGTTGTTATTACACTTCTGTTGGTGTACACAGTACCATGCACCCCTAGTGGAGTTGCTACTACTTTCCTGGTGGTATACACAATACATACAGTGCACTCATAGTTGTTATTAAACTTCTGTTGGTGTACACAGTACCATGCACCCCTAGTGCAGTTGCTACTACTTTCTTGGTGGTGTACACAATACATACAGTGCACCCATAATTGTTATTAAATTTCTGTTGGTGTACACAGTACCGTGCACCCCTAGTGCAGTTGCTACTACTTTCCTGGCGGTGAACACAATTCATACAGTCAGGGCTTTTTTTCTCAGACAATAGGTGCAGGAACTCCCCCTTTCCGAGTCACCCCTTTTCTCCGCCCCTACCAGTACCGTCCCTTTTAGACAATATAGAACCAAGTATCATTTTGAGGTGCTAAGTAATTTGTATGGAATTTGGTTATGATATCAAGAAAAGCAGTAAAATAGATCCCTTGCAGCCAGCAACAATAGAGCCCCCTAACAACAATGGACCAACCACAACAAAATTTCCCCGCCAGCAACAATAGACTCCCGTCAGCATCAACAGATCTCCGCACAGCCAGCATTAATAGTCTGTCTGGCTGCCATCAACTATAGACCCCTCCCCCAACAGTAGATCTCTTTCAGCAACAACTGACCCCCCAGCAACAACTGACCCCCTCAGCAACAATAAGTCCCCCACAAGCAACAATAGACCGCCCCAGCAACAATAGACCCCCCTTGCAAAAATAGATCCCCAGCAGTGAGCATTAATACCCTGCAGCATACCCCAGCACCCCTTGCCATTACATACAGTCAGTCCAAGAGGTGCCGGAACTGCGTTCCCCCGCGTTCCCGCTGAAAAAAAAACCTGCATACAGTGCACCCATAGTTGTTATTTAACTTCTGTTGGTGTACACAGTACCGTGCACCCTTAGTGCAGTTGCTACTACTTTCCTGGTGGTGTACACAATACATACAGTGCACCCATAGTTGTTATTACACTTCTGTTGGTGTACATAGTACAGTGCACCCATAGTGCAGTTGCTACTACTTTCCTGGTGGTATACACAATACATATAGTGCACCCATAGTTGATATTACACTTCTGTGGGTGTACACAGTACCGTGCACCCATAGTGCAGTTGCTACTACTTTCCTGGTGGTGTACACAATACATACAGTGCACCCATAGTGGTTATTACACTTCTGTTGGTGTACACAGTACCGTGCACCCCTAGTGCAGTTGCTACTACTTTCCTGGTGGTGTACACAATACATACAGTGCACCTATAGTTGTTATTACACTTTTGTTGGTGTACACAGTACCGTGCACCCATAGTGCATTTGCTACTATATTCCTGGTGGTGTACATAAAACATACAATGCACCCATAGTTGTTATTAAACTTCTGTTGGTGTACACAGTACCTTGCACCCTTAGTGCAGTTGCTACTACTGTCCTGGTGGTGTACACAATACATACAGTGCACCCACAGTTGTAATTAAACTTCTGTTGGTGTACACAGTACGGTGCACCCCTAGTGCAGTTGCTACTACTTTCCTCGCGGTGTACGCAATACATACGGTGCACCCATAGTTGTTATTAAACTTCTGTTGGTGTACACAGTACCGTGCACCCCTAGTGCAGTTGCTACTACTTTCTTGGTGGTGTACACAATACATACAGTGCATCCATAGTTATTATTAAACTTCTATTGGTGTACACAGTACCATGCACCCCTAGTGCAGTTGCTACTACTTTCCTGGTGTGTACACAATACATACAGTGCACCCATAGTTGTTATTACACTTATGTTGGTGTACACAGTACCGTGCACCCCTAGTGCAGTTGCTACTACTTTTCTGGTGTGTACACAATACATACAGTGCACCCATAGTTGTTATTACACTTCTGTTGGTGTACATAGTACAGTGCACCCATAGTGCAGTTGCTACTACTTTCGTGGTGGTGTACAGAATACATACAGTGCATCCATAGTTGTTATTACACTTCTGTTGGTGTACACAGTACCGTGCACGCCTAGTGCAGTTGCTACTACTTTCCTGGTGGTGTACACAATACATAAAGTGTACCCATAGTTGTTATTAAACTTCTGTTGGTGTACACAGTACCATGCACCCATAGTGCAGTTGCTACTACTTTCCTGGTGGTGTACACAATACATACAGTGCACCCATAGTTGTTATTACACTTCTGTTGGTGTACACAGTACCATGCACCCCTAGTGCAGTTGCTACTACTTTCCTGTTGGTATACACAATACATTCAGTGCACCCATAGTTGTTATCAAACTTCTGTTGGTGTACACAGTACCATGCACCCCTAGTGGAGTTGCTACTACTTTCCTGGTGGTGTACACAATACATACAGTGCATCCATAGTTGTTATTAAACTTCTGTTGGTGTACACAGTACCGTGCACCCCTAGTGCAGTTGCTAGTACTTTCCTGGTGTGTACACAATACATACAGTGCACCCATAGTTGTTATTACACTTATGTTGGTGTACACAGTACCATACACCCCTAGTGGAGTTGCTACTTCTTTCCTGGTGGTGTACACAATACATACAGTGCATCCATAGTTGTTATTAAACTTCTGTTGGTGTACACAGTACCGTGCACCCCTAGTGCAGTTGCTACTACTTTCCTGGTGTGTACACAATACATACAGTGCACCCATAGTTGTTATTACACTTATGTTGGTGTACACAGTACCATACACCCCTAGTGGAGTTGCTACTACTTTCCTGGTGGTGTACACAATACATACAGTGCACCCATAGTTGTTATTACACTTTTGTTGGTGTACACAGTACCGTGCACCCCTAGTGCAGTTGCTACTACTTTCCTGGTGGTGTACACAATACATACAGTGCACCCAAAGTTGTTATTAAACTTCTGTTGGTGTACACAGTACCGTGCACCCCTAGTGCAGTTGCTACTACTTTCTTGGTGGTTTACACAATACATACAGTGCATCCATAGTTGTTATTAAACTTCTATTGGTGTACACAGTACCGTGCACCCCTAGTGCAGTTGCTACTACTTTCCTGGTGTGTACACAATACATACAGTGCACCCACAGTTGTTATTACATTTATGTTGGTGTACATAGTACAGTGCACCCATAGTGCAGTTGCTACTACTTTCCTGGTGGTGTACACAATACATAAAGTGTACCCATAGTTGTTATTAAACTTCTGTTGGTGTACACAGTACCTTGCACCCATAGTGCAGTTGCTACTACTTTCCTGGTGGTGTACACAATACATACAGTGCACCCATAGTTGTTATTACACTTCTGTTGGTGTACACAGTACCATGCACCCCTAGTGGAGTTGCTACTACTTTCCTGGTGGTATACACAATACATACAGTGCACTCATAGTTGTTATTAAACTTCTGTTGGTGTACACAGTACCATGCACCCCTAGTGCAGTTGCTACTACTTTCCTGGTGGTGTACACAATACATACAGTGCACCCATAGTTGTTATTAAATTTCTGTTGGTGTACACAGTACCTTGCACCCATAGTGCAGTTGCTACTACTTTCCTGGTGGTGTACACAATACATACAGTGCACCCACAGTTGTTATTACACTTCTGTTGGTGTACACAGTACCATGCACCCCTAGTGGAGTTGCTACTACTTTCCTGGTGGTATACACAATACATACAGTGCACTCATAGTTGTTATTAAACTTCTGTTGGTGTACACAGTACCATGCACTCCTAGTGCAGTTGCTACTACTTTCCTGGTGGTGTACACAATACATACATTGCACCCATAGTTGTTATTAAATTTCTGTTGGTGTACACAGTACCGTGCACCCCTAGTGCAGTTGCTACTACTTCCTGGTGGTGTACACAATACATACAGTCAGGGCCTTTTTTTCTCAGACAATAGGTGCAGGAACTCCCCCTTTCCGAGTCACCCCTTTTCGCCGCCCCTACCAGTACCGTCCCTTTTAGACAATATAGAACCAAGTATCATTTTGAGGTGCAAAGTAATTTGTATGGAATTTGTTTATGATATCAAGAAAAGTAGTAAAATAGATCCTTTGCAGCCAGCAACAATAGAGCCCCCTAACAACAATGGACCAACCACAACAAAATTTCCCCGCCAGCAACAATAGACTCCCGGCAGCATCAACAGATCTCCGCACAGCCAGCATTAATAGTCTGTCTGGCTGCCATCAACTATAGACCCCTCCCACAACAGTAGATCTCTTTCAGCAACAACTGACCCCCCAGCAACAACTGACCCCCTCAGCAACAATAAGTCCCCCACAAGCAACAATTGACCGCTCCAGCAACAATAGACCCCCCTTGCAAAAATAGATCCCCAGCAGTGAGCATTAATACCCTGCAGCACACCCCAGCACCCCTTGCCAATACATACAGTCAGTCCAAGAGGTGCCGGAACTGCGTTCCCCCGCATTCCTGCTGAAAAAAACCCTGCATGCAGTGCACCCATAGTTGTTATTAAACTTCTGTTGCTGTACAGAGTACCGTGCACCCCTAGTGCAGTTGCTACTACTTTCCTGGTGGTGTACACAATACATACAGTGCACCCATAGTTGTTATTACACTTCTGTTGGTGTACACAGTACCATGCACCCCTAGTGGAGTTGCTACTACTTTCCTGGTGGTGTACACAATACATACAGTGCACCCATAGTTGTTATTAAACTTCTGTTGGTCTACACAGTACCATGCACTCCTAGTGCAGTTGCTACTACTTTCCTGGTGGTGTACACAATACATACAGTTCACCTATAGTTGTTATTACACTTTTGTTGGTGTACACAGTACCGTGCACCCATAGTGCAGTTGTTACTGCTTTCCTTTTGGTGTACATAATACATACAGTCCACCCATAGTTGTTATTACACTTCTGTTGGTGTACACAGTACAGTGCACCCCTAGTGCAGTTGCTACTACTGTCCTGGTGGTATACACAATACATTCAGTGCACCCATAGTTGTTATCAAACTTCTGTTGGTGTACACAGTACCATGCACCCCTAGTGGAGTTGCTACTACTTTCCTGGTGGTGTACACAATACATACAGTGCACCCATAGTTGTTATTACACTGCTGTTGGTGTACACAGTACCGTGCACCCCTAGTGCAGTTGCTACTACTTTCCTGGTGGTGTACACAATACATACAGTGCACCCATAGTTGTTATTAAACTTCTGTTGGTGTACACAGTACCGTGCACCCCTAGTGCAGTTGCTACTACCTTCCTGGTGGTGTACACAATACATACAGTACACCCATAGTTGTTATTAAACTTTGTTTGGTGTACACAGTACCGTGCACCCCTAGTGCAGTTGCTACTACTTTCCTGGTGGTGTACACAATACATACAGTGCACCCATAGTTGTTATTAAACTTTAGTTGGTGTACACAGTACCGTGCACCCCTAGTGCAGTTGCTACTACTGTCCTGGTGGTGTACACTGTTATATCCTCTGAGTTGTGAGAGACACAAGACTCTGGTCTGGAACAATGGATGTTTATTTCAGTACACACTGTACACTGCAACATGCATCTCAGGACAGGTACATCTTATATGCTTCCTTACATGTGCTCTAAGATGGCTACTATACCCCTTGACCCTTGTCATCACTCCTGGGTGGAGCCAGCCTTAAAGTGACAGTACATGTGGAACCTTTCAGGTATAACACCTTCCATCCATCCCTAAAAAAAAAAAAAAAATTACAACAAAACGAGAAAAGGCACAAAACATTAACTAATAACTGTCCAATAACAATCCTCCAAACACAGGAGATGCACCGGATATTTCCTGCATCCAGATGTGAGACCAAGCTTCCAGGGACAGTTGCGGGGATACAATGTCATCGGATCACTTTCGGCGGCCCCGTCGAAAGTCTCGTAACCGGTCTGGAAGCTGAAACCGATCAGGAGGGCGACAGTGTCGTTGAGGTCGGGCACCCAGCGACTCGGGACCGGAGGAAACAGGGCTGGCCGGAATGGGCACCGGCGGGGCCAAGAAGGGATCCACCAGCTCAGTGGGTGAACAGACCTCTGGACCAGGGCTGGAGGGCTCTGTTGGAGCTGAGTTCAAAAGTTTAGAGTCCCCCCAATCATCAGTCCCCGTGCATTCTGATCCGCTGGGAGCAGATCCTTGCGACACTGGTGGTTCAGCTGGCTTCAGGGATTCGGGCAATTGAAAACGAGGACGCAGTTGGTCTGCATGCCGTCTGCAAATGGAACCATCTTCCAGGCAGACCCTATACATCTTGGGTCCCAAAGTCTCTGCAATGACAGCAGGAAGCCACCGGGCGTTGGAAGCCCCATAAGATCGGGCCCATACCTTTTGTTGGGCTGTGAATCGAGGGAGCTCATCATGTTTGACCATCTTGTCTTGGGATTGCAGTACATGTTCCTGGACTGTTTGAGGACGGAGCATGTCCAAAACAGTCCATGGCTGCCGACCCAGAAGGAGTTCTGCTGGAGTTTTCCCGGTGGTTGCATGTGGTGTGTTTCTGTAAGCAGAAAGGAAGGAGTCCAGCTGCTGGGGTGACAGGGACTGTTGTTTACTTGCAGCCACTGTAGCTTTGAAATAGCGTTTAAAAGTCTGCACAAACCGTTCTGCTTGACCATTAGTAGCCGGGTGGTAAGGTGCAGTCAACTTGTGCTTGATGTTGTGGGCAGTCAGGAAACGCTGAAACTCCTGACTGGTGAATTGTGCACCATTGTCAGTGACGATCTCTCTGGGGTATCCAAACGTAGCAGCGAGATGTAACAGTATGGAAACCGTTGCCTTAGTCGTTGGCTGAGTAACAGGAATGACCTCAGGCCACTTTGAATGGGCGTCCACTATGATCAAGAAGGTGTGTCCTCTGATCGGGCCTGCAAAGTCCAAGTGTAGGCGAAACCAAGGAACTGTGGGCCAAGTCCAGGGCTGGACACACCCTCGAGGAGGGTCTCTTGCAGTTTGTGCACATCCAGCACAAGCATTCACATATGTTGTGATATCTGAGTCTAGGTTTGGCCACCACACATAGCCTCTGGCCTTTTGTTTCATACGTGTGCCCCCGGGATGACCAGTATGTAGCAAGCCCAGAATGTGTCTCCGGAGGGTCTGTGGAATGATCACTCGGTCTCCCCATAAAACACAGTTGCCAGCCCCAGTTAATTTCATACGCCTACGAAAATAAGGTTCATAATCCTGTGTGACGGTTGCAGGCCAACCGGACCGTACCCAGGAGAGTATTGTTTTCAGAAAGGTATCCTTGGCTGTATGGGCTGCTATCTCCCCAGAAGACAAGAAGGACAGGCTGGTGTAACGACAACTCTTGACCGGTGGAGAAGAGTCCATCAACTTCCCTGTCAGTCGGGACATTGCGTCCGCATTCGCATTGGCATCATGACCGCGATACTGGATTTTGTAGCTGTATGCTCCCAAGAATAGGGCATAGCGTTGGAGGCGGGCCGCAGTAGTCTGAGAGATGCCTTTGTCAGGGCTAAAGATCTGAAGGAGTGGTTTATGGTCTGTCAGTATGGTGAATTCCCTACCATACAGGTAAAGATGAAACTTCTTAATTGCCCATATCAGCGCTAGAGCCTCTTTGTCAATGTGTGAGTAATTGCTTTCTGCTTTTGTCAAAGACCTGGAGGCAAATGCCACTGGTTTTTCTGACCCATCTGGTAAGATGTGAGATAGTACAGCACCCAGACCATAGGGTGAGGCATCACAAGCCAAGGTGAGAGGCTTCTGGAGGTCATAGTGCACGAGCATGCGTGACGCCAACAGCTTCCGCTTAGAGACTTCAAAAGCCCGTTGGCATGCAGCCGACCAGTCCCATCTTGAGTGTTTTTCCAAAAGCTTGTTCAGCGGAAACAAGGTGTGTGCCAGATCTGGTAGGAATTTGTGGTAATAATTCAGCAAGCCAAGGTATGATCTCAACTGCTGGACGTTGGTTGGGGCTGGAGCTTTGACTAAAGCATCAACCTTGGCTTCCGTGGTGTGTATACCCTCTGCATCCACAAGGTGGCCACAAAACTCCAATTTAGGCACCATGAATTGGCATTTTGCTACGTTCACTTTTAGACCCTGTTCTTGGAGTCTCGCCAACACAAGTTCCACGTTCCGCTTGTGTTCCTGCTCTGTCCGTCCTGTGATGAGCATGTCATCTAGCAGGCACTGCGTGAAAGGAATGTCCGCCAAAATCTCATCCATTTTTCGTTGCCAAATGGCTGGGACGGAGGCTACACCAAACACCATCCGATTGTATTCATACAGTCCCTTGTGGGTGTTGATGGTTAGAAACTTGCGGGAAGAAGGATGGACCTCAAACTGTAAATATGCTTGTCTGAGATCAAGCTTGGTGAACTTTTGGCCCCCTGCAGGAGAGGCAAAAATGTCATCTACTCTGGGTAGAGGATACTGGTCTATCTCCAGTTGGGAGTTCAGTGCCATGCGGAAATCGCCACAAATGCGTAAGTCCCCATTCGCTTTCTTTACTGGTACAACTGGTGATGCCCACTCACTGTGCTCTACCTTGGAGATGACACCTTGTTCCTCCAGCCGACTTAGTTCTGCTTCCACTCCTGCTCGCAGTGCGAAAGGTACTGTCCGAGCTTTGAAGAACTTAGGCTGAGCGTTGGGTTTCAGTTTGAGTCTTACACAGTCGTGCTTTATTTTCCCCAACTGGTCATCAAAGATCTTTGGGAACGTTGCTTTAGGGACACCACCCATCCCTCATTATCTCCTAATGGAATTGTAACAGTGTTACAGGGATTTATGGTGATGTCTGGCATACCAAAGTGAGCAATCCAGTCCCTCCCAAAAAGAGGGGGTCCCCCATTTTCTAGGATATATAATGGCAGTCTCTTTGTCTGACCCTTGTACAATACTTGTACTTTCGCATAACCCAGTGGGTGGAGTATCTGCTTTGAATATGTCTGCAGTTTGATTGGTGTTGGGCGGACAGTTGTTTGGGTCTGAAGTTGTCTCCATTGTTTCTGGGTGACAACTGAAACTGCTGCTCCTGTGTCTACATCCATCTTGAGTTTCTTTCCCTCCACAGTTACCTCTACAGTCATTGCGGAGGGTGCTGAATGCATATGATGTATGTCTAATCTGTGGAGCACTTCCTCATCCTCTGACTCAGATGAGGATGTATATCTTCCCACCATATATGTCTTTGTCTTGGGGTTCAGAGGTTGTTTATCTCGCACCTTCTTGCTACGGCAAACTCGTTTAAGATGGCCTGTCTTACCGCAATTATGACAGGTCTGATCCTTAAACCGGCAGACTTTGTGGTCATGGTCTGTATTTCCACAACGGTAGCAGGCTGACTCCCGACTTGGTGGGGGTCTGTATTTCCAGTTTGCGGCAGTTGGCTTGACTGCTGTTCTGAAAACTTCCTGTTTCACCTCTTCCCTTCTGCCCTGGGGGTTCAATTCCTCTGTATCTTTCACAGCCATTTCCATCACTGAAGCTATTTCAATTGCCTTTGTAAGGGTAAGATCTTTCTCTGTTAAAAGCCTCTTTTGGCTAGACTCACAATTCAGTCCCATTACAAACTTATCTCTCAGTGCAGTAGGTAGATACTCTCCAAAAGAACAGGTAGAGGCTAGTCTGCGAAGGGCGAGCACATAAGCTTTAATTTCTTCACCTGGCTGCTGCTGCCGCTGATAAAACCGAAATCTTTCTGCAATCTCTAGTGGTTTAGGCTGGAAGTGATCCTCTAACAGTGTCAGGAGCTCTGCCAATGTCTTAGTTGCTGGCTTTACAGGGAAAAGGAGATCTCTAAGAGTGTCATATGTCTTAGCACCAACCACTGTCAGGAATACTGCTACTTGCCTGTCACCTGGGATAGCATTTGCACTGCAATACTGTTCCAGTCTCTCAACCCAGGAACTCCAGGATGTCTGTTCCCCATCAAATTCACCTAATGTCCCGATCAATGACATTTTCCTGCTGGGCTCTGTGATTGCTTTTATCCAGATGACAATCCACACTGCCTTTGTCTCTCTCTCAGACTGATAGACACTTTGTAAATCCCATCCTCGTCGCCACTGTTATATCCTCTGAGTTGTGAGAGATACAAGACTCTGGTCTGGAACAATGGATGTTTATTTCAGTACACACTGTACACTGCAACATGCATCTCAGGACAGGTACATCTTATATGCTTCCTTACATGTGCTCTAAGATGGCTACTATACCCCTTGACCCTTGTCATCACTCCTGGGTGGAGCCAGCCTTAAAGTGACAGTACATGTGGAACCTTTCAGGTATAACATACACAATACATACAGTGCACCCATAGTTGTTATTAAACTTCTGTTGGTGTACACAGTACTGCGCTCCCCTAGTGCAGTTGCTACTACTTTCCTGGTGGTGTACACAATACATACAGTGCACCCATAGTTGTTATTAAACTTCTGTTGGTGTACACAGTACCGTGCACCCCTAGTGCAGTTGCTACTACTTTTCTGGTGGTGTACACAATACATACAGTGCACCCAGAGTTGTTATTACACTTCTGTTGGTTTACACAGTACCATGCACCCCTAGTGCAGTTGTTACTACTTTCCTGGTGGTGTACACAGTACACAATACAGTGTAGTGATTTTTGCTAAACAAAATTTACAGCATGTCCGGAAGGCCACCAAGGAGAGGCAGACTCTCACAGGCCACTAAAAGAGGGCAAGCAGGCTCTGTGTCTGCAGTCGACAGTGCTGGTTGTGGAAACGATGCATCATCAGCATATGGCCGTGGGGCACGCTTCTTGTTTTTTTCTGCAGCTGGCTGTGTTATTGAGCCACAACATGCAGAAGAGTTGGGGGAATGGATAACAAAGCCCTCCTCATCCTCCTCATCCTCCTCATCCTCTGTCACCCAGGCTCAGGGTAGTTTGCCTGCCAATGCAGCTGCCAAAGTGGCCTATTCCATCAGCTCCATGTCAACAGTCACTCCTTCCCTAGCCCCACCATCATGCACGGAGGAGTCCCCCGAACTATTCGACCACAGTGTCGGGTACATGCTGCAGGAGGATGTGCAGCGATTTGAAGGCTCCGATAATGGTACCCATGTTGAGGAAGGGAGTAACGTCAGACGAGAGAGGGGGTACACAAGAAGGTCAAGAAAGTGGCAGTCAAGTTCCCCCAGCTGCAGCATACTGCCAAGTTTGCTCCAGTGATGAGGACGGAGGGGATGATGAGGTCGCTGGCTCAACTTGGGTGCCTGATAGAAGAGAGTAGGAGGCACATCTCCAATGAGGTAGAATGCCCTCCAGGGGGCAGCTTAAGGGCAGCCACCCTATTGCATCACACCGCAGCTAAGCAGGTGCAGGGCGCTGCTGACTCCCCGCATATTTTGAAAAGTTCTTTGGTGTGGGCGTTTTTTGACACATGTACAGCAGATCGCACCTTTACTGTTTGCAACGGTGCGATCTGCTGCACTGTTGCAAATAGCAACGGTACGATCTGCTGCACACCGTTGCTGTTTGCAACATATGTCTGAAGTGTATCAAGCGTGTCCAAAACAGCAGCCGCTTGGGCACCACATGCTTGACCAGACATATGACGACCTCTCATGCAGTCCGTTGGCAACAGCATTTAAAAGATCCACATCAAACAATGAGGCGGACCTCTCCTTGCTCCTCATCAGCTGGGATTTTCAACCCCACTATACCTCCAGTCCTCTCAGAAACCTGCACTGAGAGGAATGAAGGTATAGAATTAGGTGTCCCAATGTACTTGCGGCCAATCTGCTAGCGGTACACCAACATCGGATTTTAGCAGGCAAATTTCCCTACCCCAGTTGCTAAAGCGTAATTTGGTCCCAGCCATCCACATGCTCAGCGTCTGAATGCTAGCTTGGCAAAATTGCTAGCACTGCAACTGCTGCCTTTTCAGCTGGTAGACTCTGCTCCCTTTCGTGAATTTGTGGAATGTGCGGTACCTCAGTGGCAGGTTCCGAAACACTGTTTCTTTTCACGGTTGGCCATTCCGTCTCTCTACCAGCAATGTCTTGGCCTCATTGGACAGGGCTGTCAGCAGTAAGGAGCATATTACTGCTGACTCATGGTCCAGCAGACATGAACAGTTACCTTTCTTTCACGGCGCACTGGGTAACTCTGCTGACAGCTGGGAAGGATGCAGGACAGGGTTCAGTATTGTTGGAGCTTGTTCCGCCACCATGCCTCCAAAATGCTAGTGGTGATTCTGCCACAGCTCTCTCCTCCACCCCTTCCTCTTCTTCTTCCTCTATGGCCTCGTCCTCTGCATATTTCTCCTCTGAACCAGCGGTGCTCCGTAGGTGACCAAGGGGTTACTCAGGCAAAAAGATGCCATGCGGTGCTTGAGTTGGTCTGCTTAGAGGACAGGAGCCACACTGGGACAGAGATTCTGTCAGCTCTGCAGGGGCAGGCTCAGAGGTGGTTGACACCACGCCAGCTTCAGCCAGAATGGTTGTATGCGACAATGGCACCAACCTCCTCTCCACCCTCCGACAGGGACACTTGACCCATTGTTCCTGTTTGGCTCGCAACTTGAATTTAGTGGTGCAGTCGTTCTTGAGCAGGTACCCAGGCTTACAGGATCTCCTGAGGCAGGCCAGGAAAGCCTGTGGTCATTACCGCCGGTCATACAATGCCAGTGCTTGGCCGGCTGACATTCAAAGAGAATGCAATCTGCCCAAGAACCGCCTCATTTGTGACATGCCCACCAGGTGGAACTCAACCTGGGCAATGCTGCAGCAGCTGCACATGCAGCAGAGGGCCATCAATGAGTATCTGTGAGAGTATGGCACCAGGACAGGGTCGGGGAGCTTGGCTTTTTTTCGCCATGCCAGTGGCTACTGATCAAGGATGCATGCACTGGCCTGCCACCATTTGAGGAGGCCACAAGGATGGTAAGCAGTGACAGTGCATGCATCAGTGATACTGTCCCTCTTGTCTTCCTGTTGAAGCACATGCTTTGTAGAAAAATAATGGACATGGCACTTGAGGCAGAACAGCGGGAGGAAGAGGAGGACTTCCTTACCTCTCAAGGCCCCCTTTATCCAGATACTAGTATTCTTGCAGGCCCGCCGATCACACAGGAAGAAGAAGAGGAGGAGGAGGATTGTGTCAGCATGGAGGTGGAGGATAACACTCAGCATCAGCAGCAGTCTTCAAGGGATCGTTTGCAGTCCCCAGAAAGCCATGGAGTTGTACGTGGCTGGGAGGAGGTGGTTGTGGATCATGTGATCCTTAGTGACCCAGAGGACTCAGGATCGAATGCCTCTGCAAACCTACGCTGCATGGCCTCCCTGATCCTGCAAAGCCTGCAAAAGGAACCTAGGATTCGTGGTATCAAGGAGAGGGATCATTACTGGTAGGGATGAGTCGAACACCCACCGATTAGGTTCGCAGCAGAACATGCCAACAGGCAAAAAATTTGTTCGAACACACGAACACCGTTAAGGTCTATGGGACATGAGCATGAAAAATCAAAAGTGCTCATTTTAAAGGTTTGTATGCAAGTTATTGTCTTAAAAAGTGTTTGGGGACCTGGGTCCTGCCCCAGGAGACATGTATTAATACAAAAAAAGTTTCAAAAATGGCCGTTTTTTCGGGAGCAGTGATTTTAATAATGCCTAAAGTGAAACAATAAAAGTGAAATATTCCTTTAAATTTTGTACCTGGGGGGGTGTCTATAGCATGCCTGTAAAGTGGCGCATGCTTCCCGTGTTACAGTCTGAGAGCAAAATGACATTTCTAAAGGAAAAAAAGTCATTTAAATCTACTTGCAGCTATAATGAATTGTCGGTGCCGGCAATACACATAAAAGTTAATTGATAAAAACGGCATGGGATTCCCCCCCAGGGGAACCCCGAACCAAAATTTAAAAAAAAATGCGTGGGGGTCCCCCCAAATTCCATACCAGGCCCTTCAGGTCTGGTATGGATATTAAGGGGAACCCAGTGCCAAAATTAAAAAAATCCATACCAGACCCTTATCCGAGCACGCAACCCGGCAGGCCGCAGGAAAAGAGGGGGGACGAGAGAGCACCCAATCTGAACCGTACCAGGCCACATGCCCTCAACATGGGGAGGGTGCTTTGGGGTAGCCCCCCAAAGCACCTTGTCCCAATGTTGATGGGGAGAAGAGCCTCATCCCCACAACCCTTGCCCGGTGGTTGTGGGGGTCTGTGGGCTGGGGGCTTATCAGAATCTGGAAGCCCCCTTTAACAAGAGGACCCCCAGATCCCGGCCCCCCCTGCGTGAAATGGTTATGAGGTACAAATGTACCCTTACCATTTCACAAAAAATGTGTGAACATGGTAAAAAAAACACAAGACGCGGCTTGGGACAAGTCCTTTATTAAAAAAATAAAAAATAAAACTGTCCCACGAAGTCTTCTTCTTCTTCTCTCACTCCGACGTACCGAAAAAGAAAAAAAACAAAAAAAAGCAGCACGCTGCCTACTATCTGCGTAATTACCAGCCTCTCAGATGACAGCTGTTTTATAACTGAGGGCAGGGCCACACAATGACGTCGCTGTGTGACCCCGCCCCCTCTAACGCATGGGGACATCCCTATGGCTTTCCCATAGCGTCAGTCAGAGGGGGCGGGGCCACTCGGTTACATAACCGGGTGGCTCTGCCCCCTGACGCTATGGGAAAGCCATAGGGAAGTCCCCGTGCATCAGAGGGGGTGGGGTCACCTGGGAACGTCACTGTGTGGCCCCACCCTCAGTTATAAAAGAACTGTCAAAGCAAAGACGCATCACACGGCGGGTGCCTCCCATGGAGGCGGGTCGGTCACGGCTTTTTTTTTCTTTTTCGGTCTGTCAGCGGAGCGAGAGAAGATGAATGGACTTTGTGGGACATTTTAATTTTTTTATTTTTTAATAAAGGACATGTCCCAAGCCGTGTCTTGTCATTTGTACCATTTTGACACTTTTTTTGTGAAATGGTAGGGGTACATTTGTACCCGTTACCATTCACAGGGGGGGAGGCTGGGATCTGAGGGTCCCCTTGTTAAAGGGGCTTGCAGATTCTGATAAGCCCCCCCGCCCGCAGACCCCCCACAACCACCAGGCAAGGGTTGTGGGGGATGAGGCCCTTGTCCCCACAAGGTGCTTTGGGGGGCTACCTCAAAGCACCCTCCCCATGTTGAGGGCATGTGGCCTGGTACAGTTCAGGAGGGGTGGTGCCCTCTCACCCCCCTCTTTTCCTGTGGCCTGCCAGGTTGCATGCTCTGATAAGGGTCTTGTGTGGATTTTTGGGGGGACCCCACGCCATTTTTTTCAAATTTTGGTGCCGGGTTCCCCTTAAAATCCATACCAGACCCGTCTGGTATGGATTTTGAGGGGGACCCCACGCCATTTTTTTTTAAATTTTGGCACGGGGTTTCCCTTAATATCCATACCAGACCTGAAGGGCCTGGTATGGAATTTGGGGGGACCCCCACGCAATTTTTTTTTAAATTTTGGTTCGGGATTCCCCTTAATATTCATACCAGACTCAAAGGGCCTGGTAATGGACTGGGGGGCTCCCATGCTGTTTTTCCAATGACTTCTTTTATCTGTATTGCCAGGACCAACAATTCATCATAGCCGCGAGTACTTTTAAATGACTTTTTTTCCTTTAGAAATGTAATTTTGTGCAGGGACTATTCTAAACACGGGAAAAATGCGCCACTTTACAGGCATACTATAGACACCCCCCAGGTACAAAATTTAAAGGAATATTTCACTTTTATTGCTTCATTTTAAGCATTATTAAAATCACTGCTCCCGAAAAAACTGACGTTTTAAAAACTTTTTTTTGCATTGACACATGTCCCCAAACACTTTTTATGACAATACCATGCATATAAGCCTTTAAAATTAGCATTTCTCCCATAGACTTTCAAAGGGTGTTCCGCGGCCTTCGAATTTGCCGCGAACACCCCAAATTGTTCGCTATTCGGCAAACAGGCCAACACCCGATGTTCGAGTTGAACTTACGTTCGACTCAAACATCAGGCTCATCCCTATCCATCATCTTGTCTGCCTGCTCCTGCCCTGGACACTTAATCATATACACTATTGGGATTGATTTTCAGTAGACTGAGCCTTATTTATTGGGTTATCATAACATTTTTCTAATGGAGGCAGAAATGCATGATAAAGGGGCCAATGGTACGAACTGCTGAGGCAAGTTTATATATGTATGTAGCACCCCCTAGCATTGCTAGAGTGCTAGAGGTTAGATTTTTGTTTAGTGTAGGTAAATTTGTGCAGGCGTGGCTTGCTGTGTTTTTCCTGGGTTGGGCAGAGATCCAAGTAGAGCTGGATGACTCACAGGCAGCATCACTGAGACCTCCCCCCTATTTCTAGAATGAACTGAAACATTCTAGAAAGATGGGAGGGGATGTAAGGTTGAGCTGCCTGGAGTATTCTGAGGGCCCTGACCAATCCCCAACTCCGATTGGCTGGGGGCAGGACCCCTCAAATACTCTGGATCAGCCCAGCTGGGGAGGAGAGTTTGGGTGGAAGCTGGAGATGGAGTGTTAGGCTGTTGTGGCCTTTGATGTGGGGGGTGACCTTGGGCCTGGGCTCCGGTGTGGATGGGACATTCTTAAAACCCACGGAGTTGTCCTGTCCAGGAGGCACTGGGAGCAAGGAGAGGACTGCGGGAGGAGAACAATGCCGGGCAAGTCTCCAGGAACAGCCAAGAGGGTTGGTGAGCGACACACAGTCAGGAGGACTGGGAGGCATGCCTGAGAGGACTGGGATGTAGCAGCCTGGGATGGGTGCAGAGCCATCCAGGAGGAATGTGGTGGCATGGGCAGTGGAAAAAGGCAGCTGCAGCCAGGAGGGCTGGCAGGGCTTGATGAGGTGGTACTGGGAGCAGTAGCCACATATAGGACAGCTAGCACCAATGACTTCCATTTTGCTACACGATAGGGACCCGCAGTCCCTGCCTGCAAAGGGCATTTGCTTTGGGTCTGACAGAGTCAGTGTCAGATCCCCACATCAGTGCTAGCTGGTCCTGCCAGTGATAGTCTGCAGGCAAGTGTATGTGCTGGATGTTGAGGAGAAGAAGTTGTATATACTCAAGTGTATGTAGTTAAGTCTCTACCAATGTCCTTCAATCAAGTGGGCATCCCATATGCACCATATCCCCATCCAAGTTCTATTCCCCTTTTGTACAGACTGCCGTACAAAGGAATAGACATCCTATAGTTGTTATTTCTGTGTGGAACGCAAGCACATTATTTGTGAGCCATCTTCCCCTTCTCACCTTCTTTCCTTGGGTGCACCAAAGAGTTGAGATCACTTTACCTACATATACAGGCATACCCCACTTTTAAGTACGCGATAGGGTTTATTTACTAAAGCTGGAAAGTGCAAAATCAGGCTCACTTCTGCATAGAAACCAATGAGTTTCCAGGTTTTATTACCAAAGCTTAATTGAACAAGCTGGGGTTAGAAGCTCATTGGTTTCTATGCAGAAGTGAGACGGATTTTGCACTTTTGAGCTTTAGTAAATAAACCCCATTGTGTACTTAAAAGTGGGGTATGCCTGTACTAAGTCCACATAATTTAGCTTCCCTCAACAAGTATAATCAAGGTACCCTCATTAGGCTCCCAGGCTTCACTATTACTCATATCAGAGGTCTCTGGTCTGCCCTCCAGGGCCTTATGCACCCTGCTAAAAGACCTGCCCAAGAAGGTCAGGGGAGATAGAGTGACTACAGCTGTTCCCACTGAATTCTGCACCACAATGCATGGGGCTTGAGACTTCAGCCCTGCAAAGGGCCTTTAGGATAGTAACCAAATACATCCTGAATGGGGGTTGTCTCCCATACCCCATCTACCAAGGCCCCTCCCATGCCAGCATTTATATGAGCACTGACTACACCCATGACATCACTAAGGAGGAACCATTCCAAAATGGGACATAACACCCAACACACAAGCTAACTGCTCCTGCCAACAAATATGTCAATCTGAAAGAACTAAAAGACATTCTGAGTATGTGGTAAAAAGTCCTTGCAAAGAAAACATAGGCACCTACTAGGTGGGGGAGCTGCTGTCAATGAGCTCACTATGAGATATGTTCTGTAGCTTTTGTTGGCAATGAAATCAATCATTTATGTAAATCAAATACTTAGCTATATCTTTGATCATGGTTGTGGATTCTCATAAGCAGCCCTCAAATTTTCCACTCGCCTACTCGCATTTTGCGAGTGGAAAATGAGGGCTTGCGAGCTGGGCTGCCTGGGAGCGGGGGAGCCATTCTCCCACCGATCGCCCCAGGGGGGAAGAGAGCGTGGAAGAAGAGGAGAGCCACAGGATAACAGAGTGAGGATAGCACGCTGTTACAGCTTACATTACAATTATCTCTGCTCTGCTCGACACAGCCCCGCCTCCCCCTGACCCCTCATCTGTGATTGACAGAATGCCGGTCCAATGCTGGGATGCCCAGGTGAGGCTGCAATAGTGGGCACAGTGAGGCTACAATAGTTGGCACAGTGAGGTTGCAATGGGCACAGTGAGGCTGCAATAGTGGGCACAGTGTGGCTGCAATAGTGGGCACAGTGAGGCTGCAATGGGCACAGTGTAGCTGCAATAGTGGGCACAGTGAGGGTGCAATGGGCACAGTGTGGCTGCAATAGTGGGCACAGTGTGGCTGCAATATTGGGCACAGTGTGGCTGCAATGGGCACAGTGAGGCTGCAATAGTGGGCACAGTGAGGGTGTAATGGGCACAGTGAGGGTGCAATGGGCACAATGTGGCTGCAATAGTGGGCACAGTGTGGCTGCAATAGTGGGCACAGTGTGACTGCTATAGTGGGCACATTTAGGCTGCAATGGGCACAGTGTGGCTGCAATAGTGGGCACAGTGAGGCTGCAATGGGTGCAGTGTGGCTGCAATAGTGGGCACAGTGTGGCTGCAATGGGCACAGTGAGGCTGCAATAGTGGGCACAGTGAGGCTGCAACTGGCACAGTGAGGCTGCAATGGGCACAGTGTGGCTGCAATAATGGGCACAGTGTGGCTGTAATAGTGGGCACAGTGTGGCTGCAATAGTGGACACAGTGAAGCTGCAATAGTAGGCACAGTGAGGCTGCAATGGTGGGCACAGCGAGAATGCAATAGTGGGCACAGTGTGGCTGCAATAGGCACAGTGTGGCTGCAATCGTAGTCACAGTGTGGCTGCAATGGTGGCCACAGTGAGGCTGCAATGGTGTGCACAGGTGAGGCTGAAATGGTGGGCACAGGTGAAGCTGCAATGGTGGGCACAGGTGAGCCTGCATTAATGAGCACAGGTGAGGCTGCGTTGAGGGGCACAGGTGAGGCTGCACTGATAAAGTTGTTGTTAATATTTATTTTTGTAACTTAAATCTGCATAAAACATTTAAATGTCATTTCATGAGATAATTTATGAGGGCGTGTTTAGGGGCAGAATTAGGGGCGGGGCAGAGTAGGGGTTGGGTGGGGCACTGGTGGCGAGTAACTCTTTAGGTCTGCCTAGTAGCTCAGGACTTGAAATTTGGGGCCCTGTCACAAGGACACTGTAAGTGGGAAAACGTATACAACTGTTTTTCAGGCTTAAAAAGAATTAACTAGATTTCGTTTTTAAAGAGAAAATGAAATTGGAGCATTTAAAAAAATGCAAAAATGATTTAGTGATGGCTAGACACATAGGAGTGGTGCAGAGAAGGGCCAAAGAGGCACAAAGTATAGCAAGCAGGGCAAAGTCTCTATAAAGTGCATCCTGAAAGTATTCACAGCTGTACACTTTTTCCACATTTTGTTATGTTTACAATCTTATTCCAAAATGAATTTAATTAATTATTTTCCTCAATAATTTACAAACAGGGTGGAAAACGCCTGGGGCAGCATCTCAAAGTATATCTCAAACTGGTTGAGAAACCTTCTGCATTGGACTGCATCGCCCCCAAATCGTTGGGGAAGTGGAGCGGAACCAGACATACCTCTTATAGAGGTAATACTCGAGGCGGAAGCCTGCACAGACTGGAGCAGCAGCAGGGACGGCCTGAAACACAGGTTGTACCGGAGCAGCCACAGTGGGAGATTCCAGGTGAACCGTGCAGCTCCTCGCAACCGTGCGCCATGGCAAACTGATCCATTCAGTGATCGTGCTCATCCGGAAAAAATATTACCAACAAGTGGATTGACTGCATCTTCTGAATTCATGGCCTTCGCCTATTGTCAGAAACCATGAATCAGACTGAGACAGAAGTACAGTTAAATCACACTTGTTTAATAATAATAATAAAAAGGTAAACAGAGTAAACATAGTCAAAACATAGCCAGAGTTCAGGAACCGGAACGGATCGTCAGACAAGCCAAAACGTCAGGGAGCCAGAGATGAGCGTAGTAGAACAGCAAGCAGGATCTGGAGCCAGAAGGAATGTCAGCCAAGCAAGTCTTTAACAGGAACACAGAAGGGCGTCTTGAGAGATGTGACCAAGGTGAAGGCAGAGATTATCTGGGCTGGACGGCTTAAGTAGGCAGGACTGATGAACAGGATATCATCAACAGGTGAGTCACTCTGGAGAGAAAGAAGCTGGCAATTAGCCGTGAGCTGAGCGGCCAGCTTTGAGAAGGAAGGGCTGAGCCTAGCCCTGACATGGACAGATTCTTCCACCTGAGCTGTGGATCTCTCCAGCTCCTCCTGTTACCATGGGCCTCTTGGCTGCTTCCCTGAGTAATGCTCTCCTTGCCCGGCCTGTCAGTTTAGGTGGACGGCCAAGTCTTGATAGGTTTGCAGTTGTGCCATACTCTTTCCATTTTTGGATGATGGATTGAACAGTGCTCCGTGAGATATTCAAAGCTTGGGATATTGTTTTATAACCTAACCCTGCTTTAAACATCTCCACAACCTTATCCCTGACCTGTCTGGTGTGTTCCTTGGCCTTTACGATGCTGTTTGTTCACTAAGGTTATCTAAAAAACCTCTGAGGGCTTCACAGAACAGATGCATTTATGCTGAGATTAAATTACGCACAGATGGACTCTATTTACTAATTAGGTGATGTCTGAAGGCAATTGGTTCCACCAGATTTTAGTTGTGGAAAATTTCAAGGGGTATGAATACGTTTTCAAGGCACTGTATATTTTATATTGTCTTTAATACATTTGATGTTGCATAATGCACTAGGCCACCTTGCCTTCTGCTTTTATCTATACTCTACCATACAGGCTTGATTGGTGGAGTGCTGCAGCGATGGTTATTCTTCTGGAAGGAAGGCTCTCCTCTCTGCAGAGAAACGCTGGAGCTCTGTCAAAGTGACCATCGGGTTGTTGGTCACCTCCCTGACTAAGGCCCTTCTCCCCCGATCGCTCAATTTGGCCGCGCGGCCTGCTCTAGAAAGAGTCCTGGTGGTTTCAAATTCTTCCATTTATGGATGATGGAGGCCACTGTGCTCATTGGGACCTTCAATGCTGCAGAATGTTTTCTGTACTCTTCCCCAGATCTGTGCCTCAATACAATCTTGTCTCGGAGGTCTACAGACAATTCCTTGGACTTTATGGTTGGTTTGTGCTCTGACATGCACTGTTAACTGTAGGACCTTGTATAGACAGGTGTGTGCCTTTCCAAATCATGTCAACTTAATTTACTATAGGTGGACTCCAATCTAGTTGTAGAAATATCTCAAGGGTGATCAGTGGAAACAGGATGCACCTGAGCTCAATTTTGAGTGTCATGGCAAAGGCTGTGAATACTTATGTGCATGTGATTTTTTTTTGTTTGCAAAGATTTTAAATAAAACTTCTTTCACATTGTCATTATGGAGTATTGTTTGTAGAATTTTGAGGAAAATAATGAATTTAATTTCTTTTGGAATAAGGCTGTAACATAACAAAATGTGGAAAAAGTGAAGCATTGTGTATACTTTCCGGATGCACTGTAGGGAATTCTCAACTTGTTTTCTGATATGTAAGATGATGGTTCAGACATCATATGTTGTGCTTAACCACAAACTCGTGTAGAACCCATAACTCTGAATGATCTTTTTTTCTATTTCAATCTTTTTTACAGACAAAGCAGTGAATGTGAGCAGCAATGCTTCACCATATACAGCTAACCTTGTACACAAGAACACTGAAGAAACAGTGCAGACACCCCCTTGCCTCTTGGATGCATATCTGATTCTGGCATTGCTTGTAAGTTTTCTCACATATTTAAATGGTAGGACTCTCAATTTTAATGTCAATGATATTGCTCAGGCCTCCTACGATATGGCTACAATGTCCCTCTTTTCTACTTCATCTAGTGGTGGTGCGCTCCCATGGGCCGGTAGGGGTATATCTATATCCAGTGTTCGATATAATGTACATTTGTATACTATCTACATTATTTTATATTTTTATTACAACTGTGCTGATTTGAGCTACACACATTTATTGAAGGTATGATATATGGAATCCAATGTGTGATATTTACAGGGATTTGTTGATACTGTGATTTTTTTCCTTTATTCTTTGTTCTTTCCCCTCCCTCCCCCTCCTGTTTCCCTTCCCCTTCCATTTTTTTCCATCCATATCCATATAGATATTGTTCATAATATCGAATATAATTGTCTACTAATGTTTAAAAGGATGCTTTCTATTTCTAGTCACACACTATATTTGCTTGCACGGTCTTGAAGAAGTGGAGGTCCGCGAAACGTATCACCAGATCAAGCGTATCTAGACTATACATACCTGTGTGACTGTACAGTTTGTACTGTATAATATAAAATGTGTGTTTTTATCCTATTAAGCATGTTTTTATCTGTGTACAAAATTCAATAAATATAGTCTTTTTACTCATATTTCTGACATTCTATGTTCTCAGAGGTATATGTAAAGTCCTGTACTAAATGTTTGTAGCATCTTTTGTTTCCAAAATTTCTGTAGGATGATGCCAATGAGAACATTTTCTGCTTAATCAGATTTACTTTCAGCATGCATTGCTTCATTTACTGCACCGCCTTGCCTATCTCTACTAACAAAAATAATGCTAAAAAAATGTAAAATGTTTTTCCTCTAAATTCTGTATATTGTATTTTAAGGGAAGCTAAACACACTTTCCAATGGAAGTTGCTGGTCTTAATAAGTCATGGGACTGTAAAACACCTGTCTTGGTTGGCTGGTTGTGTGGTGACTGCCCCTAAACTAGTACAGTATATGATCCCACTAGGACCTTCTTCCAAGCAGATGTTCCGCACTCTTGAATTTTACATCCTGAAATATTTTTGAAGATAAAAGTCCCAAATTGTAGGCTGAGTGAGTTTTTAAGGACAAAATGCATTATAAGAAGTATTACGCGAAGGATTATGTAGAGGCAAACCCGGTAGTTTTAAATTACATCTTTTAACTATCTAAAAGATAAAGCTTCTAAGCAGGACCCAGCAGGAATAACATGTTAGAAGGTTTTTAAATGAATTATTAAAATAATATGACATTTCTGGAAAGAGATGAAAAGAAACTTGCAAATGAGGAAGACAGAGGCACATGATCTGAAATAAATGTGACAATGAGCTGCTTTGAAAACATTTTTAGGAGCATTTGGCTGACAATGTTTGATTCACAGGTTTCTGCATCAATTACTCATATCATGGAAAGATAAAAAGGCCTCTAATTAAAGTCCTTGTGCTGCTGCCATTGTGTGTCTTGTTTTGTACTGTGTACAGTCGACTCCCTATGATAACATCTTTGATTTCACAAATAGAGTCGACTAGGATGCAGATGATCAACCATGCAGCGTGGGTGAAAGGATACTATGAGGACACAAAAAGTTATCTTTTTGTTTGAAGTTTGGAGAATGATTTTAAACAATACTTTAATAATTTTCATTTTTTTTTTTTACATTTATTAGCAAGAAATAGTACACATTGTCCTCTCAAAAACATGTGTACAAAGTGCATTAACCCTCAGCAAACTTTTTGCTTTAGCAGGTGGTACATAGTCTCTGGAACACTACTGTTAATGGCACAGCATTAATTGGTTTTGCAATAAAGGTCTTTGTTAGATGGGATGGGGTAGACTATAGCCAAAGACCGACTTCCCTGTGCCCACTAGAGTAGGTTACAAAGCTTGCAGTGCTTTATGAAGAGAGGAGAGGGGTGGACTTTTCTGCAGGTAAAGGCTTTCAATTGTTTCTGAAGGATTTTTATTCCTGGGGACATTCCAGAACTGGCTACATAGGGTGACTGCCATTTTATGACTATTTTAAGGTATGTGGGTAAATAATTTGACAGTTCCCATCCTCATTGGCTATTAACTGCACTGGAGACTTTGGTCTAGTGAACCTGGGACCTAAATACAGGAAGTAGCTCCTTACAGAAGACTGCACAAAAGAAAAAAGCAAACTGTATGCAAAGGATCATAAGACTGAGGGCAGACCGAGAAACTAGTAGCAAATAAAATAACTTTTCAGATCATGTGACCAAGAACTGCTAATATATTAAATGGACAGTTCACTGCAGCACATTCCCGGTTTTTAACCAAAGTTAGTACTATATTGTATTTTAACAGAGAACAGGTTTAGGATAGCAAAGAGCATGCATACACTGTAGAATAATACAAAGCAGACTATGAAAGCCATACATTTGGACTCTTCACAGCAATGACTTTGTAGCTCAATTAGCATACCACAGTCTCTATAAGACTATAAGACTGTACAATAACTGAGAATCAGTACTTCAAGCTGAACTCCAGGTATGATCCTAGTTGCATATATACATTGGTCCAGCTTGGGCCTATGTAAGTATGCATACTTCATACTTGAAGGACTTCTGTGGAAACTGATAATCACTGTAGTAGTTGGTGCTACTACAGTGATTGCCCTAATCTTCTGGGTCCTGTGCACTGTTGCCATTCACACAAAGCCTTGCATTTTGTTTAATGAATTCAAGACATTCTCTGATTGGATGTGGTGAATGGGAGGGTCAGTGATGTCACAATTTCCACCTCATCTAATCAGAGATGCCTTGTATTCACTGTAAAAAAAATACATGGCATTCTGTAAAGAGTGACAGTGCTGAGCGAACAACCCCCTGAGGTCAGTGTGCAGTGGGGCAGTCCCTCAGCATGGGACATGGAAAATCACAGCGATCATTGTAGTAGTGCCAACTACTAGAGTGATTGCCAGCTTCTACAGCAGTCCCTCAGGTGTGAGTTTATATTTAAGTAAAACCGTTCAGAACACAAACACCTATTGTACAGGGCTCTGACGATGTCTTACGATGTTGAAACATGTACGGTGGAGCATGACCATTTTCCTAGCTGGAAACTTCTGCAATCCTACTATCATGCTGTTTTTAACTTGGATCCATGTGAGTGTAAAATGTTATCTCTTATAAACATCTTGTATTAAAACTTACTACACCATGAGAAGGCTCTACTTCTTCTCTTGAGATATACTATTTGGGAGATTACTTTCCTGCTTGGAGGAGGTTTAGCCAAGCCTGCAGACTGAGGGGTTGGATCCTTTGTGAGCCATACCTGGCGCTTTTGTTTGCGTGTTTTGTCCACCTGTAATAGGGATCAATTCCATATGGTAAGAGGCTGTGTGTGCTACTGTGCTATGGTAAGAGGCTGAGGCTGTGTGTGCTACTGTAGGAGGTGGCGGATCTCTCTCTGGGTCACACTTTGATCTCATCCAAGAATCATTGCATGTGGATAAGAAATAGACTGTATACTCATCTTGGTGTAATTTTATTTAGTAGTACTACACTTCTCTGTTTTATTATAATAGAATTGCCTAAAAATTGGATCCCTCCAGTGGCACGTCATCACCGCTGACAGGGAATCCATCTTCACCTGCTGCTCTGGGTTTGCAGGCTCCGACTATTTAAATGGCTGAGCGGTGATGATGTCACTTCTGTGCATGTGCGCTGGAGTCATGGCTCTCTCAATGATGCATGTGCACTGGAGTGCACAGCTCTCTCAATGGTGTACCGTCTACTGGGAATGCAATGCACATGCGCCGTTAATGTCATCGGCTGATACACATGTAAATATCTCCTAAGCAGAGCTCATTTAAGGAGATATTTACTGTACCATCAGGTAAGCCTTATTATAGGCTTTCCTGTAGGTAAAAAAAAACAAAGGGAGTTTACTCCCACTTAAAAGGTAGTCCTTGAATTAAACAGGAAACATCACTATATTGTCTAGAGAGATCAGGATACTGTTCAGGGCCATGTCTTAATGAAAGCATGCATTGTATTCTGGAATGTGGCAGGTACAGTGTTCAGCCCTAAGGGCATCCTTTTGAACCGGTACAATTCCATGGTGTAATAAAATGATCTTTGGTGACAGAGATCTCCTCTATAACCACTGAAGAGCCAGATTGTGGAAAAAAATATGGCCTGTTCTAAGGCAGCAAGGGATTCATGAAAGAGGATAAAGGTTTTTGGTGACAGCATTCAGGTGGCTATAATCCACACAAAGACAATGGGTGCTGTCCTTTCTCCACACAAAAATGATTGGAGTAGCCCATGGGCTCTTCATTTCTTTCATTAACACTTATTACATTATCTGTTCTAGCATCTCTTTGAATTTTTACTAGAGGTGTTGTGTGAGGGGGTATGGTTTGACATCTCTGCCAAATAGAAGGGCTCCCTCTTGTGGGTATCTCATGTTTTATACCATTGCTACAGCCAAGGTCATGGTCCCCCTGTGTGAACCTCTCATCACTTATCCAATAGATGCCTTACTGCTTCCAACAGAGTGGGTGTCCGTTCCTTGTTGCTTAGTTGTAGGAGTGGAAGTATTTTCTTTCCTGCACATGCTCACTTTGTTCCTGAAAACCAAAATCTCACCACATAGCTATGGGCATAAAACTCCTGGAGCTTTGTTTGCCCCACCTTGGGGGTAATCACATCTTTTATTGGGGTCAGTTCTGCCACTGCTGTCTTAGCAGGCATAGTCTTGTTACGAATTCTAACTATCACTGTACCTTCCCAGACCACTGTGAGAATCCTGACAGAAAATGGAGCCACTTGTGAGGCCAAGAGTTCCACAGTGATAGTGGAACTTAGCAATCTATGGTGAGAGCTGGCATTCATAGGGAATCCTAATGATGCCTTTTTTCACAAATGTTGAAAAAGCAGGCAGCAGTTGCCTGATTTCTCTAGGTAGGCCAAAATGTGCAAGATGCCCTGCAGCATTCAATCCCTGAATGGTATTCATGCCTAATATCAGCTGTGGCCACTCCCTCCTGGAGGAGAATGTAATCACTACATCCTTCTGGCCAAGGTCCTGCTCCCACAGCTCCACTTTCATCCAGGCAATTCTGCTTACTTGTATAGGGAGTCCTTTGGTGGCTGTCAGTGAGATCCATGGTGTATCTGGGTTCACTACTTTGGCCATCAAAACTAATGGCTAAAACCAATTTCCACTACTCTATACTCTTATTACTAGACCTTTCTGCGACCTTTGACTACCCACTCCTCCTCAATAAACTCCACTCCCTTGATCTCTATGATCCTGCTCTTTCCTGGTTCTCCTCCTATCTATCACAGCGCTCTTTCAGTGTTACCTACAACTCTGTCTCCTCCTGTCCACATGCTTTTTCTGTAGGGGTCCCCCAAGGCTCTGTTCTTGTACCCCTTCCATTCTTATCTACACCTCCTCTCTTGGCCACTTGATAACCTTCCACCGCTTCCAATACCAGCTCTATGGCGATGACACAAATCTATCTCACTAATACTCACCTCACTCCTTCAGTCTCCTCTCCCATTACCAATTTACTAACTGACACATCAATATGGATGTCACAACACTTCCTCAAACTAAATCTTTTTAAAACTGTAATATTCCCCCCTGCCCATGTCCTCCGACCTTGCTTTTGTATAAAGATCAATAGTACAACTATCTGTTTCTCTTCTTACGCCAGCGTACTAGGTGTAATCCTAGACCCTGACCTATCCTTTCAGCCCCAAATCCATTCACTGTCAAAAGCTCATAGATCTCACCTCTGTAACATCTTTAAAATTTGACCCTTTTTAACTAATAAAACTACCACACTACACATTCACTTTCTTGTTATCTCTTCTCTTGACTATTGCAACTCCCTTCTCTTAGGCCTACTTCTATGCAGGCTATCCCCCCTTCAGTCTATTATTAATGCTGCTGCTAGAGTCATCTATCTTACCAACTGCTCAGTGTCTGCCACCCCCTTCTTGCCAATATGTACATAATATAACTGGATACTAACATTTATAGGTAAAGTTGACCCAGGGAATATCCAATTGCCTCTCAGGGGATCAGGAAGTATTTTTTTTCCCTGCTGGAGCAAATTGGATCATGCTATGCTGGGGTTTTTGACTTTCTCTGGATCAAATGAGGGTATAGGATTGTGTATATGGGATTGTGTGATCCCCCCCCCCTTTATTGGTTGAACCATATGGACTTTTGTCAACCAGACGGACTATGTAACTATGTATTCCCTCCATTGGTTTCAGATTGCCCAGCAAATAAGATTCAAAATACTAACAACAAAATACAAAGCCATTCACAACCCTGCCCCGAGCCTACAGCACCAATCTTGTATCAAAATATTACCCAATCTGTCCTCTCTGCTCCTCCCAAGATTGCCTGCCCTCTAGAAGTCTTGTCTCCTTCTCCCATGCTAGTCTTCAGGACTTTTCAGAGCCTCTCCCATCTTCTGGAACTCTCTACCTCAATTTTTCCAGCTATCTTCTACTTTGGCCACCATTAGGTCCCTGAAAACACATCTCTTCTCATCTCTTCTTCATCACACTAAAACTGATTAGGTGGAGATAATGAAGAGTCGCCCAGTCATTCAAAAAATCAGTTTAAGACATGGTGATAACGAAGAGAGACCCCACCATGCAGACATTTATTTGAGACATGGTGATAATGAAGAGTGAGCTCCCATTTAGAATTCAGTTTATGACATTGTAAACCAAGTATAAATTTATGGTATGAATGTGCTGTGTGTGATTTTACTAATATCCTGTGAAGTTTACCTAGAAGAGTTGTTTTCAGCTACACTGGAGATGCTCTTAATTTTGGTTAGACTATTCGCTTTCTATTAAATACATGAGATTCATAGGGGAGAGGCATACACTTTTAGCTTGAAATAGAAGTCTAAGAAAAAAAAAAACTTGCAATAAAAATAAAATCTGAGAGCCATTACTGAATTAGAAATGATTGCCTGTGAGGAGGACTAGCAGCTGCAACTGTGGCTGGTAGAATAGGAGAATCAATAACAATAAGAAATACAAGAACTGGGGAGACCCTTGTGTATGCCTAGTTACTGGCACTTGCAAAGTGTTAGCAGTCTATTAAAACTTCTTTAAGACTTTGCAAGTGTTTTTTGAGTAAGGTTAAATCTTTTAAAACACAGTGTGGGGAAATAATTACACAGTTATCTAGAACTGGGCATCATCTGTGCTGACTTAATTTCACATTAATTTTTAATTTAATTTTGTTTCTCTTTCAAATAAGATTCATTGTTTGTTTCATAAATCATGCAATAGGTTATGCATGATAAATTCGCAGAGTTTGGATGTAAATAATTGGAGGTGACGACATTAATTAGATTTGAAGGATGAATTTGCTGAAACCAATGGATTTAAACAAAACATTTTAAAAACACTTTGCAGAAAATGGAATGTGCTGTGAACAGCGCTCAAAAGAAAAGGTTTACCTATTACTAGATGAAACAAAACAAATATTGACTACCTGGAATGACCTTTAATAGGGATGAGCTTCGAGTTCGAGTCAAACCCATGTTCGACTCAAACATCACCTGTTCGGTTGTTCGTCGAATTGTGAACGTTATGGGCCATTTGTGCCAAATTCAAGTGGCGCGTCACAGCCCATAATTCACTGCAGCATCGCAGTGCATTGCTGGCTGATGATTGGCCAAGCATGCACTATGACCCGCATGCTTGGCCAATCACAGCGCCGTCTGTACAGAGAGCTGTAATTGGCCAAAGCCAGGGTGGCTTTGGCCAATTATGGCTCAGGGAGAGATAGACAGACAAACAGTGTAATTTAATTTAAGTCAGATAGAGTAGGCAGGTGAGTCAGTTAGCTGCACTTACAGTGTATTGTGTATATATGCATCCTAGGTGTTGTGTATATATATATATATATATATATATATATATACACTGTATTCAGTTTAGCTAGATCCATTCCTGTTATTCTCTTCCTAATATACTGACAGACAGGCAGGTGTTTTTACAGTATTTACAGTTAGTATACTGTGTCCTCTGCACAATGTGCACATAAAGCTACCTGAAGACAATTGCTGGTGTTCTTCTGATCTTATTAGTACCACAGGCAGGCAGCTGCAGTATTTACAGTTAGTGTACTGTGTCCTCTGCACAGTGTGCACCTAAAGCTACCTGAAGACAATTGCTGGTGTTCTGATCCTATTAATACCACAGGCAGGCAGCTGCAGTATTTACAGTTAGTGTACTGTGTCCTCTGCACAGTGTGCACTTAAAGCTCCCTGAAGACAATTGCTGGTGTTCTTCTGATCTTATTAGTACCACAGGCAGGCAGCTGCAGTATTTACGGTTAGTGTACCGTGTCCTCTGCACAGTGTGCACCTAAAGCAAACTGAAGACAATTGGTGGTGTTCTTATCCTAATAAAACCACAGGCAGGCAGCTGCAGTATTTACAGTTAGTGTACTGTGTCCTCTGCACAGTGTGCACCTAAAGCTACCTGAAGACAATTGCTGGTGATCTTCTGACCCTATTAGTACCACAGGCAGGCAGCTGCAGTATTTACAGTTAGTGTACTGTGTCCTCTGCACAGTGTGCACCTATAGCTACCTGAAGACAATTGCTGGTGTTCTTCTGATCCTATTAGTACCACAGGCAGGCAGCTGCAGTATTTAATGTTAGTGTACTGTGTCCTCTGCACAGTGTGCACCTAAAGCTACCTGAAGACAATTGCTGGTGTTCTGATCCTATTAATACCACAGGCAGGCAGCTGCAGTATTTACAGTTAGTGTACTGTGTCCTCTGCACAATGTGCACCTAAAGCTATCTGAAGACAATTGCTGGTGTTCTTCTGATCCTATTAACACCACAGGCAGGCAGCTGCAGTATTTACAGTTAGTGTACTGTGTCCTTTGCACAGTGTGCACCTAAAGCTACCTGAAGACAATTGCTGGTGTTCTCATACTAATAATACTACAGGCAGGCAGTTGCTTTTGCTAGCTGCAGTATAATCAGTACATACATTCAGGTCCATAAATATTGGGACATCGACACAATTCTAATCTTTTTGGCTCTATACGCCACCACAATGGATTTGAAATGAAACAAACAAGATGTACTTTAACTGCAGACTTTCAGCTTTAATTTGAGGGTGTTTACATCCAAATCAGGTGAACTGTGTAGGAATTACGACAGTTTGAATATGTGCCTCCCACTTTTTAAGGGACCAAAAGTAATGGGACAATTGGCTGCTCAGCTGTTCCATGGCCAGGTGTGTGTTATTCCCTCATTATCCCATTTACAAGGAGCAGATAAAAGGTCCAGAGTTCATTTCAAGTGTGCTATTTGCATTTGGAATCTGTTGCTGTCAACTCTCAATATGAGATCCAAAGAGCTGTCACTATCAGTGAAGCACGCCATCATAGGCTGAAAAAACAAAACAAACCCATCAGAGAGATAACAAAAACATTAGGTGTGGCCAAATCAACTGTTTGGAACATCCTTAAAAAGAAAGAACGCACCGGTGAGCTCAGCAACACCAAAAGACCCGGAAGACCACGGAAAACAACTGTGGTGGATGATTGAAGAATTCTTTCCCTGGTGAAGAAAACACCCTTCACAACAGTTGACCAGATCAAGAACACTCTCCAGGAGGTAAGTGTATGTGTGTCAAAGTCGAGAAGAGTAAATACAGAGGGTTCACCACAAGATGTAAACCATTGGTGAGCCTCAAAAACAGGAAGGCCAGATTAGAGTTTGCCAAACAACATCTAAATAAGCATTTACAGTTTTGGAACAACATCCTATGGACAGATGAGACCAAGATCAACTTGTACCAGAGTGATGGGAAGAGCAGAGTATGGAGAAGGAAAGGAACTGCTCATGATCCAAAGCATACCACCTCATCAGTGAAGCATGGTGGTGGTAGTGTCATGGCGTGGGCATGTATGGCTGCCAATGGAACTGGTTCTCTTATATTTATTGATGATGTGACTGATGACAAAAGCAGCAGGATGAAGTGTTGCGGGAAATATTATCTGCTCATATTCAGCAAAATGCTTCAGAACTCATTGGACGGCGCTTCACAGCGCAGATGGACAATAACCCGAAGCATACTGCAAAAGCAACAAAAGAGTTTTTTAAGGGAAAGAAGTGGAATGTTATGCAATGGCCAAGTCAATCACCAGACCTGAATCCGATTGTGCATGCATTTCACTTGCTGAAGAAAAAACTGAAGGGAAAATGCTACCCAAGAACAAGCAGGAACTGAAGACAGTTGCAGAAGAGGCCTGGCAGAGCATCACCAGGGATGAAACCCAGCATCTGATGATGTCTATGTGTTCCAGACTTCAGGCTGTAATTGACTGCAAAGGATTTGCAACCAAGTATTAAAAAGTGAAAGTTTGATGGATGATTGTTAATCTGTCCCATTACTTTTGGTCCCTTAAAAGTGGGAGGCACATATACAAACAGTTGTAATTCCTACACTGTTCACCTGATTTGGATGTAAATACCCTCAAATTAAAGCTGAAAGTTTGCAGTTAAAGGGCATCTTGTTTGTTTCATTTCAAATCCATTGTGATGGTGTATAGAGCCAAAAAGATTAGAATTGTGTCGATGTCCCAATATTTATGGACCTGACTGTATATACATCCCAGCTTTGTGCAGCTACATCTCACTGCAGGCCATTAGTATGTCTGGAAGGCCAACAAGGAGAGGCAGACAGTCACAAGCCAATAAAAGAGGACAAGCAGACTCTGCGTCTACAGGCAACAGTGCATCCTCATCAGCACGTGGCCGTGGGACACGCTTGTCCTTTTTTCGGCAGCTGGCCGTATTGAGCCGCAACATGCCGAAGACTTGGTAGAGTGGATGACCAAGCCGTCCTCATCCTCCTCATCCTCTCTCACCCAGGCTCAGGGTACTTTGTCTGGCAAAGCAGCTGCCAACGCGGCCTCTTCCCTCGGCTCAATGGCATCAGTCACTCCTTCCCTAGCCCCACCATGTCCTCCTGAGGAGTCCCCCGAACTGTTTGACCACAGTGTTGGGTACATGCTCCAGGAGGATGTCCAGCGTTTTGAAAGCTCTGATGATGGTACCCAGCTAGAGGAAGGCAGTAACGTGAGCCCAGAGAGAGGGGGTGCCCAAGAAGAACAGCAATCTGGCAGTCATGTTCCCCCAGCTGCAGCATACTGCCAGGTTTGCTCCAGTGATGAGGAGGGAGGGGATGATGAGGAAGTCACTGACTCCACGTGGGTGCCTGATAGGAGAGAGGAGGAGGAGGCACATCTCCAACGAGGCAGGGTGCCCTCGAGGGGCCAGCTTAAGGGCAGCACACCGACTGCATCACACCACAGAGCTCCGCATGTGCAGGGCGCTGCTGTTTCTGCACGTTATTCCAAAAGTTCTTGGGTGTGGGCCTTTTTTGAGACGAGTGCATCAGATCGCACCGCTGCTATTTGCAACGTATGTCTCAAGCGTATCTCGCGTGGCCAAAACATTACCCACTTGGGCACCACATGCTTGACCAGACATATGTCGACCTGCTATGCAGTTCGTTGGCAAGCGTACCTAACAGACCCACACCAAAGAACAAAGTGGACCTCTCCTTGCTCCTCATCAGCTGGGATCTCCAACCCCACTATACCTTCAGTGCTCTCTGAAACCTGCACTGAGAGGAATGAAGGTGTAGAATTAGATGTGTCACAGCCAAGTACTTGTGGGCAATCTGCTATCGGTACACTGACGTCAGATTGTACCAGGCAAATTTCCCTGCTGCTGCTGCTGCACCGCCGAAAGAAGTTCACTCCCAGCCATCCACATGCCCAGCGGGTGAATGCTAGTGAGCACTTCAACTGCTGCCTTTTCAGACTCTGCCCCCTTCCGTGAGTTTGTGGAATGTGCGGTTCCTCAGTGGCAGGTTCTCAAACGCCACTTTTTCTCACGGAAGGCGAATCCAGCTCTCTACCGGCATGCGGAAGGCAAAGTCTTGGCCTCGCTGGACAGGGCGGTCAGCGGTAAGGTGCATATTACCGCTGACTCATGGTCCAGCAGGCATGGACAGGGATGTTACCTATCTTTCACCACGCACTGGGTGACTCTTCTGGCAGCTGGGAAGGATGCAGGACAGGGTTCAGTAGTGTTGGAGTTTGTCCTGCCATTACGCCTCCAAAATTCTACTAGTGGTGATTCTGCCACACCTCTCTCCTCCACCCCCTCCTCTTCTTCTTCCTCCATGGCCTCTTCCTGTGCTGATTTGTCCTCAGAACCAGTGGTGCTCCATAGGCTTTCAAGGGGCTACGCAAGCATGCAGGCAAAAAGATGCCATGCGGTGCTTGAGCTGGTGTGCTTGGGGGACAGGAGCCACACTGGGCCAGAGATTCTGTCAGCTCTGCAGGAGCAGGTTCAGAGGTGGTTGATGCCACGCCAGCTTAAGCCACGAATGGTGGTTTGCGACGATGGCACCAACCTCCTCTCCGCCCTCCGACAGGGACAACTGACCCATGTGCCCTGTTTGGCTCACGTCCTTAACTTGGTGTTACAACAGTTCTTGGGCAGGTAGCCGGGCTTACAGCATGTCCTGAGGCAGGCCAGGAAAGTCTGTGTGCATTTCCGCTGGTCATATAATGCCAGTGCTTGGCTGGCTGACCTCCAAAAAGAATTTAATCTGCCCAAGAACCGTCTAATCTGTGACATGCCCACCAGGTGGAACTCAACGTTGGCCATGCTGCAGCGGCTGCACACGCAGCAGAGGGCCATCAATGAGTACCTATGTGACTATGGCACCAGGACAGGGTAAGGGGAGCTTGTTTTTTTTTCCCCACACCAGTGGGCCATTATCAGGGATGCATGCACTGTCCTGTCACCATTTGAGGAGGCCACGAGGATGGTGAGCAGTGACAGTGCATGCATCAGTGACACTGTCCCTCTTGTCCACCTGTTGAAGCACACGCTGCGTGGAATAATTTACAGGGCACTTGAGGCAGAACAGAGGCAGGAAGAGGAGGACTTCCTTATCTCTCAAGGCCCCCTTTATCTAGACAGTGTTCCTGCGTGCCCGCCGATCACACAGGAAGAGGATGAGGAGGAGGAGGATTGTGTCAGCATGGAGGTGGAGCCTGGCACTCAGCATCAGCAGCAGTCTTCAAGGGATCATTTACAGTCCCAAGAAACCCATGGACTTGTACGTGGCTGGGAGGAGGTGGCTGCGGATCACGTGGTCCTTAGTGACCCAGAGGACTCCGGACCGAATGCCTCAGCAAACCTACGCTGCATGGCCTCCCTGATCTTGCAAAGACTGCGGAAGGATCCTCGTATTCGTGGTATCAAGGAGAGGGATCATTATTGGCTGGCAACCCTCCTTGATCCACGTTACAAGGGTAAGGTTGCGGACCTTATCTTGCCGTCGCAGAGGAAGCAGAGAATGGAACATCTTCAGGAGGCCTTGCATAAAGGTCTGTGCAACGCGTTCCCAGAGACTGGGAGGTTACAAAATCCTGTTCCTGAACAACGTGTTGCTGAGGCTTCAGTCAGTAAAAGGTGGTGCAGGGGAGAAGGTGGCCATCTGACCGATGTGTTCACACAATTTTTTAGTCTACAGCCCCAAGGTCTGATTGGTTCCAGCAACCATCGCCAGCGTCTGTTTTACATGCTGCAGGAATATCTAGGGGCAAGATCAGACTTGGACACCTTTACCACCGAAAATCCTCTGGGTTACTGGGTCTTGAGGATGGATCACTGGCCAGAGCTTGCACAGTATGCAATTGAGCTACTGGTCTGTCCTGCATCGAGTTCTTTCGGAACGCACATTCAGTGCTGTTGGAGGCTTTGTAACCAATCACAGGGTGCGATTGACCTTCATAAAAATGAATCAGTCTTGGATCTCCACAGCTACCAAGCACCTGATGCTGATGTAACCGAATAATTTTTTTTGAAATGTCAGATCCCTTCAAGACTACCTATGCTGATGCTGAGTGACTATCCTGTTATGCTGAGTGACTATCCTCTTCCTCCTCAATGATCATGCTGATAGCTTGTAAGAACATTTTTGGTTTTGGGCGCCGCCACCAGTGGCTATGGCCCAATTTTTTAGCCCCTGTTTAACAGGGGCGTGTAATTACAATTTTTGATGCAATACTTTGCAGCAGGGCTCATTCCTGCACTCCAACTAAAGGATCTGTGAGGGGTTGCAGTGTTGTGGCACCAGCACCAGTGCCTAAGGCCCAATTTTTCAGCCCCTGTTTAACAGGGGCGTCTAATTACAGTGTTGTGGCACCAGTGACTAAGGCCCAATTTTTCTGCCCCTGTTCAACAGGGACATGTAATTACAACTCTTGATCTAATATTTCACAGCAGGGCCCATTCCTGTACCCACCAAGAGTAACTGTGAGGACTTACAGTGTTGTGGCACCAGCACCACCACCACCACCACCAAAGGCCCAATTTTTCTACCACTGTTCAACAATGGCATGTAATTACAATTCTTGATATAATAGTTCACATCAGGGCGTTCCAGCGCCCACCAAGATTAACTGTGAGGGCTTACAGTGTTGTGCAACACCAACACCTAAGGCCCAAATTTCTGCAGAGTATATAGGGCAGGCCCCTACTTTCAAACATCCAATTTACAAACAACTCCTACTTGCAAACAGAGGGAGACAACAGGAAGTGAGATGAAGTCTACCACTAGGAAGGGAAATTCTCTCCTGTAAGAGTTAATATGGGAAAAACTTGTCTCCTCTCCACTGATGCTTTATCACTAATCCTTGTTTCACTAAAAACCCCAAATTTAAAAAAAAAACATTTGTCATTGGGACAGAAAGTGAGGTGAAATCTTCTGAAGAGGTGCACAGACAGCAAAACAAATGTTACAGGGATGATAACCCTTCCCTATGTTTTCCAAAAAGCTTAAAAATAGATTTTTTGGCTGGATCTACACATTAAAAATGTACCAGTTCAATTACAAACTTACTTACAGTCCCTGTCTTGTTTGCACCACCTTTATACTGCTGTTCAGAGTGTATATGGCCTGGGGGCCCCACGCCTTTCCTTTTTTTAATTTGGGTGCGGGGTTCCTCTTAATATCCATACAAGACCCAAAGGGGCTGGTAATGTGCTGGGGGGGTACCCATGCCATTTTTTTCAATGATTTTCATCCATATTGCCGGGACCAGACATTACATTAAAGCCGCAAGCAGTTTTAAATGACCTTTTTTCCTTTAGAAATGTCATTTTGTGCAGGGACAGTTTAAAACACGGGAAACATGTGCCACTTCACAGGCATACTATAGACACCCCCCAGGTACGATATTTAAAGGAATATTTCACTTTTTTTTTCACTTTAAGCATCATTAAAATCACTGCTCCCGAAAAATGGCCGTTTTGAAAACTTTTTTTGCATTGATACATGTCCCCTTGGGCAGGACCCGGGTCCCCAAACCCTTTTTAGGACAATAACTTGCATATTAACCTTTAAAATTAGCACTTTTGATTTTGAACGTTCGAGTCCCATAGACTTTAATGGGATTCTAAAGTTCGTGTGAACTTTCAGTCCGTTCGCAGTTTCTGGTGCGAACCAAACCAGGGGGTGTTCCGCTCATCCCTAACCTTTAACAAGGAGATGAGTCAAAATGTTTAAATATAAATAAAACATAAACTGGAGAATTTAGTTGTTTTATAATATACTGGAATGAAGGCTTAAAGTAGAATTCCACCCTAACAGTAACTATTTGTAAAATTGTTCCCTTCATCCTCCAAGTACCTATGCTCCCTAGGCTGTGTAAAAAAGATACAATGTATGTATAGTTACCAATTTATAGTCTGCTTTGGCCTGATCACATGATCTGCAGCTAAGGCTCCCCTGTGTCAGCGATGTCTTCAGGGGAAAGGAGGGAACACCAACAACAGCTGGGACATGGGAGCCTATGGGTGATGTCATGGCTCCCAGAATTCCAGCTGTTGTTGAGTGCTTTCTCCTCTCCCCAGCAGCTGCCGCTGACTAACCTGGGGGAACATGTGACTGGATTGGAGCGAACTAAAAATAGGTAAATATACACATCTTTTTTACACAGGGTAGACAGTATAAGTAGAAGGAGGGGCAAGGAAAAATTTTAAAACTAGTAATGGAGCGTACACACGGTCAGACTTTTTGGCTACAAAAGTCTGACGGACGCCGACAGACCAAATCCGGCGGACAATCCGATCATGTGTGGGCTTCCCCGGACTTTCAGCGGACTTTTCTAGTCGCAAATCTGACGGACTTTAGATTTGGAACTTTCTTCAAATCTTTACGTCGTAATTCCGCCGGACCCAGAAATCCGCTCGTCTGTATGCTAGTCCGACGGACAAAAACCAACGTTAGGGCAGCTATTGGCTACTGGCTATCAACTTCCTTATTTTAGTCCGGTGTACATCATCACGTACGAATCAGTCGGACTTTGGTGTGATCGTGTGTAGGCAAGTCCGGTCGTTAGAAAGTCCGCCAAAAGTCCGCCAAAAGTCAGTCGAAAGTCTGTTGAAAGTCTGTCGGACAGGCTGTCGGACTTTTGTAGCTGAAAAGTCCGACTGTGTGTACGCCCCATTAGTATCAGGCTGTAAGAGTTATTTAGCACCTACTACTTAGTAGTGTAGTCCAAGTAAAAGCATAGCCTGGCTCTAGGATTGAAGTGATTGTAAAGTCTTGTTTTTTCTATTAAAATAACAAACATGTTATACTTACCTGCTCTGTGCAGTGGTTTTGCACAGGACAGCCCAGATCCTCCTCTTCTCTGGTCCCTAGCTGAAGCTCCTGGCCCCTCCCTCCGGTTGAGTGCCCCCACAGCAAGCAGCTTGCTATGGGCGCACCCAAGCCAAGCTGCAGCTCCGTGTATCCATTCAGACACAGAGCAGCAGCCCGGCCCCACCCCCTCTCTCTCCTAATTGACTAACTAAATTTTATTGACAGCAGCGGGAGCCAATGGCGCTGCTGCTGTGTCTCAGCCAACCAGGGGGGAGAGTCCCGGATGGCCGATTCACTTGTGGACATCACTGGATAGAGATGGGATTCAGATAAGTATTGGAGGGGGGCTGGGCTGCTGCACACAGAAGGATTTTTATCTTAATGCATAGAATGCATTAAGATAAAAAACCTTCTGCTTTTACAACCACTTTAAACCTAAAGTCAAAACTTAGACTAAACTTAAAGTCAATTAATAGAGTCAGGGTTACTAGAGATCAGGGCTGGATGACTCATCCTATCAGCTCTTTGGTGCTTCCCCCTGTTATATGGAATATTTGAGAATGTTTTAGAACTAGTGGACTGAGGTGAGGAGGACCTGCAATGAATATATAGGGGGATCTCAGCCAATCCCCAGAAGTGGGCTGGCAGGGGACTGAGCAAATACCATAAATAGACATGGGCCATGCCAGCAGGGGAGTTGGGTGGAAGATGGAGATGGAGCACTGAGGAGAGGCTGTTGGTGGACCTTAAGGGACCCCTGTCAGGGAGGGGTTTTATCTTGGACTGGAGCTTGGGATAACTGTCCTGAAAGGATCCCACCATAGGAGGCAACTGGAGGGATTCATGCTGGAAGAGGCAGCCTGAAAGAGCAAGCAGAGACAGTAAGTAATATCAGCACAATGCAGGGACAACACAAGGGGGAGAGACTTACAGCTGTAGCAGTGCTCTCTGAGGACAGCAGTGTGCTTAAGTCTTCATCCTTGCCTTGGGGAGTCTCCATCGAAGTGTGCCAGTCAGGAAGAACTGCGGAAGTGTGGGCCAGTCAGCAGGACTGGGGAAGCAAGCAGCCAGGTGGGCTGGAATCTTCTGCAGCAGTAAAACTGGGCTCAGGGTTTACAGGAAGGCAGAAGGAGATGCTTTTTACTCCATATTGTACTACTTTATCCACAAAGGGACAGGATGTTCCCAGCCTGTAATGGGCAGTTGCTGAACTTGATCAGCAGGAGCTGTACATGTGAACCAAGTTTGTGCATGAGGAAGGAAGAAGAGGACTTGTGTAAATAGGGAGGAAGTTGTCCCCTTTGTTCATAGTTTTGGACGTTGTTCGAGTTGGACATTCCACAATTCCCTACGCAATCTAAATTATCAACCCCTAATAAAACATCAAAAACAAACTAAGGACTGTTTTCTGTGTTGGAATGCATGAAGGAAATGCTGTGTGCCTGGAAATGTAGCAAGGGGGAATCCTAATTCAGCAGCTCCTACGTGGGGTGTGCAACAATTAGTTAAAGTTAGGTTTGGATGCGATTCTTGCCTTAATTCATTCACTTCAAGAGCCATTTTTAATGCGTGACAAAATGGAGGGCTTGCATCTGCAATAACAATTTGAACCATGTATCTTAAAGTGTTCCCTATTTTTATAAAGCAAAACATTTTTCTTCTTCAAAGAATCCACCACAAATACTGCCACAACCCACTTCAGTCTGTGAGGCACTTTTCTAAGTAATCTGTGGAGGGCTACATTCAGCGGCGGACAGACCATTTGGACACTCAGGGACTGCCCAAGGGCCCGAGGTCAATAGTGGGCCCCATGAGAGGCATAGTCCGCTCCTCCTGCCCACCCCTGCCAGTGGTTGATGCAGCGCTGGGAAGGTGCTGGAGGGGATGAAAGAGCAATGGTGGAGCCACGGAGGTGATTGCAGTGGCAGTTGCTCAGGCCACCTTTCCTCCTGGGTAGGGATGAGCTTCATGTTCGAGTCGAACATCATCCGTTCGCCCGTTAGCCAAATTGCGGACGATATGGACTGTTCACACCAAATTCGTGTGGCGCGTCACGGCCCATAATTCACTGGGGCATCGCAGTGCATTGTTGGCTGATGATTGGCCAAGCATGCACTATGACCCGCATGCTTGGCCAATCACAGCGCCATCTAGACAGAGAACCGTAATTGGCCAAAGCCAAGGAGGCTTTGGCCAATTATGGCTCAGGGGATTTAGTACATGCCCCACACTATATAAGGCCGCCTGCACGGCGGCTCTGTGTAGTGGGTGTTCCGGTGTTGAAAGAGATAGACAGAGAGACAGTGTCATTTGATTTAAGTTAGATAGATTAGGCAGGACAGTCAGTGAGTTAGCTGCACTTACATTGTATTGTGAATATTTATACATCCCAGGTGTTGTATATATATATATATATATATATATATATATACTGTATTCAGTTTAGCTAGATCGGTTCCTGTTATCTTCCTACTGACAGGCAGGCTTGTCTTGTTACAGTATTTACAGCTACCTGAAGAAAATTGCTGGTGTTCTTTTGATCCTATTAGTACCACAGTCAGGCAACTAAACTATTTACAGTTAGTGTAGTGCATCCTCCTCACAGTGTTCAGTTAAAGCTACAAGTTAGTTTAGTGTGACCTCTGCACAGTGTTCAGCTAAAACTACAAGTTAGTGTAGTGCATCCTCACAGTGTTCAGCTAAAGCTACAAGTTAGTTTAGTGTGACCTCTGCACAGTGTTCAGCTAAAGCTACAAGTTATGCCGCGTACACACGGTCGGACTTTTCATCTACAAAAGTCCAACGAACGCCGACGGACTAAAGCTGGCTGGTAATCCGATCGTGTGTGGGCTTCTCCGGACTTTCAGCAGACTTTTTCAGCCTCAAATCCGACGGACTTTAGATTTGAAACATGCTTCAAATCTTTACGTCGTAACTACGACGGACCCCGAAATCCGCTCGTCTGTGTGCTAGTCCGACGGACAAAAACCCATGCTAGGGCAGCTATTGGCTACTGGCTATGAACTTCCTTATTTTAGTCCGGTGTACGTCATCACGTACGAATCCGTCGGACTTTTGTGTGGTCGTGTGTAGGCAAGTCCGTTCGTTAGAAAGTCTGCTGCAAGTCCGCCGAAAGTCCGCCGGAAGTCCGCCGGAAGTCTGTCGGACAGGCTGTCGGACTTTTGTAGACGAAAAGTCCGACCGTGTGTACGCGGCATTAGGGTAATGTGTCCTCCTCACAGTGTTGAGCTAAAGCTACAAGTTAGTGTAGTGCGTCCTCTGAACAGTGTTCAGCTAAAACTACAATTTAGTGTAGTGCGACCCCTGCACAGTGTTCAGCTAAAGCTACAAGTTAGTGTAGTGCGTCCTCCTCACAGTGTTCAGCTAAAACTACAAGTTAGTGTAGTGCGACCTCTGCACAGTGTTCAGCTATAACTACAAGTTAGTGTAGTGCGAGCTCTGCACAGTGTTCAGCTAAAGCTACCTGTAGAAGGTTGGTGGTGTTTTCCTGATCCTATTACTACCGCAGGCAGCTAAATAAGCCACAAGTTAGTTTTTTGTAAGTTCTGCACAGTGTTCACCTAAAGCTACCTGTAGAAGGTTGGTGGTGTTTTCCTGATCCTATCACTACCGCAGGCAACTAAATAAGCTACAAGTTTTTTTTTTGCGAGCTCTGCACAGTGTTCACCTAAAGCTACCTGTAGAAGGTTGGTGGTGTTTTCCTGATCCTATCACTACCGCAGGGAGCTAAATAAGCTACAAGTTAGTGTAGTGCGTCCTCCTTACAGTGTTCAGCTAAAACTACAAGTTAGTGTAGTGCACAGTGTTCAGCTAAAGCTACAAGTTAGTGTAGTGCGTCCTCCTCACAGTGTTCAGCTAAAACTACAAGTTAGTGTAGTGCGACCTCTGCACAGTGTTCAGCTAAAGCTGCAAGTTAGTGTAGTGCGTCCTCTGAACAGTGTTCAGCTAAAACTACAAGTTAGTGTAGTGCGACCTCTGCATAGTGTTCATTTAAAGCTACAAGTTAGTGTAATGCGTCCTCCTCACAGTGTTCAGCTAAAACTACAAGTTAGTGTAGTGCGACCTCTGCACAGTGTTCAGCTAAAACTACAAGTTAGTGTAGTGCGACCTCTGCAAAGTGTTCAGCTAAAGCTACAAGTTAGTGTAGTGCGAGCTCTGCACAGTGTTCAGCTAAAGCTACCTGTAGAAGGTTGGTGGTGTTTTCCTGATCCTATCACTACCGCAGGCAGCTAAATAAGCTACTAGTTATTTTTTTGCGAGCTCTGCACAGTGTTCAGCTAAAACTACAAGTTAGTGTAGTGCGAGCTCTGCACAGTGTTCAGCTAAAGCTACCTGTAGAAGGTTGGTGGTGTTTTCCTGATCCTATCACTACCGCAGGCAGCTAAATAAGCTAAAAATTATTTTTTTGTGAGCTCTGCACAGTGTTCAGCTAAAGCTACCTGTAGAAGGTTGGTGGTGTTTTCCTGATCCTATCACTACCGCAGACAGCTAAATAAGCTAAAAGTTAGTTTTTTGCGAGCTCTGCACAGTGTTCAGCTAAAACTACAAGTTAGTGTAGTGCAAGCTCTGCACAGTGTTCACCTAAAGCTACCTGTAGAAGGTTGGTGGTGTTTTCCTGATCCTATCACTACCGCAGGCAACTAAATAAGCTACAAGTCATTTTTTTGCGAGCTCTGCACAGTGTTCAGCTAAAGCTACCTGTAGAAGGTTGGTGGTGTTCTCATACTACAGGCAGGCAGTTGATTTTGCTAGCTGCAGTATCAGTATATATATATATATATATATATATATATATATATATATATATATATATATATATCCCAGCTTAGTGCAGCTACAGGCCATTAGTATGTCTGGAAGGCCAACAAAGAGAGGCAGACAGTCACAAGCCAATAAAAGAGGGCAAGCAGGCTCTGTGTCTAGAGGCAACAGTGCTGGTCGCGGAGACGTGCATCCTCATCAGCACGTGGCCGTGGGACTTGGCCTTTTTTTCGGCAGCTGGCCGTGTTGAGCCGCAACATGCGGAAGACTTGGTCAAGAAGATGACCAAGCCGTCCTCATCCTCCTTATCCTCTCTCACTAATGCTCAGGGTACTTTGTCTGGCAAAGCAGCTGCCAACGTGGCCTCTTCCCTCGGCTCAATGGCATCAGTGACTTCTTCCCTAACCCCATCATGTTCTCCTGAGGAGTCCCTCAAACTGTTTGACCACAGTGTTGGGTACATGCTCCAGGAGGATGCCCAGCATTTAGAAGGCTCTGATGATGATACTGAGCTAGATGAAGGCAGTAACGTGAGCACGGACAGAGGGGGTGCCCAAGAAGGACAGCAATCTGGCAGTCATACTGCCAAGTTTGCTCCAGTGATGAGGAGGGAGGGGATGATGAGGTCACTGACTCAACGTGGGTGCCTGATAGGAGAGAGGAGGAGGAGGAGGAAGCACATCACCAACGAGGCAGGATGCCCTCCAGGGGCCAGCCTAAGGGCAGCACACTGACTGCATCACACCTCAAAGCTCCGCATGTGCAGGGCGCTGCTGTCTCTGCGCATTATTCCAAAAGTTCTTTGGTGTGGGCCTTTTTTGAGACGAGTGCATCAGATCACACCGCTGCTATTTGCAACATATGTCTCAAGCGTATCTCGCGTGGCCAAAACATCTCCCACTTGGGCACCACATGCTTGACCAGACATATGTTGACCTGCCATGCAGTTTGTTGGCAACCGTATCTAAAAGACCCACACCAAACAACAAAGAGGAACTCTCCTTGCTCCTCATCAGCTGAGATCTCCAACCCCACTATACCTTCAGTCCTCTCTGAGACCTGCACTGAGAGGAATGAAGGTGTAGAATTAGGTGTGTCACAGCCAAGTACTTGTGGGCAAACTGCTTTCGGTACACCGACGTCAGATTGTACCAGGCAATTTTCCCTGCCCCAGCTGCTGCACCGCCCAAAGAAGTTCTCTCCCAGCCATCCACATGCCCAGTGGTTGAATGCTAGCTTGGCAAAATTACTAGCACTTCAACTGCTGCCTTTTCAGTTGGTAGACTCTGCCCCCCTTCCGTGAGTTTGTGGAATGTGCGGTTCCTCAGTGGCAGGTACCCAAACGCCACTTTTTCTCACGGAAGGTGATTCCGGCTCTCTACCGGCATGTGGAAGGCAATGTCCATGCCTTGCTGGACAGGGAGGTCAGCGGTAAAGTGCATATTACCGCTGACTCATGGTCCAGCAGGCATGGACAGGGACGTTACCTAAGTTTCACTGCACATTGGGTGACTCTGCTGGCAGCTGGGAAGGATGCAGGACAAGGTGCAGTAGTGTTGGAGGTTGTTCTGCTACCACGCCTCCAAAATGCCACTACTAATTATTGTGACACACCTCTCTCCTCCACCCCCTCCTCTTCTTCTTCCTCCATGGCCTCTTCCTGTGCTTTGTCCTCAGAACCAGCGGTGCTCCGTAGGCGTTCAAGGGTCTACGCAAGTATGCAGGCCAAAAGATGCCATGCGGTGCTTGAGCTGGTGTGCTTGGGGGACAGGAGCCACACTGGGGCAGAGGTTCTGTCAGCTCTGCAGGGGCAGGTTCAGAGGTGGTTGATGCCACGCCAACTTAAAGGGGTTGTAAAGGTAAAAATTTTTTCACCTTAATGCATTCTATGCATTAAGGTGAAAAAACTTTTGACAGTACCGCCGCCCCCAGGCCCCCCGTTTTACTTACCTGACGCCTCGAATCTTCGCTCCTCGTCCTCGTCAGCTTCATTGCAGCTCAGCCTGGTCGCTGATTGGCTGCAGTGGATGGATTGAAAGCAGCGCAGCCATTGGCTCGCGCTGCTGTCAATCACATCCGATGACGCGGCGCGCCGGGGGGCGGGGCCGAGTGATACAGCGAGCGGCTATAGCCGCCGGCTGTATCACGGGAGCGCGCCCGCAAGCACTCACCACCGTGCGAGGGAGCTCGCATTAAGGTGGTAAATGCTTGCGGGGAGGAGCTGAAACAGCCGCCGAGGGACCCCAGAAGACCAGGTTCGGGGCCACTCTGTGCAGAACGAGCTGCACAGTGAAGGTAAGTATAACATGTTTGTTATTTAAAAAAAAAAAAAAAAATAACTTTACAACCCCTTTAAGGCAGGAATGATGGTTTGCGACAATGGCACCAACCTCCTCTCTGCCCTCCGACAGGGACAAATGACCCATGTGCCCTGTTTGGCTCACGTCCTTAACTTGGTGGTGCAGTGGTTCTTGGGCAGGTACCCGGGCTTACAGGATGTCCTGAGGCAGTCCAGGAAAGTCTGTGTGCATTTCCACCGGTCATATAATGCCAGTGCTCGGCTGGCAGACCTCCAAAAGGAGTTTAACCTGCCCAAGAACCGCCTAATCTGTGACATGCCCACCAGGTGGAACTCAACGTTGGCCATGCTGCAGCGGCTGAACCTGCAGCAGAGGGCCATCAATGAGTACCTGTGTGTCTATGGCACCAGGACAGGGTCAGGGGAGCTTGTTTTTTTTCCCCACGCCAGTGGGCCATGATCAGGAATACATGCACTGTCCTGTCACCATTTGAGGAGGCCACGAAGATGGTCAGCAGTGACAGTGCATGCATCAGTGACACTGTCCCCCTTGTCCACCTGTTGGAGCACACTCTGCGTGGAATAATGGACAGGGCACTTGAGGCAGAACAGAGGCAGGAAGAGGAGGACTTCCTTAGCTCTCAAGGCCCCCTTTATCCAGACAGTGTTCCTGCGGGCCCGCCGATCACACAGGAAGAGGAGGAGGAGGATTGTGTCAGTATGGAGGTGGAGCCTGGCACTCAGCATCAGCAGCAGTCTTTAAGGGATCAGTCCCAAGAAACACATGGACTTGTACATGGCTGGGAGGAGGTGGCTGCGGACCATGTCATCCTTAGTGACCCAGAGGACTCCGGACCGAATGCCTCAGCAAACCTACACTGCATGACCTCCCTGATCCTGCAAAGCCTGCGTAAGGATCCTCGTATTTGTGGTATCAAGGAGAAGGACCAATACTGGCTGGCAACCTTCCTTGATCCACGTTACAAGGGTAAGGTTGCGGACCTTATCTTGACGTCGCAGAGGGAGCAGAGGATGAAACATCTTCGGGAGGCCTTGCAGAAAGGTCTGTGCAACGCGTTCCCCGAGACTGGGAGGTTACAAACTCCTGTTTCTGGACAACGTGTTGCTGAGGCTTCGGTCAGTCAAAGAAGAAGCGGTGGAAAAGGTGGCCATCTGACCGATGTGTTCAGACAATTTTTTAGTCCGCGTTCAGACAATTTTTTAGTCCGCAGCCCCAAGGTATGAACGGTTCCAGCAACCATCACCAACATCTGTTTTAAATGGTGCAGGAATACCTAGGGGCAAGATCAGATTTGGACACCTTTCCCATAGAAAATCCTCTGGGTTACTGGGTCTTGAGGATGGATCACTGGCCAGAGCTTGCACAGTATGCAATTGAGCTACTGGCCTGTCCTGCATCCAGCGTTCTTTCGGAATGCACATTCAGTGCTGCTGGAGGCTTTGTAACCGATCACAGGGTGCGTCTGTCCACCGACTCGATCGACTGACCTTCATGAAAACGAATCAGTCTTGGATCACCACCAGCTACCAAGCACCTGATGCTGATGTAACCGAATATTTTTTTTTTAAAACTCAAATCCCTTCAAAGACTGCCTATGCTGATGCTGAGTGACTATCCTGAGTAATTATCCTCTTCCTCCTCAATGATCACGCCGATAGCTTGTAAGAACATTTTTGGTTCTGGGCGCCACCACCGGTGCCTAAGGCCCAATTTTTCAGCCACTGTTTAACAGGGGTGTGTAATTACAATTTTTGATGCAATATTTTGCAGCAGGGCTCGTTCCTGCGTTCCAACTAGAGTATCTGTGAGGGGTTGCAGTGTTGTGGCACCAGCACCAGTGCCTAAGGCCCAATTAGGGGCGTGTAATTACAATTTTTGATGCAATACCTTGCAGCAGGGCTCGTTCCTGCATTCCAACTAAAGTAGCTGTGAAGGATGCAGTGTTGTTGCACTAGCACCAGTGCCTAAGCCCCAATTTTTCAGCCCCTGTTTAACAGGGGCGTGTAATTACAATTTTTGACGCAATACTTTGCAGCAGGGCTCGATCCTGCGTTCCAACTAGAGTACCTGTGAGGGGTTGCAGTGTTGTGGCACCAGCACCAGTGCCTAAGGCCTAATTTTTCAGCCCCTGTTTAACAGGGGCGTGCAATTACAATTTTTGATGCAATACTTTGCAGCAGGGCTTGTTTCTGCATTTCAACTAGAGTATCTGTGAGGGGGTTGCAGTGTTGTGGCACCATCACCAGTGCCTAAGGCTCAATTTTTCAGCCCCTGTTTAACAGGGGCGTGTAATTACAATTCTTGATCTAATATTTCACAGCAGGGCCCGTTTCTGCGCCCACCAAGAGCGAGTGAGGACTTACAGTGTTGTGACACCAGCAGCACCACCACCACCAAAGGCCCAATTTTTCTGCCCCTGTTTAACAGGGGCGTGTAATTACAATTTTTGATGCAATACTTTGCAGCAGGGCTCGTTCCTGCATTCCAACTAGAGTTGGGCGGAGCCAGACGACGCTCTGACGTCACCCCCAGACGGTGTTGCATTCCAGTAGGACGGGTTTGTCCGTGCTCCTGTGGCCAGGGAGCCGGACTTAAGGCTTTTTATCTACATACGTTTTGTAAGTGTTCACTTTGTGATTTGATTTTAAATAAATTCTCGATGGTTTTACACTATGTGAGCTCCTTTTTCATTCTATGGTGTATCCCTGCCATTGGCTTTGCTGGAGGGATTGACGGTGAGGCGACCCCTGGTGGATGCTGTTAGAAGTCCTCAATCTCTGTGTAACATCTTATCTGCCTGCTGTGATCCTCTGTAGTGGGGGGTCATGGCCATCCGGTAAGGAGCAACCCCTTCTATCCCTGGTGGTGGACCCTCCTTTGCTGTCACTGATTGAATTATCATTTGGATTTCCTGTGTTTGCACTTTTTTGGGCGAATTGGAGTTCTTTACATACTATATTGAGCTCTTACTTTATTGGGACATTAAAGTGGATTATCAATTGCCATTCACATTCACTTTTATTTTATTTTTGCACTTAGCAATACATATATATATTTTTTATGATATTTTGCACATGTACTAGCACAATTCCTTTTATTTTTTATGTTTTCTCCACAATTGATGTTTATTGTCAGGATTGCAGCTTTTCAACGATTTATTGTTTATTTTGGTTTATAGCGCAGTTTTATCGTCTTTTTTCTATTCCAACTAGAGTATCTGTGAGGGGTTGCAGTGTTGTGGCACCAGCACCAGTGCCTAAGGCCCAATTTTTCAGCCCCTGTTTAACAGGGGCGTGTAATTACAATTCTTGATCTAATATTTCACAGCAGGGCCCGTTTCTGTGCCCACCAAGAGCGAGTGAGGACTTACAGTGTTGTGGCACCAGCACCACCACCAAAGGTTCTTGATCTAATATTTCACAGCAGGGCCCTGTGAGGGCTTACAGTGTGCTGGCCACAACAACACCTAAGGCCCAAATTTCTGCTGAGTATATAGGGCAGGCCCCTACTTTTAAACATCCAACTTACAAACGACTCCTACTTGCAAACAGAAGGAGACAACAGGAAGTGAGATGAAATCTACCCCTAGGAAGGGAAATTCTCTCATGTAAGAGTTAATATGGGAAAAACATTTCTTCTTTCCACTGATGCTTTATCACCAATCCTTGTTTCACAAAAAAACTCACATTTTCAAAAAACGTTTGTCATTGGGACAAAAAGTGAGGTGAAATCTTCTGAAGAGGAGCACAGACAGCAAAACAAATGTCACAGGGGTGATAACCCTTCTCTATGTTTTCCAAAAAGCTTAAAATAGATTTTTTGCTGGAGCTAAACACGTTAAAAATGTACCAGTTCAAAATTACAAACAGATTCTACTTAACAACAAACCTACAGTCCCTGTCTTGTTTGCACCGCCTGTATACTGCTGTTCAGAGTACAGAGCCTGTATACTGCTGTTTCCTTTTTTTAAATTGGGTGCGGGGTTCCCCTTAATATCCATACAAGACCCAAAGGGCCTGGTAATGGACTGGGGGGTACCCATGCCGTCTGTCTCACTGATTTTCATCCATATTGCCAGGACCCAACATTACATTAAAGCCACAAGCAGTTTTAAATGACTTTTTTTCCTTTAACCACTTGCCGACCCCTCACGCCTATATACGTGAGCAGAATGGCACGGGCAGGCAAAATCACGTACCTGGTACGTGATTGCTTTCCCGCGGGCAGGGGGTCCGATCGGACCCCCCCCCCTGGTGCCAGCGGCGGTCAGCATTTATCTGGGAGCGATCAGAGATGAGGGGGAGGCCATCCGATCGTGGCCCCCCCTCGCGATCGCTCCCAGCCAATGAGAAACATCCCCTGCCTCTGTATAGTACACAGAGGCAGAGAATGCGATGTCATCTCTCCTCGGCTCGGCAGTTTCCGTTCCGGCGCCGAGGAGAGAAGACATCTGAGTAAGTGTAAAACACACACACACAGTAGAACATGCCAGGCATACATTACACCCCCAATCTCCCCCGATCGCCCCCCGATCCCCCCCAATCACCCCTCCCCCCTCCCTGTCACACTGACACCAAGCAGGTTTTTTTTTTTTTTTTCCTGATTACTGCATGGTGTCAGTTTGTGACAGTTAGAAGTGGTAGGGCAGTTAGGTTTAGCCCCCTGTAGGTCTAGGGTACCCCCCTAACCCCCCCAATAAAGTTTTAACCCCTTGATCACCCCCCGTCACCAGTGTCCCTAAGCGATCATTTTTCTGATCGCTGTATTAGTGTCACTGGTTCCGCTAGTTAGGGACGTAAATATTTAGGTTCGCCGTCAGCGTTTTATAGCGACAGGGACCCCCATATACTATCTAATAAATGTTTTAACCCCTTGATTGCCCCCTAGTTAACCCTTTCACCACTGATCACCGTATAAGTGTTACGGGTGACGCTTGTTAGTTTGTTTATTTTTTATAGTGTTAGGGCACCCGCCGTTTATTACCGAATAAAGGTTTAGCCCTCTGATCACCCGGCGGTGATATGCGTCGCCCCAGGCAGCGTCAGATTAGCGCCAGTACCGCTAACACCCACGCATGCAGCATACGCCTCCCTTAGTGGTATAGTATCTGTACGGATCAATATCTGATCCGATCAGATCTATACTAGCGTCCCCAGCAGTTTAGGGTTTCCAAAAACGCAGTGTTAGCGGGATCAGCCCAGATACCTGCTAGCACCTGCGTTTTGCCCCTCTGCCCGGCCCAGCCCAACCCACCCAAGTGCAGTATCGATCGATCACTGTCACTTACAAAACACTAAACGCATAACTGCAGCGTTCGCAGAGTAAGGCCTGATCCCTGCGATCGCTAACAGTTTTTTTGGTAGCGTTTTGGTGAACTGGCAAGCACCTGCTAACACCCACGCACGCACCGTACACCTCCCTTAGTGGTATAGTATCTGATCGGATCAATATCTGATCCGATCAGATCTATACTAGCGTCCCCAGCAGTTTAGGGTTCCCAAAAACGCAATGTTAGCGGGATCAGCCCAGATACCTGCTAGCACCTGCTTTTTGCCCCTCCGCCCGGCCCAGCCCAGCCCAACCAAGTGCAGTATCGATCGATCACTGTCACTTACAAAACACTAAACGCATAACTGCAGCGTTCGCAGAGTCAGGCCTGATCCCTGCGATCGCTAACAGTTTTTTTTGTAGCGTTTTGGTGAACTGGCAAGCACCAGCGGCCTAGTACACCCCGGTCGTAGCCAAACCAGCACTGCAGTAACACTTGGTGACGTGGTGAGTCCCATAAGTGCAGTTCAAGCTGGTGAGGTGGCAAGCACAAGTAGTGTCCCGCTGCCACCAAGAAGAAGACAAACACAGGCCCATCGTGCCCATAATGCCCTTCCTGCTGCATTCGCCAATCCTAATTGAGAACCCACCGCTTCTGAAGCACCCATACTTCCCCCATTCACATTCCCAACCAAATGCAGTCGGCTGCATGAGAGGCATTTTCTTTATGTCCTCCCGAGTTCCCCTACCCAACGAACCCCCCCAAAAAAGATGTTGTGTCTGCAGCAAGCGCGGATATAGGTGTGACACCCGCTATTATTGTCCCTCCTGTCCTGACAATCCTGGTCTTTGCATTGGTGAATGTTTTGAATGCTACCATTCACTAGTTGAGTATTAGCGTAGGTTACAGCATTGCACAGACTAGGCACACTTTCACAGGGTCTCCCAAGATGCCATTGCATTTTGAGAGACCCGAACCTGGAACCGGTTACAGTTATAAAAGTTACAGTTACAAAAAAAAGTGTAAAAAAAAAAAAAAAACACAAACAAAAATATAAAATAAAAAAAAATAGTTGTCGTTTTATTGTTCTCTCTCTCTCTCTCTATTCTCTCTATTGTCTGCTCTTTTTTACTGTATTGTATTCTGCAATGTTTTATTGTTATTATGTTTTATCATGTTTGCTTTTCAGGTATGCAATTTTTTATACTTTACTGTTTACTGTGTTTTATTGTTAACCATTTTTTTGTCTTCAGGTACGCCATTCACGACTTTGAGTGGTTATACCAGAATGATGCCTGCAGGTTTAGGTATCATCTTGGTATCATTCTTTTCAGCCAGCGGTCTGCTTTCATGTAAAAGCAATCCTAGCGGCTAATTAGCCTATAGACTGTTTTTACAAGCCGTGGGAGGGAATGCCCCCCCCCACCGTCTTCCTGTTTTTCTCTGGCTCTCCTTTCTCAACAGGGAACCTGAGAATGCAGCCGGTGATTCAGCCAGCTGGCCATAGAGCTGATCAGAGACCAGAGTGGCTTCAAACATCTCTATGGCCTAAGAAACCGGAAGCTACGAGCATTTTATGACTTAGATTTCGCTGGATGTAAACAGCGCCATTGGGAAATTGGGGAAGCATTTTATCACACCGATCTTGGTGTGGTCAGATGCTTTGAGGGCAGAGGAGAAATCTAGGGTCTAATAGACCCCAATTTTTTCAAAAAAGAGTACCTGTCACTACCTATTGCTATCATAGGGGATATTTACATTCCCTGAGATAACAATAAAAATGATTTAAAAAAAAAATGAAAGGAACAGTTTAAAAATAAGATAAAAATGCAAAAAAATAATAAAAAAGCACCCCTGTCCCCCCTGCTCTCGCGCTAAGGCGAACCATGCATGTGAGGTATCACCGCGAAGGTCAGATCGAGGGCAGTAATTTTAGCAGTAGACCTCCTCTGTAAATCTAAAGTGGTAACCTGTAAAGGCTTTTAAAGGCTTTTAAAAATGTATTAATTTTGTTGCCACTGCACGTTTGTGCGCAATTTTAAAGCATGTCATGTTTGGTATCCATGTACTCGGCCTAAGATCATCTTTTTTATTTCATCAAACATTTGGGCAATATAGTGTGTTTTAGTGCATTAAAATTTAAAAAAGTGTGTTTTTTCCACAAAAAATGCGTTTGAAAAATCGCTGCGCAAATACTGTGTGAAAAAAAAAATGAAACACCCACCATTTTAATCTGTAGGGCATTTGCTTTAAAAAATATATAATGTTTGGGGGTTCAAAGTAATTTTCTTGCAAAAAAAAAAAAAATTTTTCATGTATTTAAAAAGTGTCAGAAAGGGCTTTGTCTTCAAGTGGTTAGAAGAGTGGGTGATGTGTGACATAAGCTTCTAAATGTTGTGCATAAAATGGCAAGACAGTTCAAACTCCCCCCAAATGACCCCATTTTGGAAAGTAGACACCCCAAGCTATTTGCTGAGAGGCATGTCGAGTCCATGGAATATTTTATATTGTGACACAAGTTGCGGGAAAGAGACACATTTTTTTTTTTTTTTTTTACATAAAATTGTCACTAAATGATATATTGCTCAAACATGCCATGGGGATATGTGAAATTACACCCCAAAATAAATTCTGTTGCTTCTCCTGAGTATGGGGATACCACATGTGTGGGACTTTTTTGGAGCCTAGCCACGCACGGGACCCCAAAAACCAAGCACCGCCTTCAGGCTTTCTAACGGTGTAAATTTTTGATTTCACTCTTCACTGCCTATCACAGTTTCGGAGGCCATGGAATGCCCAGGTGGCACAAAACCCCCCCAAATGACCCCATTTTGGAAAGTAGACACCCCAAGCTATTTGCTGAGAGGTATAGTGAGTATTTTGCAGACCTCACTTTTTGTCACAAAGTTTTGAAAATTGAAAAAAGAAAAAAAAAATTTTTCTCGTCTTTCTTCATTTTCAAAAACAAATGAGAGCTGCAAAATACTCACCATGCCTCTCAGCAAATAGCTTGGGGTGTCTACTTTCCAAAATGGGGTCATTTGGGGGGGGGGGGGTTGTGCCATCTTGGCATTTTATGGCCTTCAAAACTGTGATAGGTAGTGAGGAGTGAAATCAAAAATTTATGCCCTTAGAAATTCTGAAGGCGGTGCTTGGTTTTCGGGGCCCCGTACGCGGCTAGGCTCCCAAAAAGTCCCACACATGTGGTATCCCCGTACTCAGGAGAAGCAGCTGAATGTATTTTGGGGTGCAATTCCACATATGCCCATGGCCTGTGTGAGCAATATATCATTTAGCGACAACTTTTTGTTATTTTTTTTTTGTCATTATTCAATCACTTGGGACAAAAAAAATAAATATTCAATGGGCTCAACATGCCTCTCAGCAATTTCCTTGGGGTGTCTACTTTCCAAAATGGGGTCATTTGGGGGGGGTTTGTACTGCCCTGCCATTTTAGCACCTCAAGAAATGACATAGGCAGTCATAAACTAAAAGCTGTGCAAATTCCAGAAAATGTACCCTAGTTTGTAGACGCTATAACTTTTGCGCAAACCAATAAATATACGCTTATTGACTTTTTTTTACCAAAGACATGTGGCTGAATACATTTTGGCCTAAATGTATGACTAAAATTGGGTTTATTGGATTTTTTTTATAACAGAAAGTAGAAAATATCATTTTTTTTCAAAATGTTCAATCTTTTTCCATTTATAGCGCAAAAAATAAAAATGGCAGAGGTGATCAAATACCATCAAAAGAAAGCTCTACTTGTGGGAAGAAAAGGACGCAAATTTCGTTTGGGTACAGCATTGCATGACCGCGCAATTAGCAGTTAAAGCGACGCAGTGCCGAATTGTAAAAAGTGCTCTGGTCAGGAAGGGGGTAAATCCTTCCGGGGCTGAAGTGGTTAAAAATTACATTTTGTGCAGGGACTGTTCTAAGCATGGGAAACACGTGCCACTTTACATGCATACTATAGATACCCCCCAGGTACGATATTTAAAGGAATATTTCACTTTTTTTTTTTTTACTTTAAGCATCATTAAAATCACTGCTCCCGAAAAAACTGCAGTTTTTAAAAGTTTTTTTTGCATTGATACATGTCCCCTGGGGCAGGACCCGGGTCTCCAAACCCTTTTTAGGACAATACCATGCAAATTAGCCTTTAAAATGAGCACTTCTGATTTCGAACATTCGAGTCCCATAGACATAAAGTTTGTGCGAATTTTCGGTCCGTTCGCAGGTTCTGGTGCGAACTGAACCGGACCGGGGGGGATATCTGTACACTGAGCGCCACTCGGTGTACAGATATCAGTGTTATATATAGGGAATAGCCAGGGCTGCTGACAGAAATCATGGGGCCCCGTACAGCCTACCTGACAGGGCTCCCCTCCTCCAAAAATATCAAATATTATTTTTGCTAAAATGCAACACCAGTGATGCTGTGCTTTGCAGCCCTGGCAGAAATTATACCACATCGAAGAAGACCCATTCAAGTGAATAGCAGCACAGAGGCAATATCTGCACCCCCACAGTGACTGATCGCTCGCTGTGTTCATTCAGGGTGGTGTGTTCAGGGCGGTGTGTTCATTCATTATTCAGGACAGTGAGCCCCCCCCCCCCAGCTCACCGCCTTACAATCCAGAAATAGCTCGTCTGTGTGCCCTCAGCAGCAGCCGGCAATAAAGGAAACAAAGACAAAACTGCGCTATACAGTGAAAAAAAAAACATAAATATATGCAATAAATGTAGATTCCAAATATATTGGCATCAAATCATTAATGTACAGATAGTAGTAGAGTCCATAGATAATGGAGAAATCAAGAGTCTGGTGAAGAGTTAGAAAATGTCCCCTGATAATTCTCCGTGAAGATCAGGTGAAGAATTGAAAGCAAACACACCCTGCACAGTGATCCTCCACCTTTAAATATATGCGCTTAACAGATGGAAAGCACAACAGGCATATCCCAGGATTAACATCCAGGTTCCACCACACAACAGCCCGATATTTAAGGACATAAGAATAAGAAAGAGGTAGCCATAGCGTAATACTGAGAGGACAATTTATTAAAAACGAAGTAGAACACTTACAAAATGGTAGTATAAAATGAGCAGATCGCCAGCCGGCAAGCGAGTGTCCGTTCGTAGCAGGTTGCGATGACGTCAGAGCATCAACCTCCTGACGTACGTTTCGTCTATCATTGACGTTGTCTGCGGAACGGGCGACGCTCTGACTCATCGCATTAAGAACAGAAGAAACCGCGACCCATTGTGACATCTTGGAGGCATTGAATCTAAACAGCCACTCAGCTGCGAGAATGTAACCCGGAAGCAACCAAATCACAACTGTAGCCAATCATTCAATACCCAAAATGGGGCAATAGAAAACAAATACCTGACATCAGAAAATTTGTGCTATTAAGCCCTAAAGAGTAAAATAGATCAAATGGACCACACTAATGCTTAATCGATATGTGAAGACATAATACTATAAGCCCATATCGATCTGATAATATTGAAAAATTATTTCACTCAATCTCAAATCCCTCAAAAGTGTGTTAAAGTACGGCAGAGCGCCATCTTGTGGAAAAAATAGAAAAATACCATCCAAAGGAGATAACCTCCAAAAAGAGTTAAAAAATAAATAAATAATATTATTAAAATACATATAACATAAAAATGAATAGACCTAAAAAAATGGTCATATCCATATTTAATATATAGACAGCCAATTCCAATGGCACAGCCCTAGGTGTAAAGTGTATGGAAGACGATCCCACGCCATTGTGTATAAGGGGCTACCACCTACCACCTAACGGCAATAATGTAACAATATTGGTAGGAGAAAGTGAATACCTAACATATGTGGTGACAATGAATGATAACAAAAAAATGCATACCATCCACCATATGTGTGCATGGTGTGTATACAAACTTTCATAAAACATAAAGAGGGGATATATAAATTAAGAGAAATACGTGTATAGGAAATTGTGATATGTGAACACATACACGCCCTCATACTGAATATGTCTCTGAGATGTCACAACAAGTTCACAAAAGACTACAGGGTAATATCGACATGCAAATTTAAATAATGCCTGTAATATAAAACAGCATCCCTAAACGTTGGCTATGAGATGTAAAGCCAAGGCATATAGGGTAGCATTAACAAAAAACCTCAAAACATACATGAAATGTGAAAAGCAACATTGTTAAGCATTGTCAATAAACGCATTTAAGTTTACCTCTACATTCAACCCAAATGGCGTGTAACTTTTAACTCGGTATATCCAAGCCATTTCAAGGCGTGAGATACCTCGAACCAAAGAGCCACCCCTTCAAGGACAGGTAAATTTGTCTTCCCCAAAAAAAGGGTTTTATCAGGATTTTTATTATGAACTTCCAGATAATGCCTAGACACAGGATGCTTTGGGAAGCCATTAATGATATTTGTCACATGTTCAATAAGCCTAACCATAAGGGGTCGTTTAGTCCTGCCCACATATTGTAGCCCACATGGGCACTGGAGCAGGTACACGACCCCCCTTGGTCAAGCATGTGATAAAAGGCTTGATCTTGAACTTAACCTGAGTGCTGTTAGATCTAAAAGAATGAGTTCTTCTATGAGTGCAGCCATTCAATTAACAGATTCTGCATCTTCTACATTGATAAAATTCTGTAAGACTATCGAAAAACCCCCTCTTGGGGTTGGGGGGATCGATGATATTGTTGGCAATAGTGTTTCTAAGGGAGGGTGCCCCCCTGTAAACCACCTGAGGTTTAACAGGGAGGATAGTATTAAGAGTAGGGTCACTTGTAAGGATGTGCCAATGTTTTTTGATCAATTGGATAACCGTCCTATGCTGGATGGAATATGTTGTGATGAAAGGAGTGGAGGGCGCCCTATTGGTATTAGGTGTCTTCTCTTTGAGCAATTCACTCCTATCAATACATGATACCTCATCTACAATAGAATTGGGGGAGTTTTGGGACTTTAAATGGGGCACATGACATGTGCCCCCATCCCGGGATCAGTAAGACAAAAAAAAAGGGAAATTGGGACTTTAAATGAGGTGGTAGACTTTGTGTAGAGAACGTGGTCAGTTTTATTAAGGTAAAAAATATAATGCATATAGATGGTGGACATCATATGGAAAAACATATAATGAAGTGTTGTCATATTGTACGTATGCATACTAAATTCAAAATACAGAATAATAGTAAAATTCATATACAGAAATCAATGAGTAAGTAACATCGTAATATACGTATGCATAGAGCGGTAACATCATATGGGTGGATGTGTACATGATAAACACTTGATACATATATATAGCATAATCAATTAACATGACAGCTGGCAGCCAAATGGATAATACAAGATTAAGAATAAGTATGACATATCCTGATATGAAGTTAGTAGGGCATATAACTACATCCTTAAAGCCCGACGCTTCTGTGTAAGATACACTTCTTCAGAGGCGGATGTTGTGGGGTGTCTATAAAAATATAAATAATAAAAATTAATCCTAATGTAGGTAAGTACAGCAGGTCAAGACCTGGTAATGTGGTATACCCTAAGTACTTACATGTGGTATGCAGTATGAGCAAAACCGGAGCCGCGGGAATGGTCTGTCCCGGGAGCTGAGGTGATGGAACACCCCATATCCAAGGATTTGCACATGCAGAAACCCCAAGAAAGGATGCAGGCCCCTTGTGATCAAGGTGTAACCAGTGATGAAACCCAACAAAAATATTGATGCAACCTAAAAAGCATAAAAAAGGTGACCATTAGTGGTGATAGCGAGAAAATGGAGAATAAGGTGTAGTGTATAAGAACGGTGGTGGTATGAACCACCGCATCACCAAAGGTAGGTGAGTAGTGAGAGGCTGGAAAAAGGACAGAAAAAGCGTGTGCTAAGAAGTACTGTCCATAAGGACACATCTGTGTTTACCTTGTGTGAAAGTGCAAGCATGAAAAGCTTCCAAAAGGTGAGCGTGCAGCCTGTGTATGAGGGAAGGAGAACTGCATTGGGGAATGACTTTATGCGCGTCCAAGGGGGGGCCATCACCAATGTCACATGCACGACTAAAAAGAAGGGGGGCGCCCAAGCATGCACGGCGGACGCCTCACGTGACCTGGTGCTGAGAACCCCACTGTCAGCTGGATGGAAGCAACACGCAGCCTCGCTGTGGCGCCGAAAAGTGATGACACCTCACATGCGGGGCTGCTAAGCGTGGCGCCGATTCGTTGTGAACACCCGCCCATCACCCCAAGGAAGGGGGGGGAAGGGTGAGTGTACAGAGCGCATCGCAGCTCCCGGGAACTAGACAATAACACAGGCCCGAAACAGCAATATCTGCATAAACTGCCGAGACCTTGGGCATGATTAGGTGCTGCCGCCAACTGAAAAAACATGGATAAATGTTGTCTCGCCACGTGTACATCTACACATGGTAGGCAGGGGAACACTGCCAACCAAAGTCAAACACCTCCATCCCTAATGCATAAACAATAGAATTGGGGGAGTTTTGGGACTTTAAATGGGGCACATGACAGGGAGGATAGTATTAAGAGTAGGGTCACTTGTAAGGATGTGCCAATGTTTTTTGATCAATTGGATAACCGTCCTATGCTGGATGGAATATGTTGTGATGAAAGGAGTGGAGGGCGCCCTATTGGTATTAGGTGTCTTCTCTTTGAGCAATTCACTCCTATCAATACATGATACCTCATCTACAATAGAATTGGGGGAGTTTTGGGACTTTAAATGAGGCACATGACATGTGCCCCCATCCCGGGATCAGTAAGACAAAAAAAAAAGGGAAATTGGGACTTTAAATGAGGTGGTAGACTTTGTGTAGAGAACGTGGTCAGTTTTATTAAGGTAAAAAATATAATGCATATAGATGGTGGACATCATATGGAAAAACATATAATGAAGTGTTGTCATATTGTACGTATGCATACTAAATTCAAAATACAGAATAATAGTAAAATTCATATACAGAAATCAATGAGTAAGTAACATCGTAATATACGTATGCATAGAGCGGTAACATCGTATGGGTGGATGTGTACATGATAAACACTTGATACATATATATAGCATAATCAATTAACATGACAGCTGGCAGCCAAATGGATAATACAAGATTAAGAATAAGTATGACATATCCTGATATGAAGTTAGTAGGGCATATAACTACATCCTTAAAGCCCAACGCGTTTCTGTGTAAGATACACTTCTTCAGGGGCGGATGTTGTGGGGTGTCTATAAAAATATAAATAATAAAAATTAATCCTAATGTAGGTAAGTACAGCAGGTCAAGACCTGGTAATGTGGTAAGTACTTACATGCGGTATGCAGTATGAGCAAAACCGGAGCCGCGGGAATGGTCTGTCCCGGGAGCTGAGGTGATGGAACACCCCATATCCAAGGATTTGCACATGCAGAAACCCCAAGAAAGGACGCAGGCCCCTTGTGATCAAGGTGTAACCAGTGATGAAACCCAACAAAAATATTGATGCAACCTAAAAAGCATAAAAAAGGTGACCATTAGTGGTGATAGTGAGAAAATGGAGAATAAGGTGTAGTGTATAAGAACGGTGGTGGTATGAACCACCGCATCACCAAAGGTAGGTGAGTAGTGAGAGGCTGGAAAAAGGACAGAAAAAGTGTGTGCTAAGAAGTACTGTCCATAAGGACACATCTGTGTTTACCTTGTGTGAAAGTGCAAACATGAAAAGCTTCCAAAAGGTGAGCCTGCACCCTATGTATGAGGGAAGGAGAACTGCATTGGGGAATGACTTTATGTGCGTCCAAGGGGGGGGGGGCATCACCAACGTCACGCGCACCTAGGGTTTCTGTTGGGCATAGACGACATAACGAGCCGATGTTCGAGTCGAACATGAGTTTGACTCGAACTCGAAGCTCATCCCTACTCTACAGTAAGTTCCCCGCCACTGTGAGTGCCCACGTTCCATCCCCCCACCCCTCCTCTCTCTCTCACCCCCTCTCTTTCACCCCTTCTCTCTCTCTTTCACCTGTCCTCTCTCTCTTTCACCCCCTCTCTCTCTTTCACCCCCTCTCTCTCTCACCCTCCTCTCTCAACCCCCCCTCTATCTCTCTTAACCCCGTCTCTCTCACTCCTCTCTCTTTTACCCTCCCTCTCTCTTTTACCCTCCCATCCTCTTTTTAACCCCCACTATCTCTCTCTCTCGCCCTCTCTCACTCCCATCTCTCTTCCTCACCTTCCTCTCTCTCTCACCCTCCCTCCCACCCCCCTCTATCATCCTCCCTCCCACCCCCCTCTCTCACCCTCCCTCTCACTCCCCTCTCTCTCCCACCCCTTCTCCCCCTCCCTCCCCCTCTCTCTCTCACCCTCTCCCCCTCCATTTCTCTCCCCCCCTCTCTCTCCCCCCTCTCTCACCCACCCTCCCTTTCACCCTCCCTCTCTCTTTCTCTCCCTCTCTCAACCTCCCTCTCTATCTCTCTTAACCCCCTCTCTCTTTTACCCTCCCTCTCTCTTTTACCCTCCCTCTCTCCCCCCCTCTCTCCCACCCCTCCTCTTTTTCTTTCTCTCTCTCTCTCTCCCTTCCATCTCTCTTCCTCACCCTCCTCTCTCACCCTCCCTCCCTCTAACCCCCTCTCTCACCCTCCCTCTCTCTCACCCTCCCTCTCTATCTCACTCCCTCTCTCTTCCACCCACCTTCTCAATCCCCCTCCCTCTCTCCCTCCCCCTCCCTCCCTCTCTCCCTCCCCCTCCCTCTCTCCTCTCTCACCCCCTTCCTCTTTCTACCCCCTCTCTCTCTCCCCTGCCCCTCTCTTATCCCCTCCCCCCTCTCACCCCCTCTCTCTCCCACCCTCGCTCTCACCCTCCCCCTCTCTTTCTTACCCTCCCTCTCCCTCTCACTCCCTCCCTCTGCCACCCACTCTCTCTCCCACCCTCCCTCTCACCTTCCCTCTCTCTCTCTCACCCTCCTTCTTTCTCTCACCCCCTTCCTCTCTCACCTCTCTCTCTTTCACCCTTCTTCTCTCTCACCCTCCCCCTCTATCTCTCTCCCCCGCTCTCTCCCTCTTTTACCCCCCCACTCTCTCCCTCCTATTCCTACCTCTCCTCCCTCTCCCCTTCTGTCACTATCCATCCACCCCTTCTTCCCCTCTTAGTTTCTAATTGGAGTTTGTCAGATTTTAAATTCACATGTTTTCTCAGTGTAAAAGAAATTGTGGGGGGTTGGCAATGCTGCACTTCCTTCTTTGCCATTGGGGCTCAAAATGTGATCTTGCACACAGGCCCACTGCTTTCATAAAATGCCCCTGGCTGCAGCAGACATCTTTAAACCTGGAAGTGCCCAGCGGCTTCTACAAAAAGAAGCTAGGAACTACCATTCAGGCTATGTTGCAGTAGATATTTAAATGCCCCTTCTTTGCAGCTGAGCTGCAATATGTAGGTGGGGCTTTGTGTGGGTGTGGACTGAGTGTGGTCAGGGACATAGGAGGTCCATTGATCTCCTATTGCCTGGGGGCCCCATGAGTTGTCAGTCCGCCCCGGCTATATTGTTTTGTTCTGATTGGTAATTAGAGCTGGTGATGCCTATAGCAATTTAGCACCAATTAAGTGCATACTATTAGAGGAGGTAAGAGGATGAATTAATATAAATCCTTGCCCCAGTGGTGACAGGTAAAATGGACCGACATTCAGATATATTTTTTATGTTAAAGTGTTAATAAACCCACAACAGTAAAATCTGTCTGTATATGCAGAATAGTATGTTTGTTATACTCACTGTGGAATGTAAGGGTTTAATCCTCTGTATTGTGTAAAAAGGCACTTTTATCCTGTGTGCACACATCCTCCCCCTCCTGTAGGTTCTCTCTTGGCAAGGCCAGATAATGTACAGTAAGGGTAGTTCTCCTGCACATGCTCAATTTGGTCTCTATCTATTGCTGGAGAGAACTTTTCCTGTCTTGAGCTGAGCTAGCCAGGTATTGACATCACACATGTGGATGTGTATACAGATCCTAAATGACAGCCCAGTCCCTCCCTCCTCCTCCATGCCCAGTAACTAAAAAAAACACAGTGGGTGGGATGTTACATCTTAATTCATGGAAGATCTGCCTCTCATAACAGCACATGGACACAGGCTATAGTGAAAATCTCTTTCTACCTGAACTATCAGCACTGGACAGACCCTGCAGTTTATCAGGTGGCCGTTTTATACAGATCAGCCAAAAAGGTATTTAGAGGCAGTATTTTAATGTAAAAATAAGAATTAACTATTTTCATATTACCGTATATACTCGAGTATAAGTCGAATTTTTCAGCCCATTTTTTTGGCTGAAAAAGTCTGCCTCGACTTATACTCGAGTCAGTGAACAAAAAAGCCCGAAATGAGGAGAAAAAGGGGCAGGACCGTGCCGCTGGTTGACGCTCGTGAATGGCCCGGCGCCCCTGTGAGTTTCCCCTCCCTCTGATGCTGTCAGATCGTCATGCAAATGTGTGTGTCATCATAACAATGTCCCACCTCCTCTTCTATGTTATAATATGTTTCCCCTCCCTCCCCTGCTGTATCAGATCACCATCTACATAGCGATGTACTGCCTCCTCTTATGACAGATGGCACAGTGATCCAATGCCAGGAATCACTGTGCCGTGTGTCATAAGAGGCGGGACATCGCTACCCGCGGCTGCACGGTGCTCTGACACAGCGGGACATCGATCTCACATGTTGTGAGTGAACCACAGGTACCGTTCTGCTCCACTCTAATGACTGTCACATGTATGTATGACATTTACAGACATTTACAGAAACAAAATATTGACATGTTTTACCAGATAATGTGTGTATTGGTGGTAAAGGTTCCTGGACACTGGCAGGCTGTATATAATGGACACTGGCAGGCTGTATATAATGGACACTGGCAGGCTGTATATAGTGGACACTGGCAGACTGTATATAATGGACACTGGCAGGCTGTATATAGTGGACACTGGCAGGCTGTATATAATGGACATATATAATGGCCGTATATAATGGACACTGGCAGGCTGTATATAATGGACACTGGCAGGTTGTATATAGTAGACACTGGCAGGCCGTATATAATGGACTCTGGCAGGCCGTATATAATGGATACTGGCAGGCTGTATATAATGGACATTGGCAGGCTGTATATAATGGACACTGGCAGGCCGTATATAATGGACACTGGCGGGCTGTATATAATGGACACTGGCAGGCTGCATTTCATGGGCACTGGTAGAATGTATATTATGAGCCCTAACACAGGCTGCTCTATGCAAACAGTCATGTCATCACATTCTGTAATATCATCAGCCTGCATTAGGCCTCAAACTACCGGTATACAAGTCTTTTTTTTTATCCTGTTAGAAACGGATCCCAATACTTCTACCGGTAATCCTGGACCAAAAAAAATACACAGGTCATACGAAGCTGGTTTCAAACTTAAGGTTGTGTCAAGAGCAGAAAAAAGCAATAACAGTATTGCAAGTAGGGAATTTTGTGTCAATGAAAAACAAGTGAGGGACTTGTGGAAAATGAAAGCCGACTTGGAAAAGATTCCAAAGAAAAAAAAAGCTCGACGTGGTTTAACAACTTCATATGGGGCTCTAGAGACTGAATTGCATAAATGGGTTATGGAGTGTCGTCAAAATGGTTACTGCGTGGGAATTCGCTTACATGCCCTTCAAATGGCTAAAGATGACAAATTAAAAGCACCAGGCATTGAAAATTTTGTTGCGTCAGCAGGATGGTGTACCCGTTTCATGAATAGGTTTGGCCTATGTTTGCGGCAAAGAACAAAGATTTCACAGAAGTTGACAAAAGACTTTGATGAAAAAGTGATGTCATTCCATTCATTCATCATAAAACAATAAAGGATCCATAACTATGACCTGGGAGATATTGGAAATATAGATGAAACACCTATGACCTTTGATTTTCCAAGCAACAGAACTGTGGCAAGTTTGGGAGCCAAAACTATTTTTCTCAGAACCACAGGAAATGAAAAAAAACATTTCACAGTCGTTCTGTCATGTTTGGCTAATGGAACTAAGCTGCGGCCTGTCATTATTATTAAAAGAAAGACCTTGCCTAAAAAGGTCAAATTCTCAACACGAATTACAGTGCGCGTACATATTAAAGGATGGATGAAGACAGAACAAAAAAATGGCTGGAAGAAATTTGGAACGGACGACCAGGAGCAGCCTTAAAGAAAAAAACATCATTGCTAGTTTGGGATATGTTCAGAGCCCACACATCTGATGACATAAAAAAATTGGCAAAATCTTCTCAAGTTACTTTGGCCGTTATTCCAGGTGGGCTTACATCTGTATTGCAGCCCCTAGATGTGTGTTTAAATAAACCTTTCAAAGACCATGTGTGAAAGATGTGGCATGAATGGATGTCATCTGGTCAAGCCCGACTGACAAAAGGTGGAAATCTGATGAAGCCCGACATAGAATTGATAGCTATGTGGGTTCGTGATGCATGGGAAGAGATTCTGGAGGACATGGTGCAACGCGCCTTCAAGAAATGTGGCATTAGTAATGCTATGGATGGTAGTTAAGACAGCACTTTGTTTGAGAATGACAGCAGTGACAGTGATGACTGCGAACTCAGTGAAGATGACAATGTCTATGCTGATAACCAACACCAGCTAATGCTGAAGCTCTGTTTGGGCATACAGATGATGAGGAGGAATCCAGTTTTAAAGGATTTTAAATCTTGTGTTTTAGCTTGGTTGCTGATTGAGCTAAGGTTTTTGTACTTTTAAAGTTATTGTTGATTAGGGATGAGCTTCGAGTTCGAGTCGAACTCATGTTCGACTTGAACATTGGCTGTTCGCAAGTTCGCCGAACAGCGAACAATTTGGTGTGTTCGCGGCAAATTCGAATGCCGCGGAACACCCTTTAAAAGTCTATGGGAGAAATCAAAAGTGCTAATTTTAAAGGCTTATATGCAAGTTATTGTCATAAAAAGTGTTTGGGGACCCGGGTCCTGCCCCAGGGGAAATGGATCAATGCAAAAAAAAGTTTTAAAAACGGCCGTTTTTTCAGGAGCAGTGATTTTAATAATGCTTAAAGTCAAACAATAAAAGTGTAATATCCCTTTAAATTTCGTAGCTGGTGGGTGTCTATAGTATGCCTGTAAAGGGACGCATGTTTCCCATGTTTAGAACAGTCTAACAGCAAAATGACATTTCGAAGGAAAAAACCCATTTAAACCTACTCGCGGCTATTGCATTGCCGACAATACACATAGAAGTTCATTGATAAAAACGGCATGAGAATTCCCCACAGGGGAACACCAAACCAAAATAAAAAAAATGACGTGGGAGTCCCCCTAAATTCCATAACAGGCCCTTCAGGTCTGGTATGGATATTAAGGGGAACCCCGGCCAAAATTTTTTTAAAAAATGACGTGGGGTTCCCCCTAAATTCCATACCAGACCCTTCAGGTCTGGTATGGATTTTAAGGGGAACCCCACGCCAAAAAAAAAACGGCGTGGGGTCCCCCCAAAAATCCATACCAGACCCTTATCCGAGCACGCAACCTGGCAGGCCTCAGGAAAAGAGGGGGGGACGAGAGTGCGGCCCCTCCCTCCTGAACCGTACCAGGCCACATGCCCTCAACATTGGGAGGGTGCTTTGGGGTAGCCCCCCAAAACACCTTGTCCCCATGTTGATGAGGACAAGGGCCTCATCCCCACAACCCTGGCCGGTGGTTGTGGGGGTCTGCGGGCGGGGGGCTTATCGGAATCTGGAAGCCCCCTTTAACAAGGGGACCCCCAGATCCCGCCCCCCCGTGTGAAATGGTAAGGGGGTACTTACCCCTACCATTTCACTAAAAAACTGTCAAAAGTGTTAAAAATGACAAGAGACAGTTTTTGACAATTCCTTTATTTAAATGCTTCTTCTTTCTTCTATCTTCCTTCATCTTCTTCTTCTTCTGGTTCTTCTGGTTCTTCCTCCGGCGTTCTCGTCCAGCATCTCCTCCTTTATCTTCTTCTCCTCGGCCCGCTCCGCACCCATGGCATTGGGGGAAGCTCCCGCTCTTCTCTTCATCTTCTTCTTCATCTTCTTCTCTTCTTCCCGCTGTGTGACATGACGGGGCTTCCCTGTGGCATTCCCCGTGACGTCACAGGGAAGTCCCGTCAAGTCACCGTGCGTCAGAGGGGGGCGGGGTCACCAGGTGGCCCTGCCCCCTGTTATTTAAGAACCATCAGATGAGGAGACGCCGTCACACAGCGGGAGCCTCCCTCCATGCCAGCATGGATGCGGAGCGGCCCGGAGAAGAAAATGAAGAAGAGAAGAAGAGAAGAAAAGAAGAAGAGAAGAGAAGAGCGGGAGCCTCCCCCCATGCCATGGGTGCGGAACGGCCCGAGGAGAAGAAGATAGAAGACGCCACGGAGGAGATGCTGGACGAGAACGCCGGAGGAAGAACCAGAAGAGCCAGAAGAACCAGAAGAAGAAGATGAAGGAAGATAGAAGAAAGAAGAAGCATTTAAATAAAGGAATTGTCAAAAACTGTCTCTTGTCATTTTTAACATTTTTGACAGTTTTTTAGTGAAATGGTAGGGGTAAGTACCCCCTTACCATTTCACACGGGGGGGCCAGGATCTGGGGTCCCCTTGTTAAAGGGGGTTTCCAGATTCTGATAAGCCCCCCGCCCGCAGACCCCCACAACCACCGGCCAGGGTTGTGGGGATGAGGCCCTTGTCCTCATCAACATGGGGACAAGGTGTTTTGGGGGCTACCCCAAAACACCCTCCCAATGTTGAGGGCATGTGGCCTGGTACGGTTCAGGAGGGGGGGCCGCATTCTCGTCCCCCCTCTTTTCCTGCAGCCTGCCAGGTTGCGTGCTCGGATAAGGGTCTGGTATGGATTTTTGGGGGGACCCCACGCCGTTTTTTTTTGTAAATTTTGGCCGGGGTTCCCCTTAATATCGATACCAGACCTGAAGGGCCTGGTATGGAATTTAGGGGGAATCCCACGTAATTTTTTTTTTAATTTTGGTTCGGGGTTCCCCTGTGGGGAATTCCCATGCCGTTTTTATCAATGAACTTCTATGTGTATTGTCGGCAATGCAATAGCCGCGAGTAGTTTTAAATGGGTTTTTTCCTTCGAAATGTCATTTTGCTGTCAGACTGTTCTAAACACGGGAAACATGCGCCCCTTTACAGGCATACTATAGACACCCCCCAGCTACGAAATTTAAAGGGATATTACACTTTTATTGTTTGACTTTAAGCATTATTAAAATCACTGCTCCTGAAAAAACGTCCGTTTTTAAAACTTTTTTTTGCATTGATCCATGTCCCCTGGGGCAGGACCCAGGTCCCCAAACACTTTTTATGACAATAACTTGCATATAAGCCTTTAAAATTAGCACTTTTGATTATTCATGTTCGTGTCCCATAGACGTTAACGGTGTTCGTGTGTTTGAATGAACTTTTTTCCTGTTCGCATGTTCTGGTGCGAACCGAACAGGGGGGTTTTCGGCTCATCCCTATTGTTGATACCATATAGTTTTTACTGACCCTCTTTTCCACTTACAGAGCTAGTTTACTGTTTTCCTTTGAAATAAATATTCAAAAACATTATTGGTATCTATTTTTATTTTTGAAATTTACCGGTAGCAGCTGCATTTCCCACCCTAGGCTTATACTTGAGTCAAAAAGTTTTTCCATTTTTTTGTGGTAAAATTAGGTGCCTCGGCTTATATTCAGGTCAACCTATACTCGAGTATATACGGTACTGGGTTTAGTAACACTTTAAAGCACAGGTGATGTTGCAGAAATAGATATGTAGTAAGACAGACTTTGTACTAACAACTCCAAGTTTTGTTAATCTTATCTCAACTTTCCCGCTATAACAGATGTACAGGGTGTCCAAATATGACTGTGCAGTCCGAAAGGCACCAGAGTTAAACTCAGTGAACTTATTCATCAGCACTTAAAGTGGTAGTAAACACTGTATCTTAACTTGTACCTATAGGTAAGCTTACAATCAGGCTTACCTGTAGGTACAATGAATACCTCTTAAATGTGAACTGTTTGGGAGATATTCACATAATAACAATAATGGTAATAACCAATTAAGTCACCCACACATGCGCAGTTATGCTCTGCACAGTATGCTGTGGAATGCACAGTGCTGTACCGCAGCTCACGTGCGCATGCGTGGGAGTGACGTCTTTGCGGTTCCTGCCAGTCAAGCAGCCGGAGCCCGCAAACCCAGAAAGAAGACCGGGTGAAGATGGAAGCCACAACAGCAGTAACAGCACGGTGCTGGAGGGCTTTGTTTAAAAGGTAAGTATGTCATAATGTGCTAGTACGCCATGTATACTAGCACAATATGTCATAAACCTGCAGAAGACCAGCCAAAATGTTTCAACAAGCCTGTGTATGAAAATTCAACTAATAGATCAACTTCTCATGAATGGGAATGGCAATACATGGTTCAATAGGTACTGGTCAAATTCTGATCCATGTATGGCCAGCATTAGCAAAGGATTTCATCTGACACACCCCCTCCCCTTCTCTGCAACAAAAGTTTATGTGAGTACACTTGTGATGCATGGTATGGCTGTTTTTTTTGAGAACAGCATTTTCACTGGCAGAAAGGGGTATGTAAATGCATTTAGAAGCAACAAATCATAACATATAGGGTACAGTACTAAAAGGAAAATAGCAGGTGTGAAACTTCACACGTCCATATTACCTCTCTATACAATGCTTTCACCATCTTTTCTCTTCAGAATGGAAAAACATATTTTTGAGTATTATGCAGAATCAGTACCTACTTCCTTGTTTGAGATACTGGCTCTTAGATGAAACCTACTCCTTTGCGGTTCTTGGCTGTGTTTCAAATGTCTGACACAGATCAACCCCTGCTGCTCACCTTGTGACTTGCTACAGATTTATTATGTTGCAGTGTGATCACCTTGCATAGAGAAGATTTGGCTGAAGCTCAAGGCTGTTCTTTAATTATAAGAGATACAACTTGTTTTAAAAATTATGTTGTCACTGTATTGTGTCAGGCATTAATTTATTCAGACTTGTACAGTTTCTGAAAAATCCACTTTGAATATCTGTAGCTGTATAGGCAGCACTGAAGAATGTGTTCATACTCCTCTCCTGGTGCCAAACTCCCTTTGTAAAAAACAAGGCACAACCTTAGGACATTTGAGACCCAGTTAATTGTGTAGTTTAATGATAGGTAGGTAAAACCTTTTATACATTGAGGTTGAAGAAACTGGGTATTACATCAATGCTGCTCTGAATTCCTTACACTGATTTTACTGTTACTGGGATGTTTTTATGGTAATATGCGCAGTGGGGACCATTTCCCATGTTTGAATGTTGTGGCAGGGTGGGCCTGTGCCACTGTGTGATAGGGCCATTTAGGCCAGATTCTGTAGGAAGCAGGCACACTAATGAATAATGCAGGTGTGTGCTGCATTCATCTTTGAGCCAAAGTTAGAGCTCAGAGCTCCACCATCCCAAAGGGGTCAGTGTGTGAAAGGAGCAATAAGAGGTGCTTGATTGCAGGACAGGACAGATCAAGGCCTGAGCCTGAGAAAGTGTCCATGAGGGACAGAGCAGCTGGAAAGCTGCAAGGAAAGACACAGATCTGAGGTACAGTGTCTGTGCATGAACACTGGGACGTGTTTGATGGTCAGGAGCAGGGCTGCTGATAGAAATCGTGGGGCCCTGTACAGACTACCTGACAGGGCCCACCCCAAGAAAATATTAAAGCTACATTTCGCTAAAAGTACAATAAAACTATTAGCAGACACAAATACAATATAACTCACAGAATTCCTGTTAAATCTAATAGATAAAACTGAGTTTAATAAATAAAAATGAAGATGAGATGAAAAAAATATACAGGCTCCAGGATCAGAGGGACAGAGAGAGAGAAAAAAGTTAGTCTCTATGCACACCGGGCTTAAAAAAATTCCAGTTCACTTGGCAGAAAAAAATGCTCATAAAGAACTTTTTTTGTACAAAGTTTAGGACACGTTTAGGAGAGTTTTACATTTTTTCTGCCAGTAAGCTCCAATCAGACACACAAACCCGAAGGGTTTTTCACTCCTGACTCTAAACATTGAGCTCAAAAAATGCGTGTAATCATCCTAATGTGCATGGACACATAGGATAACATTGTGTAGCTTCTGCTGGCAGAACACAAAACTCCTGTAGAAGCAGCGATTTTTAAGCCAATGTGCATGGAGTCTAAGTTAGAGAGATAAACTCAGGGGCAGGGCTAACCTTAGAGCCAGTGCTGAAAGGGGGGGGGCACACAGGGAGGGGGATTACTGAGAGATGACTGTCTCTTTCTTAGCAGATAAAAGCTGGAAGCAGGGAGAGGAGAGAAGAGTAGGATGAGCAGAACACCATTCTCGCATGTTCGCATGTTCACATGTTCGCACCAGAACATGTGAAGAGGCAAAAAATTTGTACGAACCAGCGAACACCATTAAAGTCTATGGGACACAAACATAAAAAATCAAAAATGCTAATTTTAAAGGCTTATATGCAAGTTATTGCCATAAAAAGTTTGGGGACCTGGGTCCTGCCCCACGGGATATGTATCAATGAAAAAAAGTTTTTAAAACGGCGGTTTATTTCAGGAGCAGTGATTTAAATAATGCTTAAAGTGAAACAATAAAAATGAAATTATACTTTAAATATCATGCCTGGGGGTTGTCCTTAGTATGCCTGTAAAGTAGCGCATTTTTCCCGTGTTTAGAACAATACCACAGCAAAATAAAATTTCTAAAGGACAAAAAGTATTTTAAAACTGATCGCGGCTGTAATGTATTGTCGGATCCCGGCAATATAGAAAAAATTCATTGAAAAAAACGGCATGGGTAAAGGCTTATATACGTATGGGGACCTGGGTCCTGCCCAAGGGGACATGTATCAGTGCAGGTCCCCTGGGGAAGGGCCACCCGGTGATGTAAACGGGTGACCCCGCCCCCCTCTGATGCCACAAGATGTCAGAGGAAGGCAGGGTCACCCGTTTACGTCAGTGGGTGGCCCCGCCCTCAGCTATATAACAGCTGACATCAGGAAGAAGCGTCAGTCAGCGGGAGCCTCCCATGGAGGCGGAGTTGTTGTGTTTTTTCCTTTTTTCGGTCTGTCGGGCGCTGTCATCAAAGATAAGTTTACATTGTGGGACATTTTTATTTTTTAATAAAGCACTTGTCCCAAAGTGTCTCCTGTCATTTTTACAATTTTTTACACTTTTTTTTGCTGAATAGGGGGTCTGTGATCTGGGGGTTTCCTCGTTAAAGGTGGCTTCCAGATCCTGATAAGCTCCCCACCTGCAGACCCCCACAACCATCGGGCAAGGGTTGTGGGGATGAGGCCCTTGTCCCCATCAACACAGGGACAAGATGTTTTGGGGGACCCCAAAACATCCTCCCCATGTTGCGAGCATGTGGCCTGGTACGGTTCAGGATGGGGGATGCTCTCTCATCCCCCCTCTTTTCCTGTGGTCTGCCAGGTTGTGTGCTCGGATAAGGGTCTGGTATGGATTTTGGGGGGGACCCCCTACACCATATAACAGCTGTCATCAGGAAGAAGCGTCAGTCAGTGGGAGCCTCCCATGGAGGCGGAGTTGTGTTTTTTTTTCTTTTTTCGGTCTGTCAGGCGCTGTCATCAAAGATAAGTTTACATTGTGGGACATTTTTATTTTTTAATAAAGCACTTGTCCCAAAGTGTCTCCTGTCATTTTGACAATTTTTTACACTTTTTTTGCTGAACAGGGGGGTCCGTGATCTGGGGGTTCCCTCGTTAAAGGTGGATTCCAGATCCTGATAAGCTCCCCACCTGCAGACCCCCACAACCACCGGGCAAGGGTTGTGGGGATGGGGCCCTTGTCCCCATCAACATGGGGACAAGATGTTTTGGGGGACTCCAAAACATCCTCCCCATGCTGAGGGCATGTGGCCTGGTATGGTTCAAGATGGGGGATGCTCTCTCATCCCCCCTCTTTTCCTGTGGTCTGCCAGGTTACGTGCTCGGATAAGGGTCTGGTATGGATTTTGGGGGGGACCCCTACACCATTTTTTTAAAAATTTTGGTGCAGGGTTCCCTTTAAAATCCATACCAGACCTGAAGGGCAGGCCTGGTATGGATTTTGGGGGGGACCCCAACACATTTTTTTTTTTTTTTTAATTTTTATTACTTTTTTTACTTTAGAAATGTTATTTTGCTGTGGTATTTTTATTGCTTCACTTTAAGCATTATTAAAATCACAGCTCCTGAAAAAAACGGCAATTTTAGAAACTTTTTTTGCATTGATACATATCCCCTGGGGCAGGACCCAGGTCCCATACACTTTTTATGGCAATATCTTGCATATAAGCCTTTAAAATGAGCACTTTTGGTTTTTCATGTTAGTGTCCCATAGACTTTAGCAGGGTTCCGCAGCTTTTCAAATTTGCCGTGAACACAACATATTGTTCGCTGTTTGGCGAACAGGCGAACGCCCAATGTTCGAGTCGAACTTACGTTCGACTCGAACATCGCACCCATCCCTAGAGAAGAGCAGCTTTTAGCTGCTGGAGAAAAAGAGACACAATTGTCATCTGTCACTAATCCCCCTCCCTGTGTGGGCCCCCCTGTGTGCTTGGCCCCATACAAGAGGATCGATGGTCTCCACCTATCAGCAGCCCTGGTCAGAAGGACCAAAGGGTTCTATTGGTCAGGATGACCCAGAGGTACTAATTGGAGCAGTAAAGCTGCCAAGCGAGCCAGGAGGCTGAATGGTATGTTTGGTTCGTATTAAGGGTGAGAACCCCCTGCATGGGAAGACATACCTGTATAAACTTTTGACGTTCTTTTAAATAAAAGTGGGCAGGAAAGCCCTGAAAACTATTTCTGGTGTGGAGTAAACTCATTATTTTGGAACTACCACTGAGCTACAAAACTCCAACTTGTCACAATGTGTAAGCAAGCAAGCACAAAAGCTTCCAAGTGATGTTTTAGGCATCACAAGTGTCTGACTTCCTATGACCTATTTTCATTATGTTGCCATACCCACTTATTTTTTTTCTTTACCCTATGCAGCACCAAACTTTTTTGCTGATGTCCAGGGCGGGTACGGATGGTGGCTGCTGCTGTCCCTCGGGATGGGGGTGGCTGGCAACTGCTGGCTGTTCCACTGGGCAGGTATGGCTGGCAACTGCTGGCTGTCCCCCAGGGTGGGTATGGCTGGTGGCTGCTGCTGACTGTCGCCCAGAGTTGGTATGGCTGGCAGCTGCTGCTGACTGTCCCCCAGGGTGGGTATGGCTGGTGGGTGCTGCTGGCTGTCCCCTAGGGTGGGTATCAAATGTTTTTTTTACATTTTACCAGCATGGGAATGAGTATTTATTGCACAATAGTCTGTAACCTGAGTTTTCATTGCTTTCAGTAAATCAGGATGAGTATGTGCAGTCAGGAATTCAACAGGTCAGCAACTTCAGATGACCTCTGGCACTCAAAAACCTCAACAATAGCAGCTCCTATATTTTATCTAGACAGTTTTTTTTTTTAAAGCAGAGTTTAGGCATTAAATGAAATAATATATATATACTGTAGTTGGAGCATTACATGAAATAATATATCTCTAAATTAAATTGTTGGTGCCCCAGAAACCTCCTAAATTAATTACAATATTTACACATTTCCCACAATAGTCTAATTATTTAATTTGAAATATAAAGTTTACCTATTGTAGTAAGATAATAAAAATATAAAAATATATACAGTATGTATCACACTTTGTGAATAAACTACTCTCACTTATATTATATCAGATAAACACAACATTGCCTAAAAACATAAATATTTATGGGTATGATAATTATAATGTTTTAAATACCATCCAAACTAGTATAAAAGAACAGTGGTGTTGTAAGTAACAGATCAAAATGTTTCTATGACACATACCCATGTTTATATCTTTGCTACATATCTAGTGTACTGTGATCAGTTTAAAAAAGTCATGTTGGAAACAGCCACAAAAATCTGAGGAATCAAAGATTACAAGAATTATTATGTTTTCTTATTTCACTTTGATTATAAAATGAACATTTAACTAATACATGTAATTAATACTTAATGATAAAATAAAACAGAGGGCTCAATTACCTGATGCTTTATAAAATATTTAGTACAACAACAAATATTTGCACTTTCAAGAGGTTGTTGTGATTTTGAAACATTGTAGAGTTATCTAACATTGACATGATAAAGTGTTTAATCTATTCATATTGTATATAATGAGTACTTAGGATTCCATAACTCCCTTGTAGCTGAGGGAATGGAGTAAATTTACCATTGCAATACAGAAGATGTTGCAGCCCAATGAGACCTCTTTTATGCCACACTGAAAATACAAAGGAATCCTTACCTTGGGGGAAGATAGCTGGGGATTCTAAGAGGGTCAGAGGGGATAGTACTCCTGGAGCTTTTTATAGTGTATGAGTTTCTCTCCATGTTATTAGTATATCCCTCGAAAACTAGTTTTGTTTAAGATGAGGAGGTCACAAGCAGAGTGGGACATGCAAGATTGTGTTTAATTCACTATCTGTGAATTAAACATAGTATTAGGGCTCTTATTAAAAAAAAAATAGCCTTCATGGGGACTCATGAGCATAGATTATATTTTATGGAATTGGAAGGCTATGCTTCCCAGTTTAGCTTCTCAACCTCCCTAAAGTTTGATAACTGCAAAGTTCAAATGTTGTACGGGTGGGGGGGGGGGGGGACAGGGTGAAGCCATGCATGCGAGGGTGCTCCACGATCAACCTTCATTTCAACAGTCTGAGGACAGCCGATGATGCATCAAAAGGAACAGTCAAACAGTGAAAAAACTAGAGCTAACAATAAAAAGAAAACAGTAGAAGGTAATCTTCAAAATTTGCAAAGCCTTTTCCCTTTTTTCTGATGGGTAAGCATGCCACTTGAAAATCAAGTGCTGAACAGTTGCAAAGCTTTTGCTGACAATAGTCTAACAACACCCCGAGTATGAAAGGAGTTAAAGTTGTTTAAGACATTCCATTTCCGATCACAAAGGCAGCCAACGAACACTTCAATCAGCCGAACAAGGAACCCATACAAATAATTCTCCCCCAAATACGAGACAAGGCTCTGTCTTGAGGTTCAAGCAGGCATGAATCTTTTTTCAAACACATGTTATACAGATCCCACTTCAAAATGCTTCCCTCCACCCTTGGAAAACAGGGCAGGTTAAACTGTCCAATGACAATGGACACACAGGTCAGGTGTGTTTAACTTCTCATCAGTAAACAGGGGGCTGCTGGAGAAATCCCCTTTCCCTCCATAGAGATAAACACCCCATAATCCAAGGCAGACAGACACAATAGAACATTGGAATAAAGCCACACCCCAAACTAGCACAGCAAATAGTACACAACATGATGAGACAGCACACATTATATATACATATATACAGCATTGAGTCTGACTAGCACAGATCATAGTGGGGTTCTCATTCACCTTGTGCCCCTATTAGTGACTCTCGTCACAATGGCATATCCAGGGTCCCCAGAGTCTTTGTGTCTTGGGGGACATGGACCTGAATCTAAAGTAACACCACCTCCAGGGTCCCCAGGCATACAGCTCACCTACATCGAGCACCGTTCCCCCAAATGCCAGGGCCCATAATTGGTGAGCAAGAGGCCAGCACTCAGTCCCCTCCAAAAGCCTCCGCTGCGGCTAGGTCCATCACAAATAGCATCATAGGTGCCAGACAATTTGTCCTGTGGTCTTCTGTCCCACCCGTGTGTACTTCCCTGAGGCCTGCAGAGTGTTAAAAATATATACACAAAAACGTAGATTAAAAGCATTAACTAAAACAATTTCCAGCCTGAGAAAAGTTTGAATCAAACAACTACCGAGTGCAGTGATCCATAGATATCGAGTAAGAAGCAACCAGGGCACCAAGTAGTCCTTATAGTGCAAAGAACTGTTGCCTCACTGCCTAATATCAGCTAGGCAGATAGTATCTTGGAGAAAATGTCAGTGCCTGCTCAGGGGATGTAAAGGTATTCACTGCTCCATCAAATTTTATGTACTTATGTGTATTAATCATTAACAGACTTCATTGATAGCTTTTCTGCACTTCTTCAGCTCCATTGAGTAATCATAACATAACACCTCATGGCTTACCACCACCAGATTGTATTGTATCCTATATATCCTCAATATTTGCATTCTGTCTGCAAAGTTTAAAAATGAACTATGACAGGGCATGGAGAGGTGGAATTTTGGCGTGGGGGCCCTAAACCATGGGCTCATCCCACTGCATGTATGCCAAAAGTCTTGTGGGATCATGGTACAGAACTTGTGAAACTTGGGGGGGGTAGTCTGACTTAGTGGGACAGTAAAACACAGCTGGGACGTAGTAGAAGTTTTCCCATGTGTTCTTCATCTTCCGTGTCTCAAACCAGCACTACACCATTATCAATATATATATATATATATCTGTTCACTGTGTCCATCTATATCAGTTTGCAGAGTGCTCAGTTCATGTTTATTGGCTTCAGATAAAATGGCAGGCAGGTCAGCTTTAATATGAGAAGACAGCTCAGCTGCCAGTTCTTTATAATTTATAGCCATCCCAGAAAAGGGAGACTTGCCCTCCAAATTGTCCTTAGCAGTGTAAGCAAAGACATTAGCTTCCTCAATTTGGATGGTGGTTTTCTCTGATCTTTGCTGCTGATGGAATTCTCTTGGCTGACAATGGTTTGTAACAAATTTGTAAATGGCAGTACTTGTTGTCAGTGTAGATATTTGGGAAGCCTGGTTGAGAAGATAAGTGCCTGGAGGAGGGTATTAGGTTATCAGTAGGACAGAGTCCTTTGGGTGCTAGAACTGAAAGTCCCCAAATACTCTTTTTCTATTAAACACTTTATTCTACACAAATGTGGAGGCAATCCATATTTTCAAGTTTTATTTTGAAAAAATGCTATGCATGTCTGGATTGACTAAACATAACTTAAAAGGAAGTGCTTAAAGCGGAGTTCCACCCACCCCTTTGAAAAATTAAAAGTCAGCAGCTACACATACTGTAGCTGCTGACTTTTAACATTAGGACACTTACCTGTTATGGAGTCCAGCGATGTTGGCACTGCAGCCTGTACCGAAAGGTGCCAAATGTAACATCTGAGGGGGGATGAATCAGATAAGCAGAAGTTCCAATTTTGGGTGGAAATCTGCTTTAACAATAGGCCAAATATAAATATTGTTTCCTGCATACATTTTAGCAGTCATGTGATACATAACTGCAAATACCTTTTTTGACCCTTCTCTATGCAGTCACTTGACTGCAAAGCAGAGCTGGTAGATGCAGAAACCTTGTTGGCAGAATGATTGCAGTTATAAAAATGTAGCGTATACATTAGGCATCCGGTGTCTGTCCAAAAAAACAAACAAACAAAAAACAATGTTAAGCAGACTAAGCATTTAAAGAAAAACTCTCATAAAACATTTTTTTACATTTTTTGCTTTATTTCCCCCGGGGACCAAGTGCATACAGCACTTGGTCCCATTCTGATCGGTGGCCGTGTTGTCCCCCAAACACATTTTCTAATGCTGGCTGTTGCTCCACCCTATTTTGAAGCCCAAATTATGGGCATTCCTGTGGGAAGAGATACAGCCAGCACAAATCCCCTTTCTAAGTGATCTGTAACTTATGAATGAACAATCAGGTCTGCTTGTTAATTTATAATAGTAAAAGATCACTCAGAGCTGCAGCTCTGTGTAATGCATCTGTGATTTCCCAGTATATGTACAAGAAGCCACAGGCAGATCACACAGAGCCACAGTTCTGATTGATCTTTTACTATGAATGACTAGACAACAATCATTGTTCATTTATAATAGTGACAGTCACTCAGCTCTGTGGCTCTGTGTGTATATCTGCTGGCTAATTAAAACATACATGGCCTCAGGTGACGGATCACACAGTGCCACAACAGGCTGTCTGACCAAGCTGCTTAGTAACAATGGAAAGGATTTAATCGGGACAAGTGCTATATGCACTTGATTCCCTGGGGGAATAATTAATATTTAAATGCTGTAATGAGACTGCTTCTTTAAAGAACAAAAACTAGCACCTCTGCCACTTTGTTTTTCTATCTATTAATTTATTAAGATGGATTAGCTCAGCAGCAGAATGTGCTTGACTCCCAGCATAAGTTGATAATACTTTTATCAGTAGTTCTTGGAAAAGCACATGCAATTTATTTACAAAGACTGCATTCGTAATGTACAGGAAAAAATGGTAAAACAAAGTAAACATCAAAATAAATCCTTGCCACTAGCATAGCTCCCAACTGTCCCTGATTTGGAGGGACTGTGCCTCATTTGGAACAAAGTCCCTCTGTCCCTCTTTCCTCCTAATTTTCCCTCATTTCAGTCTGATCTATGTAGTTGTATATAAATTGCACTACTTATCTATCAAAAAGTGTTTCCCAGTGCTAAACATTTCAAAAGCCAGTATAAAGGAAAAGAACTTGTGGGTCTAACAAATCTTTCATTTTGTATACTTCTCCTTTAAGGGGCCATGGTAGGGGGTGTGTTCAAGGTCTACGTACTTTTGCAAACAGGTGTCCCTCGTTTCCATCAAAAAAGTTGGGAGGTTTGCACTAGGTGGTTTATAGGGATGAGCTTTGAAATCGAGTCGAGTGTGAGTTCGACTCGAACATCGCCTGTTCGATCGTTCGTTGAAGATCGAACATTATGGTCTGTTCGCGCCAAATTCGAGCGGTGCGTCACGGCCCATAATGCACTGCGTCATCGCAGTGGTTTGCTGGCTGATGATTGGCCAAGCATGCACTATGACCCGCAAGCTTTGGCCAATCACAGCACCATAAGCAAACAAATCCATAATTGGCCAAAGGCAGGGTGCCTTTGGCCAATTATGGCTCAGGGGGTTAAGTACATGCCCCACACTATATAAGGCCACCTGCACGTCGGCCCTGTGTAGTGTGTTGCTGGCGTTATAGAGAGATAGATAGAGAGAGAGAGTGTGTCATTTCATTTACTTTGAGCAGGTAGTTTATTCAGTTAGGTAGATCTCACTGCAGACTGTTCATGCTGTACTGTTTCTAATCTACTACAGGCAGGCAGTCGATCCAGTTTAGCTAGATCTCACTGCAGTCCTTTCCTGCTGTACTATTTCTAATCTACTTCAGGCAGGCATTTGATCCAGTTTAACTAGATCTCACTGCAGACCATTCATGCTGTACTGTTTCTAATCTACTTCAGGCAGGCAGTTGATCCAGTTTAGCTAGATCTCACTGCAGACTGTTCCTGCTGTACTATTTCTAATCTACTTCAGGCAGGCATTTGATCCAGTTTAGTTAGATCTCACTGCAGACCGTTCATGCTGTACTGTTTCTAATCTACTTCGGGCAGGCAGTTGATCCAGTTTAGCTAGATCTCACTGCAGACCATTCCTGCTGTACTATTTGTAATCTACTTCAGGCAGGCAGTTGATCCAGTTTAGCTAGATCTCACTGCAGACCATTCCTGTTGTTCTGTTTCTAATATACTACAGGCAGGCAGTTAATTTAGTTAGCTGTAGTATATTCAGTACTGTATCATGTGCAGCTAGATCTCGCTGCAGACCATTCCTGTTATTCTGTTCCTAATATACTACAGGCAGGCAGTTCATTCAGTTAGCTGCAGTATATTTAGTACTGTATCCTGTGCAGCTAGATCTCGCTGCAGACCGTTCCTGTTGTTCTGTTCCTAATATACTACAGGCCGGCAGTTCATTCAGTTAGCTGCAGTATATATTGAGTACTGTATCCTGTGCAGCTAGATCTCACTGCCGACCATTCCTGTTGTTCTGTTCCTAATATGCTACAGGCAGGCAGTTCATTCAGTTAGCTGCAGTATATTCAGCACTTTATCCTGTGCAGCTAGATCTCGCTGCCGACCGTTCCTGTTGTTTTGTTCCTAATATACTACAGGCAGGCAGTTCAATCAGTTAGCTGCAGTATATTCAGTATACTGTATACAGTTTAGCTAGATCTCGCTGCAGACTGTTCCTGTTGTTCTATTCCTAATATACTACAGGCAGGCAGTTCATTCAGTTAGCTGCAGTATATTCAGTACTGTATCCTGTGCAGCTAGATCTCTCTGCAGACCATTCCTGTTGTTCTGTTTCTAATATACTACAGGCAGGCAGTTAATTTAGTTAGCTGTAGTATATTCAGTACTGTATCATGTGCAGCTAGATCTCGCTGCAGACCGTTCCTGTTGTTCTGTTTCTAATATACTACAGGACGGCAATTCATTCAGTTAGCTGCAGTATATTTAGTACTGTATCCTGTGCAGCTAGATCTCGCTGCAGACCGTTCCTGTTGTTCTGTTCCTAATATACTACAGACAGGCAGTTCATTCAGTTAGCTGCAGTATATTCAGTACTTTATCCTGTGCAGCTAGATCTCGCTGCCGACCGTTCCTGTTGTTTTGTTCCTAATATACTACAGGCAGGCAGTTCAATCAGTTAGCTGCAGTATATTCAGTATACTGTATACAGTTTAGCTAGATCTCGCTGCAGACTGTTCCTGTTGTTCTATTCCTAATATACTACAGGCAGGCAGTTCATTCAGTTAGCTGCAGTATATTCAGTACTGTATCCTGTGCAGCTAGATCTCGCTGCAGACCATTCCTGTTGTTCTGTTCCTAATATACTACAGGCAGGCAGTTCATTCAGTTAGCTGCAGTATATTCAGTACTGTATCCTGTGCAGCTAGATCTCGCTGCAGACCGTTCCTGTTGTTCTGTTCCTAATATACTACAGGCAGTTCATTCAGTTAGCTGCAGTATATTCAGTACTGTATCCTGTGCAGCTAGATCTCGCTGCAGACTGTTCCTGTTGTTCTGTTCCTAATATACTACAGGCAGGCAGTTCATTCAGTTAGCTGTAGTATATTCAGTACTGTATCCTGTGCAGCTAGATTTCGCTGCAGACCATTCCTGTTGTTCTGTTTCTAATATACTACAGGCAGGCAGTTAATTTAGTTAGCTGTAATATATTCAGTACTGTATCATGTGCAGCTAGATCTCGCTGCAGACCGTTCCTGTTGTTCTGTTTCTAATATACTACAGGCAGGCAATTCATTCAGTTAGCTGCAGTATATTTAGTACTGTATCCTGTGCAGCTAGATCTCGCTGCAGACCGTTCCTGTTGTTCTGTTCCTAATATACTACAGGCAGGCAGTTAATTCAGTTAGCTGCAGTATATTCAGAATCAATATATATACATCCCAGCTTTGTGCAGCTACATCTCACTGCAGGCCATTCCTGGTGTACCTTTTCAAATACATTACAAATAAATCAACAAGGAGAGGCAGATGCTCACAGGCCACAAAAAGAGGGCAAGCAGGCTAATACACTACAGGCAGGCAGTTCATTCAGTTAGCCGTAGTATATATTGAGTACTGTATCCTGTGCAGCTAGATCTCACTGCACACCGTTCCTGTTGTTCTGTTCCTAATATACTACAGGCAGGCTGTTCATTCAGTTAGCTGCAGTATATTTAGGACTGTATCCTGTGCAGCTAGATCTCGCTGCAGACCATTCCTGTTGTTCTGTTCCTAATATACTACAGGCAGGCAGTTCATTCAGTTAGCTGCAGTATATTCAGTATACTGTATCCAGTTTAGTTAGATCTCGCTGCAGACCGTTCCTGTTGTTCTGTTCCTAATATACTTCAGGCAGGCAGTTCATTCATTTAGTTGTAGTATATTCAGTACTGTATCCTGTGCAGCTAGATCTCACTGCAGACCGTTCCTGTTGTTCTGTTCCTAATATACTACAGGCAGGCAGTTCATTCAGTTAGCTGCAGTATATTCAGTATACTGTATCCAGTTTAGCTAGATCTCACTGCAGACCGTTCCTGTTGTTCTGTTCCTAATATACTACAGGCAGGCAGTTCATTCAGTTAGATGCAGTTTATTCAGTACTGTATCCTGTGCAGCTAGATCTCGCTGCAGATCGCGCGTGTTGTTCTGTTCCTAATATACTACAAGCAGGCAGTTCATTCAGTTAGCTGCAGTATATTTAGTACTGTATCCTGTGCAGCTAGATCTCGCAGCAGACCATTCCTGTTGTTCTGTTCCTAATATACTACATTCAGGCAGTTCATTCAGTTAGCTGTAGTATATTCAGTACTGTATAATGTGCAGCTAGATCTCTCTGCAGACCGTTCCTGTTGTTCTGTTCCTAATATACTCCAGGCAGGCAGTTCAATCAGTTAGCTGCAGTATATTCAGTATACTGTATCCAGTTTAGTTAGATCTCGCTGCAGACCGTTCCTGTTGTTCTGTTCCTAATATACTACAGGCAGGCAGTTCATTCAGTTAGTTGTAGTATATTCAGTACTGTATCCTGTGCAGCTATATCTCACTGCAGACCGTTCCTGTTGTTCTGTTCCTAATATACTACAGGCAGGCAGTTCATTCAGTTAGCTGCAGTATATTCAGTATACTGTATCCAGTTTAGCTAGATCTCACTGCAGACCGTTCCTGTTGTTCTGTTCCTAATATACTACAGGCAGGCAGTTCATTCAGTTAGATGCAGTATATTCAGTACTGTATCCTGTGCAGCTAGATCTTGCTGCAGACCGTTCCTGTTGTTCTGTTCCTAATATACTACAGACAGGCAGTTGATTCAGTTAGCTGCAGTATACTCAGAATCAGTATATATACATCCCAGCTTTGTGCAGCTACATCTCACTGCAGGCCATTCCTGGTGTACCTATTCAAATACATTACAAATAAATCAAATACAGTATGTTTGGAAGGCCAACAAGGAGAGGCAGATGCAAATAGGCCACTAAAAGAGGGCAAGCAGGCTCTGTGTCTGCAGCCAACATTGCTGGTCATGGACACGGTGCATCCTCAGCACGTGGCCATGGGGCACGCTTGTCCTTTTTTTGGCAGCTGGCCGTGTTGCGCCACAACATGCAGAAGGGTTGGTAGAGTGGATGACCAAGACGTCCTCATCCTCCTCATCCTCTGTCACCCAGGCTCAGAGTACTTTGGCTGGCGATTCCAGATCTCTACCGGCATGTGGAAGGCAATGTCTTGGCCTCGCTGAACAGGGCGGTCAGCGGTAAGGTGCATATTACTGCTGACTCATGGTCCAGCAGGCATGGACAGGGACATTACCTATCTTTCACGGTGCAATGGGTAACCCTGCTGGCAGCTGGGAAGGATGCAGGACAGGGTGTAGTATTGTTGGAGCTTGTTCCTCCACCATGCCTCCAAAATGCTACTAGTGGTGATTCTGACACACCTCTCTCCTCCACCCCCTCCTCTTCTTCTTCCTCCATGGCCTCTTCCTCAATAGATTTGTCCTCGGAACCAGCGGTGCTCCGTAGGTGTTCAAGGGGCTACGCAAGCACTCAGGCAAATAGATGCCATGCGGTGCTTGAGCTAGTGTGCTTATGGGACAGGAGCCACACTGGGGCAGAGATTCTGTCAGCTCTGAAGGGGCAGGCGCAGAGGTGATTGATGCCACACCAGCTTCAGGCAGGAATGGTGGTTTGCGACAATGGCACCAACCTCCTCTCCGCCCTCCGACAGGGACACTTCACCCATGTTCCCTGTTTAGCTCATGTCCTTAATTTGGTGGTGCAATGGTACTTGTGCAGGTACCCGGGCTTACAGGATCTCCTGAGGCAGGCTAGGAAAGTCTGTGCGCATTTCTGCTGGTCATATAATGCCAGTGCTCGGCTGGCTGACCTCCAAAAGGAATACAACCTGCCCAAGAACCGCCTAATTTGTGACATGCCCACCAGATGGACCTCAACGTTGGCCATGCTGCAGCGGCTGCACACGCACCAGAGGGCCATCAATGAGTACCTGTGTGACTATGGCACCAGGACAGGGTCAGGGGAGCTTGGCTTTTTTTCGCCACGCCAGACAACAGGAGGTGAGAGGAAATCTACCCCTAGGAAGGGAAATTCTCTCCTGTAAGAGTTAGTATGGGAAAAAGGTGTCTCCTCCACTGATGCTTTATCACCAATCCTTGTTTCCCTAAAAACCCCAAATTTTCAAAATCCAATTGTCATTGGGACAGAAAGTGAGGTGAAATCTTCTGAATAGGGGCACAGACAGCAAAACAAATGTTACAGGGGTGATGATAACCCTTCCCTCTGTTTTCCAAAAAGCTTAAAAATAGATTTTTTGGCTGGAGCTGTACACTTACAAAATGTACCTGTTCCAAATTACAAACAGATTCAACTTAAGAACAAACCTACAGTCCCTGTCTTTCTTGGGACCGCCTGTATACTGCTGTTCAGAGTATATAGAGCTTTCTTTTTTTAATTTGGGTGTGAGGTTCCCCTTAATATCCATACAAGACCCAAACGGCCTGGTAATGGACTGGGGGGTTACTCATGCTGTTTTTCTCAATAATTTTCATCCATATTGCCGGGACCCGACATTACATTACAGCCGCAAGCAGTTTTAAATGACTTTTTTTCCTTTAGAAATGTCGTTTTGTGCAGGGATTGTTCTAAACACGGGAAACACGCGCCACTTTACAGGCATACTAGAGACACCCCCCAGGTATGATATTTAAAGGAATATTTCACTTTTATTTTTTTCACTTTAAGCATCATTAAAATCACTGCTCCTGAAAAAACTGACATTTTTAAAACTTTTTTTTGCATTGAGACATGTCCCCTGGGGCAGGACCCAGGTCCCCAAACCCTTTTCAGGACAATAACTTGCATATTAGCCTTAAAAATTTTCACTTTTGATTTCTCACGTTCGAGTCCCATAGACTTTAACGGTGTTCGAAAGTCTGTTCGCATGTTCTGGACGCGAACCGAACCGGGGAGTGTTTGGCTCATCCCTAGTGACTTACCAACACACAGGGTCCCCAGCTAACAGGCCTGGAGAAACCTACCGCTTTTCAAATGCCTAATTTTGACACATTTGCTCTGTCTCACCAAACATAAGCTGTATTTCAGTGCATAGGTAATTTAGTGTCCCCTAGGCTAACATGCACACAACTTTCCAGCATGGTGTGAAATCACTAAGCAGGGAATTTTAAAGAACCCAGAAAAACGAGATTGGTTTCAAGCTTGACATGTTATCTAATCAGCCAGCCCAACAACCACAGCTTTCTCACTTAATCAAAGAAAATATTTTTTTTAGTAAATTATATGAATCTGGGACAGATATACTTGCTTCCTGGATACGAATAGAGATGGGAAGGACGTTTTTTCCATTATTTTCAAAGCTGTTTTTTGTTTTTTTTCCCCAAAAAATTAGAAAAAAAAGAAGTGTGGAATATGTTTTACAATGATAAATAATATATCTGTGACATTGTTGTCAAACTATATACCATGAAGACCTTAAAGTTATTGTAAAGTGTCTTTTTTTTTCAATAAAAATAACAAGCATGTCATACTTACCTGGACAGAGCAACCTGGATACTCCTCTTCTTGGGTCCCTCTTCTGTCCTCCTGGCCCCTCCCACCTGTCAAGTGCCCCCATAGCAAGCAGCTTGCCTCTACACCGGTCATATGATTGCACAATTGACCTTCAACCTGGTGCCATACCCCCTCGTGACCGGGTTTACCCTTTGTCTGTCTCGGAGGACAATGCCATGGAGGAATATGTTGCATACTCACTTTCTCAACGATTCATCCGCAAATCCTCATCTCCTGCTGGCGCTGGCTTCTTCTTTGTGAAGAAGAATAGTGGTGAACTGAGACCTTGTATCGATTATAGGGGTCTCAATCATTTCACGATTAAGAATGCTTATCCGATTCCTACAGATTTACTTGACCGCCTCAAGGGAGCAATGGTTTTCACTAAGCTTGATTTGAGAGGGGCACACAATCTTGTGAGGATCAAGGAGGGTGACAAATGGAAAACTGCGTTTAATACCAGAACAGGGGATTACGAGTACCTCGTAATGCCGTTTGGCCTTTGCAACGCTCTGGCAGTTTTTCAGGAATTTATCAACAATGTCCTCTGAGATTTTTTGCAGCTATGTGTGGCGGTATATCTCAATGATATCCTCATATTTTCCAATTCCCTAGAAAGCCACCACACAGATGTCTGTCGTGTGCTTCAGAACAGAGAACATCCTCTATTGTAAACTGGAGAAGTGCGATTTCCATCGTGAACAGGTTAAATTCCTGGGTTATGTAATTTCCACTGCTGGTTTTTCGATGGACCCAGAGATACTTTCAGCAGTTCTACAGTGGCCCCGACCCATGGGTTTAGTCCTCTGCAGCATTTCCTGGGATTTTCCAACTATTATCGGAAGTTTGATTCATAACTTCTCGTATCTGGTCAAGCCCCTGACTGATATGACCAGAAAGGACGGTAACCCACAGAATTGGTCTCTGGATTCCATTAATGCCTTTGAGAGTCTCAAGACTGCCTTTGTTTCTGCTCGGTGGGCCTCCTACAACCCATACCCAATGGAGAAGCCCTGGACCCACCTGTCTATGGATTTCATTGTGCAGTTACCCAACTCCCAGGGCAATGCAGTTATCCTTATGGTGGTTGACCGGTTCTCAAAGATGTGTCATTGTATTCCACTTAAGAAGTTGCCCACTTCTAAGCAACTGGCTTCCATTTTTGCTCGGGAGATCTTTCACTTACATGGGCTACCCAAGGTAATTGTCTCAGACAGGGGTAGTCAGTTTGTGTCCTAGGTCTGGCGAGCCTTTTGTGTACAGTTGGGAATTCAGCTTGCTTTCTCCTCTGCGTGTCACCCGCAGTCTAATGGGGCCGCAGAATGAGCCAATCGGTCCTTGGAGCAATTCCTACTGGTCAGACTTATTACCGTAGGTCGAGTTTGCTCACAATAGTGCCATTAATTCCACCGCCTGATTGTCCCCATTTATGGCGAATTATGGTTTCCAACCAACCATGTTGCCTGACTTATTTGTTCTTCTGAGCATTCCTGCGCTAGAGGAGCATCTCTGTGGTCTTTGTTCCACTTGGGTACAGGTCCAAAAGTCCTTGCGACATGCCAATGATAAGTACAGTCTCCATGCTGATCGCAGACGCCTACCTGCGCCTTCCTACCAGGTTGGGGAGAGGGTCTGGCTGTCATCTCGCAACCTCTGACCGTGTTCTCTCACTGAAATTGGCACCTCGGTTTATTGGGCCTTATTCTCCACAGGATTAATCCAGTGGCTTACACTTTAGACCTTCCTTCTAATATGCGTATCTCTAATGTATTCCATGTCTCCTAATTAAAATCTTTGGCGTGCAACTGCTTCACCACCTCGGTGCCACGTCCTCACCCAGTACAGGTTGAGAACCATGAGGAGTATGAATTACAATTCATCATTGACTCCTGTACGTTTTGTGGGCGCACACAGTACCTGGTTCAATGGAAAGGGTACAGTCTGGAGGAGCGCTGATCTTCAGACGTGCATGTCCCTGTCCTCCTCCATGGTTTCCATAGACATTTTCCCCTTAAACCTGGTGGCCCTCCGAGGGGGAGGGGTCATTGAGGAGAGGGTACTGTCAGGGCTGGGCTCAGCCCTCCCCTCTCAGAGCTCAGGGTGCTCAGCTGTCGGTTAATTGCCAGTACTCATCATTCCAGTGTGACTCACCTAGTGATCATATCCTGCTCGTTAACAAACCCTGCTGGCTATTTAAGCTGCCTGGATTAGATCTCCTGTGTCTTCACCTTGGTCAACATATCTAGAGATTCTCTGCTGTGTTCCTCTTGAAGTCTTGCCTGGCTGACGTCCCTTCTGGTTCCTGATCCTGTCTGCTGCTCTAACTCTGGCTCCCTGATTTCCTGGTTGGTTCTGACTACCCGATTTGGTTACCGAACCCTGGCTATGTTTTGACTACGTTTACTATTTGTACCATTTTTACCACTATATTAAATGGTGTGATTTTTACTGCATTTTCTGTCTTCGTCTGATTCATGGTTCCTGACACTCTCCTGATTGGCTGACTGACTTTGATTGACAGCAGTGGGAGCCAATGGTGCTACTGCTGTGTATCAGCCATTTAGGAGGGAGAGTCTTGGATGGCTGAGACACTCGTGGAAATCTCTGAACAGAGATAGGGCTCAGGTAAGTATTGGGGGGGGGTGAGGGGGGCTGCTGCACACAGAAGGCTTTTGATCTTAATGCATAGAATGCATTAAGATTGTTGAGATACAGTAGATGAAATTTTCTGTCCTCTCAGGCCTTAATTGACAGGTAAGAGAGTTGATTTGTCTAACAAATTAGTATATCTTTAAAACCTTTAAATGATTTATATTAATGCCCTTCACATCACAGCATAATGTTTACTTATAGTCTGGTCAGTAAATTTATTTTTCTTTTCCTCCTCTAGAGTTTAGGAAACATTTCCACAGTGCAATTTCTGCTGAGAGCAAAAGCTGCAATTAGCAAATATTGTGAGAAGAAATGTTCTTTTCCAAATGATACAAGGATAACAAAATACATCCTGGCATGCCAGAGATGCCCTAAAAAAACTTGAAAAAACAAGTCTGATCCATGTAGGCCCCACTTCGCATCTTACAGGACTTAAAGGATCTGTTATTGATGACTTGGTGCCAGATAATTCAGAGGTCTAGTGACATCCATGCCGTGATGGGTCAGGGCAGTTTTGATAACAAAAGGGGCTGTTTTGGTGGCAACAAGGAGACTTATGCAATATTGGGTGGGTCATCATTAGTGTCATGGTGGATGGGTGTATCTAGTATATTCTGTATATCGGGTTTTTTGCTATACAGAAACCTGGGATTTACCTATTCTTTTGAATTCAAGGACAGCTCCTTTAAAGTGTCAATCCAGCCAAAACATTTTTCAACAACTTACTGTTTGGGTGACAATGCTTTAACCAGACAGAAAGTAAGGGGAAACAAACAACAGCAACACAAATGGGGAGTTTAAGTTTTTTTATAATAAAGTAGGGGAAACCCCTGTCAGATTTTTCTTCTGTCTGTGCCACTGTTTCAAGTATTCCCTCACTTTGTGTCTGGTGAAACGGTGGACACCATGTTTCACCATGCTTCAGTACGTGAAGAGAAATTTATCTAACAGAGCCTTGAATAGTAAAAAACAGACAGGTGTTCTAATCCTTCCCTACTCTATTCAAAACTTAAAAAAAAGAAAGTTTTAGCTGGAAGTACTCTTTAAACTAAACTTAAAGTTTTTGTTGATAAATGTATTTAAACATTCAAATGATGTATGCTTTTTACAAACTTTATAAGTTTAATCAAATGCTCCATGTTGACTAAATTGTTTTGAATGTATGTAGTTGTAGTTAATAATATATTATTGTAGATTCTAAATGAGAAAAAAAAAGATTCAGTGCAGAACTTAAAAGATCAAGTAGTTAATTCTCAGACTGAGATTTGGGTTTCTAACAGCAGCCAGTTGAATGATCTATATTAGAGACAAGGACTAGAGACATTTGTAGACAGCAGGACACCAAGACAAATACTGAGCAATAAACATGTCTAACTTCTTTGTTTTCCTCATATTGTATAAACCTTTAAATAAGGCATACAGCACATAGTTTATTATCCCTTCCTAAGCTGCTTCAAGTGAAACATTAAAATGTGCTGTATAACATTCTCTGAGGGTACATTAATATTTCTGAACTCGTCAACACAGTTTAAAATGCTCCAAGCAAGACTTTTTCAGTTCAGTGCAAAACATAATAAAATCTTTTCCGTTGGTAATAAAAATCATGTTGCAGCCTAAATGGTACAACTTGTAGAAACAAGGTTATGTAAGTGCTGTGATCCTTTATATGTAACTAGGGGAAAATATAGACTATTACTGAACATTTTTAGCTACAGCATATAGTTGGTCACGCATGTTGTCATGCATCAACAATCTAAATAAGGTGAAAAGCTTTATATAATACAAATTGAATACAAAGAATGGACTACAAAATGATCACCACACATTCATCCTATATACCTTTATTTATTCTGAGGCTACTAACCTTATTTATACATTGCACTAGGACAGTAGAACTCTGCTAATGGTACAGACTTTAATCCAAATTATTAAAGGCTTGTTTCTTTCTTTAAAGCTACCCATTCCATTGTTTTTCTTATCATATCTAACTCTAGAGTGCACAGAGGCTTTCAGGCAAGTGCAGTCTACTTTTTCCACTACAGGTGGCTCTCTCCCACAGTGGCACTGCAGTTGGAGAGGAAGTCAAGAGGAACATGGTTCTTTTATGGTTACCTGGGTCACTGGGGAAGTTATCCTATTAGATGCTGCTGCCCCATGTGACTCTAGCAGCCATCTTGGATCAGGCAGAGCTTTTTTAAGGCCCTAGCTCCCAGGATTAGTGCACCGAGCCAGGCTGTGTGCATTCATAGACCCTCACTCTCTCCTCACTGGATTTGACTGACAGCAGCAGGGGCCAATGATTCCCACTGCTATTAGAGCCTCCAAAGAATATAGGAAGAGGAGAGAAGAGCTGAAAGAGACAGGTACAGTGCTGAATTGAGAATGGACTCAGGTAAGTATAAGGAGGAAGGGCTGGGGGTAGCTGCTATTGAAGGATTTTTTTACCTTATAGGCTAAGTACAACTAAAGGTACCTGGACGACAAACTAAACAAATCTCAAATCCACGTACTGTGTGTTATGAAAGCCAAGTTCCCAGTCTTTCAAGTATACTGTACATTATATGGACATCTCCCCTTGCAGAAACAAAGATCCCTTGTAATGGGAGGTTAACACAAGTGTAAGAACACTCAAAAACACCTATTGTTCTGGGAATGTTTCTTGCACAAGCTTATAAGTCTAGTAAATTAGTACAGATAGAAAAGTACATCCAAAAATGTGCAACACGTTTACGCTACAATAATATAACCAATAAAATCAACACATTGTATATTTTTCAGAAAGGAAACCCTTATGCCGCGTACACACGAGCGGACTTTCCGGCAAACTTGGTCCGGCGGACTGGACTCCGTCGGATCGGACTCCGTCGGACAATTCGATCGTGTGCGGGCTCCAGCGGACTTTTTTTTCCCAAAAATCCGACGGACTTACAAATAAAACATGTTTCAAATCTTTCCGATGGACTCAAGTCTGGTTGAAAAATTCGCTCGTCTGTATGCTAGTCCGACGGACTAAAACCGACGCTAGGGCAGCTTTGGGTACTGGCTATCAACTATTTTATTTTAGTCCGGTCGTACGTCATCACTTACGAATCCGTCAGACTTTGGTGTGATCATGTGTAGGCAAGTCCGTTCGTTAGGAAAGTCCGCCGAAAGTCCGTCGGATAGAGCGTCGGACCAGTCCGGTCGAAAAGTCCGCTTGTGTGTACACGGCATAAATCTTAATTCCGAGCAGATGTCCAAATAGGTGTGGAATATCAAAAGCTTGATAAGAATTTAAATATCCAAAAATAGTAGAGGGGAGGTTAAAATGTATTTAGGCAGCATAGTATGCATCCAGAAATGTTTGGCAAGTGGATGCTTTGCACAAAATGACAAATAGAGTTTATCTTAAAAAAGGGTAAAACTCTTGCATAGGCCATTATGATTTTGATTTCCCATTGCATAAAATTATTATCCCTCATTAAGTTCATTTCCTGTACTTTACCTGCAAGGATTTTGTACTCATTCATTAAACTGAAGAGCCATTTTGCTTTACCTGTAGTTCTCAAAAGGAACCATTGAAAACAAAAGGTTAGATCCAAACTGGTGTCACATAAACTAAGTCCCTGAACAAAGAGGCATCCAATACGAAGACAGAACATATTGCGCTCACAAGTTTACATAGCATGCTGTTTTCCAAGGTAGGCAGGTGCAGGCAGAATGGAGCTCATTCATACTCCCCATAGAAGGCAAAATCATAAAGATCAGCTGCACACTGATGCATACATTTTTTTTTCCAGATGTACACACTGGAAGCCCCTTTGGGACCTCTAGTCTCTGAAGTGTCTCACCCTAGAGGCAGGCTTAGCCATAGAGATTGGCATCCAACTTTGGCAGCAGGAGTAGTCCTCAAAAATTTGTTTTAGGGCTTTAACTGCATTATTGACATCATGGCTCTATCTCTCACTCACAGGAAACCTTTACAATAATCTGTTTCAATCTTCTCTTTTCATCGGGGAGATGATGGTCTGGAAGCTTGACTGTGCTTATCTTGGAGACTAGAGATGAGCCGAACACCCCCCTGTTCGATTCGCACCAGAACATGCGAACAGGCTAAAAAATTTGTTTGAACGCGCGAACACCGTTAAAGTCTACGGGACACGAACATGAATAATCAAAAGTGCTAATTTTAAAGGCTTATATGCAAGTTATTGTCATAAAAAGTGTTTGGGGACCTGGGTCCTGCCCCAGGGGACATGTATCAATGCAAAAAAAAGTTTTAAAAACGGCAGTTTTTTCGGGAGCAGTGATTTTAATAATGCTTAAAGTGAAACAATAAAAGTGTAATATCCCTTTAAATTTCATACGTGGGGGGTGTCTATAGTATGCCTGTAAAGGGGCGCATGTTTCCCGTGTTTAGAACAGTCTGACAGCAAAATGACATTTCAAAGGAAAAAAAGTAATTTAAAACTACTCTCGGCTATTAATGCATTGCTGGTCCGACAATACACATAGAAGTTCATTGATAAAAACGGCATGGGAATTCCCCACAGGGGAACCCCGAACCAAAATTTTTAAAAAAATGACGTGGGGGTCCCCCTAATTTCCATACCAGGCCCTTCAGGTCTGGTATGGATATTAAGGGGAACCCCGGCCAAAATTTAAAAAAAAATGACGTGGGGGGTGCCCCAAATTCCATACCAGGTCCTTCAGGTCTGGTATGGATATTAGGGGAACCCCTGCCAAAATTTTTTAAAAAATGGCGTGGGGTCCCCCTCAAAATCTATACCAGATCCTTCAGGTATCCCCTTTGACCCGGTTGTTTTTATCACGGACCGGAAGTCTCGTACTAGGTGACGGCGGTATGGTCACTTTCCTTGCATTACCCTGTACAATGCTTTTCTTTTATTTTATTTTAATAAACTCTATTTATCTACTACACTATTGGAGGCCCTTCTCTTTCCCGTTTTTTCTATTTGTTATGGCCATCTGGATCCTGATGTAAGCTTGATGCGGCTCCACTTCACACATCTATCCACCTGATGTTACCCACTGCCATCCAACAGCATCTACTACAGCCATCCTGATCGCCATCCAGCATTTTCTACTACTAAGGCCTTTATCCAAGTCCTTTGAGGTAAGGGCATTGTGAGCACATTTCTACACTAGGACCATCCACGTTTGCCCTCTTCAACCACTTCAGCCATTTAAGAATATTTATGAACAATATCCACCAGTGGCGCGAACTCACTGATGTTAAATTGATTCCCTTTTAATGAACTTTTGTTGTTTGTTATTTGTATACACTCACTACACATGTTATTTTCATTCTCATCTGTATTTTATTATATATTTTTTTACTATTCCCTTGGGATCACCTGGACCCCTCATCTAGATTCTCACACTAGTGACCTAGTGTATATTTTGCACATGTTATTACTGTGAAGTGGTATTGCTCTTAGTGCTCTGTGCGAAATCACTTTATTGTCACACAGCGGGAGCCTCCCTTCATGCCATCATGGATGCGGAGTGGCCCGAGGAGAAGAAGGGAAGAAGACGCCGATGCCGCGGAGGAGATGCTGGACGAGAACACCGGAGGAAGAACCAGAAGAACCAGAAGAAGAGGATGGAGGAAGAAACCGAAGGAAGATAGAAGAAAGAAGAAAGAAGAAAGAAGAAAGAAGAAAGAAGAAGGAAGAAAGAATAAAGAAGAAGCATTTAAATAAAGGAGTTATCAAAAACGCTCTTGTCATTTTTAACATTTTTGACAGTTTTTTAGTGAAATGGTAGGGGTACTTTTGTACCCCCTTACCATTTCACTCACGGGGAGGGCCGGGCTCTGGGGGTCCCCTTGTTAAAGGGGGCTTCCAGATTCCGATAAGCCCGCCGCCCGCAGACCCCCACAACCACTGGCCAGGGTTGTGGGGATGAGGCCCTTGTCCTCATCAACATGGGGACAAAGTGTTTTGGGGGGCTACCCCAAAGCACCCTCCCAATGTTGAGGGCATGTGGCCTGTTACGGTTCAGGAGGGGGGGCGCTCTCTTGTCCCTCCTTCTTTTCCTGCGGCCTGCCAGGTTGCGTGCTCGGATAAGGGTCTGATATGGATTTTGGGGGGACCCCACGCTGTTTTTTTTTTAAATTTTGGTGCGGGGTTCCCCTTAAAATCCATACCAGACCTGAAGGGCCTGGTATGGAATTTAGGGGGACCCCCCACGTCATTTTTTTTTTTATTTTGGCTGGGGTTCCCCTTAATATCCATACCAGACCAGAAGGGCCTGGTATGGAATTTAGGGGGACCTCCACATCATTTTTTTAAAATTTTGGTTCGGGGTTACCCTGTGGGGAATTCCCATGCCGTTTTTATCAATGAACTTCTATGTGTATTGTCGAACCGGCAATGCATTAATAGCCGCGAGTAGTTTTAAATGACTTTTTTTCCTTTAAAATGTAATTTTGCTGTCAGACTGTTCTAAACACGGGAAACATGCGCCCCTTTACAGACATACTATAGACACCCCCCAGGTATGACATTTAAAGGGATATTACACATTTATTGTTTCACTTTAAGCATTATTAAAATCACTGCTCCCGAAAAAATGTCCGTTTTTAAAACTTTTTTTTGCATTCATCCATGTCCCCTGGGGCAGGACCCAGGTCCCCAAACACTTTTTATGACAATACCATGAATATAAGCCTTTAAAATTAGCACTTTTGATTTCTCCCATAGACTTTTAAAGGGTGTTCTGCGGCATTCGAACTTGCGAACAGCCGATGTTCGAGTCGAACATGAGTTCGACTCGAACTCGAAGCTCATCCCTATTGGAGACCATCTGCAGCTTTTAAGATTTTAATTTCAATAATTTTTATTGGTATGAGAACAATAAGGAAGTTACATACACCTTTATCATGTAGACAATGTATACATATATTAATATGTCATAGGTACAGTATGCACGTGTTACAATCAGCTGAGTTTGTGCATTTGGTGCGCAACTTAATGTAACTATTTCTAGGACAGGCTGTCCCGCTATTGAGTATTTTTACCTTATTTAAATAACAAGAAAATAATATAGAAACTGTGAGCTAAAGAAACTAAGCTCTAAAATAAATAATCAATAATCAAATAAAGAGGTAAGGATATTAAAAATAAAAAGTGTAACATAGTGTGCAGCAGTTTTACATCTTGTATTATCCAGCATGTGTATAATTAAGGAATCGGTTTCCTGCTTTTATATTCATATGAGTACCATGCAATCCACTTGTGCCACCTTACGTTTACTTTGTGATAATTACCTTGAGCTGCAGCAAACATCAGCTCATAGGTAGCATGTGTGTTGGTCATTTCAACTATTTCTTTAAATGAGGGAGGTGATGCGTCTTTTCATTTCTTTAATATTGTCAATCTCATACTCATTAATATGTGGGTGACTATGGATCTAGTATTGATTGGAATATTTTCTATCCCTATTGATAAGACTGCTAAAGCTGCATCTGGAGTTACTACTGAGCATGTGAGATCTGATATTAGGTTAAATACTTTTTTCCAAATTGCATGTAGAACCTGGCATTCCCATAGTATGTGATGTAATGTACCTCTACTTCCACAGTTTCTCCAGCACAGAGGAGAAGCCTGCTTCGCAAATTTGGATATCCGATGTGGGGTTAGGTACCATCGGAGTGTTATTTTATGTGTTGTCTCCCATAGTTTGACGCATTTAGTTGCAATAAAAGTATTACGGAGTGCTTTTTGCCATTGCTCATCTGTAAATGATATGCCCAGATCTCTTTCCCACGCCACTATGTTATTAGTTTTTTTGAACTCTTGTTTGTTGTTAAGTATGTTGTAAAAAAGTGAGATACCTTTTATGTTGGTATGAGGGTTGGTGAGATAAAGATACACCCTCCACGGAACCTTTATTGATGTTACTGGAATTCTATGAAGATAATGCTTTATTTGAAGGTATCTATAGTGGTCAGTGTCATCCAAACCATATTGCACTTGTAAAGTCTCAAATGACTTGAATGAGGAACCAACTCTGAGGTCTTCTAGTGTTAAAATACCTTTGGTTATCCAGTGTGATATATTTAAGTGTGGAATGTTTAGTTGGAGGCTAGATGTGGCGATCGGTATGGACTTAGTCGTCTGACTAGAAAAGTCTGATGTTGAGAAGGACCTCCATATTGTTAGTGTAGCTATCATTGTGGGAGACAGATGTGAGTGTACGTATGGTCGGGCACTATAGGTCAGTAGGGTGTCAGCTAGGTTGCCTCTTGGGATCTGTGCTTCTTCCAATTCTACCCATCTGTGGGACTGGTCTGGGTTTAACCAAAATTTTGCTTGTGATAAAATTGTTGCCGTATGGTAATCTTTTAATATGACATGACCAATTCCTCCCGCGTCTCTGGCACTAGTTAGTTTCTTAAAGGCACATCTGGCCCTTTTCCCTTGCCACAGATACCTATTTATCATATTTTGGGCTTTAGAGAAAAAAGTGTTGGGAACAGGGACTGGCAACGTCCTGAATAGATAGAGAAGCTGTGGCAGGATGATCATCTTAAACGCTGCCAGTCTACCTGTCCACGAAAGTTCCATTTTGTCTATATCTAGAAGTTTTTTATTCAATGATCCCAGGAATGTAGTGTAGTTGGCTGCTACTAAGTCACTTGTCAATGCTGTGAGTGTTATCCCTAGATATTTTATCCCTTCATTTTTCCATGTGTATGGAAATCTTTCACTCAATTTCTTTTGAAGGGATACGTCAATGCCTATTCCCATGATATAGGATTTGCTCTCATTCACTTTATAGTAGGATAGCTTATGAAACATGTCTAATGCCTTATGTACCGAAGCCAGGGAAGATTCCACATTGGTTAAAATCATGATTATGTCGTCAGCAAATAGGCTGATCTTGTGTACTGAGTTATTTATACGGAAACCGGTAATATTAGGGTTCGATCGAATGTATATAGCTAAGGGCTCCATTAGTAGGTTGAAGATTAGAGGGGATAAAGGACACCCCTGTCTAGTTCCGTTCGTGATGCTGAATGGTTTAGACAATGTTCCAGATGTGAGCACTTGAGCAGAAGGTTTAGAATATAATGCAAGTATTGCAGAGAGTATAGTACCAGAAAAACCAAACCTTCTCAACACTTGGGCGAGGTATTGCCAGTGGATGCGGTCAAAGGCCTTCTCTGCGTCCAGAGCCAGAAGCAGAGAAGGCCTTTTATGTTCTCTCGCCAAGTGTATAATATTTGTCAGTCTACGGGTAGCGTCGGATGTCTGACGTCCCTTGGTAAATCCTGTTTGATCAGGGTGAATGAGAAGTGGGAGGATATTTAATAATCGGGATGCTATCATTTTTGCGTAAATTTTCAGATCTATGTTGAGGAGTGAGATCGGTCTGAAGTTAGGGGGTATGTTGGGTTCCTTCCCTGGCTTAGGCAGTGTTACTATTATTGCATTTAACATTTCTGGAGGAAAAGAGGCGGAGGCAGCAGCAGCATCAAAAGTGCGTTGTAGATATGGGCTTAGTATATGTTTGAAGGTTTTATAATAGTCTCCTGAAAATCCATCAGGACCTGGAGATTTGTTACTTGGTAGGGAGTCGATAGCAGTATGTATTTCTTCTATGCTAAATGTTTGGTTTAGAGTTTGAAGTTGTTCTTGTGACAATGAAGGAATGTCTAGTTGTTGTAGAAATGCATTAATTTCATCAGTAGTGGGTTGGGGGGTGTCAATGTCATCTTTCAGATTGTATAGGTTACTGTAATATTTACTGAAGGTGTCTGCTATATCCTGTGGATGGTATAATTTGTGTTTGGAGAGAGGGTGTAGAATGTATGGAATTTTTGTTTTGTATCTAATGCCCTTAATCCTATAAGCTAAGATTTTACCTGCTTTGTTACCTGTGGCGTAGTATGTCATTTTAAGCTTTTTTGAGGTCTTTTCAAAATTTTCTAGTAATAACAATCTCAATTCATATCTTAGTTGTGTAAGTTGCTGTGAGGTTGAGTAGGAGGTATTTTGTTTGTTGCTGGATTCTAGCAGGGAAATTTTATCTGTCAACTCTTTTATGTGCCGCTGCCTCTGCCTTTTAACCCTCGCTCCCAGTTGAATAAGGACACCTCTTACATATGCCTTATGAGCATTCCACAAGGTAAAATGGTTTTGCACGGAAGGTGTATTGATGCTAAAGTACTCTTTCATCTGATCTTCTATATTTTTCCTGAAGTCCGGTTGTTGTATTAGGTAGGAGTTTGATCTCCACAAGTAGGATGCAGTACATGCGACATCTTCTTTTATATATATAGTGATGGACGCATGGTCTGACCAAGTAATGGTATTGATATCTGTGGATATTACATGGGCTAGTGTACTTTGATCAACCAGAAAAAGGTCAATACGGGAGTAGGAGTTGTGAGGGGAAGAGAAGAAGGTATAGTCCCTCTCTCCTGCATGCATGCACCTCCATACGTCAAAAAGTTCCTGTTTATGAAGAATATGCATGAGGGATGGGTTTGAACGTCTTGTTCCGGAAGATGAGTCCAGATGTGGGATTGGGGTTGCGTTAAAGTCTCCACATATGATCAATCTCCCCCTCTGGTGGGTCTTCACTTTTTGGAGCGTTTTGTTAAGGAATCTTATTTGGTGTTTGTTGGGGGCATAAATGTTAGCGATGGTATAAGTGATAGAATTAATGTCACATATTAATAGAAGGTACCTTCCTTTTGGGTCTTTGATTTCTTTGTGAAGCGTGAAAGCCACAGAGTCTCTTATTGCTGTTAGTACCCCTTTGGTTTTGTTATGGGAGTTAGCAGAAAAAATGAAAGGAAAGCTCCTATGGGTACAAGAGGGTGCTGCTGTGACAGAAAAGTGTGTTTCCTGCACACAGACCACATCTGACTTGTGGGTGATTGCCTCTGACCACATAGATTTCCTTTTGGCAGGATGATTCAAGCCTTTGGCATTAATTGAAATAATTTTTATACCCATGGTTGTAGGGAAAGTATGTTAGAGCATTTGGAGACGAGGGGATATTTTTGAGGTCTTGCTGCCCTCATGTGGTGCTTTCTGGTATAGCAGAGAAAAGCTTCCTTCATGAAATAAGACAGAAGTACTCACGTATGCTGCTGAGGTAGTTTTCATTTTGGAGTGACAGGAAGGTTGTGCTGTTCCGGCTGCGTCTTTGTGTGTCCAACTGCTGCAACTTCAAAAACGTTGAAGAGAAAACATAAAAAACAAAATGAACTGTTAACATTGCAGAATCTTATTTTAACAAACAGTGAACTGGTATACAGCAGTCTGCTGTTTGAGGTTAGGTGGGGAAGAAAGTTCGGGCTTATGAGCTCCTGATCAGTGCACTGAGACTAGAAAAAGTAAGAAAAGTAAAAAAAAAGAAGATGTACCATCTGGGTTTAATTATGCGATTTAGCATTTTTTGTGGTGACTGTTTTCCACATTGGATCCACAGGTTTTGGGGATTTATCACTTGCTGGATCTTGAGCAGGTAAGATATTCCACTCTTCCAAAAGAGAAAGGCCTTTCTCTAGGGAGTTCACCACGTGGGTGCGTCCCTCTCTTGTGACGGACAGTTTGGTGGGATATCCCCATCTATAAGTGATATTGTGGTTTCTCAATACTTTGGTGATGGTGTTCAAATTTTTTCTTTTTTGTAGTGTGTATTGAGAGAGATCTGCATAAAACTGCAGGTGCTGGTATTGAGCAGGAATGTGTTCCTTCTTTCGCATGATCATCATTAGTTGTTCCTTAGCTTGATAAAAATGTAATCTCAGGATTACATCTCTGGGGATATGTTCTGATAAGTAAGAGGGTTTTGGAAGGCGGTGAATCCTGTCAATCGTAATCTCCAGGTCAGAGAGATCAGGAAGGAGAGATTTAAATAAAGAGGAGACATAGGTACACAGGTCCGCTTGTTGTACAGTTTCAGGGATCCCCCTTATCTTTAAATTGTTTCTCCTGTTTCTGTCTTCGATGTCTGCGATTTTCTCCTTAATCCATTCAGTATCTCCCTCTCTTTCCTCATGTGAATCTACCAGATCATTGATAGTGGTAGCATATTCCCCCATTTTTTGCTCTATGTGCTCAACCCTGGTCTCAACAGCCTGCAGATTGTTGTTAAATTTATGCATGCATTTCATTAAGTCAGATTGCAGCGAGCTCCTTAGGGATAATAACATGTCTTTTAAGACAGTATCGATCACAGGCTGGTGTGAGGTAGGAAAAGTTTCTATGGAGTCAGGTAATTCCCGTGTATCATCCCCTGAATCACTCACGTGGCTAGCTGTGTCAGTGAATCCCCCGCCATCCATCCTGGGTTTTGCCTTGACTGGGCTGCCTGAGGGTGGGGAGGGAGAGTATTGCTGTGGGCTTTTATGGATGCCTGTATGGTGGTTGTGTCTGCTTGCCATAGGGAGGATGTTAGTGGATTTGTTTGCTGGGGTGGATGATGACCCAGCGCCATCTTGCCTACCGTCATGCTGCTTCTTTTCATAGAAGTCCGTCAGGCACTGAGGCTTCCTCTGTTCTTTTCGTTTTCTGGACATGATTTCAGATCCTTCCCTGAGGTATTCTGCCTCTGCGGGTGTAGAAAACGGGACCCGATGGGATGTTTTGTGCCGCTATTTCTTAGATCAGTACCGGAGCTCCGGAATTATGCTGCCATTCAGATTGCTCGCAAGCCACGCCCCCAGCTTTTAAGATTTTAATGGTTGACTGGTAATGTACTTTAGACATATAGATGCAACAATTATGGAATTCTGGCAACCACAAAATTTCTATACACATTTAAAATTAAAATAAAGCATATAGGTATATATAGTGCATATATAGTATTATTACTATTATTATATTATTATTATACAGGATTTATATAGCTCCAACAGTTTGTGCAGCGCTTTACAATGTAGGGAGATGCTACACCAACAGTACAATTCAAAATAAGAGAGTTGGAGGAGCCCTGCTCCTGCGAGCTTACAATCTAAGAGGGAAGGGCTGGTGAAACAAAAGGTAGGGACTGTGAGGGATAAACTGATAAGGGGAGTAGAAGATTTGGTTGTTAGCTGTGTCAGTGAAATTTGGCTGTACACAGAGCACACAGCCAAATCTTCTGTTTCTAATAATAATAACATTTTTGTCTAATTATATAAATGCATCTTACCTAAAATCTCACGCATCCGGGTAATCAGACATCACCACCATTTCTCACCTTACCAGCTCAGCCTCGGTCAGCATCTCGGACCTCTCCCTAGCTGGCAGGCTCTTTTATTAACACAAAAGTTTTCACAAACAGGAAGTGATGGTTCCAAAAGCCAATCACTTCTTACATGGCAAGTGACATCACAGGATATGACCATATAAGGATTTAACAACACAGGAAAATGCAACAACCAATGAACAATGACTACAGGAGTCTTATGGGTGTGTCTGAGCAGAAACAGGGTGCATGCATGTTTTTAGAAGCCATATGGCTTTCAAACATTGACTCTGTCTTCAACCAGAACAACCCAAAAGACTCCCGTATTTTCGTTGATAGAAATCCCTATTATACATTGTTCCAGAGAACAATGTATACCTGGATTATTCTACTGTCTTTGTGGATGAGAGATTATCGGCAGGCGTACACTCATTGGGCCACAAATTTGTTGATCAGGCACACAGGGGCAACATGAGCGCACACTCATTAAACCGACAATGTCTTTGCAGAGCGAACACACCCCCACCAGATGACCGTTCTGTGCCCTTAGCTGGCGAACATGTCCCCACTCCACAAACATTTCTCTACATCCCCAAAGAGCTTTTCACTACCAAACGGATCTCAACCAGTGTCAGTCTGCCCCAGTCAGCTCTTTAGAATGCGAGAGAACGAACACTGGGAGACTTATGACAATACTTTAAAATACATCTTCATAAAATTTTCCACAACAGTCCCTCCTCTTGTCATATGATCCCATGTGTCCCTTGATAAATCCTGATCTTCTTCTTAGTACTCTGTTCTTCAGGAGAGACAACATGGCGAGCTGTAGTAGTCGCCGGTCGGTTTGGGATCCTCTGTGTCTTGTACATGGGTTGGGCTTCAGGGCATCTCATCAGGGAAGATGTGGTCATCTGCTCAGGCTCTGGTCACGCGTCCAATCAGGCAACAGGAGCACCTCATCACGGCATATAGAAGGAATAGAAACAAAAACAACATGAGTATATATACCCCTACTTCCTTCAACTACGATCCGCTGCAAAATAAAAAAAAATAAATCCCCAATGATTCCCAATCCCTTAAAAGGATTCCAACCTTAACTAGTTATAGCTCTGGCTTTGCTTTGTAGGGATCTAGGCCTTATCCATATGGGCCTGAACTTTGTCTCTACTATCCCCGATTCAGATATAACAATCTTTACTTATGAATTCCCAGAAGCCCCCCTTGGACTGTGGGAACGTCTTTGTAGCTTCAACAGGTACATGAAAACATCCCATTCTCAATGGATGAGAAATTGTTCAATCATTTCATAAGCTTAAGCCCCCACAGTTTACAAGCAATTCCCTTCCAGCTGTCCCTGCCATTCTTACCTTCTCCCGCACCATCAGATCCTCACAATCGGCCACGACATAAGATGCTGGGACGAGTTTCACCAGCACACATGAACCTCTTGCCTTAGGGGAATTACCTTATAAGCTGTAGATCCGCATTAATACAAAACTACAGTTGAAGCACACTTGTGGGCTACCTAGTTATCCTGATACCACAGCTGGCAAGAACCAGAGCTATTGTTAAAATTATAACTAAGTTTACCCTCTAGAAATGTTTTGTTAAGTTCTATTGACAAGTGTCTGTTTGGATTTTACTAGTTTGGCAAAACTCCTTACACCAATATGAACTTCACATATAGCATGTACCGCCGTCATCGCTGGGGCACAAGTAGACCCAACTATGTGTCCTGTTCTCTTTTTTAGCTAGTTGGGATGCTTTTCATTGTTACCCTTGCTAAAATGTACTAAACAAAAAAATATAAATAAACGAAGATACTCCTCTATTCTTAGTGGTTGAGCCGCTTCTTGCAGTGGCTGGCAAGGTCTCATCCCTCAAGCTTCTTTACAATGACAGTCAACTGGTTGGAAAGAATGTAAACTGATTATTGTGTCAGGGTCCAGGAGGGACTTGTGAACCCTGTAGTGGACCTTTTGAAGTTCATGTTACAGTGATTGCACTTACCCCATCAGCTGAGAATGTAGGTGATAGCTAATGAGGAAAGTACAACTCTGTTTTTGGTTGACATCCAAACAAACCTCATATGACAATAACCCAGACCTCGGGACTGTGGTCACTGCATAACCTGTGCGTGGCTTACCATCTGGGGTGTAATACGTGGAACCATTGACAAAAAAAGGTTCTTAGCATCTGGGATGGGAGCCTACTTCACCAGACTGCTGCTTGCTGATTCAAATTTCATCAAAGAAAGACAGTCTTGGCACAAACTTGGTTAGGATTAGAGTGGTTAGTATTATTGTTTTGAAAATGTGTCATTCTCACCACTCTCATCCCCCCTTTTCTTCCTCCTCATTACAAACTGGAGGAAAACATGCAGGGTTTAGAAGGGTGCAGAAAAAAAAACTGTGAAGCCTATGACACTTTTACTCCTGCTTTCTATGTACATAAACTCCTTGGACCTGAAAAGATACTTATAAACAAAGGTTAATACTCTATCCTTCAAAGAAAAGTAAACAATACAACATTCGTGTACATTAGTAAATTGTCAATGACATTCCACAAAACCGATAATAACTAAACCCTCTGTAACTCTTCACGTTCTTACTAAAATACAACACACGCGACACGTAAGAGGGCTGTCGCGGTAGGTTCAAACATCTTGTTACCACATACAAATATGAGACAAACATTTAGATACAAATGTGGGGGAGATATTTTATAGTTCCCAAAAATGAAAATGAAAAAAATAAAAACGACCAGATGGAATGCTGCCTTCATTCTTTTAGCGATAGAAAAAAGAATACAATTTGAAAAGCACGAGAGCATCTCGAAATCTTTGCATAGACCAGCCACACAAAGTTCAAAAACAGGCCTGTATATTTTTAATCACACAAACAAACGTGAACTACGCATACATCAACTCACTCAACATTACAGATTTCTGAAGCTGCAGTCGCGCTATATCAACTCCAGAGGGATACCCAAAAGAGTATCCTTGGACCACCTATGTCAATCTTTCTGGGGTTTAATGGCCTTTTCCTCAGAACTAGACTCCATGCTCTGTGCATCCGTCTGACTGTGGGAAGCTTCGCTTTCCTTCCCTTGCACGGACTGCCATTGCCCATGGTGATTCAAATCGGCTTATCGTCTTACCCCTGCATACAGAGAAACCCTTGCACCCATTTCGGAGAGCACCGCCCAGTGTCTTCTTTCATGGTGGATTGACGGACTACAACCACTATTAGTCCCCCAACTAGAAACTCTAAAACGAGGCATCAACTCTATGGCTTGTTGTCCCAACACTTCAACAACCAACTATTAACTATGTCAAATGATTCGCCAACAACCACAGATCAACCCCTGAATTATGTCTCTACCCCTCACAGTGTATGCATACACAAACGCATTGCACTGTACTACCATACACTGCGTCACCAGACGAATCTACACAGAGCATTTATGCCCGCTTTCTTTTACAAAACACTGCGGCTTCTCTCTGTACCTCGATATTACAACACTAACTTGGATGCCTCCTGTTTGCTCTCTACCCAAAACTGTATTACAATATAAAACTAAAAAGACAACTGGAATTAAATTTAAAACACTTTCAAACGCCAGTATTTTCCCATTGTCCTTTCGAGCACAAATCTCATTTGCTTGTGTCCTAGGACCCCAAGCTCCCCCCACCAACTTCCTGTGGATACATAAAATGCTGAGAAGAACTTCCTGTTGCATGCCCAGCTCTAAAAACCCCTCAAACTGGTTTATTTACATATCAATGTACAGGAAAAGGGAGGGGAGGGTAATCCTAGCTTCATATACTGCAGGCTATACAAAAAAGTACAAAAACTCACAGTTAAAGCTAGTCTTGTTATCCATTGAAATTCAGTGCAAAGTAGAGGATTCACACAAAACCAATATTCAATACAGAAAATGCAATAGCCTCCTTGAAAAGTATGTAAAAATTACAAAAATAGGATTCAATTAAAAGGAAATGGTGCCTAGAGAGAAGGTGGCAGCCCAAACCACATGGCTACACACACACAAAGGAAATTGGAGCAGCTTCCCCTGTAGGATGACCCACAGGACCTCAAAATAGCCGCCGATCATGGCCACATGGTGACTACAACAAAAGCCAGACCACAACAAAATGGTGCATTTTCCCACCAAAACTGAAATCCAATACAAAGATGGCCACTCTTCTACTGCAAAGTTAACAAAAAGTACAAACACAGCTCACCTAAAATATCTTACATTCGCTTAAAAGAAAACAGAAATGATGCCTAGAAACAAGATGGTGGCTCATGTCACATGGTTTTACACACAAAGGAATTGAAAATGGCTGAATGTAGCCACATGGCAGACAACAACAAAAGAAAATGGCGCATTTTCCCGCCAAAACCAAAATTTCTCCCCACAAAATTACACATTTGAGATACTAAATGAACACTTACAAACATTTAAAAGTGTTAGAAGTTACGAAAAAGCACAACTTAAAACAAAATGGTAGATGAAATCTGGACCACAGCAAGATGGTCGATGACAAAAAGACCACACTAAAACACAAGCACATGAAATGCAATTGTTGAACACTTAAAGCATAATACATACACTTTAGGAACAGTTCTACTGAAAAGCATGTAATCTCACCGCACAATTGAGAATGCACACTTAAGAACACATGCTATCCAATGAAACAACAAAGCCTCATAAAACACAATCACACGGCTGAAACATACCCTCTTTTCTCAAACAAAGTTCACATCAGCTTTCACAGGAACAGGACATTGAGAAATACAGACAGTGAATGCTTGCATGTCTGCTCAGAACATTAAAGCTCCCTTCCCACAGGGCGTAGCCCTTTCAACACAAAAACAACAATGCCTGCCTCTCCACCAGTAAAACTCATGGCATCTTTACAAACAGATTCAGCTACTTACAAAACTGTTCAGAACACACACACATCCCATGTTGCAAATAATCCCATATCATACATTTCTATTTCTCATATACTTATTACACAACATACAGTTACCTACACATACACACACACACGCAGGCACACACAGGCGCACACACACACACACACCAGACATACGATCAAACATCCAGCATTATTTCAAAAAGATGAAAAATCAGCTCTTTCGCAGAGCAGAGGCTCCCCAACACATCAGAAAGATGTCCTGGACTGGGATCCGTTCTCCCCCCTTTCTTGCCAGTGTGGAGGGGGATCTGTCTGCTCCATAAGGACCTGGCTCGCCATCTGTCAGCGAAATTTGGCTGTACGCAGAGCACACAGCCAAATCTCCTGTTTCTAATAATAATAACATTTTCGTCTAATGATATAAATGCATCTTACCTAAAATCTCAGGGGCAACATGAGCACACACTCGTTAAACTGACAATGTCTTTGCAGAGCGAACACACCCCCACCAGACGACCGTTCTGTGCCCTTAGCTGGCGAACATGTCCCCACTCCACAAACATTTCTCTACATCTCCAAAGAGCTTTTCACTACCAAACGGATCTCAACCAGTGTCAGTCTGCCCCAGTCAGCTCTTTAGAGAGAACGAACACTGGGAGACTTATAACAATACTTTAAAATACGTCTTCATAAAATTTTCCACAACAGCTGGAGGCAGGATAGGCCTCCCTGAAGAGATGAGTTTTCAGGGATCACCTAAAAGTGGACAGAGTAGGAGATAACTAGACAGATTGGGGTAGTATCCTCCAGAGGATGGGAGAGGCTCTCGAGAAGTCCTGGAGAAGAGCATGGGAGGAGGAGACTAGGAAGCTAGAGAACAGAAGGTCTTGGGAGTAGCAGAGAGGACGGTTTGGGTGATATTTGGAGATAAGATTGGTGATGTAGTTCAGGGCAGAATTGTGAATGGCTTCGTATGTTATTTAGTAGGTGTATGGGGTAAATCCACGCAATGAATTGAATGTTTTAGTTATGGATATGGCTGCTGCCTCTACACATACAATACCACCTAAGTGGAAAGTATTAGAAAATGGTAAAAAAGCAGGAGTAGTATGGTGCTGCCCTTATGGAGACAAAAATGTTTTTTCTTCTTTGTAGTGAATGTATTGCCTAGTGTCCTTATAGAATTGCTTCTAAAACCTGTATGTGTTCAAAAGTTGAATAAAACTGTGACTGGTGGTGAATATTGCTATTAAAAATGAAAATACAACAACTGGTGCTCCAATTGTTCAACAAAGATGTGTAGTGTCCTTTAAATTAGGTAATAAAGTAGTTGTGGATATGGATACAATATCATCTAGGTGGAAAGTGTTAAAAACAATACAATACCACCTAAGTGGAAAGTATTAGAAAATGGTAAAAAAGCAGGAGTAGTATGGCGCTGCCCTTATGGAGACAAAAAGATATTTTCTTCTTTGTAGTGAATGTATTGCCTAGTGTCCTTATAGAATTGCTTCTAAAACCTGTATGTGTTCAAAAATTGAATAAAACTGTGACTGGTGGCGAATATTGGTGCTCCAATTGTTCAACAAAGGTGCATTGTGCCCTTTAAATTAGGTAATAAAGTAGTTATGGATATGGATACAATATCATCTAGGTGGAAAGTGTTAAAAAGAAAAAAAGAAAAAAGAAAAAAAGAAAAAAAGGAAAAAGGAAAAAAATGAAAAAAAAGGAAAACAAGAATAATATGGCGCTGCCCTTATGGAGACAAAAAAAAAACAAAAAAAAAACTCTCTTTATAATGACTTTATAATTCCTAAAGTGTGTGTGCCAAAAATGAATAAATATGTGACTGATGCCAAGTCCTTACTGTTAAAAGTACAATTGCAACCTAAGGTGCTTCAATTATTCAACAAAAGTGCATAGTGCAGCATCACTAAAGTGACCAGTGTTAAATCATACAAATCCATACAACATTGTGCAAATTATCCATCATAAATAGTGACTCTTGTTCTGTGACCAGTATTAGTTGGATAGGAAAAGTTCAGTTTATGAAAAAACAAGTTATTTTTGGAGTATTTTGTAGTGTTCAATCTTTGAGGGTCAAATATCTGTAGGAAAGCTTCTTATCCAGGTGCTGGTTTCTTTAATTAGTGCCTTGTCTGCATGCTCTGACAATGCTTGCACTCACCGGATTCTCCTTTCCCCTGCAGGGGTATGGATGGTCACAGTGTCTGCCACTGTGTAGCAATCAAGGATATCCCCCAAACTTTACTTGCGTATTGTGGTGTAGTAATTACATGTAAAGGAAAGAAGGTATGCCCATCGCGTAAAACCATAGGAGAACTTTTATTAAAACTTAATAGACAAATGTACTCACATTTCAAATGAACAAATCAAGCATGGCAAAAGTTAGCGAATTCCCTTTGTTAGAGGTGCTGCAAGACGTTCGTAACCCGCCCTACGCACGTTTCGTCGTCAGACTTCTACTGGGGCGCGCCTTTGTTGAACAATTGGAGCACCAGTTGTTTGTATTTTCATTTTTAATAGAAATTATCACCACCAGTCACAGTTTTGTTCAACTTTTGAACACATACAGGTTTTAGAAGCAATTCTATAAGGACACTAGGAAATACATTCACTACAAAGAAGAAAAAAATTTTTTGTCTCCATAAGGGCAGCACCATACTACGCCTGCTTTTTTACCATTTGAGTATGTTATTGTTAGTGTTTTGAATTTTATTCATTGGGCAATGGGTATCCAGTGGGGGGGTTGGCAGAGAGGAGTGGCGGATACTGAACAGTTGGTAAGGTGGATGAGTCTGGCAGCGGCATTCATGATAGACTGAAGAGGAGATTGCTTGCGGAGAGGTAGGCCAATAAGGAGGGAGTTACAATAGTCAAGGCGAGAGATAACGAGGGAGTGAATAAGTTGCTTAGTGGTCTCAATGGTTATAAAGGGGCATATTTTGGAGATGTTTCGGAGGCAAAGTCTGGACAATTTGGATAGTGATAGTTCCTGAGAACTGAGTGAGAAGGGTGTTGTATTGTATTTGAGCAGAGGAGAAGAGATATTGTCATTGTGTGTGTTAATAGATTCAATAAACAAACGACTTTCCAAACTACGAATAATTATTACGAATCAATATACATAAATATCGAATTTCAACTAATATGAAAGAAATTATAGTGGATATAACAAATGAATTTGACATGATTCGGTAATTCGTTAAAGATCTAATGAAACAAAAGATTAACTCAAAGTAAATCTTACAGTCCAATCAGCTGATTAATTTTGTGCTGGAGGTTGGATTACTGGCAAAGTGCATTCCTGAGAACTGAGTGAGAAGGGTGTTGTATTGTATTTGAGCAGAGGAGGAGATATTGTCATTGTGTGTTAATAGATTCAATAAACAAACGACTTTCCAAACTACGAATCATTATCACGAATATATATACATACATAAATATCGAATTTCAACTAATACGAAAGAAATTATAGCGAATATGATGAATGAATTCGACATGAGATTCAGTATAATGAATATGGACACTCTACGAATAATAACGAATTATCCGAAAACAAATTAACTTAACATAACGAATATAACAGAACGAAATTATGTATTTTACAAATGACAATGAACCGAAACTAAACAAAATTTCCTGTTGTGCACAAGTCTAGCAAACAGAATATTGGCATGCGTTAAAAAGGGGATTAACTCCAAAGATAAAACAATCATTCTCCCACTCTACAAGACTTTGGTCCGTCCTCACCTAGAGTATGCTGTCCAGTTCTGGGCACCAGTCCTCAGGAAGGATGTAATGGAAATGGAGCGAGTACAAAGTAGGGCAATAAAGCTAATAAAGGGTCTGGAGGATATTAGTTATGAAGAAAGGTTGCGAGCACTGAACTTAATCTCTCTGGAGAAGAGACGCTTGAGAGGATGATATGATTTCAATTTACAAATACCATACTGGTGACCCCACAATATGGATAAAACTTTTTTGTGGAAGGGAGTTTTATAAGACACGTGGCCACTCATTAAAATTAGAAGAAAAGAGGTTTAACCTTAAACTATGTAGAGGGTTCTTTACTGTAAGAGCTGCAAGGATGTGGAATTCCCTTCTACAGGAGGTGGTATCAGCGGGGGGCATCGATAGTTTAAAAAAACTATTAGATAAGTAACTAAATGACCGCAACATACAGGGATATACAATTAAATACTGACATATAATCACACACATAGGTTGGACTTAATGGACTTGTGTCTTTTTTCAACCTCACCTACTATGTAACTATGTAACCATGTAACATCAATAGTTATATTTTTCATCAAGGAATATCTCAGCAATTTTCCATTAAACCCAATCTCCTTCCTAACTATGGCACTCAGAACCGCCACTCATACTTTTGCGTCACCCAAGACCCAAGGAAGGGTATGCATTTTCACAAAGTAGGATCTAGATCTGCTCTTAGGGGGGTTAATTAACCTCTCCTATGACACTCATTTGGATTACAGTGGGCTTCAAAGAAACAATTAAGGACCCTCAGTTCAAGGTTAATTCTGAGGTGGTCCCAGGTAAAAACTTCATAAGTTCCCATTCTCTAAGAATTAATGACGATATCCAAACAAACTCTCCCACCAAGAAACCTCTGCACCCTCCCCAAGAGTATGTGATATCTGTAGATAGGGATTACTTTGACCATGAGTAAGGCATGTAGTTGCTTGTTTTTCAGTAGCTTTTAATGTATTTAAAATCTTATCCTTACCAGTCTAATAACCAGATTATTCACCTAAAGGACCTATGGGAATATTCTGAAAACATACAGGGGTATTAGACTTGATTTCTACCCTTTTTTCTGGAGTGACAGGGGTGCACCCCTACATTTCAGTAGACATGTGCACACTGAAATATTTAGTTTCGGAATTTTGTTTTCGTCCAAAAAATAAATTTATTTAGTTACTCCCGAAATTTGTTTTTATTTATTTTGGTTTTCGTTAAAAATTGCATTCGTCCTAAAATCCAAATTAAGGTCAAATCTGTCATTGAAGGCTTATGGTGTCTGTCGAATGTTCAAAGAAGATTCAACGGAGCAGCTAAACTGTACGACGCCGTATAGTTTACCTGCTCCTTCAAATCTTCTTAGAACTTTCAACAGACACCATAAGCCAAAGTACGTGTGTACTTAGTTCTAGCTATTTTACTGCTCCTCCTCTTTGGTTACAATCAGCCAATAACATTTATCATCATCATTATTTTTATTTATCTTTTCTCCCCTACGTCGAATCTTTTCTCCCCTACGTCAAATCTTTTCTCTCTATGTCAAATCTTTTCTCTTTATGTAGAATAATCTTGGACTAATAGAGTTAAGGTTAGGCACATTCGACCACAGGTTTGATGGACACAGATTGTTATTGTCATCATCATGTCGAATCTCCTATCTATATCAAACTGTTGTAACAACGAAAATGAAAATAAAGCATTTGTTTATGTCAGATCTTTCGTTTTTCGGATTCTGCACTTTCGTTATCGTTTGTTAAAACAATAACGAAAATACCTGAAATTCGAACGAAAATGCATTCGGACGAAAACAAATGCGCATGTTTACATTTCAGCTACATCCATAAGGTGAGAGTTAAGACACAATAAACCCTACAAGGTAAAGTACCCTTTTAAATACTATTGAAGTCATACACAAAGAATGTTGTGTCATTGGTCCCCTAATACCAACAACAAAAACCTTGTCCAATATATTTGAAACAGTTTGATGGTAAATCATGTGTATCCATCAAACATGAGTCTGCATTATTCCAGCACTGCTCTCTTATGATTTTGCCTTGTGTGTAAACTAGGGATGAGCTTCGAGTTCGAGTCGAACTCATGTTCGACTCGAACATTGGCTGTTCGCAAGTTCACCGAACAGCGAACAATTTGGGGTGTTCGCGGCAAATTCGAATGCCGCGGAACACCCTTTAAAAGTCTATGGGAGAAATCAAAAGTGCTAATTTTAAAGGCTAATATGCAAGTTATTGTCATAAAAAGTGTTTGGGGACCTGGGTCCTGCCCCAGGGGACATGGATCAATGCAAAAAAAAGTTTTAAAAACGGCCGTTTTTTCAGGAGCAGTGATTTTAATAATGCTTAAAGTCAATCAATAAAAGTGTAATATCCCTTTAAATTTCGTACCTGGGGGGTGTCTATAGTGTGCCTGTAAAGGGGCGCATGTTTCCTGTGTTTAGAACAGTCTGACAGCAAAATGACATTTTGAAGGAAAAAAACTCATTTAAAACTACTCGCGGCTATTGCATTGCCGACAATACACATAGAAGTTCATTGATAAAAACGGCATGGGAATTCCCCAAAGGGGAACCCCGAACCAAAATTAAAAAAAAAAAATGACGTGGGAGTCCCCCTAAATTCCATACCAGGCCCTTCAGGTCTGGTATGGATATTAAGGGGAACCCCGGCCAAAATTTAAAAAAAAAAATGACGTGGGGTTCCCCCTAAATTCCATACCAGACCCTTCAGGTCTGGTATGGATTTTAAGGGGAACCCCGCGCCAAAAAAAAAAAAAAAAACGGCGTGGGGTCCCCCCAAAAATCCATACCAGACCCTTATTCGAGCACGCAACCTGGCAGGCCGCAGGAAAGAAGAGGGGGGGGCGAGAGTGCGGCCCCCCCTCCCTCCTGAACCGTACCAGGCCACATGCCCTCAACATTGGGAGGGTGCTTTGGGGTAGCCCCCCAAAACACCTTGTCCCCATGTTGATGAGGACAAGGGCCTCATCCCCACAACCCTGGCCGGTGGTTGTAGGGGGTCTGCGGGCGGAGGGCTTATCGGAATCTGGAAGCCCCTTTAACAAGGTGACCCCCAGATCCCGGCCCCCCCCTGTGTGAAATGGTAAGGGGGTACATAAGTACCCCTACCATTTCACGAAAAAAGTGTCAAAAATGTTAAAAATGACAAGAGACAGTTTTTGACAATTCCTTTATTTAAATGCTTCTTCTTTCTTCTATCTTCCTTCATCTTCTGGTTCTTCTGGCTCTTCTGGTTCTTCCTCCGGCGTTCTCGTCCAGCATCTCCTCCGCGGCGTCTTCTATCTTCTTCTCCTCGGGCCGCTCCGCACCCATGGCATGGGGGGGGAGGCTCCCGCTCTTGTCTTCTTCTTTTCTTCTCTTCTTCTCTTCTTCTTTTCTTCTTTTCTTCTCCGGGCCACTCCGCAATCCATGCTGGCATGGAGGGAGGCTCCCGCTGTGTGACGGCGCTCCTCGTCTGACAGTTCTTAAATAACGGGGGGGCGGGGCCACCCGGTGACCCCGCCCCCCTTCTGACGCACGGTGACTTGACGGGACTTCCCTGTGACGTCACGGGGAATGCCACAGGGAAGTCCCGTCAAGTCACCGTGCGTCAGAGGGAGGCGTGGTCACCGGGTGGCCCCGCCCCCCCCGTTATTTAAGAACTGTCAGACGAGGAGCGCCGTCACACAGCGGGAGCCTCCCTCCATGCCAGCATGGATTGCGGAGCGGCCCGGAGAAGAAAATGAAGAAGAGAAGAAGAGAAGAAAAGAAGAAGAGAAGAGCGGGAGCCTCCCCCCATGCCATGGGTGCGGAGCGGCCCGAGGAGAAGAAGACAGAAGACGCCGCGGAGGAGATGCTGGACGAGAACGCCGGAGGAAGAACCAGAAGAGCCAGAAGAACCAGAAGAACCAGAAGATGAAGGAAGATAGAAGAAAGAAGAAGCATTTAAATAAAGGAATTGTCAAAAACTGTCTCTTGTCATTTTTAACATTTTTGACACTTTCTTCGTGAAATGGTAGGGGTACTTATGTACCCCCTTACCATTTCACACGGGGGGGGGCCGGGATCTGGGGGTCACCTTGTTAAAGGGGGCTTCCAGATTCCGATAAGCCCCCCGCCCGCAGACCCCCAAAACCACCGGCCAGGGTTGTGGGGATGAGGCCCTTGTCCTCATCAACATGGGGACAAGGTGTTTTGGGGGGCTACCCCAAAGCACCCTCCCAATGTTGAGGGCATGTGGCCTGGTACAGTTCAGGAGGGAGGGGGGCCGCACTCTCGTCCCCCCCTCTTTTCCTGCGGCCTGCCAGGTTGCGTGCGCGGATAAGGGTCTGGTATGGATTTTTGGGGGGACCCCACGCCTTTTTTTTTTTTTTTTTTTTTGGCGCGGGGTTCCCCTTAAAATCCATACCAGACCTGAAGGGCCTGTTATGGAATTTAGGAGGACTCCCACGTCATTTTTTTTTTTTAATTTTGGTTCGGGGTTCCCCTTTGGGGAATTCCCATGCCGTTTTTATCAATGAACTTCTATGTGTATTGTCGGCAATGCAATAGCCGCGAGTAGTTTTAAATGAGTTTTTTCCTTCAAAATGTAATTTTGCTGTCAGACTGTTCTAAACACAGGAAACGTGCGCCCCTTTACAGGCATACTATAGACACCCCCCAGGTACGAAATTTAAAGGGATATTACACTTTTATTGTTTGACTTTAAGCATTATTAAAATCACTGCTCCTGAAAAAACGGCCGTTTTTAAAACTTTTTTTTGCATTGATCCATGTCCCCTGGGGCAGGACCCAGGTCCCCAAACACTTTTTATGAAAATAACTTTCATATAAGCCTTTAAAATTAGCACTTTTGATTATTCATGTTCGTGTCCCATAGACTTTAACGGTGTTCGCATGTTCGAACGAACTTTTTTCCTGTTCGCATGTTCTGGTGCGAACCGAACAGGGGGGTGTTCGGCTCATCCCTAGTGTAAACTGCTCAAGGTGATCCATACACTCAAGCTGTAAGTTATCCTGTTCCATTCCAGGGGTGCTAGTTGGCTCCCCAGCCATATTATCACACAAACTTCAGACGGAAAAGCTGCACTCTCCTTAGGTTTGTTGCACAATGTTGAATAAAAACATAATCACAAAGTGGGGATCAGCAAAGCAAGAAGATTAATGTGTTTCACGCTATGCCAGTGCTTAGTTGACTAAGCGCTGGCATAGTAGAAACATGTTAATTTGCCTGCCTTGCTGATCCCCACTATGTGATGTGTTTATTCAACATTATGCAATAGACCTAAGGAAGGTGACGTTTTTCCGTCTAAAATTTGTATGGTTTTGTCTTGTTTTCCTTGACATATCAAAGCACTTTTCCTTCTCCAGTACTTATTAGAATCTAACATCTGAGACTGTTCTGAGTCATAAACACTTAATGTAGCAGAAATCAGATACAATGGATCCGCGCAGAAATTTTTAAGTAAAACTGTCAAAACCAGTCAAACATCATGCTTACAATTATTAGAGGGTCAGTGGTTCAGTCCAAAGGCCCCACGCATAGATTCTCTGCTCTCCATGGCCTTCAGCAGAGCTTGAAGAGCAGGCATGGAGAGCTGTCAAAAGTCTGATAGAGGGAGTGTGATAATGTTGGAAGGGGTACTGCCAATGGGAGTAGTTCTCAGCATGCATGCTTCAGTTGAGCTAAGAGAGAGTTAATTTTGGGTAATGGAGTGTTGTGTGTAGCAGTTAGGCAACGTGTGCCTTCTTTGACAAGTGATGTTTTGACAAAGGTGTCACACTCTAAAATGTATTGCCTAGGAACTACACATGCCATACAGTTACCTGGAAGGTTGTCTCCTAATGCAAGGATGCTGAGACTTAGTAGCCATCAGCAGTACGTGTGATGTCTGACCGGTTATGACAGTCCCATCTAAATACTTTCTGCACTGATCCATTGCACCATGTTTCTGCTACATTTTGTGTTTGTGTCATAAGGAGACTTATGCTGTTCTTCTTCTAAGCCCTTGGCTCCAGGGTTAGTATTTCTCCTTGATCTCCTTTTTAACCTCTTCATAGCTTGAAGCTCGAAAGTGTACTGTTTCTTTTTGTTCTGTCAGGGTGGAAGCTTGGATGTAACACGACATTGTGTGACAATATGGAACTTACATTGATTGCAGAGTAGGAACTATGTTCAATCCCTGAGACAGGAACTAAAAAAGAAACTGTACAAGTTAAATTGGAGCAGTCATGAAACTATATTGACCACCATTTTACATGACTCATAACAAACCTTGGCACCACCTTGCTGGCCTGTTTCTTCAGCTTAGGTGGGAATTGTCCTGCACAAAGGGATGTAATCATTATAGTATTTTACTAGATTTGTTAGCTGTGGCTTGGTATTGCATGCTATAGCCAAGTCTGTGATCTACAAGCACCCCCAGATCTTTTTCCATCACATAAAATCCATTTTGCATGAGTATTTTGGCACCCTAGAACATAACTTTACATTTCTAAATATTCAACCCCATCTGCCATGTAATGATGATATATCCTGTGTCAAAATGATTCCCTTGCATAATTTAGTATAATCAGTTAGCACTGAAATTGAGCTCTTAATTACAATAACTATATCAATATTATAAATTTGAACAGCATTGGACCCAGGACAAAACTAGAGCACAACACTCACAACTTGAGACCATGCAGAGAATGAGTCATTTATGCTGCTCTCTGGACCCATTCATGTAAACAGTTTTTTATCTCTTTTTGATGGTTTTGGGGGTTTTGCTCAATGGTAGTGCTTGGCAGTGAGTTGAGTCTACTCCAGAAGTGCTGTTTAAGTGCTTGTTGGCTCACTTTTATTAATAAAACAGAAAAGTTCACACAGAAAATCAGTTTCTCGTGCAGGGGTTTCCACCATTAACACAAACATAAACAACTTCAGCCTCTTGGCTATTTCTAAAAGCGCTGCTCTGCTGCTCAGGCCTGTTGCCTTGGTCTTTTAGACCATCAAATACAGCACCTCAGTGGTCCTGTACACCCTCTGTATCTCAGTTCTCTTCCAGCTCCTTGCTGCTCTGTACTGTCTGCTCCGGCACTGTGCAGACATACACACTCTAACTGTCCTGAGCAGCCTTTCTGACTCCTAGGGAAGGATTGAGGTCCTCCTGACCCAAACACAGAGATGTTTTGTCTCTTGAGTGCAGCCCTGAGCTATTGTCTGGTCCTAGACTATTAAGGCTGTGAACAACTTCACACTCAGCCTGGTGGTCACTGGCAAGTCCCAGACACTGGGTTGTAGACCTCTCCCAAAGTCCTCTCCGAGCTCCAGCCCAAAACCAGGAGAAAGATCAGAAACCACCTTTCTCCACTGAAAACTGACATTCTAGAGCCCTGCACCCTGCATATGTTTGAACCATGTGTCACTTTCTCCTACATTTTCACAGTGGCAGGGCCTTGCACTGCCACACCATATACATACATATTCAACAACTCCAACAATATTTTATAAGTAAAATGTTTATGAAGTGTAGTCGGGTACTCGGTTAGATGAGACTATGTGGTGGAGCACTGGAACTCCCGTGTATTCTGTGTGGATGCAGGTTTTTCTCATCTGCCGTCCCCCCACCCAGAGTTGTCTGCAGTGGATGACTAGATGATGCAGCTGCATGGAACCCTGAGAAATGTAGTTCACGAGGAGAGCTGCAATGTGGAGGTGAATAAAACTGAACCACAAGAGACAGAAAACTCAGCAAAAAGGAGGAGGAGGAGGAAAGAGTGGTTTCCTAGGCTCTGAGAGAAAGGAAGGGGGTCTTGCTGTGTGGGGATCAGAGCTGGAAAGACCTGTGTGCTGTGCATGCAAATACCAGAGACAGCCGCTGAGGACTGGAGTGCTGGGACTGAGCTTTTGAAGTACAAAAACTCATCTACTGAGGATTGGGTTTCTGAGATCCAGAGACAGATGAGTGTCTAGGACAAGGTTTTCTGGGTGCCAGGACTGGTGAGCAATTGCAGCTGTGCTCAATTTACTACTGTTTGGCAGCTGAGGACAGCAGGGGAAAGCCTGTTTGCCTAGTAGCCCCAAAATCAAATCACTGCATGCAGATTTAAGGGAATGGTAATAAAGTGCACCACCGTGCAGATGTGGTCCCACTGTTAGCCAGTTGAATTTTCCCAGGAGTACCCCTTTCAGGAAATATATACATATCTACACTGACTGAGGGGGATGTTCATAGAGTGCACTCTGAGAAACCCGTTGGTCATCTATTGCAGAGGAGTTACCGTGAGACTTTTTATTACTGTTTATACTGTTCACAGTTTATATGGTTCACTGATCATACAGTTTATTACTAGTTCTGCTGTTACTAGGTTAAACTTCCTTAATACCACAATAATCTATATTAACTGCTATGTTATAGCCTAGCATTTACATCAGTTATCTTACTGCATGCAAACAGATACTTTTGCCTGTTCATTATTGTTTGATTATTTCCATTTATTGTGCCTTATGACAATATATTTAATTTTTACTATTAAGTTGTCGAGTGCCTATTTCCTGTATGCTAATATATTTGTGGGTAGTAAACAAATACTTGAGCTAATAGGCATATGCAGCATCTCATTACCTAACCAGGTGTGTCAAAGGGGAAGAATCAGTTCTCAGGGTTGTGGCAAAGAACAGAGAAACTGTCATAACCAAGCGGTTCCTCCTAGGGTAAGTGCTGCAAAGGTACAGTATCAAATGCTTTATCAAAGCCAGGGTAAACTGGACTTCCACCATCCAAATTCTTGCTTAGGCTAGGTTCACATCTATGTATGTGCCGTTGATACGTTTTTGAGGCCTGTGTTTTCAGGCATGTTTTGATGTATTTGAATGCATTTTGCATTTTTTGGATGTGTTAATATTGCTAGGGGGAGGTATCTGTTGTCATGCAGGAAAATGTACCAAAAATGCATGTACATACATTTTTCATGCATTTTTGATACAATTCCATTGAAATCTATGGAGCCAAAAACCAATAGGTGTGAACCTAGTCTTGAATTTTGGTATAGTAGATAACTGCGCCAACTCCAAATTAGTATTTGTGACAATATACACTGTGTGCTACCATCAGTGACATGTCATGCATTGAATTAACACATGAAGTGAACAACAATGGATAAATATATAAAAATGTATAAAGGAAAAAAGTCCCAGTGCTGCACCTTTTCACAGGTAATTTAACCCTTGTGCTCAAAAATACGTGCTTGTATATTCCACCAATTCGTGATTCACCACCAGCTTCCAAAGTTTGCACTCACCAGAAAGCAATGATCAAAACACCTCAATAATATGCCTGGATTGATTTTCCTTTCGTAGGAATTTACCACATATTTCCCAGCAGTTATCACAATGTTCCTTCCATGTATTTCCACCTTTCAGTGATCTCCAAATCTTATGGAAAACAAACGGCCATCATTGAGCAACATTTCTTACTTTATTGTATATTTAAAAGCATACATTAATGTACACTCACATGGTATTGTGCCTATGAGACAGGCACAAGTCTATCCAGCGTTCCGAGTGGAGCTTGCCGTTCCGTCTCCAGGAACAGGTGTGCGGTGCAAGCCTCATTTTCGTGTGGGTCAGGGACAGGAAGGAAGCTGGTGGCGCCATTTTACTTTAAGTATTTATGCCCTTTTTTCATTTTGTTTAACCAATCTGGTTACCAGAGGTCTGCTGTCTGCCATTTTGGTTACTGGTACTAGTTGCCCATATTCTGCATGTTAACCTCCTATTTTCTCCTTGCTTAATTTAATCCAAAAACCGAAGTACTGGTTCCCTTTGGTCATTGTTTATTCACTACCTTTTAAATGACATGTTCAGGCCAGAGGGAATGACTGGACATTCTTGGTAATTTAGACTTTATTTTAAACTCTGTTTAAAAACTTCTATGCAAAACCCCCCTTCACAATATGCTACCATTATATATATTAACTTGAAAATGTTGTCATAGCTGCAGAATACCCCAAAAAAAAGAAAAGTCAATACAAAATAGAAAAAATATATAAAAATGAAAAAAAAAATATATTGAATAGAGATTTTAAAAAAATAAAAATAAATACAATTAAAAGAATAATAAAGTTAATAATAGAATACAAATAAAAATAAAGATAAAAAATCTTCAGCACTATCCCATACTATTTCAACACTATGCCCTACTACCAAGTGGGAAACTTATAACTGCAGCAGATCCTACACTTACACACATTTTTTTGAGTTATATATATTGTTGATTTGCGCCAGGTACACCATTCACACAGTGAACCTAGTCTTACTGAACAATAACAGGTTGGTCTGACAAGAACAGTTTTACATAAATCCCTGCTGGTTGTCACTTATAAAACAATTATCGCAGGGAAATTTCTGTATAGAGTACCTTACTATTCCCTCCAATACCTTATATTATTGATGTTAGGCTGACTAGTTCTGTCATTTCCTGGTATACATCTCAGTCCTTTTTGGTACCTCATTTGCTCTATGCCACTCTGGTTCACTTTAAGTCAGTAAGGTGTCTTTAAAAATTAGAAATAGTGGCTTGAAAATAATTGCAATAAGTTCCCTAAGGAACTTAAGGAACTTAGGTGTACAGTATGTTTTGTGAATGTGGTGATGTGTTCACATTTAGTCTTTTTTGTACTCGGTTTTCAGTCAACCACAGAAGTTTGTTTGGTAAAACATCATGAATATCAGTGTTAAGTCTATATAGCATTTGTAACATGTTCACGATAACCATCATAGTTTATACCTGATTTAGCATGAACATGAACAAACCTATGAAAGAGCAAAACATATTGAGTGAGTAGCTCTCCCTACCTACATTCTATTGTATGGATCTGTGAAGGACTGCAACCTTCAGATTCATGAAAGGTGTGATACCAGGAAATCTTTCTCTCCAATTTTACTTCTTATAGGTGTGGTCAAAAACACCTGTATGGGACCATCAAACCCTCCTTTATTCCTTTATTTTTAAACTTCTTAACTACTACCCATTATTCTGGCTGTAGGAAGTATGATGCAGTCTCAGAATTGCAATCTGGAATAGAGGAGAAAACTTGAACATACAATTTAGTGGGCTGTTTTAAATTTTCAACTTCATTTCTTGTGAAAAGATCAGTCCCGTCAAAGGGGCTCTACCAAACAGTATCTCAAAGGGAAACAGTTTCTCTGGACCCTTGGTGGTGTGTCTAATAGACTTTAACACAAGGGGGAAGGGTCTGTACCCATGTGAGATGTGTCTGCTCACACGTTTAAGCTAAATATTTTTTCTTTGCCCCATTGCATCTTTCAGGCTGGGTTTACACCTCAGCATGGAGTGGCTCACAGCAGGGGTCCGCTGCTTCCCTGTTCACCGTTTCAGGTCCAATTTCAGCACAAATTTTTGGCTGAATTCAGACCTGAAATGGACCAGAAGACATACAGGACTCCTGTGCAATTTGCATCAAAGCCGCTCCGAAAATGTGTGAACTGGCTCCATAGAGAGCCGGTCACAATCTCCTGACAAGCAAATTGGATGCGGGAAAATCCGCATCCAATTCACAGTAGTGTAAACCCAACCTTAACCTTTCCTGAAGCTTGGTGATGATACAATATAGTGTGGAAACTTTTGTTCATTATAGATGCCTTCCATAACCCCAGTCATAGCTTAGCCCTTTTAATGACTCCAGCAGTCGGACACTAGTGATTCCAACAGGCCATACCTGCCGACAATTCCCTGCACCATTTTGTAGTGTTAACTGAAGCAGTGGCATTGGCAACAGGCCCAGCTTCTACGTGTCAAGAGAACATGTCTACACACATGGGAACAGATTGACATTGTTGGCATTTTGATAACTCAATGTAATCAATTTGTAACTTTTAAAAAGGATACAAGGCTTTAGGCAAATATCTGAAAGGAATTTCTTCCGGGGTTATGCACGTCACACCTCTGACAGAACTGTTCTGCAATAGTTGTGAACCTTGAGGCTACCCAGTGTGGGCTAAATGCTAAGAATATGGTGCTTTTTGGACAAATTATATAGGCCATGCGATGCATCAGCTAGAAATACATACAATGTGGGAGGAGCACAGAATCTACCATTACCCAAATTTCATTTTTTTTCTTGATTCCCTCCTTATTTCTGTTTTATTAGTTTACAATTGCAATTTCTTTAGGACTGAGTCTATATGATCAGGTTCATCAGGAGAGGAAATAGGCGCAAAGATTTCTGCAGGCTCCACACTGTTTATTGTAGCTAATTTAGCGTCAGCATCAACTTTCTAATTCCCAGTTGATATTTCATCAGTGTCTTTAGTATGGGCTTCACGTTTTTACCTGCTACTTCATTTGGAAGCCAAAGTGCCCCAAGGTGTTTCTAAAAAAGTGCACAATGCTTTATAGACCTTCTACTAGTTGTTATAAAGACTGTTGACTTCCACAATTGAACAAGTCTTTCTTTTTGCCTGTTATGCAAACCTGCATCAGAGGCATTAGCTCACTCATTAGCTTTCTGATTTCTAGTAGTGATGAGCCAAACATACCATTTGGTTCAAGCAGGATTCGGGCGAATATGAGCACAGTTCAGGTGCTAAATCTAAGCCCTATTGAAATTACTTGGGAGCCAAGTGATTGAAATTAGTTCTGCCCATTTTCTGGGCTAATAACCTGGGGGGATGCCTTGACCCTACCTTTGAATTCAAACACCAGTGCCTTGTATCTAAGCTACTACAACAACACTGACATTTGCAAAAAAAAAAGGGTGCTTAACTACTTCAGCCCCGGAAGGATTTGCCCCCTTCCTGACCAGGCCATTTTTTGCGATACTGCACTGTGTTGCTTTAACTGACAATTGCACGGTCGTGTGATGTTGTACCTAAACAAGATTGAGCTTTCTTTTGGTGGTATTTGATCACCTCTGCGGTTTTTATTTTTTGCGCTATAAGCAAAAAAAGAGCGACAATTTTGAAAAAAAGCACAATATTTTGTACTTGCTATAATAAATATTAAAAAAACAAATTTCTTCATCAGCTTAGGCCAATATGTATTCTTCTACATATTTTTGGTAAAAAAATCACAATAAGCGTATCTTGATTGGTTTGCGCAAAAGCTGTAGCATCTACAAAATAGGGGATAGATTTATGGCATTTTTATTATAATTTTTTTTTTTACTAGTAATGGCGGTGATCAGCGATTTTTATCATGACAGCGACATTGCAGCAGACAGATCGGACACTTTTGACACTTTTTTGGGACCAGTGAGGTTTATACAGCGATCAGAACTAAAAATAGCCACTGATTACTGTATAAATGTCATTGGCAGGGAAGGGGTTAACACTAGGGGGTGATAAAGGGGTTAACTGTGTTCCCTAGGTGTGTTCTAACTGTGGGGGGGTGAGACTGACTAGGGGAGGCGACCGATTGGTGCTCCTACTTAGTAAGAGCACGCGATCTGTCTCCTGTCCCCTGAGAGAACCAGAATGTGTGTGTTTACACACACAGATCCCGGTTCTCGCTCTGCCATGAGTGATCGTGGGTGCCTTGCGGTCATGGCGCCTGCAGGGCATGTTTATTGGCTCCAGGGACACGCTGCGGGCATGCGTGCCTGCTAAAGCGTCTTAAAGAGCCGTCATAAAGAGCCGACGTACAGCTACGATGGCTTGTGCAAGGGAGCCAACCTGCCGCAGTATAACTGCGGCGGCTGGTCGGGAAGGGGTTAAATTGCTGACAAAATTGCAGCTTCCAGCTGCTTCATTCTGTTTGTAAACAAAAGACCAGGGATTTGATTCTTTTATACCAGACCCTTATTGTAGATAAGTATGAAAAGAGAAAGGAAAGAGTTTGGGAATTTAAATGAGGTGTAGGATGTGTAAGTCCAATGCCTCCATCCCTATTGGTATGAAGAAACAAGGTTTTTTTGGGACTTTAGATGAAGCATGCAAAAAGGATGCAAATAAGCATTGTTTGTCTGTAGTGTTTATTCATATAACAATACAGATAGAGTACACACACACTTCAAGTCTAGAAATATAAATAAGTAAATACTGTAAATTCATGTATATACATAGGGTCACATGGCATAAAGATACAAACGGCATCATGCCCAATACTGGCATCTGTGTTCACATGATATAGAATCGTATTAGGTTGTACAATAGCAGCATTATCAGACATGATTAATAATGAGTAAATAGCATTCCGTGATGTAGTGTAGCTGTGGCATAAACAAAGGTCGACACGTTTCATAGATGTATCCACTCATCAGGAGCAGATACGACAGAAATTCAAACAAGGATAATGAGTGCAGCATGTGGTGGACACAAAGTGAGCATCATTTGTCATGGAAGCTGAGGTGGCAATATATCATAACGCAACACCGGACAGTGTTAAGAGATAAGTGAGTCTGGGAATGTAATCCCCATGTAACAAGCAGTGATGATGTGTGACTCATCAGTCATCAGTCAGGGACATCTGGGAACAAATAATGAATATGTGTATGAATATAACAATAATACATTGTATATCATTTGTAAATAATAATGGACCCAGTGTAACTCCTAAAAAAGTGATAAAGTGAAAGATGAAAAGGCGAAGTTGATAAGCCTCTATCTAAAAAGTAGTTAGAGAATCTAAATGTATGTATACACCAGAGTGATGAAAAAATATACTCTAAATAAAGAGGGAAATAATGTGGGTGATTAGGTTGAAACTAAACCACCGAAGTAGAAATGAATCCAGAAAAAAGCTTACCACAATGTTACATTCATGCAACACCAGCAAGACACAAGTCCAGCTAGTGTGCAGAAACCCCAGAAGGAATGAGCCATGTAAACAGCTCACTCCAACTGGGAGGTATATGTACCACCAACGCCACGCTAGTAAACCAATAGAGGGCAGGCGTCCACACCTGAGCGGTATAACCACTCAGTAGGCGGCGCCAAAACTCCCTCAAAGAGAACGCTGATGTACTACACTAAACGTCACCGCAATGATGTCAAGGCTGACATCACATTCATGGCATAGGGGGCGTGGCATCGATGTGCAGAGGGGTGTCTGCCCGAGCCTCCCAGACATCATTGGTGCGAGAGGAAGAGGGGGAGGACCAATGGTGCACATTGCAGCTCCCGTAACAAAGAAAGACCACAGCGCAGTCCACGTGACCAACCAAACCACACAGATATATAACCTTAACTAGGTAGTAAGTGTGTATTGTACAGGCAGATATAAATAGTAAAAAGCACTGGAACAGTGCCGGAAATGTTGTCTGTAAGTAATCACATGTCCAAACCTCATATTAACAAGTATAGAAAAAATAAGTATAGAAAAAACAGTCCTGACACATAGTATCGTGTATCAGTGTATGCTGACCATAGTTGCATTCTTCCATCCCTGGATTTGTATGAAAAGAGAAAGGAAAAAGTAAATAGATATAGCAGATAAGAGTCTGCTATAGATGTTTGTGTTATAGACACACACAAAAAGAGCAAAATTTCCCCTTTATCTGGGATTCCCGACCCTGCAAGTGAATAGGGGGCCAGTGGATATCACTGATTGTTAAGGACATTATGATGAACCCACCAGTGTCCTTAACAACCATGGACACTGGGAAGCTTTCATATATAATAGTGGAAGTAATGTTATATATCAGCCTTTCTCAACCAGTGTGCCGCGGCACAATGGTGTGCCACCAGAGGTCCTCAGGTGTGCCGTGGGATCATGGGAGAGAGTGACTGTCAGCTGAGTCAGATAGCCAGATCTCTCGATCCCCTGCCGAACTGTACATCGGAACTGTGAGGGAGCTTCTTTCAGCCTCAAAAATGAAAGTAAATAGAGGGGAAGCGTGCTGTGCTCTCTGCTCCTCCCTACAGTGCAGCACTCGGCTGAATGAGAAAAGGTACTGTGCCAGAAAGGGCTGTGTGTGTGTGCATGTGTGTATACATGTGTGTACGTGTGTGTGTGTACAAATGTCTGTGAGCATGTGTGTGTGTGTGTATAAGTGTGTGTGTGTGCATGTGTGTGCCTGTGTGTGTGCCTCTTCTTGCTATAGGCTGCCATTTTGCTGAAGCCCAAAGCCCCTGAATAGCAGTAAATCTTTAGGCTTTAAGCAGATCAGCCTTTGCAAATTTGGCACAGTGCCTAAAAATAGAAAGCAACTGAGCATGTGTAGAGCAGGGTCTGCCAGTGTGTTACTGGATTTTAATTATTAATAATAATAATAATAATAAACAACTTTATTTTATATAGTGCCTTTAAAGGTATCTTCTCAAAGCACTTTACAAAGAAAACACAAGAAAAACACAGGATAAAACAAAGGAAAAAAGGGGCAATTATGTGAAAGCCTGTCTAAAGAAAAACGTTTTTAGATTTGATTTGAAAGGAGTTTAGAGAAGAAGACTCCCTGATGTTCTTAAGCAGTGAATAGGGATGAGCTTCGAGTTCGAGTTGAGCATGAGTTCGACTCGAACATTGGCTGTTCACAAGTTCGCCGAACAGCGAACAATTTGGGGTGTTCGCGGCAAATTCGAATGCCGCGGAACACCCTTTAAAAGTCTATGGGAGAAATCAAAAGTGCTAATTTTAAAGGCTTATATGCAAGTTATTGTCATAAAAAGTGTTTGGGGACCTGGGTCCTGCCCCAGGGGACATGGATCAATGCAAAAAAAAGTTTTAAAAACGGCCGTTTTTTCAGGAGCAGTGATTTTAATAATGCTTAAAGTCAAACAATAAAAGTGTAATATCCCTTTAAATTTCGTAGCTGGGGGGGTGTCTATAGTATGCCTGTAAAGGGGCGCATGTTTCCCGTGTTTAGAACAGTCTGACAGCAAAATGACATTTCGAAGGAAAAAAGCCATTTAAAACTACTCGCGGCTATTGCATTGCCGGTCCGACAATACACAAAGTTCATTGATAAAAACGGCATGGGAATTCCCTACAGGGGAACCCCGAACCAAAGTTTTAAAAAAAATGACGTGGGGGTCCCCCTAAATTTCATACCAGGCCCTTCAGGTCTGGTATGGATATTAAGGGCAACCCCGGCCAAAATTTAAAAAAAAATGATGTGGGGGTCCCCCTAAATTCCATACAAGATCCTTCAGGTCTGGTATGGATTTTAAGGTGAACCCCGAACCAAAATTTAAAAAAAAAATGACGTGGGGGTCCCCCTAAATTCCATACCAGGCCCTTCAGGTCTGGTATGGATACTAAGGGCAACCCCAGCCAAAATTTTAAAAAAAACGGCGTGGGGTCCCCCCAAAAATCCATACCAGACCCTTATCCGAGCACGCAACCTGGCAGGCCGCAGGAAAAGAGGGGGGATGAGAGAGAGCCCCCCCTCCTGAACTGTACCAGGCCACATGCTCTCAACATTGGGAGGGTGCTTTGGGGTAGCCCCTCAAAACACCTTGTCCCCATGTTGATGAGGACAAGGGCCTCATCCCCACAACCCTGGCCGGTGGTTGTGGGGGTCTGCGGGCGGGGGGCTTATCGGAATCTGGAAGCCTCCTTTAACAAGGGGACCTCCAGATCCCGGCCCCCCTCCTGCGTGAAATTGTAAGGGGGTACAAAAGTACCCCTACCATTTCACGAAAAAACTGTCAAAAATGTTAAAAATGACAAGAGACAGTTTTTGACAATTCCTTTATTTAAATGCTTCTTCTTTCTTCTTTCTTCTATCTTCCTTCATCTTCTTCTTCTGGTTCTTCTGGCTTCCACCGTGTGTGCAGACACACAAACAGCACGCTAAGATACTCAAAGTGGCTTAAGAGTTTTGAGTTCACAGAGTTCCTCCTTAAATTAGAGGACAGGGATCACCCCTGGAGAATCAGAGGACAGGGATCACTGCTGAAGAATCAGAGGACAGGGATCACCCCTGGAGAATCAGAGGTCAGGGACCCCTGGCAAGTCATTTGGCAGAGCTCCTTTCCCATTCCAGCACTGTAAACAGCTCCCCCCCACAAAACACAGGGCTGAAATCACATTCCTTTACACACAGTCCATCAGCCTTCACAGGTTATATCTGGCTTTTATGTTGCCGTTCTGACCTGTGAAATTCTCTGGTAGGAACGGCAGTGTAGTTGCAGTAGGCAAATACACCCTATGCAGATCATGGCTGACTGGCTGTGTTGTAAAGAAATGTGATTTCAGCCCTGCAGAGGAGGAACAGTATAGAGTGCTGTACTGGGAAAGAAGCTCAGCAGCGGGCATGGCATCCAGGGTGGAGGTGGTGGTCAGGGGGCTTTGGGGGGGTGAAACTTAGATCTGGGGGGGGGAAGCCATTTGACATGAAATCTGTAGCCTGTAGCCCCTCAAGGGCCCCTTAGGAGGTGTTAAGGGATTTGTTTTAGCAATTTCTGAAGGTTTCTCTGTCAGTGTTAAGAGGTGTTGGGGGAAGGTCACCTCCAGGAGGTGTGTGTCTTTTCCGCAGTTTTCAGGAAAGTGGGGTAAGCAGACATCCCCGGGTGGCGGGGGGTACAGAGAATCCCAGCTAGTGACTAGAAGACACTGAGTGGTGTCTTACCTCACCAGTGACATTGGTCCCATCATGGCTACAGGATGGCACTCTTCTCCTCTTATCTCTCTGAGCTTGGTTACCATTCCATGTTGCCAGCACACAGCACAGACACTTCCCCATCCTGGGCTGTTCTCACCCCATACACCTCTCCATCCAGGAAATGGCTCACAGCTTCTCCCCAGCTGGTGAGAACAGAGGGGTGTGGACTGTGGAAGGCAAAGTGGAGGCCCAGTACTGGAGAGTGGCTGTGGGGCCCTAGAGCAGATCGGAGCTGGACTTTGTGGGGGATATCATAATATGACAGGGAGGCTGCAGGGGCCCCCTGGAGCTAGGGGCAGGGTTGCGACTGTGACCCCTGCAACCCCTTAGCTACACCTAAGGGCTGTGTGTTGAGTTATTTTGAGGGGACAGCAAATTTACACTATTATACAAGCTGTACACTCACTACTTTACATTGTAGCAAAGTGTCATTTCTTCAGTGTTGTCACATGAAAAGATATAATAAAATATTTACAAAAATGTAAGGGGTGTACTCACTTTTGTGAGATACTGTAGCTATACCTGCAAAAGGGGCCAACCTGAAGAAATCTTAATTTTCTGACTAAAGTTCCACTTAGTTAAGGGAAAAAAACACTCTTGTTTTCATTATTTTCTTAAACATACTGTTATGTAGAAGCTTTATTGAGACACTACTGTGTGTTTGTCCTGAAAAGGTCTATTTGGACAAATGGGCTATTTCAGGATATGAGTTAATAGATAAAATAGTTTTTCTTTATTTAGTTTTTATTGATAATGAGAAGAAATGTTACTTAATAATGTACTAAATAATGTGTGTAAGTGGGTAACTGTTGTTAGTAACCTCAGACATAATAATTGGTGTTTGATTTCTAAGGTAGACAAAAATAATTAAAAGGGCTAGAATAATAGAGTTAATAAGCAAAGCTAAGAAATCTGCTGCATACTTGCACAGATTTTACTTTCTGTTTACAAGTCTGTGTAAATATTCATAGTTACATAGTTAGTCAGATTGAAAAAAGACACAAGTTTATCTAGTTCAGCCAAAAGAAGGGAGAAACTTCCTTAAGGGAGTTTGAATAGAGTGATGTATGCCTAAAGCCATTTATTTATTTATTTATTTTTTAACACTTTAGATAGAGAAGGGAATTGTTAAAGCCATCTGTTTTCTAGTGGGGACAACACTAGACCATGCCTGCTTAATGTGGACTGAAACAAAAAGTGCCTAAACAAAGACTTTAATTGCTGGATCACCAAGTATTACTTATATTAAACCACAAGTTAAAAAATAAAATGAAAATTGCTTATGAAATTGTAGTTAACACTTTAACTAATACGGCAATAACTAATCTACCAAAATAGTAAATTCAGTTTGGGGTAAGCAGGCAAGCAACCTCCCTCCTGCATCATACCAGGCCACATTCCCTCAACATTGGGAGGGTACCTTTGCAAAGAAAGGGGCAGTGTATCTACACCACATGCAAGGCACATTATCATCATGTTGAGTGGAACAAGGGCCTTATCCCTGTATCCTGTGTATCAAATGGCATGTGGGGGTCTGGGGGTAGATTAGGAATTTGGAAGCCAAGATAACAACATTTTTCCAGCACACTTAGCAGCTAAAAAGCTAACAAATTATGGTGTCCAACAATTTGCTTTAAAAACAGATGTTTTATTTGTATCACATTTGCAAATATATGTGGAAACCACACTACCTTGTCAAGGCCCTCTGTGAGATGTAGTCCCTAGATCTACTCTACAAAAGACTCCATGTGGAACCATATATAGCAATGGATACATAAAAGGCAGGTATGCCTACAGATACCCAATTACTCCTATGTAGAAAAACAACAGAAGCTCAGTACAGCACAATGGCAGCTGAAGACATCCAATGAGTTGTACCAATTCTAGCAACTTAAACAGAGTTGAAAATCTCCCAATTTTATAACTAGCCTAGTAACTTTTTAGGTTTTTCATTTAAAAAAAAAAGCACTGTTTACCTATAGGTAACATACATGCATGTGAGTTTACTCCCACTTTCACCTGTGTAGTGCAATGCAGCATGCCTCATGTTGGAACACAAACATAAATTGTTGACATTAAAATGTGAAGGTTTAGCCCATTATAAACTGTGCGTACAGAGCAACAAATTATAATATGAAACTACAAGAGCTTTATACATCTAATGCAATTTAAAAACATAAGGTGCAAGTAGGAAGGTTTAAAATAATATTAATTTTAATAGGAGCTTTCTGAGGTTTTCAATCCTGCCCTAGAAGTATTTTGGTTGATTGTTTTTATTTATATGCTGTTGCTGTCCCTTGCCTTGACCAACCCTATCTCTAAGACTAAGCTCAATCAGGATAAAAACACGCCTTGGAGCTATAGCTACAGGTGGGGAAGCTGGATGGAATAAAACATTTTCACATGGAGTGATATGATCAGTGTGTGCCCTTTCTTGTATTATTACTGTCGTCCTTAACCACTTGACCACCCCCTTAATAACCAGACCAATTTTCAGCTTTTGGTGCTCTCACATTTTGAATGACAATTACTCAGTCATGCAACACTGTATCTATATCAAATTTTTGTCCTTTTTTCCACACAAATAGAGCTTTCTTTTGGTGGTATTTAATCACCGCTGGGTTCTTTATTTTTATTCTTATTTTTATTATAAAAGAAAAAAGACAGAAAAATCTGTAAAAAAATGCATTTTTCTTTGTTTCTGTTATAAAATTTAGAAAATTAGTAATTTTCTTCATATGTATTGGCCAAAATGTATACCGCTACATATCTTTGGTAAAAATAACCCAAATCGGTGGATATTATTTGGTCTTTGTGAAAGTTATAGAGTCCACAAGCTATGGTGCCAATATCTGAAAATTGATCACACCTGAAGTACTGACGGCCTATCTCATTTCTTGAGACCCTAACATGCCAGAAAAGTACAAATACCCCCAAATGACCCCTTTTTGGAAAGAAGACATTCCAAGGTATTTAGAAAGATGCATGGTGAGTTTTTTGAAGTTGTCATTTTTTCCCCACAATTCTTTGCAAAATCAAGTTTGTTTTTTTTCTTTTTTTTTTTTTCACAAAATTGTCATATTAGCAGGTTATTTCTCACACACCGCATATGCATACCACAAATTACACCCCAAAACACATTCTGCTATTACTCCCGAGTACGGCGATACCACATGTGTGAGACTTTTACACAGCATGGCCACATACAGAGGCCCAACATGCAGGGGAGCACCTTCACGCGTTCTGGAGCACCCAGGCCAATTCTGACATTTCTCTCCTACATGTAAAAATCATCATTTATTTGCTAGAAAATTACATAGAACCCCAAAACATTATATATGTTTTTTTAGCAAAGACCCTAGAGAATACAATAGCGGTCATTGCAACTTTTTATCTCGCACGATATTTGCGCAGCAATTTTTCAAACGCTTTTTTTGGAAAAAAAACAGTTTTGTGCTTAAAAAAAAACAAAACAGTAAGGTTAGCCCAATGTTTTTACATAATATGAAAGATGAAGTTACGCCGAGTAAATAGATACCTAACATGTCACCTTTCAAAATGGCGGCAAACTTCGCTACTTAAAAATCTCCATAGGCGACGCTTTAAAATTTTTTACTGGTTACAAATTTTGAGTTACAGAGGAGGTCTAGGGCCAAAATTATTGCTCTCGCTCTACCAATTGTAGCGATACCTCACATGTGTGTTTTGAACACCGTTTTCATATGTGGGCGGGACTTCGCTTCTGCATGCGAGCACACGGACAGGGGCGCTTTAAAAAATTTTTTTTTATTGTTCATTTTACTTTATTTATTTTAGTTTGACACTTTTTTCCAAAAAAAATTTTTTTTGATCACTTTTATTCCTATTACAAGGAATGTAAACATCCCTTGTAATAGGAATATGGCATGACAGGTCCTCTTTACAGTGAGATATGGGGTCAATAAGACCCCACATCTCACCTCTAAAAAAAAAAAAACGATCCTGGCTTCGATCGTAGCGGTGAGTCGGTAGAAGCACCGGAGGGCGGCGGGAGGGGGGGTGTCCACTCTCGCCACCCATAAGAACGATCAAGCAGTGTAACAGCCGCTATGATCATTCTTATGGTGTAGGGAATCGCCAGCTGAAAAAGCTGATATCTGAATGATGCCTGTAGCTGCACCCATCATTCAGATATCCCCACACAAATTCAAGGACGTCATATGACGGCAGGCGGGAAGTGGTTAAAACGCTTTTTTTTTTTTAACACAAAGTTGTCCGTTTATACAATATTTCTAACACATAGCATGTACATACCAAAAATGACACCCCAAAATAGATTCTCCTACTCCTCCTGAGTACGGCGATACCACATGTGTGAGACTTCCACAGCCTGGCCACATACAGAGACCGAGTATGGCTGAGCATGGCCGAGCATGGCTGAGCATGACCGAGTATGGCCGAGTATGGCTGAGCATGGCCGAGTATGGCTGAGTATGGCCGAGTATGGCTGAGCATGGCCGAGTATGGCCAAGTATGACTGAGCATGGCCGAGTATGGCTGAGCATGGCTGGGTATTGCAGAGTATCGCTGAGTATGACTGGGTATGGCAGAGTATGGCTGGGTATGGCAGAGTATGGCTGGGTATCACCGAGTATTGCAGAGTATGGCTGGGTATTGCGGGGTATTGCAGAGTATGGCTGGATATGGCAGAGTAATGTGGGTTATGGCAGAGTATTGCAGATTTTTGTGGGGTATTGCTGAGTATGGCTGGGCATGGCTGGTTATGGCAGAGTATGGCTGGGTATCACCGAGTATTGCAGAGTATGGCTGGGTATTGCGGGGTATTGCAGAGTATTGCGGGGTATTTTGGGGTATTGCAGGGTATGGCAGAGTATTGCGGGGTATTTCTGGGTATTGCAGGGTATGGCAAAGTATTTCGGCGTGTTGCAGAGTATTGCAGGGTATTGCGGGGTATTTCAGGGTATTGCAGGGTATGGCAGAGTATTGCGGGGTATTGCAGAGTATTTCGGGGTATTGCAGGGTATGGCAGAATATTGCGGGGTATTTCTGGGTATTGCAGGGTATGGCAAAGTATTGCGGGGTATTGCAGAGTATTGCGGGGTATTGCAGAGTATTGGGGGGTATTTCGGGGTATTGCGGGGTATGCAGGGCCGATCCTAGGGTCACAGACGCCTGGGTGCAGAAATATTTCTGGCGCCCCCATATGGGCGTGGTCATGTTACAAACTCCTCCCCTTTACACATGTTTCTATGGCAACGACTCAAACACAGAGATGCTCCCCTAAGAAGTCTTCTAGGATCCTCCCATGGTCTTCTAACAATAAAAAATACAGGACGAGCTTACACTAATGAGTCTCTCTGATGCACACAGAGAGGGCTTCTGTTAGAAAGAGCCCCCAGACATAGTACAGGAGACGGTCAGAGACTGCAGACATGATACAAGAGACGGTCAGAGACAGCAGACATACTACAGGAGATGGTCAGAGACTGCAGACATATTACCTGAGATGGTCAGAGACTGCAGACAGGAGGCGGTCAGAGAGTGCAGATATAATACAGGAGATGGTCAAAAGACTGCAGACATACTACAGGAGATAATGGCCGATCGGCCCTCTCACCTGACTCAGCAACAACGGTTCCTCTGATCAGGAGTCTGCTCACTCTGAATTGCCCTTGGCGACTCTGCTGGGTAGAGCCCAGATCTACATTCAGGCAATGACTCCATTCCTTTCTCCGCAGGGCAGCGGGGTTCTCTCTCTGATGGTGTTCCCTCAGCACTGTCCTCTCCCTCTGGAGTCCTGGGTGTACTTCCCTGAAAGCTTTCCCGGGCTCCTGGCTCTCTCTCTATCCCATTCAGCTGAGCATGCTGTGTGGGCTGCAGTTTCCATGTTACAGTGGGGCTGCCAGTCCTCAGGACTACATATCCCACAATCCTCTTCTCTGATTATATTTTTATTCTATTTCTTCCCTGGCCAATATGAAGGCTGGGGAAGAAACATAGTGGGGCAGCTGTGCTGGCAAGCGCTGCTCACTAGTACAGCAGCGCGAGGAGAGGGAGAGGGAGAGGGAGGGGAGGGGAGGGAGAGGAGGAGGGAGGGGGGAAAGAAGAGCCCACGGCTGCAGTGATGTCACTATGGTTGGTGTCATCCAGTGTGGAAAAACCTGGTGTCACCCCCCTCTCCACCAGCTATAGTCGCCCCTCAGTACAGACTCCCTCCATTAAGTATAGACCCCCTCCGTCAGTGCAGACGCCCCACTAAGTATAAACCCCTCCCTCAGTACAGACCCCCCTTCATTAGTACAGACCCCCGACAAACCACCCCCCTCCATTAGTACAGACCCCCCATAAACCACCCCCCATTTGTACAGACCCCCCTCAGGGCAAACTACCCCGCCTCCATTAGTACAGACCCCCCTCCATTAGTACAGACCCCCTTCAGGGCAAACTACCCCCCCTCCATTAGTACAGACCCCCCACAAACCACCCCCCATTAGTACAGACCCCCACACAAACCACACCCCTCCATTAGTACAGACTCCCCCCATAAACCACCCCCCTCCCTTAGTACAGACCACCCTCCATTAGTAAAGACCCCCCTCAGGACAAACTACCCCCCTCCATTAGTACAGACCCCCCACACAAACCACACCCCTCCATTAGTACAGACTCCCCCCATAAACCACCCCCCTCCCTTAGTACAGACCACCCCCCATTAGTACAGACCCCCCTCAGGACAAACTACCCCCCTCCATCAGTACAGACTCCCCACACAAACCACCCCCCCTCCATTAGTACAGACCCCCCCTCAGGACAAACCTCCCCCCTCCATTAGTACAGACCTCCCGACAAACCACCCCCCATTAGTACAGACCCCCCCTCAGGACAAACCTCCCCCCTCCATTAGTACAGAGTAGACCCCCCCACAAACCACCCCCCTCCATTAGTACAGATCCCCCCTCCATTAGTACAGACTCCCCCCCACAAACCCCCCCTCCATAAGTACAGACCCCCCTCAGGACAAACCCCCCTTCCATTAGTACAGACCCCCGATAAACTAACCCCCCCATTAGTACAGACCCCCTTCAGGACAAACTACCCCCCCTCCATTAGTACAGACTCCCCCCCACAAACCCCCCCACTCCATTAGTACAGACTCCCCCCCACAAACACCCCTCCCCTATTAGTACAGACTCCCGAATCCCCCCCTCAGGACAAACCCCACCCGGGCGGCAGCTGGAGAAGACAGTGTGCAGCGCGCCACCCGGGTGGAGAAGATCATGACCAAGAGGAGAAAAATAAATGACAGGCACTGTACGCCGCGCGACACAGACCGCCCCGCCCCCAAACGACGTCATTGTGCGGGTCGCTCTCCGAACAGAGACAGCCGCTCCGATCTCCTCTGACAGGAGGATGGAGCGGGCGGGGACGGACTTAGCAGGAAACACAGCGGCTGCGGAGAGAGCGGCCTGTGGACACCAACAAGGAGAGGAGGAGGAGGGAGGGGAGCACTCTGGCGCTTTAGCGCCCCCACCTCTGTGGTGCCTGGGTGAACTGCACCCCGTGCACCCTCCTAGGATCGGCCCTGGGGGTATGGCAGAGTATTGCGGGGTATTGCAGGGTATTGCGGGGTATTTCGGGGTATTGCAGGGTATGGCAGAGTATTGCGGGGTATTTCAGGGTATTGGAGAGTATTGTGGGGCATTGCAGAGTATTGTGGGGCATTGCAGAGTATTGTAGGGTATTGCAGAGTATTGTGGGGTATTGCAGAGTATTGTGGGGGTATTGCAGAGTATTGCGGGGCATTGCAGACAATTGCACAGCATTGCAGGGTATTGCAGAGTAGTGAGGGATGGCTGAGCATGGATGGATGGATGGCTGGATGTCACTGTGCAGTGCTGTGGGCACTACAGATGCAGCCCACAGCGCTGCTACCATCCATCAATCCCCCTCTCCGCTCACAGTGTACCGATCTGTACACAGGAGGGGAGGAGAGGAACCGGCGTCATGACATGATGCCGGTTTGTTTACATGTGATCGCTCCGTCATTTGACGGAGCGATCACATGGTAAACGGCCGCGATTAGCGACCATTTACTGAGATCCGTGATGCCCGGCGGTCACGGATGCTTTCGAGTGCGCACCCTAGGGGGCGCGCGAGAGCGGAATTCTGGGAGGACGTCCCTGGACGCAAATATATGTGAAAACCACACTGCCTAGCCAAACCCCTCTATGAAGTGTTGTCCTGGGGACACATTGGATGACTTCAGCTTTCATTGTGCTATGCTGGGCTTGTGATGTGTCCTTGTATCTTTAACTACTTATCCCTAGCCCACCGTAGTTGTACTTAAGCCGGGCGGCAGGCTTGGTGGCATACCTGTAAATCTTGCTTGAACACAGCAAGAGTTTGGCAGCTGATTTCAGCCAATGATTTTGGTTGAAACCTGATGTTCGGTTATGGCCAATCACACACAGAGTTCTGTGTTTACAAAAGCACAGAACTCTGTGTACAGGGAACAGTGATCTGACTATTTCTTCTCAGGGAGAAAAAACAGCCAGATAGAAAGTAAAAGCAGCACACATTCCACATTGTTCACCCCTTCATTGCCCCTAGATTTTAACCCCTTCCCAGCCAGTGTCATTAATATAGTGTCAGTGTACAATATTATCACTAATCATTATATTAGTGTCACTAACGATATCATTGTCAGTTAGTGACACTCCCAGATAGTGTCTCTTAACGTAGCGTCAGATTGCCCGCCACCCTATCACAGTCAGACTATAGGTTGCTGATCACCGCAATTACAGTATAGCATCTACAGCTGCGTAAATTCCAGTATAGATGCTTTAAGTTTCATACAAACCAATTAATATACACTTATTAAGACAAAGACATGTAGCAGAATACATTTTGGTCTAAATATGAAGACGTTTGATTTTTTTCATTTTTTTTTATTGGATATGTTTTACAGTGGGGACAGAAAGTATTCAGATCCCCTTAAATTTTTCACTCTTTGTTATATTGCAGCCATTTGCTAAAATCATTTACGTTAACACAGAATTGTTGACTTTTTTGCAGATTTATTAAAAAAAGAAAAACTGAAATATCACATGGTCCTAAGTATTCAGACCCTTTGCTCAGTATTTAGTAGAAGCACCCTTTTGATCTTATACAGCCATGAGTCATTTTGGGAAAGATGCAACAAGTTTTTCACACCTGGATTTGGGGATCCTCTGCCATTCCTCCTTGCAGATCCTCTCCAGTTCTGTCAGGTTGGATGGTAAATGTTGGTGGACAGCCATTTTTAGGTCTCTCCAGAGATGCTCAATTGGGTTTAAGTCAGGGCTCTGGCTGGGCCATTCAAGAACAGTCACAGAGTTGTTGTGAAGCCACTCCTTCGTTATTTTAGCTGTGTGCTTAGGGTCATTGTCTTGTTGGAAATTAAACCTTTGGCCCAGTTTGAGGCTCTGAGCACTCTGGAGAAGGTTTTTGTCCAGGATATCCCTGCACTTGGCCGCATTCATCTTTCCCTCGATTGCAACCAGTCATCCTGTCCCTGCAGCTGAATAACACCCCCACAGCATGATGCTGCCCCCACCATGCTTCACTGTTGGGACTGTATTGGACAGGTGATGAGCAGTGCCTGGTTTTCTCCACACATACCGCTTAGAATTAAGGTCAAAAAGTTCTATCTTGGTCTCATCAGACCAAAGAATCTTATTTCTCACCATCTTTGAGTCCTTCAGGTGTTTTTTAGCAAACTCCATGCGGGCTTTCATGTGTCTTGCACTGAGGAGAGGCTTCCGTCGGGCCACTCTCCCATAAAGCCCAGACTGGTGGAGGGCTGCAGTGATGGTCGACTTTATACAACTTTCTCCCATCTCCAGACTGCATCTCTGGAGCTCAGCCACAGTGATCTTTGGGTTCATCTTTACCTCTCTCACCAAGACTCTTCTCCCCTGATCAGTTTGGCCGGACGGCCAGCTCTAGGAAGGGTTCTGGTCGTCCCAAACGTCTTCCATTTAAGGATTATGGAGGCCAATGTGCTCTTAAGTGCAGCAGAATTTTTTTTGTAACCTTGGCCAGATCTGTGCCTTGCCACAATTCTGTCTCTGAGCTCTTCAGGCAGTTTCTTTGACCTCATGATTCTCATTTGCTCTGACATGCACTGTGAGCTGTAACCTCTATATAGACAGGTGTATGGCTTTCCTAATCAAGTCCAATCAGTATAATCAAACACAGCTGGACTCAAATGAAGGTGTAGAACCATGTCAAGGATGATCAGAAGAAATGGACAGCACCTGAGTTAAATATCTGAGTGTCACAGCAAAGGGTCTGAATACTTAGGACCATGTGATATTTCAGTTTTTCTTTTTTAATAAATCTGCAAAAATGTCAAAAATTCTGTGTTTTTCTGTCAATATGGGGTGCTGTGTGTACATTAATGAGAAAAAAAAATGAACCTAAATGATTTTAGCAAATAGCTGCAATATAACAAAGAGTGAAAAATGTAAGGGGGTCTGAATACTTTCCGGCCCCACTGTATATCAGAAAGTGGAAAACATATTGTAGTTTTTTTTTTTTTCAAATGCCACCAAAAGAAGACTCTATTTGTATAAAAATAAATATTACAAACTTATTTTGCGTACAGTGTTGCATGACTGCACAATTGGCAGTTAAAGCAGTGCAATGCTGAATATTAAAAAATGCTCTGGTCATGAAGGGGGTAAAACCTTCTAGAGGTCAAGTGGTTAAGGAGCAGTGGACTGCATCCTAGCATGCCTTTACCTTAAAATAAAACTACAGATAAAACTTGTTTTTTCACTTTGGATAGTGCAAGGCAAGGTTATAACCCTTGTCTTTTTTTCCCTCTATGTCCCATTGTAGAAATTTCCCTTTACTTCCATAGCTAGATGACAATCCCAGAAGACGACAGTTTTGTGGAAACGCGTCAGTTGAGCACACGTGCAAAGTCATTACAGCCGATTAGACGGGTGACACCGTGTCCAGTTTTGCTTCATGCTTGATTTCACTGCCTTCTCGTAAGTGTACATATGTTTATGGTTTAATAAATAGTTTTTATGGATTCACACTATAAGGTTTGGCCAAATGATGAGCTCATTCAATTTGATACATGCTGTGGATATTTGGGTGTATTGATAACAGCACCCAGGAGACTTGTTGCAGGCTTCCTTTGATCTCTGTAATCAGGATCAATACACTGTGGTAAAGAGGGGGGAAGGTTGGGACTTTGAATGAGGTGCGCATGATCCAGCCCAATCACACTCACAGAGGTGCAAACATATGTATGTTTATTAAGGACCAATGATCAACATGGCATAAAACCGCATTGCATACATTAAACATAAAAAAATTGCATATAGACAATAAATCTATGTATATACAACCATAGGACATGGGTAGGTACAATTATGCATCCTAATCCCCCAAGCAAGATAAAAGTCATGTGAAGTAAAAAACATCTGAAAATAGGTCAATGTGTGTTGGATGCAACAAAGGTAGGCCCGACGCTGCGTTTCATGGACTTCAATCCACTCTTCAGGAGCCAGATGCATCAAAATTCTATAAAAAATGTATGAAAAGCAATATAGTTTCAGGGTCTAACAAGATCAGCAGAAAAGGGGGAAATGTGGGCATAATGGGCCATGCCAAAATGGGTTACTCACATGATAGCCAAAACTGGGACCGTGCGACAAAACAAAGGCAGGGGTGAGCCATGGAGCCTGGCTCGGGAGCTGAGAGGGGGACCTCAACGAGGAACACCGGACTGTGCACACCAACACCCTGCAGTGGAGGGGACTTCTATAATGTAGGAAATATATAAAATGTATCTATGATGATACAAGTAAGTATCATCATAGTAAGTAAGTAAGTAAGTAAATACACTGTGGTAAGAGGCCATCCACTCCCAATTAGGAGCACCTCACAGCTGAGCACCTGTGGAGTTTTTGCATAGTGGAGCACAGAGCACTTTTCAATTGGTACTTTTCAGTGGACTATATAATATATACTGTATATTTTTTTTAATTTGTTTTTGTGCATGTTTTAAGTGCATGTTTTATACATCTTCATTTTTCACATTGATTTATTTTCCCTTAATAGTATGCACTTTGTTGTGGTATATTATTATATTATATTGACATTTTCAGTGGATTGTATACTTTTTTGTGCATTTTTCTTTTTATTTCATTCAGCTACATTTGCACTTTGTTATGATTCATACTAGCACTTATTGATACGTGCGCAGTTGAAAACTGCAGCATTCAAAGGAACATTTTGTTCACATATGGATTTAATATTTTATTCTATCACAAGATTTAAAGGAACAGCACACCATTTTTTGTACATAGAACTACAGACAAAACTTGTTTTTCCACTTTGGATAGTGTAAGGGAAGGTTATAATCCTTGTAAAAAAAAATTCCCTTTTGGAGAGATTTCCCTTCACTTCCATAGCTAAAACAGGAAGTGAGAGGAAATCCCTTTAAAGTGAGGAAATCCCTTGCTGTCTCCAGGATTACCAATATTACCAATAAGATTTCTCCTCTATTTCTGTTCTGGTCACAACTCAAAATTTGGGATTTCTTTTCACTGTCACTTTTGGTGATAATGGTAAACAGTGAAAATAGAGAGGATTATTCTATCTAACATGGGGCACAGACAGCAATAAAACATTTGTTTTTAGTTGAACTTTAATTTATCCAATCCTTAATGCTCCAACATGGAGGCTCCCATATGCCAGAGTTAGGGATCACATTTCAAAAACAGTCCTTGAATAATATTGTCCAGTGATGTACAGAAGGGGTCCCCAACCTGCAGTCCGGTCCGTGACCTGTTGGGGGCAGGGGGTGGAGGGGGGTGGAGCCCTGCTCCTGTCAATAAATGGCGACTGCTCTCCTCTTTCTGACGCCCCGGGGCAAAACAAACACATGGATGCAGGAGCCTGGTGATCTGAGGTGCTCGGTGAGCTCTGTGCAGTGATCCACTCCCCTTTAAACTTGGCCACACGATACCGGTCTCTGGCACGAAAAAGGTTAGGGACCACTGATGTACATTATATCTGCAGCAAACATGATAAGCAATGTCTAAAAATGTCTAAAATTGTAGACAACACCACTACTCCTGTGCACTGCTGAAATGCACATTGGGTGATGTCATTGACCAAATCTGGTAACAGTGGGGCAGCATCGTTGGGGCAGTGGGATGCAGTGGTGGTTGGTCTACACTGCTGGGTTTTGATCATCATAATCGATGTGGATCTTTTCATCTAGCCCATGGAATGACCAGGCTAACTTTTTTACTTCTCAGATTACTAAGACACATTACCAATTTTTAGTCATCTAAGAGATTGTTTATATATATTGCACATATTTAATGGTAATAACTCTACTGTAAGTGCAGTTATTGGCAATATTTAAGGAAAAAAACTTTATTTAAAAAAAGACCTTAAAAATAAAAGGAACAGGACAAACACTTTTTGCTTGATTATGCCTCAAATTCAAAGACACATGACAGGAGTTTATTATAGCTTTGCAGCCAAGACAAACTTACTAAGATAGTTTTTCAGTAACACTTTTAACCTAAACAGGCCTCCAACTGAGAGACAAAATTATATTGCAGTTGAGATACAGCTACTAGACAACATTTCCCAAAGACAGCACAGCACAATTGTAGCTTGAAAAGGCCTCAAATGTAATCAAAATGTTATCTTTGCAGCTGAGATGCAGCTACTAACTCCTGCAACAAGACCTGGGGAAAGGAAACCTGTTGAGTCTGCCTTATTTTCTCAGGTTCTTCTTCCACCAATCTCTCTGTTATCGAGTCATATGCTATTACATCACTTTAGTACCCGAGTGGATTTTAGGCTTTCTGTGAAACATGTGCTTTCAGCAAAGATTGCAGATCAAATTGCTAATGTTGGCAGCAAACTCAGTTAAAAGAGGCCTCACTGAAAATATGGCTGAACAGGTCTTAGGTTTAGCAATAGGGATGAGCTTCGAGTTCGAGTTGCCAGTTCGCCGAACAGTGAACAATTTGGGGTGTTCGCGGCAAATTCAAAAGCCGCGGAACACCCTTTAAAAGTCTATGGGAGAAATCAAAAGTGCTAATTTTAAAGGCTTATATGCATGGTATTGTCATAAAAAGTGTTTGGGGACCTGGATCCTGCCCCAGGGGACATTGATCAATGCAAAAAAAGTTTTAAAAAAGGCTGTTTTCTCGGGAGCAGTGATTTGAATAATGCTTAAAATGAAACAATAAAAGTGTAATATTCCTTTAAATTTCATACCTGGGGGGTGTCTATAGTATGCCTGTAAAGGGGCGCATGTTTCCCATGTTTAGAACAGTCTGACAGCAAACTGACATTTCAAAGGAAAAAATGTCATTTAAAACTACTCGCGGCTATTAATGAATTGCTGGTCCGACAATACACAAAAAAGTTAATTGATAAAAACGGCATGGGAATTCCCCACAGGGGAACCCCGAACCAAAATTAAAAAAAAAAATGACGTGGGCGTCCCTCTAAATTCAATACCAGGCCCTTCAGGTCTGGTATGGATTTTAAGGGGAACCCCGGCCAAAATTTTTTTTTAAATGGCGTGGGGTCCCCCTCAAAATCTATACCAGACCCTCCAGGTCTGGTATGGATTTTAAGGGGAACCCCGTACCAAAATTAAAAAAAAAATGGCATGGGTCCCCCCAAAAATCCATAATAGACCCTTATTCGAGCACGCAACCTGGCAGGCCGCAGGAAAAGGGGGGGACGAGAGAGCGCCCCCCCTCCTGAACCGTACCAGGCCACATGCCCTCAACATTGGGAGGGTGCTTTGGGGTAGCCCCCCAAAACACCTTGTCCTCATGTTGATGGGGACAAGGGCCTCATCCCCACAACCCTTGCCCGGTGGTTGTGGGGGTCTGCGGGAGGGGGCTTATCAGAATCTGGAACTTTAGACTTTAACGATGTTCGCGTTTTCAAACACATTTTTTGCCTGTTCGCATGTACTGGTGCGAACCGAACAGGGGAGTGTTCGGCTCATCCCTATTTAGCAGTAACATTTGCCTTTAGGGCAATGCTGCCAAAAGGATTTGGATAGTTGCAACATGTTTTTCTTGGCAAGGTGCCCCTGTCCCTTGACAATTTTCAGTTTTCTTCAACTTCTCAATTTAAGCATCTTTCTTCTTCCTCTCCTTATCCTTGGCACCCATGAGCACTTTGCTAGCTAATTCTCGACATCTTCTCATCTTCTCTCGCATCTTCTATACTAGGGACTAGTCCACATTGAGCTACAGCTAGTGTAAATTTGTTGTCTGTTGCTATTCCCTGCCTTCCTTTCCTTGATCCACTCTCTTCCTGTTTGTGGTCATCCCACAATCTTCAGAGTATATATCAGAAGATTATATGGCTTGCGCATTACTCAAGTCTTTTTCTTGCCCTGAGTCTGCTATTGTATGCTCAAATAATTATGCAGACTTCTCAGTTTGCAGGGCTATGGCAAGATTTGTGGAGAAGAGAGATGGAGGCACATTGATAATGCTGGAAGTTCTGTCTGGGATGATAATTGTGTTTAAGGTTTTGCACATAAGTCACCTATCTGCTGGTGTGCTTTATTGGTCAGTCACTTTCAGAAAAAAGGGTACACATGCCCTACCTCAGATCTGTGCAGTCATACCACATTTATGTCTTGCAGGACCCACTACTTCCACACTCGGCACTTCTGCCCCTCATTTTAGGCCCGATTCACATTACAGTATTTTTGGAAAGTGAATGGAATGTCTAGCTTTTACTGAAACTATTGCTTCAGAGGGTTGATGTGTGTTGCATCTGGTGTCCACTAGTTGCTGCACATCATGTGATGGTGTGCTGCATAAAAGGGGCAGCTCCAATAACTGTTTAGCACCAAGTGTATGCTGCATACCACAAACAGAAAAAGAGGTGCACAAGGGCATGTATCCAACCACACTGTAGTATAGTAGAGCATCTCTTCATACACAAATTTGTAAACTTCCCCTAACCAACACACACTTTTAGAGACCCCTCTGACTAGTGCCAAAGGTTATGCACTGTATTATGTGTTCAAGTGCAAATTTTCAGCCATATTATTAGAGATTCAGGAGATCTGCCTCAAACCCAAGATGGTTCCAAACCAGAACCTCATCTCTAGCAATGGTAGCTAATTAATGTAATCAATCCCCAGCTCAGCACACCCCTTGTTAAAGTTAACATTGCAGGTGGAGTATTAAAATATGCTTTGATTCAAAGTGTTAGAATTACCATTTGTACTACAATAGCTGACAAGTCATCTATTTAACAGTGTTAATATTTACTTACCTCAATCGTTATGCTCAGAGCTAAAAATATTTTTTTTTTAAATATTTACAAATTTTCCTAAGAAATGTAAAATATTGCACAAAAAAAAAAATTCCAGTTTACATATCCAACCATTAGGATGAGCTATAGGTATGCTTAGCTGTCTGTTTTTACAAAGGGGCCAGTACCTTCTTAAAGTGATTGTAAAGGATCATTTTTAATTTTTTTAAAATAACAAACATATCATACTTACCTCCACTGTGCAGCTCGTTTTGCACAGAGTGGCCCTGAACATCCTCTTCTGGGTCCCCCGGTGGCTCTCGCTGCTCCTCCCCATATCAGATAACCCCCTAAGAGAAGCGCTCTCCCAAGGGGGTTACCTTGCGGGCGCTCTCCTGAGTCCAGCATTTGCATCCACAGACATGAATGCTGGACTCAGCCCCGGTGCCCGCATCATTGGATTTGATTGACAGCAGTGGGAGCTATCAATCTATCCAATCAAGAGCTGGGACCCCATGGAGAGAGGGACAGCGCATCCTCGGGGAGGAGATGAAGGGGCTCAGGTAAGTAAAACGGGGGGGGCTGGGGGGGGCGGTGACTGCCAGGTGTTTTTTCACCTTAAGGCATAGGATGCATTACGGTGAAAAAACATGAGGGTTTACAACCTCTTTAACTCTTACACATTCCTATTGGCCAGTTGGAGCTGGCCATCATAGTGATGGGCCATAATCAAGCACAACCAATAACAGTGATAATAATAACTAACCCATCAGTGTGAAAAAGTGTTGATGAAACCAACATAAATTGTAACATAATCTAAATAAACATATTTCATTAGTCCATAATTAATTAACATTGTGTTCTCTTTAACGCCTTCTGAAACAACATATAATGAATTCAATCCAAATACATGAGAGTAGTCCCACAACCAGTGCTGCAACAAACTGACTCACCAAAAGGATGAACTCTGAGCATACAACCAGTTCATTAGTCATGGAAGAGAATGCAAATTGCATAATTCTGCAATGTTTTGTGATGTGCTATGAGGACTGCTCCAGGGCATGTTTCATTTTGGCATATGTAAATAGTTGAAACCACAAAACAAAACAGAGGGCGCACCAACCTAGTGCATTATCCTAAGAACATAGCTTTATTAATGTAAGAAGTGGTAGGTATTATACTCACAGAGTAACAATTGTATCAAAGCAAATCACAAAAACAGCACCATCCAGTCCATAGTATATCCTTATGTATGACAGGACAAATGAAGATCCAATACTGTAACGCGTTTCAGAGACTAGCCTCTTCCTCAGAGCCATTGATTCTGTTAATTTTCATGTTGGTAGTTTGACTTTCTGTTATTTTTTCAATTGGTGTTATTTATTTTATGTAGTATTTTAATAGGATGGTATGGTTGATTATTGTACGATATTTGTTTAGTTTTATGTGGGTTTAAGTGCTGTAATTAGTGATTTTATTATTGTTGTGCCTTGTCATTGTGATTTTTGTGTTGTCTTGTTGTGTTTTGTCTTGTTGTCTTGTTGAATGTAATTTTATTTTGATAATTTCCCTTTGGGATTGATAAAGTATTCTGAATCTGAATCCTAATCTGAATATTGTGAAGGATCGAGACCATTCATAAAACGCTTTGTCATGGTTAATAATGCTATATTACATTACTTGTCTTGGATTAACCAGCCCTTTAACAGAATCTTAATAGAAAGAAAAAAATATACTTACATTTCCCTTTAAATCGCTATGATTTGTTATTAAATCACAACATGGTATACAAATTCTCTATGCGTTCTCAGTATAGAGTCAAGCAAAATATTCTGCAAGTCTTCAGCAGATTTCACCCTAAATTTATAAGCTGTATTATTAAAGTTAGAGTTAGTTAATCTATTATGCTATATTATCATATAATTATGCAGTGTAAGTACAAACTAAGCACTAAACTGAGTATTTATTGAATTGCATGTTGAATTATTTTTTATTTTACAGGATGGCATTTTTTTTGTAGCAGCAAATACAAAGTCAGCAAAGGTCTGTGCGAGCTGATGGGAATTTTCCATTAAACTCATTGAGCCTAAGTACCATACACATTGCTTATATTGCTATTGCTTACATTCTGATTATGAACATCATGATGAAAGCTATCGCTATAGTTTGACAGCAGTGATGTGCCGGTTGTTAAGTTTCTTTTTCAATTAAAATCAGAAGCATTTGCTGCTATTTCAAGTGGCATTTAACAGAATATTGGCTTTCAGAAAAGGAATTGTAAAGGTGATTAAATCTGCCCCTGAATTTGAAATAATGTTCAATTACTTCAAAGCATAAAATGCATTAGTCAAATTGTCAGCTACATTTTGACCATCTACTGTAAATTTTCATTGATATTTATGTCAAAGTATCATTCTAAAACATTCAAAGACTCTATGAAATTCATGTTAAAACATAAATTTGTTTTTGTATCGATTGCAATAAACAGACTTTTTTAGCAACAAAATAAAATATGAAATTTGAGTGTCTTACACTCTGTAGGATGCATTGGTATCACAATGATGCCATTATGGAAAAAGATTAGAAACAGTTCTCATGTGTGTGGGTGGTATCTTACACACTGCTGGTGTAAAAATTACAAGGAAAGACACAATCAGTCAAACGCTCTGCATTAAAGGTAAGCCAATAGACTTTCAGGATATTGAGTAACCACGTACTACCAAGGTTTCAATATACAGCCAACCGCTTTGGATTTTTGATTACTGAATGTGAGCTGTGTAGAATGCCAATTGCCATATACATCTATAAATCATATGATTTTCATGAATCATCATTGCAACTGCTTACAAAAAGTAGTGATCTCTACATCTTACATGCCAAACCCAATTACTTCCTATGATGAGTAGGGATGAGCTTCGTGTTCGAGTCGAACCCATGTTCGACTCGAACATTGGCTGTTCGGTCATTCGCCGAATTCCGAACGTTATGGGCCGTTCGCGCCAAATTCGTGTGGCGCGTCACGGCCCATAGTTCACTGCGGCATCGCAGTGCATTGCTGGCTGATGATTGGCCAAGCATGCACTATGACCCGCATGCTTGGCCAATCACAGCGCCGTCGGTAGAGAGAGCTGTAATTGGCCAAAGCCAGGGTGACTTTGGCCAATTGTGGCTCAGGGGGTTTAGAACACGCCCCACACTATATAAGGCCGCCTGCACGGCGGCCCTGTGTAGTGTGTGTTCCGGCGTTGAAAGAGAGATAGATAGACAGAGAGACAGTGTCATTTCATTTGAGTTAGATAGATTAGGCAGGACAATCAGTGAGTTAGCTGCACTTACAGTGTATTGTGTATATATATGCATCCCAAGTGTTGCATATATATATATATATATATATATATATATATATATATACACTGTATTCAGTTTAGCTAGATCCGTTCCTGTTATCTTCTTACTGACAGGCAGGCTTGTCTTGTTACAGTATTTTCAGCTACCTGAAGAAAATTGCTGGTGTTCTTTTGATCCTATTAGTACCACAGTCAGGCAGCTAGACTATTTACAGTTAGTGCAGTGCGTCCTGCTCACAGTGTTCAGCTAAACCTACAAGTTAGTGTGGTGCGTTCTGCTCACAGTGTTTAGCTAAACCTACAAGTTAGTGCAGTGCGTCCTGCTCACAGTGTTCAGCTAAAACTACAAGTTAGTGTGGTGCGTTCTGCTCACAGTGTTCAGCTAAACCTACAAGTTAGTTTTTTGCGAGCTCTGCACAGTGTTCAGCTAAAGCTACAAGTTAGTGCAGTGCGTCCTCCTCACAGTGTTCAGCTAAAACTACAAGTTAGTGCAGTGCATCCTGCTCACAGTGTTCAGCTAAAACTACAAGTTAGTGTGGTGCGTCCTCCTCACAGTGTTCAGCTAAAACTACAAGTTAGTGCAGTGCGTCCTGCTCACAGTGTTCAGCTAAAACTACAAGTTAGTGTAGTGAGACCTCTGCACAGTGTTCATCTAAAGCTACAAGTTAGTGCAGTGCGTCCTGCTCACAGTGTTCAGCTAAAACTACAAGTTAGTGTAGTGAGACCTCTGCACAGTGTTCATCTAAAGCTACAAGTTAGTGCAGTGCGTCCTGCTCACAGTGTTCAGCTAAAACTACAAGTTAGTGTGGTGCGTCCTCCTCACAGTGTTCAGCTAAACCTACAAGTTATTTTTTTGCAAGCTCTGCACAGTGTTCATCTTAAGCTACAAGTTAGTGCAGTGCGTCCTCCTCACAGTGTTCGGCTAAAACTACAAGTTAGTGCAGTGCATCCTGCTCACAGTGTTCAGCTAAAACTACAAGTTAGTGTGGTGCGTCCTCCTCACAGTGTTCAGCTAAAACTACAAGTTAGTGCAGTGCGTCCTGCTCACAGTGTTCAGCTAAAACTACAAGTTAGTGTAGTGAGACCTCTGCACAGTGTTCATCTAAAGCTACAAGTTAGTGCAGTGCATCCTGCTCACAGTGTTCAGCTAAAACTACAAGTTAGTGTAGTGAGACCTCTGCACAGTGTTCATCTAAAGCTACAAGTTAGTGCAGTGCGTCCTGCTCACAGTGTTCAGCTAAAACTACAAGTTAGTGTGGTGCGTCCTCCTCACAGTGTTCAGCTAAACCTACAAGTTATTTTTTTGCGAGCTCTGCACAGTGTTCATCTAAAGCTACAAGTTAGTGCAGTGCGTCCTGCTCACAGTGTTCAGCTAAAACTACAAGTTAGTGTGGTGTGTCCTCCTCACAGTGTTCAGCTAAAACTACAAGTTAGTGTAGTGCGTCCTGCTCACAGTGTTCAGCTAAAACTACAAGCAAGTTAGTGTGGTGCGTCCTCCTCACAGTGTTCAGCTAAACCTACAAGTTATTTTTTTGTGAGCTCTGCACAGTGTTCAGCTAAAGCTACCTGTAGAAGGTTGGTGGTGTTTTCCTGATCCTATCACTACCGCAGGCAGCTAAAAAAGCTACAAGTTATTTTTTTGCGAGCTCTGCACAGTGTTCAGCTAAAGCTACCTGTAGAAGGTTGGTGGTGTTCTCATACTACAGGCAGGCAGTTGATTTTGCTAGCTGCAGTATCAGTACATATATATATATATATATATATATATATATATATATATATATATACATATCCCAGCTTAGTGCAGCTACAGGCCATTAGTATGTCTGGAAGGCCAAGAAGGAGAGGCAGACAGTCACAAGCCAATAAGAGAGGGCAAGCAGGCTCTGTGTCTAGTGCTGGTCGTGAAGACGGTGCATCCTCATCAGTACGTGGGCGTGGGACACGCTTGGCCTTTTTTTCGGCAGCTGGCCGTGTTGAGCCGCAACATGCGGAAGACTTGGTCGAGTGGATGACCAAGCCGTCCTCATCCTCCTCATCCTCTCTCACCCATGCTCAGGGTACTTTGTCTGGCAAAGCAGCGGCCTCTTCCCTCGGCTCAATGTCACCAGTGACTCCTTCCCTAGCCCTACCATGTCCGCCCGAGGAGTCCCTCGAACTGTTTGACCACAGTGTTGGGTACATGCTCCAGGAGGATGCCCAGCGTTTGGAAGGCTCTGATGATGATACTGAGCTTGATGAAGGCAGTAACATGAGCACGGACAGAGGGGGTGCCCAAGAAGGACAGCAATCTGGCAGTCATGCTTCCCCTGCTGCAGCATACTGCCAGGTTTGCTCCAGTGATGAGGAGGGAGGGGATGATGAGGTCACTGACTCAACGTGGGTGCCTGATAGGAGAGAGGAGGAGGAGGAGGAGGCGGCACATCACCAACGAGGCAGGATGCCCTCCAGGGGCCAGCCTAAGGGCAGCACATTGACTGCATCACACCCCAAAGCTCCACATGTGCAGGGCGCTGCAGTCTCTGCGCGTTATTCAAAAAGTTCTTTGGTGTGGGCCTTTTTTGAGACGAGTGCATCAGATCGCACCGCTGCTATTTGCAACATATGTCTCAAGCGTATCTCGCGTGGCCAAAACATCTCCCGCTTGGGTACCACATGCTTGACCAGACATATGTTGAACTGCCATGCAGTTCATTGGCAAGCGTATCTAAAAGACCCACACCAAAGAACAAAGAGGACCTCTCCTTGCTCCTCCTCAGCTGAGATCTCCAACCCCACTATACCTTCAGTGCTCTCTGAGACCTGCACTGAGAGGAATGAAGGTGTAGAATTAGGTGTGTCACAGCCAAGTACTTGTGGGCAATCTGCTTTCGGTACACCGACGTCAGATTGTACCAGGCAAATTTCCCTGCCCCAGCTGCTGCACCGCCGAAAGAAGTTAGCTCCCAGCCATCTACATGCCCAACGGTTGAATGCTAGCTTGGCAAAATTGCTAGCACTTCAACTGCTGCCTTTTCAGTTGGTAGACTCTGCCCCCTTCCGTGAGTTTGTGGAATGTGCGGTTCCTCAGTGGCAGGTACCCAAACGCCACTTTTTCTCACGGAAGGCGATTCCTGCTCTCTACCGGCATGTGGAAGGCAATGTCAATGCCTCGCTGGACAGGGAGGTCAGTGGTAAGGTGCATATTACCGCTGACTTATGGTCCAGCAGGCATGGACAGGGACGTTACCTAAGTTTCACCGCGCATTGGGTGACTCTGTTGGCAGCTGGGAAGGATGCAGGACAAGGTGCAGTAGTGTTGGAGGTTGTTCCGCCACCACGCCTCCAAAATGCCACTACTAATGATTGTGACACACCTCTCTCCTCCACCCCCTCCTCTTCTTCTTCCTCCATGGCCTCTTCCTGTGCTTTGTCCTTGGAACCAGCGGTGCTCCGTAGCAGTTCAAGGGGCTACGCAAGTACGCAGGCCAAAAGATGCCATGCGGTGCTTGAGCTGGTGTGCTTGGGGGACAGGAGCCACACTGGGGCAGAGGTTCTGTCAGCTCTGCAGGGGCAGGTTCAGAGGTGGTTGACGCCACGCCAACTTAAGGCAGTAATTGTGGTTTGCAACAATGGCACCAACCTCCTCTCTGCCCTCCGACAGGGACAAATGACCCATGTGCCCTGTTTGGCTCACGTCCTTAACTTGGTGGTTCAGCAGTTCTTGGGCAGGTACCCGGGCTTACAGGATGTCCTGAGGCAGGCCAGGAAAGTCTGTGTGCATTTCCGCCGGTCATATAATGCCAGTTCTCGGCTGGCGGACCTCCAAAAGGAGTTTAACCTGCCCAAGAACCGCCTAATTTGTGACATGCCCACCAGGTGGAACTCAACGTTGGCCATGCTGCAGCGGCTGCACACGCAGCAGAGGGCCATCAATGAGTACCTGTGCGACTATGGCACAGGACAGGGTCAGGGGAGCTTGTTTTTTTTTCCCCACGCCAGTGGGCCATGATCAGGGATGCATGCACTGTCCTGTCAACATTTGAGGAGGCCACGAGGATGGTGAGCAGTTACAGTGCATGCATCAGTGACACTGTTCCCCTTGTCCACCTGTTGGAGTACACGCTGAGTGGAATAATGGACAGGGCACTTGTGGCTGAACAGAGGCAGGAAGAGGAGGACTTCCTTAGCTCTCAAGGCCCCCTTTATCCAGACAGTGTTCCTGTGTGCCTGCCGATCACACAGGAAGAGGATGAGGAGGAGGAGGAAGATTGTGTCAGTATGGAAGTGGAGCCTGGCACTCAGCATCAGCAGCAGTCTTTAAGGGATCAGTCCCAAGAAACACATGGACTTGTACATGGCTGGGAGGAGGTGGCTGCGGACCATGTCGTCCTTAGTGACCCAAAGGACTCCGGACTGAATGCCTCAGCAAACCTACACTGCATGGCCTCCCTGATCCTGCAAAGCCTGCATAAGGATCCTCGTATTCGTGGTATCAAGGAGAAGGACCAATACTGGCTGGCAACCCTCCTTGATCCACGTTACAAGGGTAAGGTTGCGGACCTTATTTTGCCATCGCAGTGGGAGCAGAGGATGAAACATCTTTGGGAGGCCTTGCAGAAAGGTCTGTGCAACGCGTTCCCAGAGACTGGGAGGTTACAAACTCCTGTTTCTGGACAACGTGTTGCTGAGGCTTCGGTCAGTCAAAGAAGGAGCGGTGGAGAAGGTGGCCATCTGACCGATGCGTTCAGACAATTTTTTGGTCCGCAGCCCCAAGGTATGATCGGTTCCAGCAACCATCGCCAGCGTCTGTTTTACATGGTGCAGGAATACCTAGGGGCAAGATCTGACTTGGACACCTTTCCCACCGAAAATCCTCTGGGTTACTGGGTCTTGAGGATGGATCACTGGCCAGAGCTTGCACAGTATGCAATTGAGCTACTGGCCTGTCCTGCATCCAGCGTTCTTTCAGAAAACACATTCAGTGCTGCTGGAGGCTTTGTAACCGATCACAGGGTGCGTCTGTCCACCGACTCGGTCGATCGACTGACCTTCATAAAAATGAATCAGTCTTGGATCACCACCAGCTACCAAGCACCTGATGCTGATGTAACCAAATAATTTTTTTCAGATCCCTTCAAAGACTGCCTATGCTGATGCTGAGTGACTATCCCTGAGTAATTATCCTCTTCTTCCTCAATGATCACGCTGATAGCTTGTAAGAACATTTTTGGTTCTGGGCACCACCACCAGTGCCTAAGGCCCAATTTTTCAGCCCCTGTTTAACAGGAGCGTGTAATTACAATTTTTGATGCAATACTTTGCAGCAGGGCTCATTTCTGCGTTCCAACTAGAGTATCTGTGAGGGGTTGCAGTGTTGTGGCACCAGCACCAGTGCCTAAGGCCCAATTTTTCAGCCCCTGTTTAACAGGGGCGTGTAATTACAATTTTTGATGCAATACTTTGCAGCAGGGCTCGTTTCTGCGTTCCAATTAGAGTATCTGTGAGGGGTTGCAGTGTTGTGGCACCAGCACCAGTGCCTGAGGCCCAATTTTTCAGCCCCTGTTTAACAGGGGCATGTAATTACAATTTTTGATGCAATACTTTGCAGCGGGGCTTGTTTCTGCGTTCCAGATAGAGTATCTGTGAGGGGTTGCAGTGTTGTGGCACCAGCACCAGTGCCTAAGGCCCAATTTTTCAGCCCCTGTTTAACAGGGGCGTGTAATTACAATTTTTGATGCAATACTTTGCAGCAGGGCTCCTTTCTGCGTTCCAACTAGAGTATCTGTGAGGGGTTGCAGTGTTGTGGCACCAGCACCAGTGCCTAAGGCCCAATTTTTCAGCCCCTGTTTAACAGGGGTGTGTAATTACAATTTTTGATGCAATACTTTGCAGCAGGGCTTGTTCCTGCGTTCCAACTAGAGTGTCTGTGAGGACTTACAGTGTTGTGGCACCAGCACCACCACCACCACCAAAGGCCCAATTTTTCTGCCCTTGTTCAACAGGGGCATGTAATTACAATTCTTGATCTAATATTTCACAGCAGGGCCCATTTCTGTACCCACCAAGAGCGAGTGAGGACTTACAGTGTTGTGGCACCAGCACCACCACCACCACCAAAGGCCCAATTTTTCTGCCCTTGTTCAACAGGGGCATGTAATTACAATTCTTGATCTAATATTTAACAGCAGGGCCCATTTCTGCGCCCACCAAGAGCGAGTGAGGACTTACAGTGTTGTGGCACCAGCACCACCACCAGCACCAAAGGCCCAATTTTTCTGCCCCTGCTCAACAGGGGCATGTAATTACAATTCTTGATCTAATATTTCACAGCAGGGCCCTGTGAGGGCTTACAGTGTTGTGGCCACAACAACACCTAAGCCCCAAATTTCTGCTGAGTACAGTACCTGACCGCGAGATTGTGTTTCCAGCGCGATAGCATCGCGCTGGTTCTCGGCGACAGGGTACTGTGAATGTCGCACTGGCTCGCTCATCGGGAAAGGAAAACTTTGTTTTCCTTCCGCGATGAGTGACAGGCAGCGCTGACAGCTGCCTGGTATGAATCCTGAGGCGGGAACACCGCGCCAAATTTTAAATGAAAAAAACGGCGTGGGTTCCCCCCTCGGAGGCATACCAGGCCCTTAGGTCTGGCATGGATTGTAAGGGGAACCCCCTATGCCGAAAAATCGGCGTGGGGGTCCCCCCCCAGGTCCATACCAGACCCTTAGGTCTGGCATGGATTGTAAGGGGAACCCCCTATGCCGAAAAATCGTCGTGGGGGTCCCCCCCAAATCCATACCAGACCCTTATCCGAGCACGCAGCCCGGCCGGCCAGGAAAGGGGGTGGGGACGAGCGAGCGCCCCCCCTCCTGAGCCGTACCAGGCCGCATGCCCTCAACATGGGGGTGTGGGTGCCTTGGGGGAGGGGGGCGCCCTGTGGCCCCCCCACCCCAAAGCACCTTGTCCCCATGTTGATGAGGACAAGGGCCTCTTCCCGACAACCCTGGCCGTTGGTTGTCGGGGTCTGCGGGCGGGGGGCTTATCGGAATCCGGGAGCCCCCCTTAGTAAGGGGGCCCCCAGATGCCGGCCCCCCACCCTGTGTGAATGAGTTTGGGGTACATGGTACCCCTACCCATTCACCTAGGGAAAAGTGTCAATATAAAAAAAAACACACTACACAGGTTTTAAGAGTCATTTATTAGTCAGCTCCGGGGGTCTTCTTCCGACTTCGGGGGGTCTCCTTCCGACTTCTCCCGGTGTTCGGCCTCTTCTCCCGGGCCCCGCCGCTATCTTCTTCCAGCTCTATTGCCAGCGAGGGGCCCGGTCTGCTGCCGCTGTCTCGCCGCCGCTGTCTTGTCGCCGCTGTCTCTCCGCCACTGTCTCTCCGCTTCTTCTCTTCTTTTCTTCTTCCCCGATGTTGACACAACGCTCTCTCCGGCTCGAATGCTGTGTGCGAGCTGCGGAGCCATTTATATAGGCGGTAACCCCACCCCCTTGCGACGTCATGGTCCCAGCATGCGCAGGGACTCTGGCGTCATAAGGGGGCGTGGCCCCAGAGTCCCTGCGCATGCTGGGACCATGACGTCGTAAGGGGGTGGGGTTACCGCCTATATAAATGGCTCCGCAGCTCGCACACAGCATTCGAGCCGGAGAGAGCATCGTGTCAACATCGGGGAAGAAGAAAAGAAGAGAAGAAGCGGCGGAGAGACAGCGGCGGAGAGACAGCGGCGACAAGACAGCGGCGAAAGTTTTCCTTTCCCGATGAGTGAGCCATCTCGGCGCTGGCTCCTGCGACGGGGCTCGTAGGTGTCAAATCTCGCCGAGAAGTGCGGCCAGATTGACACAATATCGCGGTCACCTACTGTATATAGGGCGGGCCCCCACTTTCAAACATCTAACTTACAAACGACTCCTACTTGCAAATGGAAGGAGACAACAGGAAGTGAGATAAAATCTACCCCTAGGAAGGGAAATTCTCTCCTGTAAGAGTTAATATGGGAAAAACATTTATCCTTTCCACTGATGCTTTCCAATCCTTGTTCCACAAAAAAACCCAAATTTTCAAAAAACATTTTTCATTGGGACAAAAAGTGAGGTGAAATCTTCTGAAGAGGAGGACAGACAGCAAAACAAATGTCACAGGGGTGATAACCCTTCCCTATGTTTTCCAAAAAGCTTAAAAAAGATTTTTTGGCTGGAGCTAAACACGTTAAAAATGTACCCGTTCAAAATTACAAACAGATTCTACTTAACAACAAACCTACAGTCCCTGTCTTGTTTGCACCGCCTGTATACTGCTGCTCAGAGTATATATGGCCTGGTGGCCCCACACCTTTCCTTATTTTAATTTGGGTGCGGGGTTCCCCTTAATATCCATACAAGACCTAAAGGGCCTGGTAATGGACTGGGGGGTACCCATGCCGTTTGTCTCACTGATTTTCATCCATATTGCCAGGACCCGACATTACTTTAAACCCGCAAGCAGTTTTAAATGAGTTTTTTTCCTTTAAAAATGACATTTTGTCCAGGGACTGTTCTAAACACGGGAAACACGCGCCACTTTCAGGCATACTATAGACACACCCCAGGTACAATATTTAAAGGAATATTTCACTTTTTTTTTTTTTACTTTAAGCATCATTAAAATCACTGCTCCCGAAAAAAACGGCAGTTTTAAAAAGTTTTTTTTGCATTGATACATGTCCCCTGGGGCAGGACCGGGGTCCCCAAACCCTTTTTAGGACAATACCATGCAAATTAGCCTTTAAAATGAGCACTTTTGATTTCGAACGTTCCAGTCCCATAGATGGGGTTCTAACGTTCGTGCAAATTTTCGGTCCGTTCGCAGGTTCTAGTGCGAACCGAACCGGGGGGTGTTCGGCTCATCCCTAATGATGAGTTACAGGACAGTTAGAAAGGTACTTGGGTGTAGAGTAGTGTACTGGATAATTCCCACTTATGGGAAAATCTTTATGCCCACTACACACCGCAGGAATACAATTGGGATTAAGGGACAAAAAGTTTTCACCCTATAACAGGAAATGTCTGAACAAAGGTCTTCATGCCAGGATCACCAGGTATTATTTCAACCACTTGACCACCGGAAGGTTTAACCCCGTTCATGACCAGACCATTTTTTGCTATTCAGCATTGTGCTAACTGGCAATTGCGCAGTCATGCAACACTATACACAAATTACATTTCTATAATTTTTTTCTCATAAATAGATCTTTCTTGTGGTGGTATTTGATTATCTCTGGGTTTTTATGTTTTATTATATAAACAAAAAAGATACTGAACATTTTTGAGAAAAAAAATATTTTCTACTTTCTGTTAAAAAACATATCCAATAAAAAAAATATATATATATATATATTTCTTCATAAATTTGGTCCAAAATGTATTCTGCTACATGTCTTTGTTAACAAAATCCCAAAAAGTGTATATTAATTGGTTTGTGTTAAAGTTATAGGGTCTACAAACTATGGTGTATAGATACTGGAACTTATGCAGCTATACATGCTATACTATAATGGTGGTGATCAGTACTGTGACTGTGATAGTGTGGTGGGCACTAACTTACACTGGCTGTGAGGGTCACTAACCAACACTGATGTTGCTAGTGACACTAAAGCATTAATCGGTGATAATACTGTATGCTGTACACTGTGCTAATGACACTGTCTGGGAACGGGGTTAACATCTAGGGGCAATAAAGGGGTTAACTGTGTGCCTAACACATGTAATGTGTGTAAAGTGTGCTGCTTTTACTTCGAGTATTGATCTGTAAGAGTTCTGTGTGAGTGATTGGACAAAGCCGATCAGCAGGTTTCAGCCAAAATCATTGGCTGAAATTTGCTGCCAAACTCGTGCTGTGTCCAATCACAGCATGGGTCTACAGGGTGTCTGCGCATGCACTCCTCAAACCCAGAAGCAAGCCTACAAAGTACATGTACGTTGCTGAGCCGGCACCTGCTACCCACTCACACTATATTTACTGCAAGCGGTCAGCAGGTGGTTAAAAAAAGCTGAAGATTTAAAAAGTTTTAAAATGTCTTTTAAAATTGACAATACCCTGAGAATTGATTCACTACAGAACATTTAATCAGAGAACCACCGCAGAATAGGCATCCTCTTTCTAGACACCCCATTATAAAAACATGACAATTGACAGTTTATGATGGGCATAGTACAGCTAGATTATTTGTTACACACAGAATCTCATAGGCAGTGTTTATTTTCTTTCACTTTGTTTTTTATTAAAGCAAGATAATAAACAGCATTGATACATAACATACAGCTTGACGCAGAGCTGAAATCCACAGTTTTGTCCAGTCCCCCCCCCCAAAAAAACAAAAAAAACAAGAGCAATAAGCAACTTTTAATATTGCACTCATAAAACAAACTATAACTGAAGTTGTTCAGTTCGGTCAGTAGAATTAACACACACTGGGCAAAATCCACAGACAGAGTAAATAATTAAAGCAATAAAAAAGAAAAAAGTAGTAAAAAAAAGGGATAGGGGAGGGGAGGGATGGGAAGGGGTCAGGAGAGATAGGAAAACCATCCCCATCTCCCCTCACCTCCTGGAGGCTCAATGGGTAAACTTTAGGCTATCGATCAAATGTCCAAAAAGTGGGTCGTTATTGAAAACGCTGCAAAGTGATCCAACCAAAGCTACTAGGTACCTAAAAACTGGTCATGAGAGTCATTAAGAATCACAGTCAGCTTTTTATTTATCATTGTACATTGTACCCTGCTTTTGACCACTTCAAAACTGAGCACCGGGATTTTCCATGATCTTGCTATAATTGGTTTAGAGGCCATAATGGTATGCAAAATTAGTGTTCGCTCCCGACGTGTGATTCCTGGAATTGGTTGATGAAGAAGTGCTTCCCACAGATTTTTCCACAAGTTAGGAAAAGGATTGAATTGGCCAGCCCGTTCTATAGCCTCTTGACTTTTGGGCAAGTTCACCAAATGTGTTTCATATCTCCTTTGTCTGAGCATCCCCTGAAACAGGTGGGTGGGTACGTTGGAAGACATCAAGCGATCCTAGTGGGAGTGTAATACCACGGGTCAAAACCTTGTATGAATGCTCAATTGCCAGAATGTTACGAGAAGATTTGTGAAGTGCCTCCCAGATCTTGTTCCAATCCTCAGGAGGTTTGGCAGTCGCAAAATCTTGCTTCCACTTAGAACAATAGACTGGCATCAGAACGGTTGTATTACCCAATATGGAAGAATTTATTAAGGAAACCAGACCTTTAGTTGTCGGGTTAGTACGGCACCTAGATTCAAATACTGTCTGGAGAGTAGACCAGTCATAATTTTTGGGTAGGGACTTAGTGTCGGACCGACCCGGATATTGGAACCTCTCTGAGTCTGATATTGAATGGGATGCCTTAAGAGATTGGAACGATTGGATACCCCATGTGGTTAAGAGGGAACGAACAGCCGTAAAGTTATGCTGCTTCCACCACCAATAATCCTGTGGGTTTTTCTGTCCCAGATATAAAAGGGGGCAATTGAAAAGAGACAATAATGAGAGTTATGCAGAAATCAGCTCAGCCGAATATTTAACCGAGTCCCAGACCACCAGGGTATGTGACAGGACTGGAGTCCATTCAGGCGAAGCAAAGGGGTATACAATGAATAGCAGAGAGGGGAGTGGGTTCTATATCCATAATATCAAGGTAAGTCCACTGTGGAGTAACCCTCTCAGCACACAATTGAGCCAAAGGTGCAATTTGCGCTGCCTTATTATAAAATAAGGTATTGGGGACCCCCAGACCTCCTGCGAGTTTTGGCTTGTAAAGTAAATGTTTATTCAGGCAGGGTCTGGAAGGGCCCCAGATACATTTAAGTATTAGGTATTGCAGTTTACGAAGTACATGAGGTGGTGGGCAGTGTTTACTTACACCCAGTGTATGGTATGTGTTCAATGGTACTAAGTTGTAATCTGCTGTAGTCCTGTTTTCATTTTTTGACACATACATCTTTGGATGTATTAATACCAAGTCAAGATAAGTTTTAATACCATTCATTTTTTTAAAGAAAAAAAAACTAAAAAAAGCAGTGGCTTCTGGCAGTTAAAGGTTTAATGTCTATTGCCTAGTGTTCTTCCCATGCTGTGTCCTAATATGTCCATGATAATGAAGAAATCTGATGGAAATTGTGCTATATATAGAAAACAATCACAAGTGATTATAATACTTTAACTAATTTCCCACTGTGAGAATAATAATGAGATGATACAGCCACTACCACATTCAATCAGCTTTTACAGTTCCCATGAGAAAGATCAAAGGACAATTACATTAATTCACCTTCTAGTGAGCAAAGGGAGAGCAAGCGAAAGACTAAATAATTAATAAAAAAAAAAAAAAAAAAACAAAACAAAGAAAAACAACCAATACTATTAGTGTTTAAGTGGTAGTCTATAGTTCTGCTATGAAACTGAAAATTGATTAAACTATACAGTTTTGTTTAACAAAAAGTGACTTAATAATAAGTGATAAAATGTACAACAAAGAGACCAGAAAGCCTGCAATCACATTATATTTCATGAAGTAAATAAAGAAAACGATTAAGGCCCCTTTCACATGTCTGAATAGGGCTGGACAACCGATTAGTGCAGAGGTTCTCAACTCCTGTCCTCAGGACCCACTTTACAGGCCAGGTTTGCAAGATAACTGAAATACTTCTCAGGTGATATCATTTGCTGCTGAGTGATTGTAGTATTCTAGTCTGCATCTCCCCTAGGTAATACTTAAAATCTGGCCTGTTAGTGGGTCCTGAGGACAGGAGTTGAGAACCACTGGATTAGTGGATTACTGCAGCTGGAATCACAGATGTGTGCAAACAGCTATGGCTACCCAGCCTGTACAAAGCAATGACAAGCTTCATCCAGCAGTTACATATGACTAGAAACAGACGGCGCGCATGCAGGACCAGTCATCTGTCCCTAGCCTCAGGTAACCACTAGATGTTCCAATGAATGTGAACAGCTGTGGATAGCCACGGCTATCATCAGCCTTTTATTGCTCTCTAAAGGGTCCTTTCACACGGGACAGATCCGTGATGATCCGCCCCGTGAACATCCGCTTGCTCAGCGGGGATCGCTCCGTAGATCCCCGCTGAGCAGGAAAATGACAGGTCAGAGCGCCGCTCTCCCCTATAGGGGATCGGGTGATGATGGACCGTAGAGTCCGCCATCAACCGATCTTATCCGAAAACGGATGGAAAAGTAGGTATTTCCTCCGTTACACTTTTTCGGATCGGAGCGGGTCGGATGTCAGCTGTCACCGCTGACATCCGACGCTCCATAGAGGTCTATGGAGGGTCCATTTAGGTCCGCCTAAAAAACTGACAGGCGGACCTGAATGGATCGTTCATGTGAAAGAGGCCAAAGGCTGAGCAGCCACAGCTGTTCACATACACCTGTGATTGCTGCTCTTCTGGGCCCTATTCAGATGTGTGAATGAAGCATTGCTCTTTCTATTTCAAGCATGGTGTTGATTCAAACCAGGGCCGGCCCAAGACATTGTGCTGCCTGGGTCCAAGAATGAAATGCTGCCCCCCACCCAAAAAAAAAATCATGCCCATCAAAAGGCCCCCACATCCTTTTTTTATATCATGGTAATTAAAACAAAAATAGAATTTTAAACACTGCACTCCGAATGCAGGGATCAGGAGTGCATTGCACACAGAAAGCAGGTTCTTCTGTGATTTTCTGAGCCAATCAGCAGGTCTTGGCCATTTTTTCATTGTCCCAGGAACTTCTGATCAGCTTGTGCTGTAGCAAGGGGCGGTAGGCACATGCACGTGCCCCCTGCCTGGAAGCGCGGGTCACGTATCCATCACACATCCATCTTCTAATCATATGTCCAGAACAATGTATTTTGGAGTTACAAGTCCTGAGATAATAATCCGATTCTGTCGGTGAATGTATGGCAGATGGTGTCTCCTGATACTCAGATCTGAAGTCTGAGGAATACGAAATGAGAAGAGATGTGTGCCCTCCATCCAGAATAGAAATCATTCTTTTGGGTGGATATCCCCCCCTCCACATCTACATAAAGGTGACTGGGGTGTCTGACCTCTTCGTTTGGGGTGACTGGACACTTCTTCAGGCAGCCCCAGTTCATCAGGTTCCCAGTGTGTAGAATCATGAGGGCTGTACTGAGCAGGCTCCGGGCAGTGTCGGTGCCCATTTCTCCGCCTCCTCCTTCCCCTGCCTTGCATGATCTGCTGCTCACTGGCTCTCTGCCATCCGCTATAATAGCTGGGCCACGATGACTCCACACCAAAACTAAAAAGTGACTCAGCAGCAGCAGCCGGCCCCGCTCCCAATTACCCCCGGAACCGTGATATCTACGACACGCGTTTAATATACTCCGTTCGTATACACAACTTGTATTATTATTGAGAGCGGAGCAGCGCCCCCTGGTGTCTGGAATGTTACCTACATCTAGTGCTTGACCGAAGCAGGGCTAAATGAAGAAAAAAGCCCCTGCCAGGTGCCCCAAACTGCATGCCCGGGGTGTTGGGCGATATAATTTGCCGCCCCTCTCAAATTGCCACCCGGGTCCAATGGACCCATCGGGACCCATGGTAGGGTGGCCCTGATTCAAACCCTGCAAGCCATTATAGATTGCATTTAAAGAGTACCTAGCTGGGGCAAGCTGATGGATTTTAGAGTCAGACTATCTAGCGTGAGGGGCATTGTTTGCACCTGTATGTGAGTGGCTGGGAGTAGTTTATCAGAGTTCCTGCTCTGTGCTCTTAATTAAGGATCTTGCTGGTGGCTTACATGTTAATTTACCCACAGCTGCAGCTCTGTTTTCTGGTCCTGTGGAGCCTGGGTGCCTGACACTTTTGCTCCTTGTGCTGGGTGTCCTGTGCTGGCGTTGCTGCTTTTTTGCCAGTTCTCCAGGATTAGAGTTGCCAACTCATACCTTTAAAGTGGTTGTAAACCCTTTACAACCACTTTTTGTTACAGAAAAATTATGTGGACCCTCCCCCCAAAATCCATGCCAAAACCCTTATCTGAGCATGCAGTCCTGCAGGCCAGGAAAGGGGGTAACAAGCGATTGCCCCCCCAATCACACCAAGCCACATGCCCTTCACAAGAGTTGATTTGGGGGGTATGCTGGCTCAATGACATCACAGGGGGCAGTGGTCACCCAATGATGTCCCTGCCCCTTAGTTTATTTAGTGCAGTAAGGCAGTGGAGCTGTCATTTAGCAGGAGCCAAGTGTGGGGATGTGGATCATGATGAAACGCTGGATTTACTTTTTGGGGGGCTTTTTTAAATAAAGGACTTGTCAACAAACTGTCTCTTGATTTTTATTTATATAGCCAATTTTTTTGGTGAATGAGTACTGCTCATGAATTCTAATCATTCTAAAAAGCTGGAATTCGTTAGAAAATTAATAAAGGAAACAAATTTTAACTGAAATTAAACAAAACTAAATGAATTCCAAAACCAAACTAAATGTATTCCATAACGAAACAAAATTTGTAACATAACAAATCTATCCAAAACGAAACTCATTTTTCCATTCTGCACATAGTAAATACTTCTCTATGTCAGAAAAAAACGAAAAGAGGATGTCCTTATAAATTTGAAAGAACGTGGCTGGCTTGTTTAAATGTACCTCAGGTTGCCCCAATGGAATTTATTTGAGATTATTATGTTAATAGTTTTATATAATTATACTTATGCAGCGTACAGACAATCGGACATTCCCACAACAAAACCGTGGAATTTTTTCCTTCGGATGTTGGCTCAAACTTGTCTTGCATACACAATTGTTGTCGGAAATGCAGAACGTCAAGAACGCGGTGATGTACAACACGTACGACAAGCCAAGAAAAATGAGGTTCAATAGCCAGTGCGGCTCTTCTGCTTGATTCCGAGCATGTGTGGACTTTTGTGCGCCGGAATTGTGTACACACGATCGGAATTTCCGACAACAAGTCTTCTTGTGGGAAAATTTGAGAACCTGCTCCCAAACAGTTGTTGTCGGAAATTCCGACAGCAAATGTCCGATGGAGCATACACACGGTCAGAATTTCTGACAACAAGCTCACATTGAACATCTGTTGTCGGAAATTCAGATCGTCTGTATGCGGCATTAGAGTGCCTCAGCAGTGAGATATATCTACATGTAAGGTCTATGTTATGGCATAGATGTACAGTATTACTTGAATGAATGAACAATTTGGGTTTATTTTCTCCTTTTTTTGGGAGGGGGGTTATTTATAGTTGTACAGTATATTAACATTTTATAATATATTCCTCGTGGGCTCGTTTTGACAATGTCTGTGTCTGTATGTTTTTATTTTATTTAAATAAGCAAGTAGCTTGCTCAGCAAGACTCAACCTTCTTTAAAAAGTGTATCTTTGGGTAGACTGTAGAGTAAGGATGAGCTCCGGCGTGTTCGCATGCTGCACGTGCCGAGCCCACCAGGAAGTCGGCACTGCACAGCGCTAATCACAGGCAGTGAGACATTTCCCGATGTACGGCTTCAGAGATCAGGAAATGTCTCACTGCCTGTGATTAGAGCAGTGCATTGCTGACTTCCTGGCGGGCTCGGCATGTGCAGCATGCGAACACGCCGGAGCTCATCCTTACTGTAGAGTAAACAGTTGCCTCATTTTCTTCACCAATAAGGTGCACTGGCTACACTAATAGATCTGCTAACGTTTGATGTCATGTTTAGATTTTTTTTAGTATAGCCAAATAGGGGACCACAGGAACTGAGAAGATCACAAATGTTCCTACATGAACATTTTTCTTCCAATGTAAAGAATTGTATAGCAGGGTGTTTGATCACCGAGGAGACCATAAGTATCTTTCAGAGCAAAACATCAAGATGAGGATCACAAAAGTGGCAAAAGGTGAAATCAAATCAAGCTTCGGGCTGAATTACATTTTATTAGAAGAATCATTCACACAAAAGCAATAAGCCAATGCATTTCTGGGATGCAGAAACTCCTTCATCGTGGCTACAGATAAAATTAAATACAACAAAGGGGGTTCAGTTGTGCCATCAAATAAAGAAACAAGACTAATTGTGCTTGATAGTATTCTCCTGCTTAATGTTCCACCAAAAAGGTAAACACAGATTGCAATATTTTGTCGTTATTACTCTTCCTAAATATTGGTATGTTCTGGGTGTACTTTTGTGTGTATATTAACCACTTCTGCCCCAGAAGGTATTACCCCCTTCCTGACCAGGCCATTTTTTGTGATATGGCACTGCATTGATTTAATTGACAATTGCGCGGTTGTGCGACGCTGTACCCAAATAAAATTGATGTCCTTTTTTCCCCACAAATAGAGCTTTCTCTTGGTGGTATTTGATCACCTCTGTGGTTTTTATTTTTTCTGCTATAAAAGAAAAAAAGACCGTCAATTTTGAATAAAAAATAATATTTTTTACTTTCTGCTATAAAACATTCCCAATAATTTTTTTTTAAATCGAATGTCTTCATCAATTTAGGCCCATTTGTATTCTGCTACATATTGTTAGTAAAAAAAATTCCAATAAGGGTATTTTGATTGGTTTGCGCAAAAGTTATAGCGTCTACAAACTGTGGAATAGATTCATGGACTTTCTATTTTTTAAAATGTTTTTACTAGTAATGGCAGTGATCAGCGATTTTTAGCAGGACTGCGACATTGCGGCGGACAAATCTGACACTTAGTGACACTTTTTGGGAACCAGTGACACCAATACAGTGATCAGTGCTCAAAAAATGCACTGATCACTGTATAAATAACACTGGCAGGGAAGGGAGTTAACATCAGGGGTGATCAAAGGGTTAAATGTGTTTCCTGCAGGTGTTTTCTAATTGTGTGGGGGATGGATGCACTCGAGGAAGAGAGACATCTGTTTTCCCGATGAGCAGAAATCACGGATGTCTCTCTTCCTCACTGACAGAAGGATGGTTTGCCGTGTTTACATAGGCCGTTCACGAGGACCACGTACAGGTACATGACTTTTTTAGCTTAAGGGCTACCCTGCCGCAGTATATGTACGTGGGGTGGTCCTTAAGGCCCCTTTCACACTGGGGCGGGTGGTGCATCGGCGGTAAAGCGCCGCTATTATTAGTGCTTTACCGTCATTTTAGCGGCGGTATTCAGCCACTAGCGGGGCGGTTTTACCCCCCGCTAGTGGCCGAGAAAGGGTTAAAAACCACCGCAAAGCGCCTCTGCAGAGGCACTTTGCCGGCGGTATTGCTGCGCTGCCCCATTGATTTCAATGGGCAGGAGCAGTGAAGGAGTGGTGTATACACCGCTCCTTCACCGCACTGAAGATACTTCTAGCAGGACTTTTTTCCCATCCTGCTAGCGCACCACTCCAGTGTGAAAGCCCTCGGGGCTTTCACACTGGAGACACAGCAGTGGCTGTTTCGGGTCGGTTTGCAGGCGCTATTTTTAGCGCAGTAGCGACTGCAAACCGCCCCAGTGTGAAAGGGGTCTAAGTGGTTAAACATGCAGGTTATGTCCTTTGGAAAATGTCATACAAATTCCAATCTTTTTTGGAGGGGGTGGTTTAGCAAACATGTCATTTGTAGGGATGAGAGGAGTGATTGTGACTAAATTATTATTATCTGTGAAATTGACAAATTTTACTGTTGGTAAAATTTCACTTATTAATCTGCTTAGAGCTATCAATCTACTATTGTTTTTTTATTTAGGAGTTTTTGGAGGGTATATTTACAATGATTTAGTTAATTTCATTTACTCCCTCTAAACTCCCTTTACTAAAACTGATGCAAACATCATCTGGTGCAGCTTCTAACTTCAGCTTGCTCAGTTAGTGTCAGTTCACACTGAGGCAGCACGACTTGCAGTGCGACTGCCTCAGGCGACCTGGACATGACAGGAGCGGCGACTTGCAAAACGACTTCTGTATAGAAGTCAATGCAAGTCACCTCAAGTCACCCCCAAAGTCGTACAGGAACCTTTTTCTAAGTTGGAGCGACTTGCGTCACTCCGATTAGAACGGTTCCATTGTACAGAACGGGACGCTACTTGTCAGGCGGCTAAGTCGCCTGACAAGTCGTCCCAGTGTGAACCGACAGTTAAGCTTTGACAATATTACCTAGAAGGTGATTGGTTACTATGCACAGCTGCACCAGATTCTCTGTGCACCAGTTTTAGTAAATCCCCCCCCCCCCCAGGGTTCTTTGTGTTTGCCTTTTCCCTTTTTTATATTTTATAATTATTTGCACACTGTCACTCTATATTTTTATTTTACTTCTTAATGCTGATATTATTCTTTCTGTAAAAACAAAAAAACAAAAACAAATTAAATAATGAGGCTAAAAAGGAACATCTTGAATAGGAGCTTCTATAATTCTCAAGTGGCAATTAAAGCCCACTGTATCTTTAAAATGCACCTGTGCCTAGACTATGGCTATAGTAAAATGTCGCAAAAAACAAAAACAAAACAAACAAACAAACAGGAAAGTTGGTTATCCCATCTACACTCTACAGCTTGAGGCATGAGGCACAGTTCAGTTAAAGGATAATGATGAACTAGAAACTAAATTGAAGATCCTGCAGCTGTTTTAGTACAGCACAAGGGATGTTTGTACAAAAAAAAAAAAAATGTATTGATCTATGAACCTGGGATTTTGAGTGCAGGATAAATAGCCAGAGTCAGTGCTGTGCTGTATTCTCTCCTCAACTTCCAGATCAGTTGTCAAGCCGAATAGTTGTGATGGTCAAACCCATGCCAGCAATGTGCTTCAAGCCAGAGCCCACTCAGAGTCTGATGGGTGGGTGTCTCTTTCTAAGTTTTTAGTCACCAAGGCAATGCATTTTGGGTGTGTATTACAGCTCATTTAATAACCATGCTGGGGTGCATACAGGATCTTCCTAAATATCTTAAGATTATTGGAGTGGGATGGACTTTTTAATGCTTAAGGGGCAGATACATACATACATTTATATACAGTATATGAAAAAATACACAATATACAACAGCAATTTAAAGGTTAATTAAATAATGATTGTGTATGTTACAGTGCCTTGAAAAAGTATTCATACCCCTTGAAATTTCCCATTTGTCACGCTACAACCAAACACGTAAATGTATTTGATTGGGATTTTATGTGATAGACCAACACAAAGTGTCCCATAATTGTGAAGTGGAAATGATAAATGGTTTTCTAAATTTTTTACCAATAAATATCTGAAAAGTGTGGCATGCATTTTTATTCAGCCCCCCCCCCCCCCGAGTCAATACTTTGTAGAACCACCTTTTGCTGCAATTACAGTTGCAAGTCTTTTTGGGGATGTCTCTACCAGCTTTGCACATCTAGAGAGTGAAATTGTTGCCCATTCTTCTTTGCAAAATAGCTCAAGCTCTGTCAGATTGGATGGAGAAATTTTCAAGTCTTGCCACAGATTGGATTTAGGTCTGGACTTTGACTGGGCCATTCTAACACATGGATATGCTTTGATCTAAACCATTCCATTGTAGCTCTGGCTGTATGTTTGGGGTTGTTGTCCTGCTGGAAGTTGAACCTGTGCCCCAGTCTTAAAACTTTTGTAGACTCTAACAGGTTTTCTTCTTTTCTTCTAAGATTGCCTTGTGTTTGGCTCTATCCATCTTCCCATCAACTCTGACCAGCTTCCCTACTGAACAAAAGCATCCACACATCATGATGCTGCCACCACCATGTTTCACGGTGGGGATGGTGTGTTCAGGGTGATATGCAGTGTTAGTTTTCCGCCACACGTAGCATTTTGCTTTTAGGTCAAAAAGTTACATTTTGGTCTCATCTGACCAGAGCACCTTCTTCCACATGTTTGCTGTGTCCCCCACATGGCTTCTCGCAAACTGCAAATGGGACTTCTTATGACTTTCTTTCAACAATGGCTTTCTTCTTGCCACTTTTCCATAAAGGCCAGATTTGTGGCATACACGACTAATAGTTGTCCTGTGGACAGATTCTCCCACCTGAGCTGTGGATCTCTGCTCTGCAGCTCCACCAGAGTTACCACGGGCCTCATGGCTGCTTCTCTGATAAATGCTCTCTTTGCCCAGTCTGTCAGTTTAGGTGGATGGCCATGTCTTGGTAGGTTTGCAGTTGTGCCATACTCTTTCCATTTTCAGATGATGGAGTGACAGTGCTCTGTGAGATGTTCAAAGCTTGGAATATTTTTTTTATAACCTAACCCTGCTTTAAACTTTTCCACAACTTTATCCCTGACCTGTCTGGTGTGTTCCTTGGCCTTCATGATGCTGTTTATTTACTAAGGTTCTATAAAAAAACATCTGAGGGCTTCACAGAACAGCTGTATTTATACTGAGATTAAATTACACACAGGTGGAGTCTATTTACTAACTAGGTAACTTATGAAGGCAATTGGTTCCACTAGATTTTAGTTAGGGGTATCAGAATAAAGGGGGCTGAATACAAATGCATGCCACACTTTTCAAATATTTGTTTGAAAATAATTTTTTAAATCATTTATAATTTTCCTTCCACTTCACAATTATGTGCCACTTTGTGTTGGTCTATCACATAAAATCCCAGTAAAATACATTTACGTTTTTAGTTATAACATTGACAAAATGTAGAAAATTTCAAGGGGTATGAATACTTTTTTAAGGCACTGTATATTGCTATGCTATATTAGCAAACCAAAGAGGAAAAAGACAAAGCATAGCTTTCATGTGTATAGCAAATATTTTGCAAAACTGTATTGTGTACATTTATTCATGTGCTATATCCTAAACAATTATATATTAGCAAACAAAGGAGAAAAAAGACAAAAAAAAGAGGTATAAATGCTTATAATGCACAACCTTATACATGAACATTAACCATTTCGGACTGCCCGCTGCAGTTTTACGTCAGCTGTTTGAAGGAGGATATCGTTGTTATGGCAGCAGCTAGCTTCAGCGGGCGGTCCACTACTAGATAAAAGTGGTCTCTGCAGCAAATTCACCGCGAGATCACTTTTATCGGTGGCGGGAGAGGGCCCCCCTCCCTCCGCAATCCGGTGCCCTCCGTCGCTTACCGGAGCCGTCGGCAGCGGTGGAGGCGATCGCGTCCTGTCGTTAGCTGTGCATGGAGACGAATGAGGGTAAGATGGCCCCCACTGGTCTCCATACAATTGCTGGGCGGAAGCGACGTCAAAACGTCACTTCCGCCCACAGCTCTTAAAGGGCCATTTTTTTTTTTAATAATTAAATTTTTTTTTTTTTTTTATTGCATTTTAGTCTAAATATGAGATCTGACCCAGATCTCATATTTAAGAGGTCCTGTCATGCTTTTTTCTATTACAAGGGATGTTTACAATAGGGATAAAAGTGACAAATTTTAATTAAAAAAAAAAAAACAGTAGAAAAGTAAAAAATAAAAGGTAGAAATAAATAATAATATTAAAAAAAAATGTAAACGTGCCCAGTCCCGACGAGTTAGCATGCAGAAGCGAACGCACACGTGAGTAGCGCCCGCATATGAAAACTGTGTTCAAACCACACGTGTGAGGTATCATCGCGATCGGTAGAGATTCTAGCCCTAGACCTCCTCCATAACTTAAAACATGCAACCTGTAGAATTTTTTAAACGTCGCCTATGGAGATTTTTAAGGGTAAAACCATTTTTTTAAGGGTTTATCACCATTCCACGAGCGGGTGCAATTTTGAAGCATGACATGTTTGGTATCAATTTACTTGGCATAACATTATCTTTCACAATATAAAAAAAATTAGGCTAACTTTACTGTTGTCTTATTTTTTGATTCAAAAAAGTGTATTTTTTCCAAAAAAAGTGTGCTTATAAGACCGCTGCACAAATACGGTGTGACAGAAAGTATTGCAACGACCGCCATTTTATTCTCTAGGGTGTTAGAAAAAAAAAAGTATAATGTTTGGGGGTTCTAAGTAATTTTCTAGCAAAAAAAAAAAAACTGTTTTTGACTTGTAAACAACAAATCTCAGAAAGAGGCTCGGTCCTTAAGTGGTTAAAAACTAACCGATGAATGACTGTATGTAAATTCATTACAAAAATAATGTATAGACTCTATTCTTGGATATATAAAGTAGTTGTAAATTCCATGTGGAATAATATTGAAAATAATGTTGTGACAGGATTATAAGTTCTTTTTTTATATGGTTCTTGTATTAGATAGGGATCCACTAACACTAAATTGATAGAAAAGTTGAATGCCCTGTAGGTGAGGATATTATGTTTATAGCTGCGATGGTGGCAAGTTTGATGGTGTATGAGTTGCCAGCTGTGTGTTTCAAATGTGTTTTAGAAATTATGTTACCAGCAGCACCAAAATATAATGTCAAGTCCAGAAACACCAGGGATTGCAGGTCTGCTAATATAAGAAGCATATAATAGAAAACTTTGTTCTGTCACATCATTTTATTCAATATGGCTTATATACAGAATGTACTACATACCCAAGTCTATGTATTAATCCTCTAATGATTTTACATGCAATCGTTCATCCATTATGTATACTTTTTTAATGTTTATGCACAAGGTTGTGCATTATAAAAGTTTATACTTTAGGCTAAGTATTTTCTTTTATCTTTTTTCTCTTTTGTTGAAAATATATAGGGTTTTTCTTAACATACAGTTATTCAGCACATAAATAAACTGTTGCAATCCAGTATTGCAGAATATCTGCTATACACATGAAAGCTTTTCTTTAGCTTGAATATTTTCTCTTTTGTTGTATACCTATATATAAAATTTCTTATATATGATCTTTACCCTTTATGTAGCCCCCCCCCACCCCCGATAGAGGGGCTTACACAGATATCAATATGTAATATGATCAATATGGAAATAACAAACATAGATAGTATAATATTGTTGTATCTTAATATTGGTTTCTCTATGTGGGTGATTAAACACAGTACCTTTCATTGTGCAGTTACATTTCAAACATGGTATAAACCAGTATATGATGGGAATGGGCAGGAACAAACCTCAGGTAAATTTGGATATTTGTTCTTAAGAAAAGACAGTAGTTAACTCTCTATTTGAACTTGTACCTATAGGTTAGCTTACAATCAGGCCTTCCTGTAGGCACAATGAATATCTCCTACACCTGCACCGTTTACATCGCACTAGCAATAGCCAAATTTGTACATGTGCAGTGATGTTCTTCATTCAGGACACACAGTGTGCCATGGAATGCAGCTCCCGTACCCATGCACAGGGGTGACGCCGTTACGGCCCGGCCATTCAAATGGCCACAGCCCGCAAACCTGGAAGGAAGACTGGGTGAAGATAGAAGCCCCGGCAGTGGTGATAAAAAGCGCCATTTTTATCTCATCCAAGCAAGTCTCTCTATTTTCTGACTTACTAATTGTACAAGTCACTCTTACAAATTGACTTTTAAAGATGGATTCAAAGACACTAAAAAGATGAAAGGTACTGTAATGTGATAACTAATTATGATCTATGGGCTTGATTCAAACCCAGGAATTACACAATATAAATATTGATGGAAAATATCAAGTGACTTGCTCTTGTGCACCCCCCCACCTATTTGGATAAACAAATGCTATCTCATATCATATCCATAAAGGTATTTGCATATGGAGGGCAGCATGTTAGCCAATGAATGCACCCCTGGGCTATAGATAATGCTGTCCTTCAAAAAGGAGAACATCATTTTCCAATACAATCTTCAAAAGATCCAAGTTTCCTGTCACTTTAAATAGTTTGTTTGAACCAAGCTGGTCCAAACTAACTGTTTCCTTCACTAAATGCTGCATTTACTGTATGAACTGTATGTAGCTTCAATTACATACAGTACACAGTGCTGGGTTTCAGCTGTGAGACAGAGACTTCCCGCCCCACGCCCGGACCACAACACAAAGTCAGGCTGAGCAGTGGTCATCTACTCACAGGCATACAGCTAGACCGGTACCCACAGCGCCTCCATCCTCACACTTCACTGATCGAGGGTCCCGACATCATCAAGACCAGAGCAGGGACCATAGCAGCCTTGCACTGGACCTGAAGAAAGTGAGGGACAGTCCACTGTTGGATCATGGGGGGAGCGTCAAATGAGGTCAGGTCTAAGAAACTCCAGGCTCCAATCACTGAGGACCCCCAAGGTTTCACCCCCATTGTCGGCTGACAATACAAGCCTGTTTGACTCATAGAACGTATGTTCTCTTGAGTTCAAACTTTCTGGTAAGCCTGCATCTATCTTGGTGGTGGCTTCATCACATTGGTGTTCTTATTTTCCATCTACTAAATTGGTCTTTGAACTTTATCACTTATTTTATATTTGTTTTTGAATTCTTTTCACATATTCTTTTATCACATGAGTTATTTATATTTATGTATATAAGTTTACTGTGGTTTGTTTATTGATTTAATTCATGTTCATAATATAGCTGCGGTATCTTAGTTTGGCACTTCAGCGCTACACTTATGCACCTGTCATCTATTCATAGGTAGCTTTGTTGGCTGAGTCGGAGATCATGACATCATCAGCATGCCTGTCCACCTCAGCCAAGCAGAGGAAGCTTTGTATTTTTTCAAAGAAGGCAAAGCTTCCTCTGAATGGCTACATGTCGCTTATCCTGTCTCTGTTTTGTTCCAGGTGTGAGACGGAAAGTCACTGTCTCTTAGCTGGAACCCAGCACTGTGTACAGTTCATACAGCACTTAGAGCCAATGTAGCATTTAGTAAAGAAAATTGTTCATTTGGACTGCTTGGTCCATACAAACTATATGATGTGACAGGAAACCTAGAGATCAGCTTTAAAAAACACAGAAAAAGTAGCTGGCCCCGGCCAATATGTGGGTACAGGCCCGCCATAAGCAGGCAATCCTACATAGCAGCAGGCAGTCACAGCCATACAAGAGACAAATTGTTGGCACTACAAAAGATAGTGACCCAGAAAACTGGAAGGCTCCATGATGGTTCTGATATGCAGAGTGACCACACAGAAGGCTGTGCAGTGGGCTCTACAAAAGATGATTAAAGATGGCTGCCACAGAAAGAATTGAAGCATATCTGGCACTTTTTGAGTGGATTGCTGCTAGCAAAGAGCTGCCTGAGATGGACTGGGGTTGATTTACTAAAACTGGAGAGTGCAAAAATCTAGTACAGCTGTGCATGGTAGGGAATTAGCTTCTAACTTCAGCTTGTGAACAAGCTGAAGTTAAAAGCTAATTCCCTACTAAGCTTTGACAAAAAAAATTGGAAGCTGATTGGTTTCTATGCAGAGCTGCGCCAGATTGTGTATTCTTCAGTTTTAATTAATCCACCTCACTGTGTAGATATACTGGCCCTTTTTCTCATTGCAGATCCCCAGCAGACATACCTTGATTTGGCATCAGAATCAGCAGGGTACTATAAGCGGTTGAGGCTAGGTTTACACTAGTGAGAATTGAATGCAGGTTTCCCCACATCCAATTTGCATTACAGGAGGGTGAGCCCGGCTCTCAATGGAGCCGGTTCACACATTTCACATTTGGCAGCTACAGAGTAGCTTGCACTGTGCGCCTTTGGCTCTGTTTTTTTGCTAAATAAATGAAAAAAGACTGCACATTTTGAAAAAAAAAATCTTAATTTCAGTTATAAAATTTTGCAAATAAATAATCTTTCTTCATAAATTTAGGCCAAACTGTATTTTGCTACATTTCTTTGGTGAAATTAACCCAAATCAGTATTTATTATGTATGCTGTAGGAAAGTGCAGTACAGCATCATCATATAACTGGTGTGGTGGTGATCAGGGACATTGACTGGTTTGTAAAAAATATACAGTATATATTTGTTTTAAGTTTTTTCTTTTTTATTACATTGTTTTTCTTTCTTTCATTGGTTTTTTTTTTTTTACATTTTTTTAACACACTGTGATCAGAGCACTACAGTGTTATCATTGTACTACTCTGGTCAAGTGATCAGGATTTTCTTTTTTCTTTTTTTTACACATTAGCCACAGCTAATCACATGGTACAAATGGGCTGTAATTGGCCCTGTCTTTCCCAAGCAATCATTTTGGCCAATCACAGCTGGCAACACAATTGTAGACAAAAATGACATGAAAGGAAGCCATCAATTGTTTACAATGTCATGTGATCTGCTGTGATCAATCACAGTGATCACATGATACTGGCAGCTGCCAGTACAGTGATCTGTCATCGGCTATCTCCAGTGGACACAGCCGGTGACAGATTGCGCTGCAGCACATCCCATGGGGTGCACGCAAGGCGTGATCTGGGAGGATGTTGTATGATGTTCACCCAGAATGACCCATCTGGTCTATAGTCAAATGATCTGGTTATTGACTGGCTGCAACCTTATACGCTGACTCAAACTAAGATTGTGGAGCAGATTGCCCTGGGTCATTTTGTGCAATCACTTTAAAAAATGGTGGGTGGCTCAGTCTGAACCTCAATTAGTAGATTGAGCGCCTCCGATGACGTCCGTGTGACGAAACGCGTAAGGTGGGACTATCTTGGCACGCACAACGTCATTTCCTGAGATCATGGTTTCTGTTACCTGACCGGTGGAACGCAAGCGGTGGCTGTGAGCCGTGCTGCGTCCCGGGATCGGGAGGAGAGTTAGAGAGCTTGCATGCTCCCTCCTCTATTTTTTAAATTGGTAGGCGGGGAAAAAAGCCGCCTCCCAAATCCCTGGAAATAAAAAAAAACAATATGGGCGGTTGTGACGCTGGGACCCGGGGCACCCACCAGCAAATGTGGGGCATGTGCCCTGGGTGCCTAGCGCTAACACAGAAGCAGGTGGAGGAAGCGAGTGAAAAAACTCCTCTACCAGCTTCTGTGTGACAAGTTGAAAAGTGCAGGGCTGCCAGAGGTGGCAGAACGCTGTTCTGCCACATTCCAGCTGAAAAAAAGCCTTGTGTATATACAGTATCTCACAAAAGTGAGTACACCCCTCACATTTTTGTAAATATTTTATTCAAACTTTTCATGTGACAACACTGAAGAAATGACACTTTGCTACAATGTCAAATAGTGAGTGTACAACTTGTATAACAGTGTAAATTTGCTGTCCCCTCAAAATAACTCAGCACACAGCCATTAATGTCTAAACCACTGGCAACAATAGTGAGTACACCCCTAAGTGAAAATGTCCAAACTGGGCCCAATTAGCCATGTTCCCTCCCCAATGTCACATGACTTGTTAGTATTACAAGGTGTCAGGTGTGAATGGGGATCAGGTGTGTTAAATTTGGTGTTATCGCTCTCACTCTCTCATACTGGTCACTGGAAGTTCAACATGGCACCTCATGGCAAAGAACTCTCTGAGGATCTGAAAAAAAGAAATGTTGCTCTACATAAAGATTGCCTAGGCTATAAGAAGATTGCCAAGACCCTGAAAATGAGCTGCAGCACGGTGGCCAAGACCATACAGTGGTTTAACAGGACAGGTTCCACTCAGAACAGGCCTTGCCATGGTTGACCAAAGAAGCTGAGTGCATGTGCTCAGTGTCATATCCAGAGGTTGTCTTTGGAAAATAGACGAATGAGTACTGCCAGCATTGCTGCAGAGGTTAAAGAGGTGGGGGTCAGCCTGTCAGCGCTCAGACCATACGCCGCACACTGCATAAAATTGATCTGCATGGCTGTCGTCCCAGAAGGAATGCCCACAAACAGTTTGCTAAAGACAAGCAGACTAATGACATGGATTACTGGAACCATGTCCTGTGGTCTGATGAGACCAAGATTAACTTTTTTGGTTCAGATGGTGTCAAGCGTGGGTGGCGCCAACCAGGTGTGGAGTACAAAGACAAGTGTGTCTTGCCTACAGTCAAGCATGGTGGTGGGAGTGTCATGGTGTGGGGCTGCGTGAGTGCTGCTGGCACTGGGGAGCTACAGTTAATTGAGGGAACCATGAATGCCAACATGTACTGTGAAATACTGAAGCAGAACATGATCCCCTCCCTTCGGAGACTGGGCCACAAGGTAGTACTCCAACATGATAACGACCCCAAACACACCTCCAAGATGACCACTACCTTGCTAAAGAAGCTGAGGGTAAAGGTGATGGACTGGCTAAGCATGTCTCCAGACCTAAACCCTATTAATCATCTGCATCCTCAAACGGAAGGTGGAGGAGCGAAAGGTCTCTAACATCCACCAGCTCCGTGATGTCGTCATTGAGGAGTGGAAGAGGACTCCAGTGGTAACCTGTAAAGCTCTGGTGAACTTCATGCCCAAGAGGGTTAAGGCAGTGCTGGAAAATAATTGTGGCCGCACAAATTATTAACACTTTAGGCCCAATTTGGAAATTTTCACTTGGGGGTGTACTCACTTTTGTCACCAGTGGTTTAGACATTAATGGCTGTGTGAGGGGACAACAAATGTGCAGTTATTCAAGCTGTACCCTCACTACTTTACATTGTAGCAAAGTGTAATTTCTTCAGTGTTGTCACATGAAAAGATATCGTAAAATATTTACAAAAATGTGAGGGGTGTACTCACTTTTGTGAGATACTGTATTCGCATTATGTATATCTTTTAACATTTTTTCTGTTCATTTCAAATTTAAATGTAAATGCAGTATTTTAGTCCAGTTTGGGTGTTAGCTGCATTGTGCTACAATCATAGTCATAATCGATCATGCAATAATTCACCCTTATATTGCCGTCATGTACTATGTGTTTTTCATATACATTAAAAACAAATTTATTTATTGAAGATCCCATATGCCCCAGAGCAGGCTTAACAATGGTGGACACACCCCTGAAACATGTTTCTTTGCTGAGAACTAGGAGAGAGACACCCAACCAGCAGACTCACACAGCTTTGATTGTGAAGTGCTTTTCAGGCACAGAATCATCCATCACAGCCATTTAGTTTGACAGCTGCCCTGGAATATGTCACATTGCTAGCAGCTTTGCTGCTGACCACTACTCTGGTTCACATTTCTGACAACATGGCTGTTTATATTGGACACAAAACCCTTTGTTCAAGTGAGTGCCCTTAAATATTTTTTTATATTATTCTGCTCCTCATAGGACAAAGTACATAAAGTATATATACAAGCTGCAGTTAAAGTGATTGTAAACGATCACCTTGTAAAGCAACCCATTCAGTTTAAAATAGAAATGAAAGACAAAACATTTGTGTATAGATATAAAAAAAATATAAATACCTCTTTTCCCTTTTTTGTAAGTAATCACATTTCCTCTGTTCCCTATGTTCTCAGCTGCATAAGAGCTGGGGGGGGTCTTTCCAGTGAATGGCTGTACAGCGGGGGGGTGTCAGGACGACAAATGTCTACATTGGAGGAGAGTAACCTGGGTTCCCAGCATAGTTAGAGAACTGACCACGCTTTGTTTTCCTGCTTAGTGTTGTCAGTTTTTAATAGGAAAGCAGAGGGGTTGGCAGGAACACCAGGGATTTCACATAAAGAAAGCAATACAAAGAGAAAAGGATACTTTTTTCATCATGGTAAATCAGAAACAGGAATATGAAATGTTAGGGTAACAAACACTTTAAGATGGGTCTGTCTCCTTCCATGCTTGTCACATTTGCTGCATGGAGAGAGATGTGAAGTTGGGTTGTGAAGTAATATTGTGGCCACATTTCTTGATACTTCTTCTAAAGTAGGGGCTGACTGGCAGTTCCTGGTAGAGTGATATAAGCAGCATGCCCTCTGCCTCTCCTTCTTAGCTGTATGGAAAAGAAGATGCGGCTTCTCCTGAATGACTCCTGGGCTGGCTGTTATCCCTGCCTGCATTCTGGATGTCTGATTCTGGTGGTGGTAATCTATCAAACCTTTATGTATGCCTACCCAGACTGACAGTTTGTTTATACGTGGTTATGAGGGGGTCTTTGTTGCTGTTAGGGGGTCTAATTTATTGCTGTGCTGGGGGATTTTTTGTTGCTGTTGGAGCTCCCTTTTCTGCTTCTCTCTTATTGCTAGGGACAGTGAGTGTTATGCAAATATTGCTGCTTATGGTCCATTATTGTTGCATCACAACTGCTGCAGTAATGCGCTTAGTGCATTATAAACTCCTTTTTAACTCTCTGGACATGGTGGAGTAGTGCATACCACCGCATTACTTGGCTGTTGCATTTTGTCTAGACCAGCTGTTCAGAAATTGAAAGGTTGGCTGGGCAGTATTTAAATTAGAGTTGGGAAGGGGTTAGAAGCAGGAGATGATGCTGCGAAGTTGATAGGGGGCAGAGATAGGGCCGTCCTTGGCAAGGAAGAGGTGAGTGCAACAAAGAGAAAAAGCAGCACATCCAGAGATGAAGAAAAATTTGTTGGTTTATTGTAGAATCAAAGGTTAAAAAACATGACACACGAGGGATCCACACTGTTCAGCAGACGCGTTTTTCACACAAAGTGCTTAATCATTTTTGTGTGAAACGCGTCTGCTGAACAGTGTGGATCCCTCGTGTGTCATGTTTTTTAACCTTTGATTCTACAATAAACCAACAAATTTTTCTTCATCTCTGGACGTGCCGCTTTTTCTCTTTGTTGCATGGATTTCCCAGGTTACGGACCTTGGCACGCACCCAGTCTTGTTGCCACAGCAGTATCAAGAGATCTTTAATTTGCAGACAGCCTTGGAGCGGTGTATATTCTACTTCCCTTTTCCTAAGGAAGGGGTGAGTACCTGCACCTATTCTCTGAGAAAAAAGCCCTGATTTTACACATACGGGTTTGCTTGAATTTCTTTGTTTGTTACAAAATATATCTATCTGTATGTACACAGTAATACGTTTGTCACTTATTTTATTATACTTTGTGTTTTACAAGCACAACAAAATTAGCTCACAGAGAAACAAACAGGGAACTGTAGTATGAAGTCCCCAATTAAATTACACACCTTATTCTTCAGATTCCATCAACAAAACATCTCTCTTTCTAAGAAGACACTATGAATAAAGGCTTGCAGGCTAGCACTGTATAAATCATTGCTTATTTATAATAAATCAGTGACAGATGTAAAATTAGCAAATGCTGAATTGTAGACACCTTTAAACAAACAAAAAAAAAATCATAGTTTCATTAAAACACAATGAAAAGGAAGAAAATAACCATGGACATAAATAAGTATGTGTGATTAAAATTGATGATTTTAAATGCCGGAATGATATTTGATTTGAAATATAAGGGAACATATGGTGTACGCTGCATAATGAAGCATACAAAATTGATTCAGGCAAACAGCATGAATCATCAGGAGCTACAAATAATTTTCATTTGCCCATGTCTCTGAAAATATATCTTTTTGGCTGCCTTCAGCCTCTTCACAATCAAGTTGTATTTCTGGATCAGCATCTCCTGCAATTAATAAACATTATTCAAACATGAAATATTTGATTAGCAATACTAGTGCCACAACTTGAAATCACAGAAACAAATAAAATGCTGGCATGTGTTAACACCAGTAGCATTATACTCAGTTATGATGTTTGAATACCGTATATACTCGAGTATAAGTTGATCTGAAAATAAGCTGAGGCACCTACTTTTACCACAAAAAACTGGGAAAACTTATTGACTCGAGCATAAGCCGAGGGTGAGAAATGCAGCAGCTACTGTAAGTGGAAAAGAGGGTCAACAATGCCCATCTGCAGCTGCCTCCCTGTGTCCATTGCAGCCTCCCTGTGACAATTGCAGCCTCCCTGTGTCCATTCCATAACTCCCTGTGTCCATTGCATACATCCCTGTGACCATTGCATGCCTTCCCTGTGTCCATTGCAGCCTCCCTGTGTCCATTGCAGCCCTTCCCTGTGTCCATTGCAGCCCTTCCCTGTGTCCATTGCAGTCTCCCTGTGTCCATTGCAGCCCTTCCCTGTGTCCTTTGCAGCCCTTCCCTGTGTCCATTGCAGCCTCCCTGTGTCCATTGCAGCCTCCCTGTGTCCACTGCAGCCCTTCCCTGTGTCCATTGCAGCCTCACTGTGTCCATTTCAGTCTTTCCCTGTATGTCCATTGCAGCCCTTCCCTGTGTCCATTGCAGCCTCCCTGTGTCCATTGCAGCCCTTCCTTGTGTCCATTGCAGCCCTTCCCTGTGTCCATTGCAGCCTCCCTGTGTCCATTGCAGCCCTTCCCTGTGTCCATTGCAGTCTCCCTGTGTCTATTGCAGCCCTTCCCTGTGTCCATTGCAATCTCCCTGTGTCCATTGCAGCCCTTCCCTGTGTCCATTGCAGTCTCCCTGTGTCCATTGCAGTCTTCCTGTGTCCATTGCAGCCCTTCCCTGTGTCCATTGCAGCCTCCCTGTGTCCATTGCAGCCCTTCCCTGTGTCCATTACAGCCCTTACCTGTGTCCATTGCAGCCCTTCCCTGTGTCCATTGCAGCCTCAGTGTGCCGATCTGCCTACCTGATGAGCCCGTGTCATGCAGTGAGACGGCAGCCATTCCAGTGTCATCCAGCAGTCATTGTTCAGTGTTACGCCTATCACGGACATCCTCTCATCCTCGTCCGTGGCATGAGGACGAGAGAACGTCCGTGATAGGCGGAACACTGAACACTGACTCACTGCTGGGAAACTGAGTGTTCCCCTATCACGGACGAGGACGAGCAGGAGGCGCGGCTTTTGTACACTGGTTGGCTCCCGTCTGAGCATTACACATGGGCTAATCAGGTAGGCAGATGGCAGTGACTCGAGTATAAGCTGAGGGGGGCACTTTCAGCACAAAAAAAGTGCTGAAAAACTCGGCTTATACTCGAGTATATACGGTATGTGTTTCAAATAGTCTTTTTACAAAAAATATTTCAGAGAAGATTATTAGTCTGCAAGTTTTTTATTTAGGACTGTAATAGTTCTGGAGTTTTCAGAAATGGAGTGAACATCCAGTAAAAAGACAGAATGTATCCTATTGGTTCATTCTGGTTTCCCCACATCCAATTTGCATGACATGAGGCTCTCTATGGACACGGTTCACACATCTCCGGAGCGGCTTCCGTGCGAATTGCAGAGGTGTCCTGTGCATCCTCTGGTCCATTTCAGGTTCGAATTCAGCCACAAATTTGGGCTGAAATCAGACCTGAACCTGTGAAGACGCACCAGACCCCCTGCTATGAGCCGCTTCGTTCCTCAGTGTGAACCCAGCCTTAAGCAGTATTAAACCCAAAAGCAAATATGTATTATATTGCATCTTACCAATTCTTGGATGTGATGTCTGCATTAGTTTTCTTTTTTTAGACTTGCTTTCTGGTAATCAAGTCAGTAAGTCTGGTGTTTTTAAAAGAACAAGCTCTTTTTCAAACATAACCGTTTACAGCGCTGGGACTAACCATTCAACACTGAAACACTGACAGGGGTGCTTAAAATGATCAGCTTTTATTTATTTAAGTAAAACCTTAATCCCAAAAGGAAAAAAAAAAATGTAATGTAACTGATTATAAGGTGTGAGTTAGAGTTTGGCTTCAATTTTTTTAGTGTATTTAAATCTGCTAGTACATTTAACATTACCCTCCCCCTAGACTGACAATGCTACTGTCTGCTGTGTCCCTTAGCTCCTTCATCCAGGGTGGGGGGACTGTAATACAGGAGGTGTGTTACTGGCCAGAAAACTGCAAAATGCAGCCACAAAATCCAATGATTGCTAAGCTGCAATATATTACATTTTTGTTTTTGGGTTTAATACCATTTTAAAGGATAAGTTCCACTTTTTGAACATGTTACCCCCATATTTAGGAGGTAACATGTAACACTTTCAGCATCTGCCTGCTCTCTTCCTGATCCCCCTCTCCCTCTGACAACAAGCCAGGGATCTTCTTCCAGCACCCACTGCCACTATTTAAAAAGAGTGGGATTCCGCCCACATGGCCACGTCATTTATTCACAGAGTTCTGTAAATAAATGAACTACAAGCACCAATAGCCTTTGAGGCTAACAACTTGTTGTTCTCAATGAGCTACCAGGGCACCAAAGAGCACTCTAGGTAGATCTTTCTGTCACTCAATAACTGTGTGCCTGTATCGGCGGTATGGGCAGACAGCTACAGAGACAGTCTGCAGGAGCCTGGCATCACACCGGCAATCTGCTCGAAATGAGTGCAATGCTCTGAAGGCTCCTAAAAAAAATTAAAAAAATAATAAATAAACATTTGTTTCCCTGCAAAAGATGAACTTATTGTTTAAGCTTCATTTCAGATGTTTTCCCCACAGCACTTTTTCCATCACTAAATGTCCTCAATTTGAAGGTGAGAATTTTTCAATCCACTTTCTCTGAGTCCAGGTAATCTTGGATCTGCCCCAGCATGTTACTGGATAGTGAAAAGAGAAGAAGCACAATGGCGCTGTGCATATCTCTTTGTCACATTGCTTTTCTTTCCTATCAGAATGCTCCTTGTTACTTGTGTAGCGCTGGTAGATTTATGATCTACCATCTGATAGGTAAATTTAGTGAATTGCTCATTATAGGAAGTTAGATTTACCTCTGTTCCAGCTTGGCTGGCGTTGCGTGTGGTTCCACATTGTGCCGGTGGGTGTCGTTGTCACCATCGGCGGGTGTTGGAAAATCAACGTGTTAAAGCGGATGAGTGCTCCTCTGTCCCGGGGACAACTTGGTGGAGGTGGTCCTCCGAGTTGCATTCTGGTAGAGGGTATTTATGGGACAGACGCCATGTTTAGGGGTTTGTTTTCAGCCACCTGCTGGCCCTCCTGGCCGACAGGTATGTGTTAGAGTATCACCTCGTGGTCCACCGTTACGGAGGCCCGTGTCGCTGCGGCACGTGGGTGGGCCCAGAAGTCTGTCTGGGGCCTACCACAGCAGCCGAGGAATGGTCCTGAGCTGTCTATCCAGAGTGAAGACACTGGACAACCGAGAAGATCCCAGGGGAGGACCCATCATGGAAGGATCATGCAGAGTGCTGGTCTGGAGAGGGGCCTGGTGACTCGGTTGGAGGACGTATCCTGAAGTAGTCTTATTGCATGGTACTGCCGGGTTGGCTTAAAGGTCCAAGTACTGTGTCTGACATTCATCGCGAACCAATACATCCTGTGGCAGAGGATTGTACGGGTTTGTTTCAAGCAAGTCTGTGGCAGAGACTTTTGTTCGTGCTACATGCTGGCTGCTAGGCAAGTGAGAGAGGCCTATTCAGACGAGCAAAGATCGTGTCCCACAAAAGGGGATTGCATTCAATTACAGTATTCAACATTAAAGGATGTTCTAAAGAAGCCTAAAGAAAGGTATTTTAGCTTCCCTGCAGTTTTCCTCCTGCCTCTTTCCTGCTACTTCATTCGTTACTTGGTTCAATAAAGCATTGAAAACGTATTCAAGTGTTGGTGCTTATATCATCCAGAGGTAAACTCAACGGAACCCTAGACCCGGTGCCGGTGAAACAGAGGTATCGAGAGTGAAGGTAACAGCCCTCTTAAACCAGCAGCTCCACCGAGAGTTATTGCTACACTTGTTCACATAGAAATTTTCTCCTGAAAGTACTTGGACGGTGAATTTAATATTAAGCACATCCTATTAGAAGAATCCTGTCAGTTGTAGTTCTTCTGCTGAGAGGGCATTATATGTAACTCTAGTTAATCATAATGTTAACAACAGAAATAAATGTTCAAATTTATAATCACTTAGTCCTTGTGCATAATTTGTACAGAGGAAAGTCCTAGTACATTTGTTACCGTCACAGTGATTAATTCTATAGAGTCTTTTAATTCACAATTTTTTGCAGGATGTAATTGGATGCAAATTGGCTACTGTTAATCATTAGATATAACTAATTAAAAACAGAAGCTGTAGGTAATGATATGATTATTGAGAGAAATAATTGAAGCAGGTCAGGTAGTCTTTTACTTTTGGGACTCTTCACTTGTGCTAAAGCCTCATTAAATTGTAACATGTGAAGGTGCCCTGCTGCCATGCACTGCAGGAAAGATGTACTTAGTAGTAGCTTAAAAGTAATGTATGAGGTTAGTGTCTTAGACAAAACAAAATACAGTCAGTTGCTCAAGGACTAGGCCATTTAAAACATTTATCTTTGCACTCGGAAGAAAAATTGACAATTAGAATTACCTGCTATAATTAGAAAGGCATGCCTTAAAAATAATATTGGAGAAGGGACAAAGGCCAGTTAAATGTGTGAAAGCTGGCCATGTGTTTTCCTTATTCTGGTTCTTTGCTGCTAGGTAGCTCATGAGATTTGCCGAACTGATTTAAAGAAAACTAAACATAATTAGGCTTATGTAGCAATATAAAATTGTATTTATTAAATCTTAATAATCACACATTCTCTTAAGCCCCCCCCCCCCGCCACCCCCTGCATTATTCACCACCTACAATAAAGAAAAGCAACCTTCAGATTATTCACTTCAGGAGCTCTTTAAGAGCAGCATGTGTCTGCTGTGTTCACAAGTTGTTCCTTCGCTTATCACTGTCAAGACTACATTCTGGAGTTCTGGAGCTTTGGACATCACGTTAGCCAGCAGGATACCACTAGTAAAGTATACTTTTGATTTAAGGGAACATTTTGTGTTTTTCTTTTTTGTTCTCAGGCCTAATAAATTTTATTTTTAAAATTGTTGTCATTTTTTTTGTCACACAAACATAAGATATTGCATATGAATATTTCTTATTTGTATCCTATTTATCATTTATTTACAGCAATCAGAAGGAGCTCTAGGTCCCTTATTCTTAATTGATTAAATTAAAAGAAAAATTGTTGTACATAAAGCTCAATAGCTTAAGCTTAAATTGCACACATTGAATTTTAACTGAATGAAACAGAGAAGTGACCCATTTCCGATTCCTCTCCCTCTGTGCCTGCCTGCTCTGTCTAGAGAGGGTGGTATGGAGTTTCAATTACAAAGACAGTCTGCAATCAAACAACTACTGTTGTGTTCTCGCTTTAGAAAATCCATAATACCATTTTACATCAGTGCCACAGTTTCATTCTGTTTTGAAGGTTTATTTGAAAATTAAAGATTTTTGTATGAATAGTAAAAAATATCTGTGGCCAGTGGCGGAATTACCGGGGTCGCAACAGTCGCACTTGCGATGGGGCCCGGCATTCCGTCACTGTGGGGGGGGGCCCAGCGGGGTTGCTCTTCACAGCGCCCTGAGCATGTCTCTCATCTAACAGCAGCAGAGACACCGGCATTGTTTGTTTTATTTCCCTCTCCATGTGCCCTCTCTCACATGGCATGACAGAGGACACAGCTGATCTCCCCCCCCCTCCCTCTCCTGTGTGCTCCGCGGGAAATGTGAGCTCCTTAGCTTCACACTTGACTGCCCGCGGAGCACACAGGAGAGGGGAGGGGAGAGAAGATCAGCTGTGTGTCCTCTGTCATGCTGTGCGAGAGAGGACACACGGAGAGGGAAATAAACCAACAATGCCGGTGTCTCTGCTGCTGTTAGATAAGAGACACACAGGCGTACAGTGGAGCGGACCAAAGCCACCTCCCCCTCCTCTCTGTTTACGGAGGGGGAGGTGGAGGAGTCTGAGGGACACATGCCGCTGTGCCTATCCCGCGCTGCTCTGAGGTCTGTAAAGTTTGTATTCAAATAGACATGTGCTGGGGGGAACACTATGGGAGGGGGGTCTGCATTGATGGAGGGAGGGGGGACTGCACTGAGGGGGGTCTGCACTGAGGGGGGTCTGCATTGATGGAGGGAGGGGGGTCTGCACTGAGTGGGGTCTGCATTGATGGAGGGAGGGGAGTCTTCACTGAGGGGGGTCTGCATTGATGGAGGGAGGGGGGTCTGCACTGAGTGGGGTCTGCATTGATGGAGGGAGGGGGGTCTGCACTGAGTGGGGTCTGCATTGATGGAGGGAGGGGGGTCTGCACTGAGGGGGGTCTGCATTGATGGAGTGAGGGAGGTCTGCACTGAGTGGGGGTCTGCATTGATGGGGTGGGGCTCTGCACTGAGGGGGTCTGCATTGATGGGGTGGGGGTCTGCACTGAGGGGGGTCTGCATTGATGGGGTGGGGGTCTGCACTGAGGGGGGTCTGCATTGATGGAGGGAGGGGGGTCTGCACTGAGGGGGGTCTGCGATGATGGAGGGAGGGGGGTCTGCACTGAGTGGGGTCTGCATTTATGGAGGGAGGTGGGTCTGCACTGAGTGGGGACTGCATTGATGGAGGGAGGGGGGTCTGCACTGAGTGGGGTCTGCATTGATGGGGGGGTCTGCACTGCGGGGGGGTGTGCTGATGGAGGGGGATGGTCTGCAATGAGGGAGGGTCTGCACTGATGGAGGGGGGGTCGTCTGCATTGTGGGGGGGCCTGCACTGATGGAGGGGGGTATGTACTGAGGGGGGTGTGAACTGATGGAGGGGGTCTGCAATGAGGTAGGGGAGGTCTGCACTGATGGAGTGGGGGTCTGTACTGAGGGGGGGTGTGAACTGATGGAGGGGGGTCTGCAATGATGGAGGGGAGGTCTGCACTCATGGAGGGGGGTCTACACTGGGGTCTATAGTGATAGAGGGGGGTCTATACTGATAGATGAGGGTCTGCACTGAGGGGGGTCTATACTGATAGATGGGGGTCTGCACTAAGGGGGTCTACACTGATAGATGGGAGTCTATGCTGATAGAGGGGGGCTATACTAATAGATGGGGGGTCTGCAATGAGGGGGGCTATACTGATGGATGGGGTCTGTACTTAGTGAGGAGGATCTATACTGTGAGGGGGGGCTGTACTTAGTGGGGGTCTATACTGAGAGGGGGTCTGCAGTTAGTGGAGGGAGGTCTGTACTGAGGGGGGCTATAGTTGGTGGAGGGGGGTGACACCAATCTTTTCCTCACCGGGTGAAACCAACCCTAGTGCTGCCACTGGAGAGACACGCTCTCCGCTTAGAGCCGTGCTGTCCTGAGAAGACAGAGGACCCTGATAGAAGACTCTGATGGGCACTGATAGGGGCACTGATAAGATTTACTGATGAGCACTGAAGGGGAGGCACTGATAGGGGAAACCAATGGGAGGCGCTGATAGGGGACACCGATGGGAAGCACTGATAGGGGACACCAATGGGAGGCGCTGATAGGATTTACTGATGGGCACTGAAGGGAGGCACTGATAGGGGGCACTGATAGGGGGCACTGATAGGGGGCACTGGTGGGCAATGATAGGAGGCACTGATGGGGGGCACTGATAGGGAGCACCGATGGGAGGCACTGATAAGATTTACTGATGAGCACTGATAGGGGGCACCGATGGGAGGCACCAATGGGATTTACTGATGAGCACTGAAGGGAGGCACTGATAGGGGACACTGATAGGGGGCACTGATAGGGGCCACTGGTGGGCAATGATAGGAGGCACTGATGGGGGGCACTGATAGGGAGCACCGATGGGAGGCACTGATAGGATTTACTGATGAGCACTGATGGGGGCACCGATGGGAGGCACCAATGGGATTTACTGATGAGGACTGAAGGGAGGCACTGATAGGGGACACTGAGAAGGCACTAGGGGGCACTGATAGGGGGCACTAAGAAGGCACTGATAGGGGCACTGATAGGAGGCACTGATGAGCACTGAAAGGGGGCACTGATAGGCTGCACTGATAGGAGGCATTGATGGGCATTGATGAGCACTGATAGGCAGAACTCATAGGCTGCACAGATGGGCACTGAGGAACACTGATAGGCAGAACTAAGGCAGTATTGATGGGCACTAATGGGCAGTATTGAAGGGTACCGATAGGTGGCACGGATGGATGCTGCAATAATGAGCACTGATACGTGGTGCTGATAGGCAGATTTGATGGGCACTAATAGGCAGCATTAATGAGCACTGATAGGTAACACTTGTAGGCGGCATTGATGGGCACTGATAGGCGGCATTGATGGGCACTGATTATCAGTGTAAACAATTTACTGACATTCTTGACAGTTAATGGCAGTCCTTTCCTCACACAGACACAGCGCTGGAGGAAAGGGCTGCGGATAACCGGCAAGTCTGTTTACATGTGATCAGCTGACATCACATGGTAAAGGGCCACTGTGATTGCGCTGGATGCACGCAGGGGGGCATGCGGGAAGCACGGTTTTGGGAGGATGTCCATGGATACCCTCCCAAAATTGGAAGCCCAGCTCTGATGGAAGGGGGGGGGGCCATCATTGTTTCTTGCACCGGGGCCCTGAAGGTTCTAGTTACGCCTATGTCTGTGGCTATGGCTAACTGTTGGTATGTTGCCAAGTTAGCTCCAGCTGGCTCCCTGACTCTCTGCTGCACATTTGGCCTGATGAACCCATCACTGTGACCTACTGTGCCCATATAAGTTGCTAAGAGCAAGCATCAGCAGCAATCCACAGCTGGATTCCTGTCAGGATCACCATGGTAGAAAGAAACCGCAGACCATCATGCTCTAAAATTGAACTGCACTCAACTTTTGATTCTACAACTTCTGCCCTGGAGAAAGATGGATTGGACTAAACTAACATTGGCGAAGGTGAATGCATAGGTTCTAACTGCAATACCTCACTTACTGGGAAAATCCATGACCTTAAAACTGACATAGACCTGATCTGTTCTGATTTACAGCCCATGGAAATGGTTACTGACCCTGAGAACAGACTTTCTTCTCTGGGGATTTTTTTTTCTCTATCCTTTTCACATATCAGCAATAGAAAACAAGTGGACTTTTGAGTTGAGTTGATGATTTGGGGAACTTTCTCAAATTATATAATATTTGTATCATAGGGCTTCCTGAGAGAGCTGACGAGCAATCACCTGATTTGTTCCACATTCTTAGAAGGTTGGAATCCATATATTAATTAACACTTGGGGTCTTGTGTCGGTGACAACTTTTCCTAAAATAGATTTTCTGCTTTGCAGGCATCCACCTTAAATGGAAAATACACCATTTTTGGCTGAGCTGATAAGAGGTTTCTAATTATAACATTTTATTGGACACATTTAAAGCATTTAAAGGGGCTCCCTCAAATCTACTATCTAATTTGGGACTCTTACGTTTTAACATATTTAAAAATGATATAGAGCAGGGTTTTTCAACAACAGCCCAGTCTGAGCGATACCCTGTGTTAAGTCCCATGCACTGCAAGGAGAGACAGAGCACAGCCTGCACCTTCTCTTGGCTCTTGTCTCCTCCCTACAGCTATCTTAACTATTGCTAGCAAAACATAAAGCTGTGCTGGCTGTCTGCCCATGTCCTACCAACCAATGACTTCACCAGTAGCTAAGGACATGTCGGGCGGGACCACAGCTTTCAGTATTGCCGCCAATAGTTGAAATAGCTGCAGGGAGTAGGAAAGAGCCATGCAGGCTCTGCTCTCTCTCTGTGCTTGGAAATTAACACAGGGTCGGGCTCACATCCCAATGTGCAATGTTTGATTATTGCCCTATCTCCTCCTCACACTGCTCCTGTACAGGCAGCAGAAATTGTGGGTGGGGGCAGGTAATGGATCTGAGAGCAATCCATGTCAACTCCAGGGGGGAGAGGAGATGGGGGGTGGATGGAGAGTGTGGAGAGAGAACACAGCCCACACCTCCTCACAGCTCTCTCCGCTTGTCTGCTGCTGTCACTAGAAATGAGATAGACAGAATTTTTGCTAGGAGGGAGAATTTGGGAAGGGGGGTTGTGCTAGGAGGGCAGAGTTTGCGAGGTTTGTGCTGGGGGGTGGGGATTGTGCTAGGAAGGGGGATTTGTGCTAGGAGGGGGGATTTGGGTGGGGTGTGCTAAGAGGGGGAATTTGGGAGAGGGCTGGGAGCGGGGTTTGTTCTAGTAGTGGGGATTTGGGAGCAGGGGGTTTGTGCTAGGAGGGGGGATTTGGGGGGGTTGTGCTGGGAGGGGGGATTTGGAGGGAGCAGAATTACAACCTAAGATCAGTGAACTCTGCCTCACAGGTTTGTTCACACCATGTGCAAAATTTCACATTTTCCCATACTGCACAAAAATGTGCTGCCTTTTGCAGTTATGCATGGGCGTCATTAATTCTTAATGACACCCCACGCATTTAGCAAATGTGAATACGTTCATGCTAATTTAAAAATGTGATGTGTGTAAACGCGCACAAAAACGCACGCTCTGACGCATCTCCTAGTGTGAACAAGCCCTCAGACTGATGTGCCCTGGGACTGTGCACAGTTTTAAAGGGTGCCTTGCCTAAAAAAGGTTGAAAAACACTGATATAGAGCATGGAACTAAAAGTACCATTTTAGTTTTTGCAGATGACATCAAGCTATACAGTGGTATTACGTCTTTACAGGATGTCTCCAACTTACAAGCTGACCACCATGCTCTATTTAATTGGGCACCTACTGTGTGTGGCAAATATGGATAAGCCGAACGACCCCCGATTCGATTCGCACCAGAACCTGCGAATGGACCGAAAGTTTGTGCGAACTTTAGAACCCCATTAAAGTCTATGAGACTCGAACGTTCAAAATCAAAAGTGCTAATTTTAAAGGCTAATATGCAAGTTATTGTGTTTCCCGTGCTTAGAACAGTCCCTGCACTAAATTATATTTTTAAAGGAATAAAAGTAATTTATAACTGCTTGCAGCTTTAATGTAATGTCGGGACCCAGCAGTATGGATGAAAATCAGTGAGACAAACGGCATGGGTACCCCCCCAGTCCATTACCAGGCCCTTTGGGTGTTGTATGGATATTAAGGGGAACCCCGCACCCAAATTAAAAAAGGAAAGGCGTGGGGCCCCCAGGCCCTATATACTTTGAACAGCAGTATACAAGTGGTGCAAACAAGACAGGGACTGTAGGTTTGTTGTTAAGTAGAATCTGTTTGTAATTTTGAACTGGTACATTTTTAAAGTGTAGCTCCAGCCAAAAAATCTATTTTTAAGCTTTTTGGAAAACATAGGGAAGGGTTATCACCCCTGTAACATTTGTTTTGCTGTCTGTGCACCTCTTCAGAAGATTTCACCTCACTTTCTGTCCCAATGACAAATGTTTTTTGAAAATTTGGGGTTTTTAGTGAAACAAGGATTGGTGATAAAGCATCAGTGAAGAGGAGACACGTTTTTCCCATCTTAACTCTTACAGGAGAGAATTTCCCTTCCTAGGGGTAGATTTCAGCTCACTTCCTGTTGTCTCCTTCCGTTTGCAAGTAGGAGTCGTTTGTAAGTTGGATGTTTGAAAGTAGGGGCCTGCCCTATATACTCTACAGAAATTGGGGCCTTAGGTGTTGGTGTTGCCACAACACTGTAAGCCCTCACAGTTACTCTTGGTGGGTGCAGGAACGGGCCCTGCTATGAAATATTAGATCAAGAATTGTAATTACATGCCATTGTTGAACAGGGTGAGAAAAATTGGGCCTTTGGTGGTGGTGGTGGTGCTGGTGCCACAACACTGTAAGTCCTCACAGTTACTCTTGGTGGGCGCTGGAACGGGCCTTGCTGTGAAATATTATAACAAGAATTGTAATTACATGCACCTGTTGAACAGGGGCGGACAAATTGGGCCTTTGGTGGTGGTGGTGTTGCCACAACACTGTGAGCCCTCACAGTTACTCTTGGTGGGCGCAGGAATGGGCCCTGCTGTGAAATATTGGATCAAGAATTGTAATTACATGTCCCTGTTGAACAGGGGCAGAAAAATTGGGCCTTAGGCACTGGTGCCACAACACTGCAACCCCTCACAGATGCTATAGTTGAAACGCAGGAATGAGCCCTGCTGCAAATTATTGCATCAAAAATCGTAATTATACGCCCCTGTTAAACAGGGGCTGAAAATTTGAGCCTTGGGCACTGGTGCTGGTGCCACAACACTGCAACCCCTCACAGATACTCTAGTTGGAGCGCAGGAATGAGCCCTGCTGCAAATTATTGCATCAAAAATTGTAATTACACGCCCCTGTTAAACAGGGGCTGAAAAATTGGGCCTTGGGCACCGGTGCTGGTGCCACAACACTGCAACCCCTCACAGATACTCTAGTTGGAGCGCAGGAATGAGCACTTCTGCAAAGTATTGCATCAAAAATTGTAATTGTACGCCTCTGTTAAACAGGGGCTGAAAAATTGGGCCTTGGGCACTGGTGGCGGTGCCCAGAACCAAAAATGTTCTTACAAGCTATCAGCATGAAAATTGAGGAGGAAGAGGATTGTGACTCAGCATAACAGGATAGTCATTGCATCAGCATAGACAGTCTTAAAGGGATCTCACATAAAAAAAAATCAATCGGTTACATCAGTATCAGGTGCTTGGTAGCTGGTGATCCAAGACTGATTCATTTTTATGAAGGTCAGCCGATCGACCGATTCGGTGGACAGGCACACCCTGTGATTCAGTTACAAAGCCTCCAGCAGTACTGAATGTGCGTTCCGAAAAAAAGGTTGGATGCAGGACAGGCCAGTAACTTAATTGCATACTGTGCAAGCTATGGCCAGTGATCCATCCTCAAAACCCAGTAACCCAGAAGATTTTCGGTGGGAAAGGTGTCCAAGTCTGATCTTGCCCCCAGGTAATCCTGCACCATGTGAATCAGACACTGGCGATGGTTGCTGGAACCGATCAGACCTTGGGGCTGCAGACTAAAAAATTGTCTGAACACATCGGTCAGACGGCCACCTTCTCCACCGCTTCTTCTGTGACTGACCGAAGCCTCAGCAACACATTGTCCAGGAGGACCAGGAAATTGTAACCTCCCAGGCTCTTGAAATGCGTTGCACAAACCTTTCTGCAAGGCCTCCCAAAGATGTTTCATCCTCTGCTCCCTCTGCGCTGGCAAGATAAGGTCCGCAACCTTACCTTTGTAACGTGGATCAAGGAGGGTTGCCAGCCAGTAATCATCCCTCCCCTTGATACCACAAATACGAGGATCCTTCCGCAGGCTTTGCAGGATCAGGGAGGACATGCAGCAGGTTTGTTGTTATGTAGAATCTGTTTGTAATTTTGAACTGGTACATTTTTAAAGTGTAGCTCCAGCCAAAAAATCTATTTTTAAGCTTTTTGGGAAACATAGGGAAGGGTTATCACCCCTGTAACATTTGTTTTGCTGTCCGTGCACCTCTTCAGAAGATTTCACCTCACTTTCTGTCCCAATGACAAATGTTTTTTGAAAATTTGGGGTTTTTAGTGAAACAAGGATTGGTGATAAAGCATCAGTGAAGAGGAGACACGTTTTTCCCATCTTAACTCTTACAGGAGAGAATTTCCCTTCCTAGGGGTAGATTTCAGCTCACTTCCTGTTGTCTCCTATCCGTTTGCAAGTAGGAGTCATTTGTAAGTTGGATGTTTGAAAGTAGGGGCCTGCCCTATATACTGTACAGAAATTGGGGCCTTAGGTGTTGGTGTGGCCACAACACTGTAAGCCCTCACGGTTACTCTTGGTGGGTGCAGGAACGGGCCCTGCTATGAAATATTAGATCAAGAATTGTAATTACATGCCATTGTTGAACAGGGTGAGAAAAATTGGGCCTTTGGTGGTGGTGGTGCTGGTGCCACAACACTGTAAGTCCTCACAGTTACTCTTGGTGGGTGCTGGAATGGGCCTTGCTGTGAAATATTATATCAAGAATTGTAATTACATGCACCTGTTGAACAGGGGCAGAAAAACTGGGCCTTTGGTGGTGGTGGTGTTGCCACAACACTGTAAGCCCTCACAGTTACTCTTGGTGGGTGCAGGAATGGGCCCTGCTGTGAAATATTGGATCAAAAATTGTAATTACACGCCCCTTTTAAACAGGGGCTGAAAAATTGGGCCTTGGGCACCGGTGCTGGTGCCACAACACTGCAACCCCTCACAGATACTCTAGTTGGAGTACAGGAATGAGCACTTCTGCAAAGTATTGCATCAAAAATTGTAATTGTAAGCCTCTGTTAAACAGGGGCAGAAAAATTGGGCCTTGGGCACTGGTGGCGGTGCCCAGAACCAAAAATGTTCTTACAAGCTATCAGCATGAAAATTGAGGAGGAAGAGGATTGTGACTCAGCATAACAGGATAGTCATTGCATCAGCATAGACAGTCTTAAAGGGATCTCACATAAAAAAAATCAATCGGTTACATCAGTATCAGGTGCTTGGTAGCTGGTGATCCAAGACTGATTCATTTTTATGAAGGTCAGCCGATCGACCGATTCGGTGGACAGGCACACCCTGTGATCAGTTACAAAGCCTCCAGCAGTACTGAATGTGCGTTCCGAAAAAAAGGTTGGATGCAGGACAGGCCAGTAACTAAATTGCATACTGTGCAAGCTATGGCCAGTGATCCATCCTCAAAACCCAGTAACCCAGAAGATTTTCGGTGGGAAAGGTGTCCAAGTCTGATCTTGCCCCCAGGTAATCCTGCACCATTTGAATCAGACGCTGGCGATGGTTGCTGGAACCGATCAGACCTTGGGGCTGCAGACTAAAAAATTGTCTGAATGCATCGGTCAGACGGCCACCTTCTCCACCGCTTCTTCTGTGACTGACCGAAGCCTCAGCAACACATTGTCCAGGAGGACCAGGAAATTGTAACCTCCCAGGCTCTGGAAATGCGTTGCACAAACCTTTCTGCAAGGCCTCCCGAAGATGTTTCATCTTCTGCTCCCTCTGCGCTGGCAAGATAAGGTCCGCAACCTTACCCTTGTAACGTGGATCAAGGAGGGTTGCCAGCCAGTAATCATCCCTCCCCTTGATACCACGAATACGAGGATCCTTCCGCAGGCTTTGCAGGATCAGGGAGGGCATGCAGCGTAGGTTTGCTGAGGCATTTGGTCCAGAGTCCTCTGGGTCACTAAGGACGACATGATTCGCAGCCACCTCCTCCCAATCACGTACAAATTCATGGGTTTCTTCGGACTGTAAATTATCCCTTGAATGCTGCTGCTGATGCTGAGTGCCAGGCTCCACCTCCATGCTGACACAATCCTCCTCCTCTTCCTGTGTGATCAGCGGGCACAGTGTCACTTATGCATGCACTGTCACTGCTCACCATCTTCGTGGCCTCCTCAATTGGTGACAGGACAGTGTATGCATCCCTGATCATAGCCCACTGGCATTGGGAAAAAAAAACAAGCTCCCCTGACCCTGTCCTGGTGCCATAGTCGCATAGGTACTCATTGATGGCCCTCTGCTGCGTGTGCAGCCGCTGCAGCATGGCCAACGTTGAGTTCCACCTGGTGGGCATGTCACAGATTAGGCGGTTCTTGGGCAGGTTAAATTCCTTTTGGAGGTCAGTCAGCCGAGCACTGGCATTATATGACCTGCAGAAATGCACACAGACTTTCTTGGCCTGCCTCAGGACATCCTGTAAGCCTGGGTACCTGCCCAAGAACCGCTGCACCACCAAGTTAAGGACGTGAGTCAAACAGGGCACATGGGTCAGTTGTCCATGTCGGAGGGCGGAGAGGAGGTTGGTGCCATTGTCGCAAACCACCATACCTGCCTTAAGCTGGCATGGCGTCAACCACCTCTGAACCTGTCCCTGCAGAGCTGACAGAATCTCTGCCCCAGTGTGGCTCCTGTCCCCCAAGCACACCCGCTCAAGCACCGCATTGCATCTTTTTGCCTGCGTGCTTGTGTAGCCCCTTGAACGTCTACGGAGCACTGCTGGTTCCGAGGACAAATCAGCACAGGAAGAGGCCATGGAGGAAGAAGAAGAGGAGGGACTGGAGGAGAGAGGTGTGGCAGAATCACCACTAGTAGAATTTTGGAGGCATGTTGGTGGAACAACCACCAACACTACCACACCCTGTCCTGCATCCTTCCCAGCTGCCAGAAGAGTCACCCAGTACACGGTGAAAGATAGGTAACGTCCCTGTCCATGCATGCTGGACCATGAGTCAGCGGTAATATGCACCTTACCACTGACCGCCCTGTCCAGGGAGGCCAAGGCATTGCCTTCCACATGCCGGTAGAGAGACGGAATCGATTTGCGTGAAAAAAAGTGCAGTTTGGAAACCTGCCACTGAGGAACCGCGCATTCCACAAACTCACGGAAGGGGGCAGAGTCTACCAACTGAAAAGGCAGCAGTTGAAGTGCTAGCAATTTAGGCAAGCTAGCATTCAACCGCTGGGCATGTGGATGGCTGGGAGCGAACTTCTTTCGGCGGTGCACAGCTGGGGCAGGGAAATTTGCCTGGTACAATCTGACGTCGGTGTACCGATAGCAGATTACCCACAAGTACTTGGCTGTAACACACCTAATTCTACACCTTCATTCCTCTCAGTGCAGGTTTAAGAGAGGACTGACGGTATAGTGGGGTTGGAGATCCCAGCTGATGAGGAGCAAGGAGAGGTCCGCTTTGTTCTTTGGTGTGGGTCTTTCAGATACGCTTGCCAGGGAACTGCATGGCAGGTCGACATATGTCTGGTTAAGCATGTGGTGCCCAAGCGGGTGATGTTTTGGCCACGCGAGATATGAGACATATTTTGCAAATAACAGTGGTGCGTTCTGATGCACTCGTCTCAAAAAAGGCCCACACCAAAGAACTTTTGGAATAATGCGCAGAGACAGCAGTGCCCTGCACATGCGGAGCTTTGCGGTGTGATGCAGTCGGTGTGCTGCCCTTAAGCTGGCCCCTGGAGGGCATCCTGCCTCGTTGGAGATGTGCCTCCTCCTTTCTCCTATCAGGCACCCACGTGGAGTCAGTGACCTCATCATCCCCTCCCTCCTCATCACTGGAGCAAAGCTGGCAGTATGCTGCAGTTGGGGGAACATGAATGCTAGATTGCTGTCCTTCTTGGGCACCCCCTCTCTCTGGGCTCACGTTACTGCCTTCCTCTAGCTGGGTACCAACATCAGAGCCTTCAAAACGCTGGGCATCCTCCTGGAGCATGTACCCAACACTGTGGTCAAACAGTTCGGGGGACTCCTCAGGAGGACATGGTGGGGCTAGGGAAGGAATGACTGATGCCATTGAGCCGAGGGAAGAGGCCGCATTGGCAGCTGCTTTGCCAGACAAAGTACCCTGAGCCTGGGTGAGAGAGGATGAGGACAGCTTGGTCATCCACTCTACCAACTCTTCCGCATGTTGCGGCTCAACACGGCCAGCTGCTGAAAAAAAGGACAATCGTGTCCCACGGCCACGTGCTGATGAGGATGCACCGTCTCCACGACCAGCACTGTTGCCTCTAGACACAGAGCCTGCTTGTCCTCTTTTATTGGCTTGTGACTGTCTGCCTCTCCTTGTTGGCCTTCCAGACATACTAATGGCCTGCAGTGAGATGTAGCTGCATAAAGCTGGGATGTATATATATACTGATACTGCAGCTAGCAGAATCAACTGCCTGCCTGTAGTATTATTAGTATGGAAAAACACCAGCAATTGTCTTCAGGTAGCTTTAGGTGCACACTGTGCAGAGGACACAGTACACTAACTGTAAATACTGCAGCTGCCTGCCTGTGGTATTAATAGGATCAGAAGAACACCACCAATTTTCTTCAGGTAGCTTTAGGTGCACACTGTGCAGAGGATACAGTACACTAACTGCAAATACTGTAGCTGCCTGCCTGTGGTATTAATATGATCAGAACAACAGCAGTGGTCTTCAGGTAGCTTTAGGTGCACACTGTGCAGAGGACGCAGTAAACTAACTGTAAATACTGCAGCTGCCTGCCTGTGGTACTGATAGGATTAGAAGAACACCACCAATTTTCTTCAGGAAGCTTTAGGTGCACACTGTGCAGGTGACACATTACACTAACTGTAAATGCTGTAGCTGCCTGCCTGTGGTATTAATAGGATCAGAACAACAGCAATTGTCTTCAGGTAGCTTTAGGTGCACACTGTGCAGAGGACACAGTACACTAACTGTAAATACTGCAGCTGCCTGCCTGTGGTATTAATAGGATCAGAAGAACACCACCAATTTTCTTCAGGTAGCTTTAGGTGCACACTGTGCAGAGGATACAGTACACTAACTGCAAATACTGTAGCTGCCTGCCTGTGGTATTAATATGATCAGAACAACAGCAGTGGTCTTCAGGTAGCTTTAGGTGCACACTGTGCAGAGGACGCAGTAAACTAACTGTAAATACTGCAGCTGCCTGCCTGTGGTACTGATAGGATTAGAAGAACACCACCAATTTTCTTCAGGAAGCTTTAGGTGCACACTGTGCAGGTGACACATTACACTAACTGTAAATGCTGTAGCTGCCTGCCTGTGGTATTAATAGGATCAGAACAACAGCAATTGTCTTCAGGTAGCTTTAGGTGCACACTGTGCAGAGGACACAGTACACTAACTGTAAATACTGTAGCTGCCTGCCTGTGGTATTAATAGTATTAGAACAACAGCAATTGTCTTCAGGTAGCTTTCGGTGCACACTGTGCAGAGGACGCACTACAATAACTGTAAATACTGCAGCTGCCTGCCTGTGGTACCAATAGGATCAGAACACCACCAATTTTCTTCAGGTAGCTTTAGGTGCACACTGTGCAGAGGACACAGTACACTAACTGCAAATACTGTAGCTGCCTGCCTGTGGTATTAATATGATCAGAACAACAGCAGTGGTCTTCAGGTAGCTTTAGGTGCACACTGTGCAGAGGACGCATTAAACTAACTGTAAATACTGCAGCTGCCTGCCTGTGGTACTGATTGGTGGTGTTCTTCTAATCCTATTTTCTTCAGGAAGCTTTAGGTGCACACTGTGCAGATGATACATTACACTAACTGTAAATGCTGTAGCTGCCTGCCTGTGGTATTAATAGGATCAGAACAACAGCAATTGTCTTCAGGTAGCTTTAGGTGCACACTTTGCAGAGGACACAGTACACTAACTGTAAATACTGTAGCTGCCTGCCTGTGGTATTAATAGTATCAGAACAACAGCAATTGTCTTCAGGTGGCTTTAGGTGCACACTGTGCAGAGGACGCACTACACTAACTGTAAATACTGCAGCTGCCTGCCTGTGGTACCAATAGGATCAGAAGAACACCACCAATTTTCTTCAGGTAGCTTTAGGTGAACACTGTGCAGAGGACGCAGTACACTAACTGTAAATACTGCAGCTGCCTGCCTGTGGTACTAATAGGTTTAGAAGAACACCACCAATTGTCTTCAGGTAGCTTTAGGTGCACACTGGGCAGAGGACACAGTACACTAACTATACTGTAGCTGCCTGCCTGTGGTACTAATAGGATCAGAAGAACACCACCAATTTTCTTCAGGTAGCTTTAGGTGCACACTGTGCAGAGGACACAGTACACTAACTGTAAATACTGTAGCTTCCTGCCTGTGGTATTAATAGGATCAGAACAACAGCAATTGTCTTCAGGTAGCTTTAGGTGCACACTGTGCAGAGGACGCAGTACACTAACTGTAAATACTGTAGTTGCCTGCCTGTGGTATTAATAGTATCAGAACAACAGCAATTGTCTTCAGGTAGCTTTAGGTGCACTATGTGCAGAGGACGCACTACACTAACTGTAAATAATGCAGCTGCCTGCCTGTGGTAATAATAGGATCAGAAGAACACCACCAATTTTCTTCAGGTAGCTTTAGGTGAACACTGTGCAGAGGACGCAGTACACTAACTGTAAATACTGCAGCTGCCTGCCTGTGGTACTAATAGGATCAGAAGAACACCACCAATTGTCTTCAGGTAGCTTTAGGTGCACACTGTGCAGAGGGCACAGTGCACTAACTGAAAATACTGTAGCTGCCTGCCTGTGGTATTAATAGGATCAGAACAACAGCAATTGTCTTCAGGTAGCTTTAGGTGCACACTGTGCAGTGGACACGGTACACTAACTGAAAATACTGCAGCTGCCTGCCTGTGGTACCAATAGGATCAGAACACCACCAATTTTCTTCAGGTAGCTTTAGGTGCACACTGTGCAGAGGACACAGTACACTAACTGCAAATACTGTAGCTGCCTGCCTGTGGTATTAATATGATCAGAACAACAGCAGTGGTCTTCAGGTAGCTTTAGGTGCACACTGTGCAGAGGACGCATTAAACTAACTGTAAATACTGCAGCTGCCTGCCTGTGGTACTGATTGGTGGTGTTCTTCTAATCCTATTTTCTTCAGGAAGCTTTAGGTGCACACTGTGCAGATGATACATTACACTAACTGTAAATGCTGTAGCTGCCTGCCTGTGGTATTAATAGGATCAGAACAACAGCAATTGTCTTCAGGTAGCTTTAGGTGCACACTTTGCAGAGGACACAGTACACTAACTGTAAATACTGTAGCTGCCTGCCTGTGGTACTAATAGGTTTAGAAGAACACCACCAATTGTCTTCAGGTAGCTTTAGGTGCACACTGGGCAGAGGACACAGTACACTAACTATACTGTAGCTGCCTGCCTGTGGTACTAATAGGATCAGAAGAACACCACCACCAATTTTCTTCAGGTAGCTTTAGGTGCACACTGTGCAGAGGACACAGTACACTAACTGTAAATACTGTAGCTTCCTGCCTGTGGTATTAATAGGATCAGAACAACAGCAATTGTCTTCAGGTAGCTTTAGGTGCACACTGTGCAGAGGACACAGTACACTAACTGTAAATACTGTAGTTGCCTGCCTGTGGTATTAATAGTATCAGAACAACAGCAATTGTCTTCAGGTAGCTTTAGGTGCACTATGTGCAGAGGACGCACTACACTAACTGTAAATAATGCAGCTGCCTGCCTGTGGTACTAATAGGATCAGAAGAACACCACCAATTTTCTTCAGGTAGCTTTAGGTGAACACTGTGCAGAGGACGCAGTACACTAACTGTAAATACTGCAGCTGCCTGCCTGTGGTACTAATAGGATCAGAAGAACACCACCAATTGTCTTCTGGTAGCTTTAGGTGCACACTGTGCAGAGGGCACAGTGCACTAACTGAAAATACTGTAGCTGCCTGCCTGTGGTATTAATAGGATCAGAACAACAGCAATTGTCTTCAGGTAGCTTTAGGTGCACACTGTGCAGTGGACACGGTACACTAACTGAAAATACTGTAGCTGCCTGCCTGTGGTATTAATAGGATCAGAACATCAGCAATTGTCTTCAGGTAGCTTTAGGTGCACACTGTGCAGAGGACGCACTACACTAACTGTAAATACTGCAGCTGCCTGCAGTACTAATAGGATCAGAAGAACATCAGCAATTGTCTTCAGATAGCTTTAGGTGCACACTGTGCAGAGGACGCACTACACTAACTCGTAAATACTGCAGCTGCCTGTGGTACTAATAGGATCAGAAGAACACCACCGATTTTCTTCAGGTAGCTTTAGGTGCACACTGTGCAGAGGACGCACTACACTAACTTGTAAATACTGCAGCTGCCTGCGGTACTAATAGGATCAGAAGAAGCAAGTGTAGGCGCAATAACTCAGAAAATCCACGGGATCAGATCTACACAAATTATGTACCAAAAGTCATTCAATTAATGAAAAGGAAAAAATGACAATCCATATGGCAAGCACAAACCAATGGTCTATGTGTTGCTATAAAATGGGGTGGAGGGGTAAAAACGTCCAGAAGGAGCAAGCAGGGCGGCCATCATGATGAGAAAGAAACCATATTCTCGAGGCTGAAAGACAACAAGTGGAGAGGCGTCTCTGGGTGCAGACTACCCCTTCAGCCCTTACCGATCAGGCTTTCAAGCACTATTTAAAAGGCAAACCTCCTAAACCATCCCGGGACCCCGATCATCACACAGTACGGTTCACCACCACTTTCCATTATCAATTTAGAAAAATGGAAAAAATTCTAGCGGATCATTGGAATATTTTATTACAAGATCCACTGTTAAAACCATACCTTTCTGAAAAACCCTAGGTCACATATCGTAGAGCTCCCAACCTCAAGATGAAAATAGCCCCCAGTAAAACTCGGTCCAGACACTGCTCTCCCAACAAACCTGTACTTATCCCACTAGTTGGGATGTTTCAGTGTCATAAACCTTTGTGCAAAACCTGTAGGTTTGTTCACCATGGTCAGAAATCATTCACCACCAAAGGGGTCACCTACACGTTGAAAGATTTTTACAACTGCTCCTCCGACTTTGTGATCTATGGATTATCTTGCCCTTGTGGCCTACTGTATGTAGGTCGCACAATAAGAGCACTTAGGACTAGGTTCGGTGAACATCGGAGATCTATTGAGGGTGGGATTGATCCCCTGAAGGTTGCACACAGCGTGCCCAAACATTTTTTCCATGCCCACCAAAAATCCACCATAGAGCTCAAAGTGTGGGTTATTGAACAAATCCCTAACTCTTTAGCAGCTGCAGAATGTTTCAAGAAACTATGTGCCCGCGAAACGTTCTGGATTTACCAGTTAGATGTTCTTTCACCTGGGGGTATGAACGAAGGAATAGAAATTTCCACCATACTGTAATACTTGGTACCATTTCCTCTCCCAGTCTCATCATTGTTGAGAATAAAGTACATGAACTTCCAATAGTACAGGTATCCATTATCCACGGGTTCAGTGATTTATGGTCCTTCCTTTTCCTATTATTGTGTTAATGCCCATTCAGGCATCTATATTATTTGATATTCACTCATTTATCATACACTGTTATCTCCATATTTCCCACATTAATGTTATTTCCATTTTTATGTATACATGCAATTTTTCCATTTTCTATTATCATGGACTTCCAATAATATTGATATCTATTATCCATGGGTTCCGTTAATCACGGTCCTTCCTTTCCCTGTCCCCCCTTTTTCTACGCCTGTTAAGGCACCCATATTATTTGACATTCATTACTCTTTATATACTATAATTTTCATATTGTTCACACTAGTGCAATTTTTTGTATACATGAATTCTTTGTATACATGCATTCCTTTTATCTGATCATTATGTTGTGCATCTTCAGCTGTCATATAATGTCATGTAAGTTATTTTTAACTATTGGTTTTATTTATATATTTTAGTGTATTTCATAAGCATGTTGCACATATGTACACATTTGTGTGTATATATACTTTTTAGGATCCTTTAGGATATATTTAATTTTTTAGATTTTCATATAGGTACCGACCTCCCGACATGTGGTATAGACGTTTGATAGTCTTCACCCATTTCCCCCCCACCCCTTTTTTCCAAGCGCGCATGCCCAGGAAACGCGTCCACTGCTGATGACGTCATCCCCCTGTAGCCAGCGGTCTCGTGTGCTCCAAGCCTCGTTCTGAGGCCGCTCCTCTGTGTATGAAGCCGGCATACTATACCCGGAAGAGCTGTCTATACAACCACGGCAGAGACTGTCTACAGGCACAGGACTGGAAGCGCCATCCTTGACATATACTACCATGCTTGTTTTACCTACTACAATGTGAGTTTACCTATGTTTTATTAAAAGCATTTTTATCTATAAAAACGACTGCACCCAGAGGCGCCTCTCCACTTGTTGTCTAGGATCAGAAGATCACCACCAATTTTCTTCAGGTAGCTTTAGGTGCACACTGTTCAGAGGACGCACTACACTAACTGTAAATACTGTAGCTAATAGGACTAATAGGATCAGAAGAACACCAGCAATTTTCTTCAGGTAGCTGTAAATACTGTAAAAACACCTGCCTGTCAGTAGGAAGAGAATAACATGAAAGGATCTAGCTAAACTGAATACAGTGTGTATATATATATATATAATATATATAACACCTAGGATGCATCTATATATATACACAATACACTGTAAGTGCAGCTAACTGACTTGCCTGCCTACTCTATCTAACTTAAATCAAATGACACTGTCTCTCTCTCTCTCTATCTCTCTCAACGCCGGAACACTACACGGGGCCGACGTGCAGGCGGTCTTATATAGTGTGGGGCGTGCATTAAACCCCCTGAGCCATAATTGGCCAATTATGGCTCTCTGTAAAGACGGCGCTGTGATTGGCCAAGCATGCGGGTCATAGTGCATCAGCCAGCAATGCACTGCGATGCCGCAGTGAATTATGACCCGTGATGCGCCACTTGAATTCATGGGTTCGACTCGAAACTGATCCCTTGTGGCAAATGAGGTTTAATATTGATAAATATAAAGTTATGCACTTGGGGGCTAAAAACATGCATCCATGATACATTCTAGGAAGAGAACAGCTGGGGGAGTCAGTGGTGGAGAAGCACATGGTTGTCCTGGTAGATCAAAGGCTTAATAATAGCATGCAATGCCAAGCTGCAGTTTCCAAGGCCAACCAAATACCGTATTTATTGGTGTATAACACGCACTTTTTTCCCCTTAAAATCAGGGGGAAATCGCGGGTGCGTGTTATACACCGATCCCCTGCGATCCCCGCTGAATTAGCGGAGCGATCGCCTACCGCGATTTGAAAATGGCGCCGCCGGCGCTGAAATACACAGAGCCGGTCCTCGGCTCTTCTCGGCCACTTTCGGCTTCACTCGAGCGCCGCCCGAACCTAGCCGAGTGTACTCGGCTAGGTTCGGCTAGCTCCACTCACAGTCACGCCCATCCCGGGCGGGACTACGAGTGTGGCCGAAAGTGAACGAGAGCCGCCGAGAAGAGCCGAGGACCGGCTCTGTGTATTTCGGCGCCGGCGGCGCCATTTTCAAACTGCAGTGACACTGACATGTCACTGCAGTTTAACTGCAGCCTGGGCAAGGCTGCAAAAAGGACACAGACAAAGCTGCAGATCGGCACTGGCAAAGCTGCAAGGCTGCAAATGGACACTGATAAGGCTGCAAATGACACCAAGGCTGCTGACTGCAAGGCTGCAAATGACTGCAAGGCTGCAAATGACTGCAAGGCTGCAAATGACACTGGACAAGCATGCAGATGGACGCTGTGCAAGGCTGCATTGATGGGCATTTAAACTTTTTTTTCCTTAAAACATTTTTTTCCTTAAAATTCCCTCCTAAACTTGGGGTGCGTGTTATACGCCGATAAATACGGTATATTCTTGTATTAAAAAAATGTATGGATTCCAGTGAATGAGGCATCATTTTTCCCCTGTACAAATCATTAGTTATTATTATTATTATACAAGATATATATAGCGCAAACAGTTTGCGCAGCATTTTACAACATGAAGGCAGGCAGTACAGTTACAATACAATACAATACAGGAGGCATCAGAGAGCCTTGCTCTTTAAAGCTTACAATCTAAAAGGGGGGGTCAAGTGAAACAAAAGGTGATAACTGTGGGGGATGAACTGATGGAGAAAATTAAAATACAGTTGTTAGGTGTGGGTAGGATAGGCTTCTCTGAAGAGGAGGGTTTTCAGGGATCGTCTAAAAGCTAATAGAGTAGGAGATAATCGGACAGATTGGGATAAGGAGTTCTATAGGATTGGAAAGGCTTTGGAAAAGTCCTGGAGGCGAGCATGGGAGGAGGTGACGAGTTAGTGAGAGCAGGAGGTCTTGAGAGGAACAAAGAGAGTGATTAGGTTGGTAGTTTGAGACTAGGCTAGTGATATAGCTGGGGGCTAAATTGTGGATGACTTTGAAAGCTGTTGTTAGTATTAAGTAAGACCTCATCTGGAATATGCAGTTCAGTTTTGGGCACCAGGTCACAAAAAGAATATCAGACTACCGGAGAAGGTGCATAGAAGGGCAATTAAACTGATGAGAGGCATGAAGGAGCTCAGCTATGAAGAAAGATTGGCTGAACTGAATTTATTCTCTCTTGAGAAGAGGCGATTACCGTGGGTGATCAACATGTATAAATACATAAGTGGTCCATTTAGTGAACTTGTTGTAGAGCTATTCACTTCTGGTCATTACAGAGGACAAGGGGGTACTCTTTAAGTCTGGAGGAAAAGAGATTTAATGTTCACATTCAGAAAGGCTTCTTCACAGTAAGAGCTGTGAAAATGTGGGACAGACTCCCTCAAGAACTAGTTCTGGCCAGCTCAGTAGATTGTTTTAAAAAAGTGCTGGATGCATTCTTAAATGCACAAAAAAATTACTGGATACTAATTTTTAGAGGTAATAACGCCAGGAGTAGTTGATCCAGGGAATATCTGATGCCTCCTAGGAGATCAGGAAGGGATTTTTTTCCTCCATTGGAGTGAATTACACCATGCTTTATTGTTTTTTTTTTTTCCTTCCTCTGGACCAACTGTGGGTATAGGATTGTGTACAGTGGGGACGGAAAGTATTCAGACCCCCTTACATTTGTCAAGCTTTGTTATATTGCAGTCATTTGCTAAAATCATTTAAGTTACTTTTTTTCCTCATTAATGTACACACAGCACCCCATATTGACAGAAAAACACAGAATTGTTGACATTGTCAGCTGCAGGGACAGGACGACTGGTTGCAATCGAGGGAAAGATGAATGCGTCAAAGTACAGGGATATCCTGGACGAAAACCTTCTCCAGAGTGCTCAGGACCTCAGACTGAGCCGAAGGTTTACCTTCCAACAAGACAATGACCCTAAGCACACAGCTAAAAAACCAAAGGAGTGGCTTCACAACAACGTTGTGACTGTTCTTGAATGGCCCAGCCAGAGCCCTGACTTAAACCCAATTGAGCATCTCTGGAGAGACCTAAAAATGGCTGTCCACCAATGTTTACCATCCAACCTGACAGAACTGGAGAGGATCTGCAAGGAGGAATGGCAGAGGATCCCCAAATGCAGGTGTGAAAAACTTGTTGCATCTTTCCCAAAAAGACTCATGGCCGTATTAGATCAAAAGGATGCTTCTACTAAATACTGAGCAAAGGGTCTGAATACTTAGGACCATGTGATATTTCAGTTTTTCTTTTTTAATAAATCTGCAAAAATGTCAACAATTCTGGGGTGCTGTGTGTACATTAATGAGGACAAAAAATGAACTTAAAGCGGGGTTCCACCCAAATTTTGAACATTATCTCTATGCATTCTCTTCCTTGCCTAGATGCTGACATGCTGTGTAAAAAAATTTAAATCGCCGTAATTACCTTTTTTTTTCTAATCTTCTTAGCACTTCCTGGTTTTCCTCCCATGGGAGTAGGTGTGTTTCTAGCCTCTCCCAGACCTCCCACAGTCCCCTGGGAGCTAGTCTCAGGCTTCCCAGCATGCATTGTGCAACAGCGTCATCACAACATCTCGGTGAATGCTGGGAGCACAGCATTCACCGCATCCAGGAAATACATGCTTGTGGGCTTCAAATGCCCACAATGAAGATGGAAACCGCCTTCTGTGAATTTTATAAGTTATTCTTTACAACGAAATCGGACACAGGCGGACTTATTACACAGAACATGTGAGTAGATAATCATGAGAAGAAAAGTTTGTGAATGAACTCCAAAAAAAAAAAAGGATAGATAGGTGGACCCCCGCTTTAAATGATTTTAGCAAATGGCTGCAATATAACAAAGAGTGAAAAATTTAAGGGGGTCTGAATACTTTCAGTTCCCACTGTATATGGAGGTTTTATATTTGAGTGTATGTGTTTTTTTTAAATTGGTTGAACTAGATGGATTAATGTCTTTTTTCAACCTGACTAACTATGTAATTTATTTATCATACTTAGTGACAGGCAGATGAGAACCTAGCTAGGATTTGCAACCAGACACAATCTGAATATGCTTTATACCAAACAAACATATTTTGAATATGGAAATCGATCTAGCAAACGTTTAGCTTTTATTGCAAGGCAGCAGCAGTGGTGTAACAATAGCCATAACAGCTAATGCTGATGCTATGACAACAGGTAGTTCCATTAGTATATTTAAAGACTGAAATCAACCCTTATTGCCTAATGCAGTCAAAAATCCCACAATTTCTCTCTGCTAAAACCTTGTATCTATATAATCAGGGCTGTTAAGTATACACCTTCATACACTCAACTCGACATTCAGAGTAGGCTAAATAGAGCAATGCCAACCCTTAGTGGTATACAGCAAGTGTCGATGCACATATGGATTTACTTAATTAATATCTAAATACATTGACACATCAGTTTCAACCTGTAAATAATAAACTGGGCATATTAATGGCTGATGTGGCTGATATCCAGATATATTAACCTTTTTAGGGCCGCCTGCGGCTCCTAAAGGCATAGCAATGTACTTGTACGTTGCTGACCTCTTCCAGGTACAGGGCACGCAGGGAACTTATCCCCTTGATTACCCTGAGATGTTAATCCCTTCCCAGCCAGTGTCATTAGTACAGTGACAGTGCATAGTATTTTCACTGATCACTGTATTAGTGTCACTGTAGATGTTAGTGTCAGTTAGTCAGTTGCCACCTAGTGTAATTTAGTGTCAGATATTCTGCTGCATTATCACAGTCCCACTATAAGTCACTGATCACCTCCATCACTACTAAAAATGTTTTTAGAAAACCCAGTATATATCGAGTAGCATAGTTTGTAGATGCTATAACTTTCATACAAACCAATCAATATACCAAAACCAATCAATATACCAAACCACAATATATCTTGGCCTACATTTATGAAGACATTTTATATATTTTATATTTTTTTCATTTGATATGTTTAATAGCTAAAAGTAAAAAATATTGCTTTTTTTTTCCAACATTTTTTCCAACATTTTTGGATTTTTTTGTTTCTATAATAACAAATAAAAAACCCAGTGGTGATGAAATACCACCAAAAGAAAGCTCTATTTATGTGAAAAAATGACATAAATTTAATTTGGGTACAGCATTGCATTACCACACAATTACCAGTTAAAGTAGAGCTGTGCTAAATAGCAAAACATAGCCTTGTCATGAAGGGGGTATAACTTTCCAGAGTTCAAGCGGTTAATATATCAGTTTCAAACTGTAACTGTAAAAGGCAGACTGGTCAACGGGACAGCTAAAATGACCTGTATCCAGATACTGTATATAGCTATAGATGCCACCATTCCAAACCATATATAATAAAGAAAACTCACAGCACTCTGACCCAGGACTTCTAATCAGAATGTACAGCAGGTTGGCCCTGAAGCTATGACTCCTGAAAGCCTCAATATGAGTGGCTGCTGTCAGTTATCAGAAACTATAAAATCACCAAAAAAAAAATTTATATCACACTTTTAGTCTGTAGATTGCAGATCTCTGCTCCTGTGTGCTTGTGTCTCTCCTCTCAGGCTGCTTTCACACTTGTTGCACAAATGCGGTAAAAATTCCTATGCATTTTTGAATATATGAATGCTTCCAAAGCATTTTGCACCTGCGAAAAAAGGACACATGACTCAAAAATACAACCACAGGTGCGCTTTTGATGAATTTTACATTCAGTTTGTTGCGTTGCATTTTTACCACACCAAACATGCACCACAAAATGCAGCATGCAAGACTTTTAAAATCACAACTGACCCGCAAATGACTGGTCTGAAGAGTTCCGTAGGATTTAACAGTCATGCATTTGAAGGGAAAGAGACACTTCTAACTATTTTATTTCTAGTTTTAGGTAAATGTTCAGGCTAAGATTGCTTGCCCTTGGATGATACTCTCCCAAGGTATGTTATTTAAGTTTTAAGAAATGCATTACAATACTTTACGGCCACCCTCAATCCAGTATTTCAGCTAATGGTTCGGTCTCCTTTTTTTTCTTTTTTTTTTTTCAGTTTCACAGTGCAACGCTTGGGTGTCCCCTCTCTCTGATTTTATTCACCATGGCAATTGAAGCCCTTGTTTTCAAACTCAAGTAGTGGAAAGACTACCATGGTATGACTTAAAGGAAAAAAGTAATGTATAGAACTCCACATAGATTATTTAATCCTCTTTCCTCATGATGCAGGCTTCTCTCTAACATCTGCTATTCACACAATTGAGGAATTTGGTGAATATATTTAGGCATTAAAAGTCACCAGCAAAAAATGTTTCTCATGCCATTATGTCCTAGGCCTCCCATTGATATTTATTCCTCTTCTTCTTTAAAATTCTTCTAAAAACATTTGGTCTATTCTGCCTCATTTAGTAGCATGTAAAATAAATGTAATTAAGATGATTCTACTACCTAATTGTCTTTACATGCCTGTAACGGTTTTAAAATCTTTTTCTGAATAGCTGAACACTGTGTACTCAGCTTTTCTATGGGCACATAGACCAAAAGGTTAAATGAACTACCTTATAGGGGCCTAAAGAAGTAGCAGATATGACCCTCTTTGATGTATACCTGCATTACCTAGCAGGACAATAGAAAAATCTAACCTCCTGGGTTTTTTCTAATATCCCCTAAAATTTGAAGGCTCACTTAGCACGTGTATTGAAAACACAACATTTTTACATTTTTTTTGGAAAGATTATCATCTTCTTTTCTCATAAATTATATTTCCTGGACCTCCCCATGTCAGCCTACTTTGGGTCAGCTCCGCCTTCTCTGACCCCTCCAGGACCATCTCTTTCTTAGCCCATAAAGGGCTGTCTGCCCACACCAGTGTTCTTTTTTCGTCCTTGCTCCGAAAGCCTTTTAAAGATTATTATTATTATTATTTTTTTTTTTTTTTCTCCACACACCAACCATCCCATTCAGGTTCAGCCCCTCCCATTTCAGAAGACCCCCCCATATAGGCTGTAAATCTCCTGAGGAGGTGGGTTCCCATGGTGCTGGGATAATAAGGTGCAGTATAAATAACTGTGTATCACTGGCAAAGGTCACTGGCAGTATAAATGACTGTATATACCTTCGTTAGGCAGGTGTTGGCACTCTCCACTTCCATGTTTTTGTGTGTTCAGGCAGTGGTTTGGCTCGCTGGGACTTGTAGTTCACAGCCCCCACATGTTATCCTTTCAGGAAGCTCAGAGTTGGGCAAGTGAGGTCAGAGGCAGCTTCCTCTTTGGGTTGCCTATAAAACACCAGAATGCTCACTGCTGATTTGCAGCAGGCTCTGTCCTCTAGGGGAGGGCCAGAGCACTCTCTGAGCCCCTCTGTGTGCAGGAGGACTCATCGCTGCACTACTGCTCTAATCACAGCCTCCAGCTGATCAATCTGTTTCTCTGCTCTGCTCTGGTAAGCCTCCTTCCAGGACTCTCATTGCTTACTGCTGTGTTAGTTGTCTGTCAGAGTGTTTATATTATCCGGTGCCTTATAGGTCTGGGGAATTGTGCCTGCCTGCCTAGCTGCCTAGCACTGCTCTAATCACAGCCTCCAGCTGATCAATCTGTTTCTCTGCTCTGCTCTGGTAAGCCTCCTTCCAGGACTCTCATTGCTTACTGCTGTGTTAGTTGTCTGTCAGAGTGTTTATATTATCCGGTGCCTTATAGGTCTGGGGAATTGTGCCTGCCTGCCTAGCTGCCTTAGCACTGAAAATTCGGATGGAGAAGTTTATTTTTATTGTATTTATTTATTTTATTTATTTATTTATTTATTTTTTAAAAGTTATTTATTTATTTATTTATTTATTGTATTTATTTATAAAAGAAAAAAAAAGAGAGCACAACCTCTGTGTTTTACAGAGAGAAGGGCCCAGTGCGGTATAAATGCCCGCAAAGAGGTTCCAAATTAGCATTCCAGCCTCAATTGAGTAAAAAAGGGACTAGACATGACAAGTCGCAGAGTCGCATGCACTGGTTAGACGCCCGTCGTCACGGCATTCCAGATCTCCCTCACCATTACCTCATTTTAGTCGCACGGACCCGAGCCAAGAGAGGTCAAGACATCAGAAAGCCTCTAGAAAGTGCAAATCTGGGAGCAGACACAGAAGAAGATCCTCTTCTTCAGATAGGTCTTCATCACCAGCCCAGGCAGAAGAAAGATCCTGTTGGGCCTGCTCAGCTGAGGTCCTCCCAGGAAAGCTGGTACAGTATGTGCATCTTGCTTCAAGGAACCGGCTCAGGACAATGCTGCAAAAGCACGACAGGTGAAATCCTACATTAAGCACGCAGTCAAGGAAGGGTTAAAGAGTGTTTCAAGGAATCCTGCTCATACTGCTGTATCTTCACCATCTGCAGATTCAGATCATGTGTGTTTAGTGCGTTTTAACTCTGAAGTTGATAGTGGTTCGGATCCATCTGAGGCAGAAATGGTCTTGGAATCGCATACGTTTGATTTTTGCTCTGTTTCCCCCTTGGTGGAGGCCATTAAGGATGCGATGGAGGGACAGGAAGAATCATCGCCTCCAAAGAAACAACAGAGATACTACCTGTATTTAAAGAAATCGTTGCCTTCCTTCTCATTCATTTCTGAGATTAAAGAAGTAATTGGCAATGAGTGGGCGAGGCCTGAGAAGAAGCTCAATGTGCATAATAGAGTATCGAAGCTGTACCTCTTGGGACACTACGCATAAGGTGGATGCTTCATTACAGAGATTCACCCGCCATATTACGCTTTCGCTGGCGGATTCGGTCTCTTTTAGGGATCCTACGGATCACAGAATAAACGCAGACCTAAAAAGGTTGTATAGTTTAGCAGCATGCAGACTGGCGGTAGCACTCACTTCTGTCGCAGCAGCCCTTAGAGTGTGGGTAGCGGAGCTGGTGGATGGATGTTCGGATGAAAGTCTGGGAAGTGGCAGTTCTTCTCCTTTGTAGTTTGTCAAGACTGCTGTAGAGTTTGTGGCTGAAGTGGCTGTCGACTAGGTCTAGATGACAGCAAAGATAATGGCTCATTCCGTCACAGCCCGCAGAGCCTTATGGTTGAAGCATTGGTCAGCTGGTAAGGCTCCTAAGCACAGCCTGTGTTTGGTTCCATACGATGGAAGCTGCTCCTTGGGAAGACTTTAGAATCAGCAATTCCGCTGGTTTCCGGTGGCAGATCTGGCCTAATCCCGCAGAAGAGAAAGACAACGGCAGCCCTTTCGGTTTTTCGGTCTCTTTGGGATCACAAGAGATCCAAAGAAGGATTCAGAGAAGCCAGTGCTTACAGACCTGGTAGGCCATTTTTTCAAATAAATCCTTCTGAAGGTGTCTCCGCTCAACCCTTTCAAGTAGGAGCAAGACTAGCCCACTTCAGGAGGGGTTTGGGCGGACAAAATACAGGATGCCTGGATTATAGTCATCATTCGATCATGTTATCGTCTTGAGTTCAGAATAAGGCCCCCTCAGACCTTGTTTGTAGAAACTTGATTTCCTATGGTTTTAGAAAGGAGGCAATGTTTGCAGGGGAGCTGTTGGCAGCAAGGGCCATCCTTCCAGTTCCAAGACACGAATTGGGTCAAAGAGTATGTTCCCCTCTGTTTTTGGCCCCAGAGGCTTCAGGGGGTTTCAGACCAGTTTTGGGCCTCAAAGTCCGGAATTCTTACATGAAGGTTTCACCATTCAAAATGGGGTCATTGGAAACGATCATTTTGGTTGTCGAGTCAGGAGACTGGATGGTTCCCATCTATCTGGTGGATGCGTATCTTCATGTTTCCATAGATGCATCTCGCCATCGCTTTCTCAGGTTTTCTGTAGAAGGCTCTCATTTTCAATTTCAATGTCTCCCATTTAGTCTCTGCACGGCTCCGAGAACGATTTCAAACTACTATCTGCTATTGCTGCGACTCTCTGGGTCAAGAGAGTGCAAATATTTCATTATCTAGATGACATGCTACTCCTGGGTCCATGAAAAGAGCTCCTTCTAGTTCATGTGAATCTCACCTGCAAAACACTAGCTCGTTTTGGTTGGTTGATCAACTTTCGGAAGAGCCAGATGCATCAGACCCAAATGTTGGAGTATTTAGGAGTACAATTCGACAAGGATCGGGGTCGTGTTTCTCTTCCTTAGAGGAAGGTCCAGGAGACCCAGTCCCAGACAAAAGCAGTGATGGCCAGGCCTTCTATGATGGCGAAGGAATGCATGCAGTATCTGGGGGTTCTATCAGCCACAATTCCAGTAGTCCCGTGGGTCAGGTGGCGCAGAAGGAGGTTTCAATGCAACTTTCTTCTTCAGTGGGATCGTCACTCCTGGTTCCAGAAAATCTATCTGCCGATTCCGATAATCTGGTCCCTGGTTTGGTGGTCAGTAGCTCGCAATCTTTCCTGCAGAGTTCCGTTGAAGGTCTCAGAACCAATAGTGGTGACGACCAATGCCAGTCTAGCAGGCTAGGGGGCACACTGCCTGGGACAGCAGGTTCAAGGCCAATGGAACCTTTGTGGGGCAAAGATTTCAAATTTTCTGGGATTGGATGCTGTCAGACGCACTCTCCTAGCGTTCCAACCTATGTTGCGAGGTCGAGCTGTCAAGATCCTTTCAGACAACAAAACTACGGTGGCTTATGTGTCTCATTGAGGGGGCACAAGAAGTCGTCCTCTCCTTCAGGTAGCATGTCAAATCTTCCTATGGGCAGAAAAAGAATCTCGACTCTCTTACATCATCTTATCTCCCAGGGCCCGGGAATGTTTTAGCAGATCGCTTGAGTCGAAGATTTGGGGATCACAGCGAATGGGGCCTCAACCCCAAGTACCTACGCAAGATTTTTAGGGTCTGGGGGACGCCTTTGATAGATCTTATGGCATTGGAGGAGAATTGTCAACTTCCTTGCTTCTTCTGCTGGAGCTGGCATCCACAGGCGTTGGGTCAGGGTGCTCTGTCCAGGCCTTGGAACTTCCCCTTGGTGTATATGTTCTCGCCGCTTCCTTTGGCTCTCAATCCTGCTAAAGATTCAGCGAGAAAGGGTCACAGCAATAGTAGTCCTACCTTACTGGCTCAGGAAGCCGTGGTTCCCTCTGGTTTGGAGGATACAGTTGGGCTCACCAATCCCACTGCCTCCTTGTCAGAATCTCCTTTTGCAGAGTAGGGCCTGACACCCGAACCCCAGGCGGTTGAAGTTAATGACTTGGAAGTGAGAGGGGGGCTTTAACTGGCTTGGATCTCTCGGGCCGTGTAGTGGAGTCATTATTACAGGCTCATAAGAAGTCCATGAATGTAACCTGTCACCGGATCTGGAATACTACAGAAGAGGGTTGGTACCTTGGATCTCCTTCAATATCAAACATTTTGGAGTTTCTGCAGAGTGGTCTCAATAAAGGGTTAGCTTATAATTCCCTGAAGGGTCAAATCCCCACCTTGTCGGCTATGTCGTGTACAAGATGTGCTCTACATCCATTGGTGATCTGATTTTTAGGGGCAGCCATAGAAATCAGACCTCCATTAAAATTGTTTTTTCCAAAATGGGACTTAACGCTAGTCTTGGGAACCTTTCCGCTTCCTCCATTTGATGAAGCTTTTTCATGTTCATTATTTCTTTTAACAATTTTTTTGTTTTTGTTTTTTGCTAGCCATTGCCTAGGCCAGAAGAGTCTCCGAGTTGTGCGCCTTCTCATCTAAAGAACCATATTGTTTGGTGCTCCCAGACAAGATAGTCCTTGGGCCAATACTGACCTTTCTACCTAAGGTGGCCACATAATTTTGTATGAACTAAGAGATCATTCTCCCAGCCTTTCCATCTGATGAGTGGAGTAGGTTAGACCTGGTCTCTGCAGTATCATCCTAACTGAAATGGACTAAAAGCCTTTGAAAACAAGATCAGCTGTAGGTTTTCCCAATGGGGCCCTAAAAGGGTTTGCCAGCAACATCTAGAGTTGTGTCATCCTGGATTGTCAAGACGAGGCATATTGCATACAGAACGCTGGGACTTCCTCCTCCTTCGGAGATCAAAGCACATTCGATGAGGGGTATGGCAGCATCCTAGGCAACATACGCGAAGGGCGCCCCTGAGGTAGTTTGCAGAGCAGCAAGCTGGAGTGCGCCCAACACTTTTTATTAGGCATTACAGGCTTAATGTGGCTTGTCCGCCTGAGGAATAATTTGGCTCTACAGTTATTATTATTAAGAATTTGAGTAGCATTGCATTGAGGGTTTGGCTTATTATTTGTATTTTTTGTCTTCCCTCCCTTCTTAATATTGTTTGGTACATCCCATAGTAGGCTGACATGGGGAGGTCCAGGAATAAGGTAAATTGTTATCCATACTTACCGTAATTTTCCTTTCCTGGATCCTCCCTGTGTCAGCTGGGGATTCCCACCCAGTTTATCCATCGCGAGGCGGGTATTTTTGAACACTGGTGTGGGCAGACAGCTGCCTTTTATAGGCTAAGAAAGAGGTGGTCCTGGAGGGGTCAGAGAGGGTGGAGCTGACCCAAAGTAGGCTGATATGGGGAGGATCCAGGAAAGGAAAATTAAGGTAAGTATGGATAACAATTTTCCTTATTCTTGATCCTTAAACTGGCTGTATCCCTATAGAATAGGACCAAGTGATTGGGTTCCTTTAAGGAATTGCCTGATGTTTTGTTTATGTGTAATAGTACAATCCTTGATCAATCATGTACAATGCTTGAGCCTCATTTGTTAAAACTCTCATGGGATTATAACATTAGCAGATATATATACAGAATATATAATAGTGATGTTTTGTGTTTCTTCACTCAATTAGAAAGCTGCAGAAACATGACTTACCCCACTCCTTTCGGTATAGATATTTACAACTTAACCATGAGCTGGACTCATGATTTAAACCTGTGCTTTATCGATCTCTAATTACCCATGATAGGTATCTTAGAGTCACATGGGCCCAAAGGGTTAGTCTCTATTTAATACCGCTAATTGTTACACACTAAATAGGGTAAAATCTAACTCATGGTTAAGGTTAATGGCAATTCCTTATGCCTACTTTTACAGACGATGAGTGCTCTTTACAATAGTATATATCACTGGTGGTTAATAACTGATGTTACTCATCAGACCTATCAGACCCCTGTTTGTCTTCATAAAATAGAAGGGCTGGTCACCTCTAATTGTATACATTGTCCCCAACATCAAACTCATTTCATACATCTTATTTTGGGTTGTTGAGTCATAGGTGACTTTTGGAAATAAGTGACTACTTTTCTTGTTGCCTTGTTAAATCTCTCAGTTTGATGTACTCCCAATATCTGTCCGTTTGATTTAGTGGTTGAAAAGAGCGTGCCAAGTAATACTAGAATATTTTATGAGAAACACTATTTATAGACCATAAAACCATAGGCATTAGATGAATGAATCCATCTTCCCCTATCGTATACCAATGGAAGCTTGTCATAAACCTGATAATTCCCTATGAGAATGTAATTTATGGGTAAATAAACTGTCCTCTCAAAACCCATAAAATCTGGGAAGCTTGGTGTGAAGATATTTACTTCATGGCTTATCTTACAACATTTCTATCTTTGCCATGAGTCTGCCTTGTAGTGTATCTTATCAAACTTGACTTTATACAGCCATAATTATTTAGTTTATATAGTTAAATAGTTACATTACATAGTTGATAAGGTTGAATACAGATACCAGTCCATCCCGTTCAACGTGCTCGTGTGTGTGTTTATGTTGCTACTATTTTTGATATCCCTTATATAATAATATTGTGTTTGCTAAGAAAAGTTTCTTACATTTACCTACACTCCCAGCTGATACCACCAACTGTGGAAAGGATTTCCACATCCTTACTGCTCTAACAATAAAGAAACACAGTTTAAGATTGAACAGCTTCTTGTTTAATTTTATTGTGTGGCCATGTGTCTTCTTTAGAGACCTTACGTTAAATACTATATACTATTTATTGGCGTATAACATGCACTTTTTTCCCCTGAAAACGGAGGACAAACAGTGCCTGCGTGTTATACAACAATACTATTTACAGGGGGTGGGATCGGGTGGTCCACCCCGGAAGCCACCCATTGTGGGGGTGTCAGGCTGGCTGCCTGGCCTCTCCTGGCCCTGAGACAGCGCTGCCTAAAGTTGATAAAAAAATCACTTGCAAGCCCCTTCTCCTATACCGCTCCTCCTGTGTCAGTGTCATTATAAAACAAAGCTTGTAAATGTCTCAATAGCGCAGTTTTTCTGGCTGCTCTCCTCCTCCCACTCCTCCTCATCCTAGATTTAGATTGGAAGAGGAGAGCGGTCACATGACAATCTATGTAACGTCAGAGAGAGCAGTCATGTGACCAGGTCAGTGTAAAAAACTGATCTATTGAGGTATATGGAAGCTTCATTTTACAATAGGAGTGACACAGGAGGAGCAGTGTAGAAGGAGCTGGCAGTGATTTTTTTCTTAACTGTAGAGAATGCTGACAGCGCTGTCCCAGGAGACTGGGGGTCTCCTGGAATTGCAGGGGTAGGGGGGCTGTGTACTGGATGGGGGGCTGTATACTGGGGAGGGGTCAGTGTACTGGGGAGTGGTGCTGTGTACTGGATGGGGGGCTGTGTACTGGATGGGAGGCTGTATACTGGATGGGGAGCTTTGTACTGGGGGGGGGCTGTGTACTGGATGGGGGGGACTGTATATTGGATGGGGGCTGTGTACTGGGAAGGGGGGCTATATACTGAATGGGGGCTGTGTACTGGATGGGGGGCTGTATACTGGATGGGGGGCTGTGTACTGGATGGGGGGCTGTATACTGTATGGGGCTGTGTACTGGATGGGGGGCTGTGTACTGGATGGGGGGCTGTATACTGGATGTGGGGCTGTGTACTGGATGGGGGGCTGTATACTGGATGGGGGGCTGTGTACTGTGGAGGGGGGCTGTATACTGGATGGGGGGCTGTGTACTGGATGGGGGCTGTGTACTGTATGGGGGGCTGTATACTGGATGGGGGGCTGTGTACTGGGGAGGGGGCTGTATACTGGATGGGGGACTGTGTACTGGGGAGGGGAGCTGTGTACTGTGCAGGGGGAGGGGGACTGTGTACTGTAAAGGAGGCTGTGAAAACTGTTTTCCTTAAACTTCCCTCTTAAAATTGGGGTGCGTGTTATATGCCTGTGCATGTTATACGGCGATAAATACGGTAGTTTCCTCTCAATGCTAGAATCACCAGTCAAAGATTTGTATATTGCGATCATATCCCCTCTTAAGCGGTTCTTCTGCAGTGAGAATAAGTTTAAGGTTTGTAGTCCTTCCTCATAACTGAGGTCCTCCAGCCCCTTATTAGCTTTGTTGCTCTTCTCTGGACTCTCTCCAGTTCAAGCACATCCTTTCTGATGATTGGTGACCAGAACTGGAAAGCATATTCAAGATGTGGCCAAACTTAAGTTTTGTAAAGTGACAATATTATACAGTAGTTTTATCTCTTGAATAAATACCCCATTTAATACATGCTAATGGTCTTCCAGCCTTGCTTGCTTCAGCTTGGCATTGCATGCTATTTCCGAGTCTATGATCTGCTAAAAAACACAGTTCTTTTTTCATCCTTGATTCCCTCAGAGGCTTTTACCCCTAGCAAGTAACTTGTATTCATATTTTTAGCTCCCATATGCATTACTTTACATTTTTCTACATAAAACGTTGTTTGCCATTTAGCTGCCCACCCCACTGCTATCTCCTGTTGTGAAGATATTGCCCTGCTTAGCTTTGTATCATCAGCAAACACTGAGATTGAACTATGTATTCCAATCTCTATATCGTTTATGAAAAAGTTAAATAGAATTGGTCCCAGGACAGAGCCCTGGGGCACACTGCTCACAAATCTAGACTGCTAAGAAAATATGACATTAATCATTAGTCTCTGGACACACTCCTGCTCCAGTTTTCTATACAGGTACATATGAGCTCATCAATGCCAAAATACTTTAATTCATGAATTAAGTGTTTGGGAGCACTGTATCAAATGCCATAGCAAGTCTAGATACAGTACTTCCACAGGCTTTTCTGTATCCACATTACAGCTTACCTACATAGAATATGGGTGAATTTTACACAGAATGTTAAAAGGTTGGTCTGGAAAGAATGGTCTTTAATAAATCCACGTTAACTACTACTAATATTACTATTTTCATGAGCAAATTCTTGGATATGGTCCCTTTTAATTTCTTCCAATAGTTTACCTACTATTGCTGTTAGGCTGACTGGTCTGTAGTTTCCAGCTACTGTATATATCTTACCTCTTTTATTAATATAGGTACCACATTTGCTTTTTGACAACCAGTTGGTACCATTCTAGTCAGTAAGCTTTCCTTCAAAAATAAGAATAATGGCTATAACATGGCTAAGTTCTTTGATGACTCTTGGATGTAAGCCATCTGGTCCTGATGATTTGTTTACATTCAGTTTTTCATGTCTTTTTTGAACACTGGTCTTTGTGAACCACACATGTACATTCAATATTGTCATTAACATCAATGTCTTGTTTATTATAGACTTCTCTTTCATTTGCATTAACTAAAGAGAAGAATGTATTTAATCCAGTTTCCTTCTCCCTGTCAACTTGTGACCAACTTCTCCTGATCATCTTTTATGGGACCAATATGCTCTGACATTGCCTTTTTACTAGTAATATATTTGAAACACTTTTTGTATTTTTTTTATTTTACTCTATGTCTTTCATAATCTATTTTAGCTGCCCTGACCATGCTCTTGCATTTCTTATTGCATTTTTTTAAGTTTTAGAATGCTGATGGTGACCTTTCAGCCTTATATTTTTTCAAAGGACAGATTTCCTCATTATTATTCCTTTTTAGGTTAGCATTTAGCCACCCAGGTTTGACTTTTGTTCTTTTATATTTGTTGCCTATTAGAATGCACTGATGAATGCCATAGTTTACTATGTGCTTAAAGCAATACCACTTCTCTTCAGTGTTCTTTGTTATTCAATAATTTGATTCCATTTAGTGTAGAGGACAGCTTAGTAAAATTGGCTTTAGTGTACTTATCCTGTGCCCATGTTTCCCTTTTTTAAAATTTTTTTAAATAATTTATGGCCAACATAATTACTCTGTGATCACTGTTTCCCAAAGTTATCCCTTACTTCCACATCTAAAATCAACTCTGTGTTGTTTGTATTTATTAGGTCCAGCAAAGCATTATTTCTAATCGAGGCTTCCACCATCTGCCCAATCAATATCAGGATCATTGAAGGCAACCATGCATTTAACACTGTCCTGCCTCCATGTCATCTTTAACTGAAAAAGTAGATGGGTCTCTTCCTCCTTCTTAACATTAGGGGCCTAAAGCATACCCCCACATTTAATTTACCATGTGTTTCTAGACTCCACCTCCTCACTAATCCCTGTTAGCAATAACATTCCTCCCTATCATATTGCTTCTGTCATACATGTACACCCCTCCCTTTTTCTACATACCCTGTCCCTCCTATACAGGGAGTACCCCTGGACACTTGCAGGCCAGTCACATGAGCTGTCAAACCAAGTTTCTGATATCCCCATGAAGTCAAAATCCTCCTCATGTAACAGAAGTTCTAGTTCTTTATTTTTATAACCAGACTTTTAGTTCTCATGTACATGCCTTTTGTACCAGTGCACATTTGTTATCCTTGCTTGCTCTTAGGTTACAGTAAGATTTATCTAGCCTATGAGTATTGGTCCTGGATATTTTGGTTTCTCTATCATGTGGTTTGCCCCCAACTTTGCCAACATCTGCACACTCTGACCATGGCTCAGTATACCTTTCACTTATCCCCCCCCACACACACATTCTAGTTTGAAAGCACTCAAGACTGTACTTATTTTATTTTGTATTGTTATCAGCTTTATGATGTTCATTTTGACTTCTGTACAAGTATGCATTTAATGAATGCATATTCATATTTCAGTACAACTGTAAGAGTACAATAACAATTTAAAATAAACATAAAAATCTGTATAAAAATGGACAAACATTCAAATAAAAACTGAAATACATGTAACTTGAAATCACGGCGTTATTTTAACCCCTCCCCATTATATATTTCCTAAAGCAGAGATCCTGGAGAATAAAATTGTAATTGCAATATTTATATGCCATGATAAGGTGCATAAGTTTATCAAATACATTATTTCTGTACAAAATACACTAAAACTGCTTTTAGTTTGGAAATCTTTCTAAAATTCTGTTCACAAAGAGGGGGCGGAGTCTGCTGCTCGGCAGATGGCAGCATAGAACCGGAGCTCTGCTGAAAACTAGCTCCAGCAACCACACAGCGACTCATCCAGGGGCAAAACCTGACCCTCTAGCACCCATTACCTCCCAGCTATCGGCAGGCATTATGCCCATACGATGAAGGACCTTAAACAGCCAAGGAAGCTCACAACGTTCTTCACTGCAGTGAGCCCGAGCTACAATCAAGATGGCGCCTGCGGCTCCCACGGGGATCTCACGAGACTCACTCCTGCTCAGGCTTCCAGCCACAGCCTGCCACAGAGACCATAATTCTCCCATCCTCCAGCTGCGAATGGTGAATCCTCTGAACCAAACTCCCCCTCTACTGCCAGCGCAGTTAAGTCCAGACCCGGGATAGAGACAGAAAACCTCATACAAACCGCCCCAGCCTTCCTCACGCTACCCTTGTCAGACACACAGCAGTCATCAGTAATAGATTCATTTCCTGCCTCAGATCAGTCTATTTCTGAGCAGAGTATGAGAAGTATGCTGATCTCACTGAAGCAAACACTCTAAATTGATCTGTTTGCAGCAGTATCCTCATTAGCTCCCAATGTACAAGTACAGGACCAACACATCACCCACATAGAATCTAAAATAACAGAGATGTCCTCTGCTCACACTGAGCTAGTTGATGTATATACAGATCACAAGGCTCAAACTCAGAGACCTAGAGGATAGATCGAGACGAAATAACGTCAAGTTCAGAAACATCCCTGAAGAGGTCCAACAATCAGAGCGAGCTGGTGTATTAGTTACAGAATCTGATGCACACTAATACCAAACCTATCAAAAAAGGAGATGGAAATTGATAGAGCTCACAGGCTCCCAAAACCATCTCATCTACCAGCTTCCACAGCCAGAGACGTACTAGCTCGCATTCACTTTTTCACCACTAAAGGAAACGTGATGCATGCAGCAAAGAGGGCTGATAAACTACCTGAACTCTTCACCAACATCAGATTTTATTCAGACCTCTCTAAAACGATGATGGAGAATAGGAGACAACTATCCACCATCACCAAGGCTTTGCAAACCCATCATATCACCTACAAATAGGGATTCCCCAGCAAACATTTGATAACGCATCAGAGCCAAATGCACGCTGTACAAACCTGTCTGGAGGCCTTCAACTACAGAGAGAGTGGCGTTTGATCCCTGAGGAGACCCAGCCGCCCACCCTTCCTGCTTCCTCACACATGGAAACTGAGTGGGACTACCAAAATACTTAAAAGACCTACATGTGCCTTAGGTAAACTACTTAGCAAGTTTTCAGCGGCCTACCTTGAGAGTGCCTCAAACATTAACCTTCCTACAGGTTATTGAAGATACCATCTGCAATTACCTTTTCCCCCATTGCTTGTTAGCAGTTTTTTCTGTCCATTGAGCCAGTTTTTATTGTTGGCTCTCATTTTCCCAGTTTTTTTTCTCTCCCTTAAGGTGTGCTCCTACCCGTATCATTACAACAGCCTCAGATAGCGCTCAAAGACTGTAACTACTCTGCAACTGTACCGGGAACTAATTTGCATCTAGCAAACCACCTTTCTAACCTCCTCTATCTTAACATAATTGCTTTTCCCTGAGATACCAGCCTCATCACCACCACCACTATCTTAATATGGCCTTTACGCTAGTGTCCCCGAATCTTAGGGGTCTTAATAGTCCCCAGAAACGAGCTGCCCTGCAAAAAGAGGCAAACACCCTACAGGGCCGACATCTTATTTGTACAGGAGATGCACTTTGCCATGAATAAAACCCAGACGTTCAAGCTTAAACACTATGACCACCTGATTCTTGCCTCAGGACCCACAAAAAAGAATAGGGTATTGATAACAATTCGAGACTCTCTTCCATTCCAAATCCCCCAAACACATATAGACCCGCAAGGTCTCTATATCATCCTGGTGTGTGACATCAACCAGACCACCTACACACTCCTGAACGTCTATGTTCCCAATACCAAACAAATTTGCTACTGTAAATGCGTTCTGAAGAAAGTGGACACCTTAAGGAAAGGCAACATAATTTTAGGGGGAGACTTTAACCACTTTAACCACTTCAAAACCGGGCTGTAGACTTTAACCACTTTAACCACTTCAAAACCGGGCTATAAACGGATCTCCCATCCTGGGCGGGCGCCATATGACGTCCTCGACTTCTCGCCGCTCCTGCGAGCCTGCAGCGTGGCAATCGGGGATGAGGTGTGTCCCTCAGACACAGCCCATCCCAGATCCGTGTAAAGAACCAATAAAAAATTGCTCTTTACCACATGACCGGCTGTCACAGCCGGTCACATGTACTGCCCACGTGCACGGCGCTCGCGCATACCCCTAGGGTGCGCACCCCCAGGGTACACGCAGAGCGGCGATCGGGGATGAGGCTTGTCACCCTGAAATGAAATTGGCTCTTTACCATGTGACCAGCTGTGTCCAATCACAGCCCGTCACAGAATATCAACAAACCGGGGTAACGAGATGTTACCGGGTTCTCCTCCTCACACACCGATCGTGTGTGAGAAGGAGATTGTGGTAACAGTCCATTACCGTTTACAGTGTACTCCAACAAAACTGATTGCCCCCCAATAAAGAGGACCTGTCACCCCCCTATCAAAGTACCTGTCACAATCCATCAAAGTACCTGTCACCACCCATCAAAATACCTGTCGCAGTTCATCTGAGTACCCGAGTACCTGAGCATTTTGTGGGTAATTCCACTGTCCTGGTGCTCAAGGACCTTCAAAAGTGTTATAGGTAGGAATGAAATGAGATGTGTAATTTATGCTCCTAGAATGCCTGAAGGTACTACTTCAATGTTGGGCCTCTGTATGTGGCCAGGCTGTGTAAAAGTCTCTCACATGTGGTATAACCATATTCAGGAGTAGTAGCAGAATGTGTTGTGGGGTGTAATGTTTGCTATATACATGCTATGTGTTAGAAATATCTTAGAAATTGACAACTTTGTGTAAAAAAAAAAAAAAAAAGATTTTCATTTTCTTTCCACGTTTTCTGAAGACTTGTGTAAAAAAATGAACTCTTCAAAAGACTCATAATGCCTCATAGAATATACGCTGGCGTGTTTGTTTTCCAAAATGGGGTCATTTTGTGGGTAATTCCATTGTCCTGGTGCTCCAGGGCCTTCAAAAGTGTAATAGGTCGCTAGGAAATTAGAGGTGTAATTTATGCTCCAAGAACGCCTGACGATGCTCCCTGCATGTCGGGCCTCTGTATGTGGCCAGGCTGTGTAAAAATCTCACACATGTGGCATCGCCATAATTGGGAGGAGTAGCAGAATGTAGTTGGAATTAGAATGTAAGAATGTAATTGGAAGTATGCATATGCTGTGTGTGAGAAATAACTTTGTTATTATGACAATTTTGTGGAAAAAAAAAATCAAGAATTTTGGGAAAAGAATTACAGCTTCAAAAAACTCACCATGCCTCTTACTAAATACCTTTGACTGTCTACTTTTCAAAAATGGGTAATTTGGGGATATTTGTACTTTTCTGACATTTCAGGGCCTCAAGAAATGAGATAGGCCGTCAGTGCATCAGGTGTGATTAGGTGTGATCAATTTTCAATGATTTGCATTTCATGATTAGCTTGTAGACTCTATAACTTTCACAGAGACTAAATAATATCCACTAATTTGGGTTATTTTTACCAAAGAGATGTAGCAGTATACATTTTGGCCCAAATGTATGAACAAAAATTACTTATTTGCAAAATTTTATAATAGAAACTAAAGAAAAGTATTTTTTTTTTCAAAATTTTCGCTTTTTTTTCACTTATGTCGCAAAAAATAAAAAACCCAGTGGTGATTAAATACCACCAAAAGAAAGCTCTATTTGTATGAAAAAAATTATAACAATTTTGTTTGGGTACAGTGTTGCATAACTGAGTAATTGGCATTCAAAGTGTGAGAGTGCTGAAAGCTAAAAATTGGTCTGGGCAGGAAGGGTGTATAAATGCCCTGTATTGAAGTGGTTAACGCCATGAACGACCACAACTTGGACGCATCCTCGGACCCACAACATCATCGGCCAGCCTTGAAATCCCTCTTTCATGCTCACGACTTATATGGTGTGTGGAGATGCCAACATGGCTCGGAGTGAGACTTTACATATTTCTCTCCCTCCCACCTATCCTACTCTCGTATAGACTACTTTATTGTTGACAAATTGACTCTCCAAAATGTGACTTCTTCGATCATCAGCACCATCACATGGTCCGACCATGCCCCTGTTTCTTTATCACTTGGATCACAACAGATTGGGGCACCTCGCCTGTGGAGACTCAATTCCTCCCTCCTGGCAAATCCTGACATTTGCCAGAGCATTACTGCGGCTCACCAATCCTTCTTTGAACACAACAACTTACCAGACACTGACCAATTTATTTTATGGGCCTCCTATTAAGCCTACATGCATGGAATACTCATTCAGTTGAATAGCAAAATCAGGAACCAGAGGACTAATGATTGATTTATTTCTAGCATGGCAAAATTTACCCGTCTAACCTGAAACTTACCAAGGCTAATTACTACTCCCTAGGGAACAAAACTGGAGCACTCCTAGCCCACTGAGTTAAAGCTCAGCGTGCCAAAATCAAAATGATCTCCCTTTAACCACTCCACCTCGAAACAACTCCTAACCAACCCCCAAGAGATTGTTGATGCCTTTAGCGACTACTACTCTTCTCTCTACAATCTCCATAAAGACCACTCCACCCTACAACACACAGAAAAGATTATCAAAGAATTTCTAGACTCTATTGAGCTGCCATCTCTGAATTCCTCTCAAAGAGACTGACACTCCCAACCATTTTCCGAAAAGGAAATCCTCCAAGCGATTAAATCCTTGCCCTCTCACAAATCCCCAGGTGAAGATGGCTTTACAAACAAATTTTACAAGCACTTTGGTAATATACTATCACCTCATTTGCTTAGTCTCTTCAGTCATGCTGCATTCTCTGGCTCCTTGCCAATTGACTTACTGCACTCAGTGATTACTACTATTCCTAAACCAGGAAAGGACCCTCTATCTACAGCCAACTATAGGCTAATTTTATTATTGAATATGGACATTAAGTTACTAGCCAAGGTGATTGCCCGCAGATTACAAGCTTAACTCCCCTCTCTAGTGCACCCCGACCAGGTTGGTTCTACACTAGGGAAGCAAGATCTGGATGCCACTTGAAGAATCATTGATCTCGTTTACCACGTCACCAGCACAAAAACGCCTTCTCTGCTGCTCTCTTTAGATGCAGAGAAGACGTTTGATAGAGTACACTGGGGATTCCTCCAAAACGTCTTTTCTAAGTTTGGCATTACTGGATGGTTCCAGTCTGTAATCTTCTCTGTATTCCAACCCATCAGCTAGAGTGCTCTCAGGAGGGGCCTTGTCCACACCTTTTACCATAACCAATGGCACACGACAGGGCTGCCCCCTATCTCCACTCATCTTTGCCCTAATAATGGAGCCTTTTGCCACTAAAATCAGACATGACCCACGTATCTCAGGTATCACATGCTCTGGAATGGAACACAAACTTAGCCTCTTTGTGGATGTCTTTATGCTCTTAATTACCAACCTGTCCCAATCACTAGCAGCAATTCAGGTGGTATTACATGAATTTAGCTTAGTGTCCTATTATAAACTTAATGCCACCAAATCACTGATCTTGCCACTCCATATGCCCATACCACTTATCTCCCAGCTGCAGAAAACCTTCCTGTTCGTATGGGCGGACCAGTTCAATTCCCTATTTAGGCATCTGGCTAACGGCCTCTAATAGCCAAATGTTGGACCTAAATTACAAGGCCTTCCTCCAACACCTTCCCCCAACTCTTAAGTTCCCTCCATCTTACTGGCATTTCCAGACTAGGTAGAATAGCTTCTTTCAAAATGCTAATTTTACCAAAGCTTCTTTAACGCTTTTGTACTTTAATTATACCTATCCCTCACTCATACCTTACAGCAGTGGTTATCAACCCTGTCATCAGGGCCCACTAACAGGCCAGATTTGCAAGATAACTGAAATACATCACAGGTGATATCATTTGCTGCTCAGTGATTGCAGTATTCTAGTCTGCATCTCCCCAAGGTAATACATAAAACCTGGCCTGTTAGTGGGCCCTGAGGACAGGGTTGATGACCACTGTCTTACAGCACTATAAAAACAAATTACTAAGTTTATATGGGATTCAAAGCCACCCCGCTGTGCTAACTCCACCTTAACCAGACACTACATGGGAGGTGTTGGGTTACCTCACATTGCTACCTCCTATCATGCCACAGCTCTAGATCAAATATTTTAATGGTGGAATCCCACCCCAGAAAAAATATGGTCCATCATAGAAACCTCTCTCTATCCGCAAAATGAACTAGTCAACTCCCTCCTTCTAACCACAAGAGGTTTACCCCCTCTTCTAGCACCATTCCCCTCTATTACTACATCCTTGGAGGCTTGGAAGCAACTCTCCTCAGCACACTTATCTTCTCTCCCTAACTGCAAATTCCCAATCCCTCTAAGAGCCCTGAACACCCAGATACATGAACTACCAACGCATCACTTGCAGTCACATGGCATCACGGCACTATCAGACCTTATGGCAGACAAGATCCTAAAACTTGAAAGACAAAAACAGAACATTCCATAGCTTAACTCACCAACCAGTCTGCCAACCGACCAAATTAACCTGTCCAACAGTCTGCGTTGAAAACAGGGGTTTAGTTAGCACACATTTGCAAACGCATGCATAAGCTGCAAGGCCTCTTCACGGCACCCTGTGTATGCTTGTAGTCCTAACGCTACTAAATTTTTAAGCGTCTCCACAATGGAAGCACATGCATTAAATGGATAGATGAGGGGCAGAGGGGCACGGAGGCAGCCCAATCCCCCTTAAAGGAACAGGAGCACACTGGACACCCAGTAAGAGCACAGTGGCAGCAAAGGTGTACAGTGTGTTCCCGGACCACATTTTACACCAGTAACAAACAAATGGCCCCTGCCCCCACCTATAACTGGCCTTCACAGCAAGGAGCACATGGAAGGGCAAACACATGAAAGACAAAAACAGAACTGAATACCGAAACAGAAACTGAATAAATAAAAATAATGGCCCTACACTATTTACAACAAACTCTGACCTTAACATCTAGTGTGAGATTGAAAGGCTAATAGCTAGGAAAAACATGCACATGGAGAAATTTACCTCCGAAATTTACCTCCTCTTGGCTTGCGCGCCCCGAAATGTACTGTACAAAAGTAGATTTTGCAAATGTATCCAATGCTCTTATATGCTCTTAAGCTAGTGATTTCTATCTTTATCTAACCCCGTCTACCTTCCTTGCCCCATCCCCCCCCTTCCCTCATTACATATAAAACAATGTTGACTAGCCTTGTGATACATCTTTCAGTTAATTTGCCTAAGATTTCTGAGCCTTAATGTATTAAGTATTGCCTGTTTAAGTCGGGCCAACCGTATGTTCTGTACAACTTCACTGAAGCATCATCTTTCTTTTCTGTTTTTCTTAAAACTTAATAAAAACAATTTAAATTAAAATTCTGTTCACAATTACCCGAAGCATGGGGCTACATTGGTTGGTACTGCTACGCTGAGCAATTGTGTAGTCCATTCCTGTTATTATAGATTGCCACCTGGAGTTAGTGCTCACTGCTGAGCACATATGACATAGTGAGTTACCAACACTTTGGGGGCATCAGGCCACGGAAGTATGGCAATTAAAATTAAAAGAAAATTGTGAAGCTGACACTTAAGTTGTAGTAAACTCTCAAAGTGAACCTGAATTTAAAGTAAAGATTTGCTAAGTTATAGTGAAGTGTTAATTGTGAAAAATTGCAGTGCACTTCCTTGTATGTGAGGATGCCTAGTAGATGCCTAGTAAGTGTGAGATATACAGTAAGGCACTATGCCTGTTGACTGCTAGTTTTAGGAAATGTATAGTAAAAAGTCACTACTTGGTGTTCCAAGTCCCATGAGTGGGATACTGGTGTAGTAATGCTTCCTGGCTGAATTATATGCAGTTTATTTCAATAACTACATGTGGGTGCATTGGTTTTAGATTTTAAGTATGGTATTATATAGTTACATAGTTACATAGTTAGTCTGGTTGAAAAAAGACACAAGTCCATCTAGTTCAACCAATAAAAGGAGAAAACTAAATTTTTATCTTACAATCCTATATACACAATCCTATACCCATAGTTGATCCAGAGGAAGGTGAAAACCCACAGCAAAGCCTGATCCAATTTGCTCCAGCAGGGGAAAAAATCCTTCCTGATCCCCCAAGAGGCAATCAGATGCTCCCTGCATCAACTCTGCCTATAAATGTTAGTATCCAGTTATATTATGTACATTTAGGAAATAATCCAGGCCTTTTGTAAGCACTTCAATACCAGGCACTTTCGCCCCTTCCTGCCCAGGACAACTTTCAGCTTTCAGCGTTGACGCATTTTGAATGACAATTCCGTGGTCATGCAACAGTGTACCCAAACTAAATTTTTATCATTTTCTTCCCACAAATAGAGCTTTCTTTTGGTGGTATTTGAACACCTCTGGGGTTTTTATTTTTTGTTAAACAAACTAAAAAAGAGCAAAATTTTTGAAAAGTTTTTCTTAGTTTCTGTCATAAAATTTTGTTTTCTCCTTCACTGATGGGCACTGATGAGGCGGCACTGATGGGCACTCATAGGCACTGATGAGGAGGCACTGATATGTAGAATTGATGGGCACTGATAGGCGGCACTGATATGCAGCACTGATGGGCACTGATAGGCGGCACTGATATGCAGCACTGAATGGCACTGACAGGTGGCACTGAAGGGCACTGACAGGCAGCACTGATGGGCACTGATAGGCAGCATTTATTGGCACTGACAGGTGGCACTGATGGACACCAATATATGGCACTGATGGGCAGCACTGATGATGAGGTACTGACAGGTGTTAATGCTGGGCACTGATTGGCACTGTTTGGCACTGTAGTGGGCTCTGATTGTACTGTGGTTGGCTCTAATTGGCACTGTGGTGGACACTGGGAGACTTTTATTGAGGGGCACTGACTGAAAGCTATTGGTCACTGATTGGCAGCTGATTGGCACATCTGATGGGGGCTGTGCTAATAATCAATGTGCTGATTATCAGCATAGACCCCCCCCTCTGACAGGGAGAGCCGCCGATTGGCTCACCCTGTCAGCGCGAACCAAGGAATGCCGTTTACCCGCATTTCCTGGTTCACACGATGATCAGCTTTGATATGTCACAGCTGATCATATGACTGGATGTCATATGACGCCCAGTCTGGATCACAGAACCATTTCCCGGCCCTCAATCTGCTATAGGCCGAGTGGGAAGTGGTTAAAGCAATCTACTGTGCTGGACAGAACCAGCTCTTGAGGGAGTCTATTCCACATTTTTACAGCTCTTACTGTGAAGAAGCTTTTCCGTATTTGGACATTTTTTGCATAGTTCTCCCTGCTATTCTTAGTTGTCAGTATCACTAAAGGCAGTTTCCAAATTTTGTGGGATCTATCAATCAGGTATTATTGTGCAGTTATAACTGTTGGAAGTGCAGCATGTACTAGGCACTCTGAACTTTAGATGGCGCTGTAATCATATACTAGTGTCTGTGTGTTTATATATTCTAGTATGCCCCACAACGGAAGGATTTTTTTTCTCTCTGCTCTCTCCTGTGATGCTATTCTCACACATGTATGCTGTTCTCCTATGCAAATAAAGCAAATAAAGCTTAATTCTAATTCTACATTCCTAATGATCTCAGTCCCTCACCTTATCACATAACCAACAATAGGGATGGGCTATCTGTTCGAGTCAAACATGAGTTCGACTCGAACATTGGCTGTTCGCCCATTTGCCGAACAGCGAACAATTTAGGGTGTTCGTGGCAAATTGGAAAAGCCGTGGACACCCTTTAAAAGTCTGTGGGAGAAATCCAAAGTGCTAATTGTAAAGGTTAATATGCAAGTTATTGTCATAAAAAGTGTTTGGGGACCCGGGTCCTGCCCCAGGGGACATGTATCAATGCAAAAAAAGTTTTAAAAACGGCCGTTTTTTCGTGAGGAGTGATTTTAATAATGCTTAAAGTGAAACAATAAAAGTGAAATATTCCTTTAAAGTTCCTACCTGGGGGGTGTCTATAGTATGCCTGTAAAGTAGCGCATGTTTCCTGTGTTTATAACAGTCCGAGAGCAAAATGACATTTCTAAAGGAAAAAAAAGTAATTTAAAAGTACTAGCGCTAGTGCCGGCTATTAATGAATTGTCGGTCCCGACAATACACATAAAAGTCATTGAAAAAAAAAAAGCGTGGGGGTCTCCCAAAATTCCATTACCAGGCCCTTCAGGTCTGGTATGGATATTAAGGGGAACTCCGCGCCAAAATTTTTAAAAAAATGGCGTGGGGTTCCTCCCAAAAATCCACACCAGACCCTTATGTGAGCACGCAACCTGGCAGGCCGCAGGAAAAGAGGGGGGGACGAGAGAGCGCCCCCCCTCCTGAACCGTACCAGGCCATTTGCCCTCAACATGGGAAGGATGTCCACATGTTGATGGGGACAAGGGCCTCATCCTCACAATCCTTGCCCGGTGGTTGTGGGGGTCTGCGGGGGGCTTATCGGAATTTGGAAGCCCCCTTTACCAAAGGGGACACCCAGATCCGAGCCCCCCCATGTGAATTGGTAAGGGGTACATTGTACCTCTACCATTTCACAAAAGGAAAGTGTCAAAATGTTAAAAAACCACAGGAGATGGCTTGGGACAAGTCCTTTATTAAAAATTAAAAAATAAAAAAGAAATTCGAGCGATGAAATCCAATAAATCCATGCTACTACTATTCCAGGGATGTAATCCAATTCTCGATCTCCAGCGATGGATGATCTCCAGCGACTCCAGCGAGGAACACACACAGGATCCTGCCTCCACCGGAGGCACCCAGCCAGTGACGCGGCGCCAGCTTGACATCTCTTATGTAGCTGAAGGCGGGCAACCCGTCATGTGACCCCGTCCCCCTCTGACAAGGGGAAACACGGGTTTTTCCAGTGACGTGTACGGGTGACCCCGCCCCTATCTGATGCAACGCATGGTTTTCCACGTTGCATATATTACACTTTTATATTGCACTTAAATATTTCACTTTTATTGTTTCACTTTAAGCATTATTAAAATCACTGCTCCCGAAAAAATTTCCTTTTTAAAACTTTTTTTTGCATTGATACATGTCCCCTGGGGACCCGGTCCCCAAACACTTTTTATGACAATAACTTGCATATTAACCTTTAAAATTAGCACTTTTGATTTTTCATGTTCTTGTCCCATAGACTTTAACGGTGTTCACGTGTTCGAACAAATTTTTTGCCTGTTCCCATGTTCTGGATGCGAACCGAACAGGGGGGTGTTCGGCCCATCCCTAACCAACAATAAGCTTCTACAGTATAATTCCAGTGGTTGTGAAGAGGAAGAATGTTTATTCCCACTTAAGTGTGGATGCTGTTGTGAACATGTGCCTGTGTGTGTCTGTGCATGTGCCTGTGTGTGGGAGGAGGGCGTGGGAGTCAACAGAAATGAAAAATGTTGCGGTGTGAATCTTCTGTTGCTTGGGGCATGGTTAGCATCTTCATATGTCAATCATGGTGCTAATTTTCATATTTTTCATGGTCAAATATAAACAAAACCTGCAATGAGGTAGTAGGAGGGCTGCTACTGTCTTTTCTGGCTACTTGCTGATTATTGGCTGTATCAACTCAGTGTTTTTGACATGGAGCAAGTATGCAGATAAAGTGTTCTGATTTCACTTGCTGCTAACTTGTTCTGCATTAGGGATACAAAATGTAATGAAGAAAGAGGATCGGCAGGATACTGAAGCTACTGCCATTTACAGAAGAAGATCATCGATAGCAGACTACTTTTTTCTTTCAGCCAAAATATCAGTTATCGACTCAAACATGTTATCTGTTATGTGTAATGCTTCCATTCTCATCTTGAGAGAGTAAACCATAATAAGAGAAATAACATGTAAGAAACTGGTAAAAACTTGGATGTAAAACAACTTCAATGAAGGTATACCCAATTCCCAGTAGGTTTGGTAAAGATTAGGTAAACACAATCACAAAAAAATCTAAAATAATCATTAACATGTTAGTATAATTTCAAAAATTAATGTTTGAGATTTTTTTTAAATTGGATAAATTGATACTTGGTGACCCTGACATAATGTTCCCTCCTGTTGAATGGTGAAACATGTTCTCTGTCTCCCAATTGCATTGTCACCTTAGAACATGGGCTTCCTATGGAGAATTCAAGTATTTGTTTCTAAACACATTACTCAGGCATGATCCATTGTCATCAAAGGGAAACCTGCCCTTGGATACGGAAGTACATGCAAGCAGAAGGGAAGCAGCTGTAAAGAAGCTAATAACGATCAACAGCATTAAATGCAAAAAAGGGTAAAAGACAAGGTAAAAACAAAATATTTAGTAAAAAAGTTTGCATTCTTTATGATTCACAGAATAGATTCAAACAATGCCATTTATTCAGCAAGGGTTTATATCTACTGTAATACAAGCACTTTTCTGTCATTTATGAGTTAGATCAGTTCATGCTCTAGATACCAAACAAAGCATACTGTATATACTGCATTCATCTTGCTATGGGTAACATATAGGCTATAGTGAGTTTATCTTTCCTTCTCTACAGATAACACTGAAAGTTTGTCATTATCACCATTTTTACAAAGCAAGTAAAACACATAATGTGAAAGAAAGCTTTGTAATTCAGCAGAAAACAGTAGAAAAAGATACCCGTATAGATGTGTAGGTATATATAAGAAAATATAATCATTTACAAATCACCAATTGGTATGAACAATTGCAAAGTTTAAAAAAAAAAAACTTAAATTTAATAAAAGAAACATTTTAGTTCTTTTAAAGTAATTTGACTAACCTACAGGCATGAATTAATTTACTTTCTTTGAGAGGATTTACAATTTTTTCATATAAATTATGTCTTCTCAGCATGAGTGACTCTTGCATGATTTATTTTATGATTTATTTTTAAAAGTATATATTTTGAGTTAGAGAATTTTCAAACGCCGTTGATATAAAAAAAAAAAAAAAATAAATAATAATTTGTATTGTTCCAGTACTTTCGTGTAGGCATACTTTTTAAAAAATTTTAAAAAATTAAAAACATGAAGTCTATAGGTAGGGAGGTAACTGTGTACATAGAATAAAAGCTGGCTTCAGGAATGGGTGCAGAGAGTAGTAGTAAATTATTCAGCCTCTAACTGGACTAGGATGGTAAGTAGTGTCCCCCATGGTTCTGTCTTGGAACCAATTATTATTATTATTATTATTATTATTATTATACAGGATTTATATAGCGCCAACAGTTTGCGCAGCGCTTACCAATGCTGTTTAACCTTTATAAAAATTGCACTGAGGTTGGAATCAGGAGGTTAACTTCAGTAATTACAGATGATACTAAATTATACAAGGAAATAATTTCAGCATAGAATATAACAACACTATGGAAGGACCTTTTTAAAATAGGGGATGGGTGGCTACTTGGCAGACGAGGTTCAGCAAAGAAAAATGTAAGAATTTGCATTTGGAGGGCTAAAAATGTGCATGCAAAATACTATTTGGAAAGCAGGGTATGTATTTGGGGGCTGAAAAATAAAAATGATAAACTGGATAAGTCTGTGATGGAAAACGATTTTGGGGCACTTATAGACCACAGACAGAATATTATCCAGCATTAAAAAGGATGTTTATGCAAGACATAAAACAATACTTTTACGTATTAACAAAACACTGGTTTGACCTCATCCTGAGCCCGCAGGAAAGTTATGGTCATCAATCAACAAGAAGGATGTACTAAAATTAGAGAGGTTTCAGTGGAAGGCAACAGGGTAATAAGGGGGCTGGAGGAATGTAGGTAGCCTCCTCACATCCAGTTAAGTGTGACATATGGTTCTGCTGGTTGAGAGGAGAAGTGGAAATACAATTGTGCCATACTAACTTTCTCATGCAGAAATGTCAGGTTATATGCAGATTTACAATTATGGTGAAATTCCATTGAGGCTGTAGCTGTTCTCTGAACTTGTCTCCATCAGCCATCTTTGTGAAGCCTCATGTTCTGATTGGGGAACAAGTTCTCACAAGATTTTGCCCACCATTTTCTGTTAGCTCTGCTATAAAAAGCAGAGCCCAGCCACCTTTTTAAATGTGTGTGGAATTAGTGGGGGAAAGATGCACTGCTTGTGAGGGAAAGCTAGGCCTTACTCAGGGACAGTGTTCCAGCCTGCAGGGACAGAACAGGGATCCTCAGGAGTCCTGCCTATCAGCACTGCTGCTGTGCTTGCGATAGAAGATTATGTTAACAAATCTACCAGAGAAAATCCCTCAATGGTTGCCAAATCCCAATAAATGCATAAATAGAGAGACAACCCCCCAAAAAAGTGTGACTTTCAATGGCAACTCATAATCATAGAGTACGCAATGTTGAGCACATGTGAGGTGTGGGTGTGTGTCCTCTTTAGTCGGACACATTTCAGGAAGAGTTTATTCCTTTCATTAGGGGTATATAGAGGAGATGTGGTAGGATTGTTTTTAAAATAACATTTATTATTATTATTATTTAAGGTACTTATATAGCGCTGTCAATTTACGCAGCGCTTTACCTATACATTTGTCAGGGCTGGGCTTAGCCCTTCCTTCTCTGAGCTGGCCGCTCAGCTGTCGGCTAATCGTCAGCTCCTCTCTCTCCACAGTGACTCAGCTGTTGATGATCAGCTCGTTAGTCCTGGCTACTTAAAGCCATCCAGCTAACTTCATCTATGACTTCGCCTTTGATCACATCTCAGAGACTTTCTCCTGTGTTCCTGTTGAAGACTTGCTCGGCTAATGTCCCTTCTGGCTCCTGATCCTGCTTGCTGTACTACTACGTTGATCTCTGGCTCTCTGACATTGGCATTGGCCGACTACCCGATCTGGTTACTGAACTCTGGCTATGTATTGACTACACTTATTCTGTTTTCCTTTTTATTATTATTAAACAAGTGTGATTAACTGTACGTCTGTCTCGGTCTGATTCATGGTTTCTGACAGTAGGCGAAGGCCATGAATTCAGAAGACGCAGTCAGTCCACTTGTTGGTAATATTTTTTCCAGATTGGATGACCAGGATCACCGCACGGATCAGTTTGCCTTGGCGTTTACAAACGCTCCTGAGTCGCAGGGCTCACCTGGAATCTGCCACTATGGCTGCTCCGGTACAACCTGTGTTGCAGGCCATCCCTGCTGTTGCTCCAGTCTCTGTGCAGGCACCCGCCTCGAGTATTACCTCTATAAGAGGCATGTCTGGTTCCGCTCCACTTCCCCAGTGATTTGGGGGCGATCCAGTTCAATGAAGAGGGTTTCTCAACCAGGTTGAGATATACTTTGAGATGCTGCCCCAGGCATTTTCCACGGACAGAAGCAAAGTAGGTTTCGTGATATCTTTGCTTTCTGAGAGAGCCTTGGCCTGGGCAAACCCTCTATGGGAGGCGCAAAAACCCATGGTCCTGAGCTACCCAGAATTAGACGTGTGCATTCATTTTTGTCCAAATGCATTTTCGTCCGAATTTCGGGTATTTTCGTTATCATTTTACCAAACGATAACGAACGAAAACCGAAAGATCCAACATAAACAAATGCTTTATTTTCATTTTTGTTGTGACAACAGTTCGATATAGATAGGAGATTCGACATGATGCTGACAATAGCAATCTGTGTCCATCGAACCTGTGGTTGAATGTGCCTAGCCTTAGCTCTATTAGTCCAAGATTATTCTACATAGAGAGAAAAGATTCGACATAGAGAGAAAAGATTCGACATTAGAGAGACAATAGCAAAAAAGTTCGAATGTGCCTAACCTATATCTATTAGTCCAAGATTATTCGACATAGAGAGAAAAGATTCGACATGAAGATGCAACGAAGCAGTCGCCGCAAATGGGCATTTATGGTCAAATGCTCCGCCCATAGGCTATAGAAGAATTCTAATGTCGGTTGACTAGTAATAATAATTAATAAATATAATTATTACTAGTATCATACAACATTAGCTTGTAGGCGGAACATTCGACCGTAAATGTACGATTGCGGCGTCATAAAGTTTAGCTGCTCCGTCGAATCTTCTTAGAACATTCGACAGATACCATAACCCTTCAATGACAGACTCGACCTATATTATTTCTGATTTTCGGACGAATGCATTTTAACAAAACGAAACAAATAAAAATGAATTTTCGGGAGTAACTAAATAAATTTATTTTTCGGAAGAAAGCGAAATTCTGAAACAAAATATTTCAGTGTGCACATGTCTACCCAGAATTTGTGGCTTCCTTCAAAAGGGTATTTGACGTTCCCGCACGCTCCGCTTCTGCTGCCAAGAGACTCATGTCCATCAAACAGAGTACGAGAACTGTTGCCGATTAAGCCATTGAATTCCGTACTCTGGTACTCTTTAACAAACGATAACGAAAGTGCAGAATTAGAAAAATGAAAGATCCGACATAAACAAATGCTTTATTTTCGTTTTCGTTGCTACAACAGTTCGATATCGATAGGAGATTCGACATGATGCTGACAATAACAATCTGTGTCCATCAAACCTGTGGTCGAATATGCCTAACCTTAACTCTATTAGTCCAAGATTATTCTACATAGAGAGAAAAGATTTGACGTAGAGAGAAAAGATTCGACGTAGAGAGAAAAGATTCGACGTAGAGAGAAAAGATTCGACGTAGAGAGAAAAGATTCGACATAGAGAGAAAAGATTTGACGTAGGGGAGAAAAGATCGCTGCTGGAATTGGGTGGAGGAAATAAAATAAAAATAATGATGATGATGAATGTTATTGGCTGATTGTAACCAAAGAGGAGGAGCAGTAAAATAGCTAGAACTAAGTACACACATACTTTGGCTTATGGTGTCTGTTGAAAGTTCTAAGAAGATTTGACGGAGCAGGTAAACTATACAGCGTCGTACAGTTTAGCTGCCCCGTCGAATCTTCTTTGAACATTCAACAGACACCATAAGCCTTCAATGACAGATTCGACCTTAATTAATTTGGATTTTCGGACAAATGCAATTTTTAACGAAAACCGAAATAAATAAAAACGAATTTCGGGAGTAACTAAATAAATTTATTTTTCAGACGAAAGTGAAATTCCGAAACAAAATATTTCAGTGTGCACATGTCTACTGTGAAGATGAACCCTTGCACTTGGGCTTCAAGCGTCTCTCTGTGGATGAGGGAGACCTTAGGAGGAGGGAGAGATTGTGCCTTTATTGTGGCCAGGCTGATCACTTTTTGAAGTCTTGTCCTACCCATCCAGGGAACGCCAGAACCTCGAGGTCCTGTCAAGGACCAACCTCAGGTGGCGTTGTTTCGTCCCCAGTTTCCCAGAAAGATAAGCCCCTGGTTTCGGTTACCCTGTCTTCGGCTGAGTCATCCGCCGAGATACAGGCACTAATCAACTCTGGGGCTGCAGGCCTGTTAATTGATGCTGCCTTTGTATCGAAGCACTCGATTCCACTGCAGCTGTGTGACACTCCACTTGCCATTGAGGCTCTTGACGGGATACCGCTACAGCCTGCCCATGTGACTCATGAGACTGTTTTGTTCCATGGCCATAGGGACCCTTCACCATGAGATAATCCAATTCCAAGTTATTTCCTCACCTAAGTTTCCGCTGGTTATTGGTTATCCTTGGTTACAGAGGCACAACTCTTCTTTTGATTGGCTCCGTGCTAAGGTTCTGTCCTGGTTGCCACAGTGCAGTGAGAGATGCTTCCAGAAGGTAGCCAAGGTCCTGTGCACCTCTTCACTCTCCTCCCTGCTGGAGGAGTATTGCGATTTTAGCGATGTCTTTGACAGAGGTCAAGCCGGTACTTTGCCTCCACACCGGTCGTATGATTGCGCAATTGACCTTCAACCTGGTGCCATACCCCCTCATGGCCGGGTTTACCCTTTGTCGGTCTTGGAGGATAAGGCCATGGAGAAGTATGTTGCAGATGCACTTTCTCGGGTTTCATCCGCAAATCCTCATCTCCTGCTGGTGCTGGTTTCTTCTTTGTGAAGAAGAAGAGTGGTGAGCTGAGACCTTGTATCAATTATAGGGGTCTCAATCGTTTCACGATTAAGAATACATTCCGTTGATTACTGAGTTATTTGACTGCCTCAAGGGAGCAACAGTTTTCACAAAGCATGATTTGAGAGGGGCATACAATCTCGTCAGGATTAAGGAGGGCGATGCGTGGAAAACTGCGTTTAATACCAGATCAGGTCATTATGAGTATCTCTTAATGCCTTTTGGCCTTTGTAACGCTCCAGCAGTTTTCCAGGAGTTCATTAACGATGTCCTCAGAGATTTGTTGCAGTTATGTGTGGTGGTTTATCTCGATGATATCCTCATATTTTCCAAGTCCCTGGAGAGCCACCACACAGATGTCTGTCATGTGCTTCAGAGACTAAGAGAGAACAATCTCTACTGTAAATTGGAAAAGTGAGAATTCCATTGTGAACAGGTTAAATTCCTGGGCTATGTCATTTCCACTTCTGGTTTTTCGATGGACCCAGAGAAACTTTCAGCGGTCCTACAGTGGCCTTGACACATGGGTTTACGTTCTCTGCAGCGCTTTCTTGGCTTTGCCAACTATTATCGGAAGTTTACTCGTAACTTCTCATCTCTGGTCAAGCCCCTGACTGATATGACCAGGGAAGACGGCAACCCACAGAGTTGGTCTCCGGAGTCCATTAAGGCCTTTGAGGGTCTCAAGGCTACCTTTGTTTCTGCTCCTGTGTTGGCACACCCTGATCCTACGTTGCCTTTTATTCTAGAAGTTGATGCTTCTGAGACTGGAGTTGGTGCCCTTCTGTATCAATGTCCTAACTCTGAGTACGCTATGCATCCATGTGGCTACTTTTCCAAGAAATTGCCACCGGCAGAGTGCAATTACGAGATTGGTGACAGAGAGCTGTTGGCGATCATTTTAGCCCTAAAAGAATTAGAGACATGTCCTTGAAGGTACCACTGTGTCGGTTCTCATTCTTACTAACCATAAGAATCTCACATTCTTGTCTGAGGCTAAGCACCTCTCTCCCAGAAGGGCACGATGGGCTCTTTTCTTGTCGAGCTTTAATTACATTGTCTCATTCTTACCCGGTACTAACAACGTAAGGGCTGACACCTTGTCACGACAATTTTCCTCCACTTCCAAGATGGAGTTGGTTCCGGTTCCTGTGATTCCTCCTGATTGTATTCAACTACGGTTCGCACCAGTCTTACTTCTCCTTTAGGTGACAAAATTCTTGCTGCTCAGGTCGATGCTCCTCCTGAGAAACCTTGTGACCGCTGCTTTGTTCTCGAGAGTCTCCGTACTGCTGTGCTCCAGACTTACCATTCTCCCAAGGCTGCAGGCCACCCTGGGAAGAATCAACTGTTTTGGGTCATTTCCCAACAATTTTGGTGGCCTAGTCTACGTGCTGATGTAACCGCCTTCGTAGCTGCCTGTTCCGTGTGTGCTCAGAGTAAGACTCCACGACACCTTCCAGTGGGCCTCCTACAACCCTTACCCAATGGAGAGAGGCCCTGGACCCACCTGTCTATGGATTTCATTGTGGAGTTACCCAAGTCCCAGGGCAACACAGTAACCCTTATGGTGGTTGACCGGTTCTCGAAAATGTAGCATTATATTCCACTCAAGAAGTTGCCTACTTCTAAGGAACTGGCTTCTATTTTTGCTCGGGAGATCTTCCGCCTACATGGGCTACCCAAGGTGATTGTCTCAGACAGGGGTAGTCAGTTTGTGTCCCGGTTCTGGTGAGCCTTTTGTGCACAGTTGGGTATTTAGCTTGCTTTCTCCTCTGCGTATCACCCGCAGTCTAATGGGGCCGAAGAACGAGCCAATCAGTCCTCAGAGCAACTCCTACGTTGCTATATTTCTGACCATCATAACAACTGGTCAGACCTCTTACCGTGGGCATGCCTTGAATTCAGCTTCCCATTTGTCCCCTATATGGAGAACTATGGTTTCCCACCTTCCATGTTGCCTGCCTCGTTTGTTCCGCAGAGTATTCCTGAGTTAGAGGAGCATCTCCGTGGCCTTTATTCCACTTGGGCACAAGTCCAGGAGGCTTTGCGATATGCTAACAGTAGGTACAGATTCCATGCTGACCACAAACGCCTGCCTGCGCCTTCCTACCAGGTTGGGGATAGAGTCTGGCTGTCGTCTCGCAACCTCCGACTTCATGTTCCTTCTTTGAAGTTCACACCTCGGTTTATTGGGCCTTTCCGTATCCTTCTCAGGATTAACCCAGTGGCTTACGCATTGGACCTTCCTCCTAGTATGCGCATCTCTAATGTGTTTCATGTCTCCTTATTGAAACCTTTGGTCTGCAACCAATTTACCACCTCGGTCCCAGGTCCTCACCCTATACAGGTTGAGAACCATGAGGAGTATGAAGTACAATCCATTGTTGACTCCCGTAGGTTGACTCCCGTAGGTTCCGTGGGCGCATACAGTACCTGGTGCATTGGAAGGGGTATGGTCCGGAGGAACGCTCTTGGGTTTCATCCTCAGACGTACATGCCCCTGTCCTCCTCCGTGATTTCCATAGACGTTTTCCCCTGAAGCCCGGTGGTCCACCAAGGGGGAGGGGTCATTGAGGAGGGGGAACTGTCAGGGCTGGGCTCAGCCCTTCCTTCTCTGAGATGGCCCCTCAGCTGTCGGCTAATTGCCAGCTCCTTTCTCTCCACAGTGACTCAGCTGTTGATGATCTGCTCGTCTGTCATGCCTACTTTTATTAGCTTGGGAAACAAAATGAAAGGCCTGCTCCTTTCATTTTATTTCCCAAGCTAATAGACTGAGTGGAGCCTGCACTGTCAACTGTTAACTCTTTCCTGAGATGACTTCAGGATAGCAGCACTGAGAGAGTAGGGGCCAGTAGCATTGAAAGTTGTAAACTGATTAACTGGACTGTTTTTCCACCAAGAGGATTGCTTTTACATTCATTGCAGGATCTGTGAAACGTGTTTCATTGTGAATATGTGACACAGAATTCAAGGAAGTACATCTGTGGGATTCTTCACAAACATTTACCCCTGAAGAAATATCGCTCCCTCCTTCTCTGGATATTGTGTTAGAGGCTGGGCTGTATGACTGATTGCTCCGGACGTCTTGCTTTAGTGGAAATTGGATAACTGACAGAGGGACCACAGGAGACCATCCACGAAGACCACCTTTGATGTTCCTTAATGCCTGTTACCCCCATAGGGGTATGGGGAGCTGGTGAGTGGGGAACCATAGGTGAGCACAGAAGTCACCGGTTGATTTGAGCACAAGAGTCACCAGCAGTCTTAACTGTATACAGCAAAATTTTTTGCAAACAAACCTTTTTTGCAAACACATTTTTATTTCTGAAAAACTTTTTTATTACATATATATTTTTTTTTTACCGTTTTCAACTTTTAAAGTGTTTCTCACCATTATTATTATTTTTTGGATCATTTTTTGGATTATCTTTTGGACTTTTATTAATGTTATGATTACCATACTGGATTCGATATTATACACATGTGGCACAGATTGGCACACCAATGCTCATATGTCTAATACCACAATTAAGTGAACTGAATTTTATATGTTATGTTGTAGTATTTTAATTTTTATTTGTTAGAGGTATCACTTATAGTGCATCACAGTGGATGTTTTGCACCTTGTTTACACATTTAGTTCACTTAAATAGGGAGCGCCATTCACCCCATTCTTCATTTACGTCACATTGATAGTCTCATTCTTACCCAGTACTAAGAATGTAAGGGCTGATACATTGTCGTAACAGTTTTCCTCCACTTCCAAGATGGATTTTGTTTCTGTGATTTCTCCCGATGGTATTCTGGCTACAGTTCGCACCAGTCTCACTTCTCCTTTGGGGGACAAAATTCTTGCCGCTCAGATCCATTCTCCTCCTGAGAAACCTTGTGACCGCTGCTTTGTCCCTGAGAGTCTCTGTACTGCCATGCCCCAGACTTACCATTCTCCCAAGGCTCCTGGCCACCCAGGGAAGAATCAACTTTTTTGGGCCATTTCCCAACAATTCAGGTGGCCTAGTCTACGTGCTGATGTAGCCTCCTTCATAGCTGCTTGTTCCGTGTGTGCTCAGAGTAAGACACCGCAACACCTTCCAGTGGGCCTCCTACAATCCATACCCAATGGAGAGATGCCTTGGACCCATCTGTCTATGGATTTCATTGTGGAGTTACCCAACTCTCAGGGCAACACAGGTATCCTTATGGTGGTTGACCGGTTCTCGAAAATGTCTCATTTTATTCCACTTAAAAAGTTGCCAACATCTAAAGAACTGGCTTCCACTTTTGCTTGTGAGATCTTTCGCTTACATGGAATACCCAAGGCGAACGTCTCCGACAGGGGTAGCAAGTTTGTGTCCAGGATCTGGCGAGCCTTTTGTGCACAGTTTGGAATTCAGCTTCCCTTCTCATCTGCACATCACCCACAGTCTATTGGGGCCACAGAACGAGCCAAACAGTCCTTGAAACAGTTTTTACGTTGCTACATTTCTGACCACTATAACAACTGGTCAGATCTCTTACCTTGGGCAGAGTTTGTTCACAATAGTGCTGTCAATATCGCTTTCCGATTGTCTCCATTCATGGCGAATTATGGTTTCCAACCATCAATGTTGCCTGACTCATTTGTTTCTCAGAGCATTCCTGCATTGGAGGAGCATCTCCATGGTCTTCGTTCCACTTGGGTACAGGTCCAGGAATCCTTGCGACATGCTAATGATAGGTACAGACTCCATTCTGACCGTAGACGCCTACCAGCGCTTTCCTACCAAGTTGGGCACAGGGTCTTGTTGTCATCTTGCAACCTCCGACTCCGTGTTCCCTCATTAAAACTGGCACCACGGATTATTGGGTTATAACCAAGGCCTTATAGGCTGAAACGCGCCAACTGACTTTATCTGTGTTTGTTCACTGTGGCTATTCAATAAAATGAAGAAATTTTAAGAGCAACAACCGGAGTGCGGATCATTTTTTGCACACCACGGTTTATTGGGCCTTTCCGTATTCTCCGTAGGATCAACCCAGTGGCTTAGGCTTTAGACCTTTCTTCTAATATGCGTATTTCAAATGTATTTCATGTCTCCTTATTAAAACCTTTGGTATGCAACTATTTCACCACTTCGGTACCACGTCCTCACTCAGTTCTGGTTGAGAACCATGAGGAATATGAGATACAATCTATCATTGATTCTGTAGCCTCCTTGGGCGCATACATATACCTGGTTCATTGTAAGGGGTACGGTCCAGAGGAACGCTCTTGGGTCTCATCCTTGGACATACATGCTCCTGTCCTCCTCCATGCCTTCCATAGATGTTTTCCCCTCAAACCTCTGAGGAGGAGGGGTCATTGAGGAGGGGGTACTGTCAGGGCTGGGTTTAGCCCTTCTTTCTCAGAGCTCTGTGCTCAGCTGTCGGTTAATTGCCAAAGACTCTTCATTCCACAGTGACTCACCTGGTCTTCATTTCTTGCTCATCAACTAAAGCTGTTGGTTATATAAACTTCCTGGATCAGATCGTCAGTGCCTTTGCCTTGGTCAACATATCCAGACTCTCTCTCTGTCGTGTTTTCCTGTGATAGACTTTTGCCTGGCTGACTTCCCTCCTGGTTCCTGATCCTGTTTGCTGCACTTGACTGTGCTGATCTCTGGACCCCTGTTCCTCTGGCTTGTTCTGACTACTCGTCTTGGTTACCAAATTTTGGCTATGTTTTGGCTATGTTTTCTCTGTTTATACAATTTCTCCATTTTATTAAATAGTGTGATTTTTACTGCACTTCTGTCTCTGTTCTGCCTGATTCATGGTTCCTGACATGCAGTAAGCCATTATTCTTTGGCATGCTGCAAATCAGGAATGACACAGGAGGAGGTGTAACATATTTACACCTTTCACCACCCACATGAAGGGCAAGAAACACCCATTAACCCTAGGACCCACACACATCAACTCCCGAAACTGGTACAAGTGACTCCCATAGCCCGCCGTGAAACTACAGAGGCTCTAAGGATCATAGGAGATGTAGTATCAGGCCTGGAAAAGGAAGGAAACAGGAAGTCAGAAAATTTAGAAATTCAGCCAGGAGGAGGAGTGGTATCACAGAAACTGAAACTTGCTGTATACAGCTAAAGGAGGTAAGTAACACACAAACTGACAGTGTGGATGTGATTCATATATGTCGTTTTGAGGAGGAAAAACCAGAGCTCTTCTTTAAAGACTTTTTACCTTTGTAAACATCAGTGCTGCAGCAGTACACCACAGAGATGTGCCCCTTCACAGGCATGATTAGGGCATCTACCAGGCATATTATTTAACCACTTCAATACCAGGCACTTAGACACCTTCCCGCCCAGGCCAATTTTCAGCTTTCAGCGCTGTCGCAATTTGAATGACAATTGCGCGGTCATGCTACACTGTACCCAAACAAATTTTTTATCATTTTGTTCCCACAAATAGAGCTTTCTTTTGGTGGTATTTGATCACCTCTGCGGTTTTAATTTTTTGCGTAACAAATAAAAAAAGACCGAAAGTTTCGAAAAAAAAAACCAAGTTTTTCTTTGTTTCTATTAAAATTTTTTGTAAATAAGTACGTTTTCTCCTTCAATGATGGGCACTGATATGGCTGCACTGACGGGCACTGATACGGCAGCATTGATGGGCACCGATGAGGTGGCACCGATGAGGTGGCACTGACGGGCACTGATGATGGGCACTGATAGGCGGCACTGATGGGCACTGATAGGTGGCACTGATGGGCATTAATAGGTGGCACTGGTATGCGGCACTGATGGGCACTCATAGGTGGCACAGATGGGCACTCATAGGCGGCACTGATGGGCACTCGTAGGTGGCACTGATGGGCACTCGTAGGTGGCATTGATTGGTACATATGGGTGGCACTGATAGGTACTTATGGGTGGCACTGATGTGTGGCACTGATGGGCACTAATAGGTGGGCACTGATGGGCACTGATGGTCACAGATGGGCACTGACAGGTGGCACCGATGGGCAATGACAGGTGGCACCGATGGGCAATGACAGGTGTCACTGATAAAACATATTGGGGGCATTGCTGGGCAGATCTGGAACATAATGGTGCCAATCAGTGCCCATTTGTGGGCACTGATTGGCACAGATTGGGCACATTGGGCACATGTGGATGGCCATGGGGTACATACCTGGCCATCCACATGTTGCCCCTTCCCTGGTGGTCCTAGTGGCAATCCCTGGTGGTCCAGTGTGGTGATCTGAGGGGGGGCTGCGCTGACAATCAGCGCAGACCCCCCTGTCAGGAGAACCATCAGACACGAGTGAGGAAAAGCCGATCAACGGCTCTTCCCATTGACAGCATGATCAGCCGTGATTGGACACGGCTGATCACATGGTAAAGAGCCTCCGCCAGAGGCTCTTTACCAAGATTGGTGTAGCGGTGTGTCAGGCTGACACACCGCTCCACCGATCGCCGCGATGCGCGCCCCCGGGGGCGCGCGGCGGCATGTTATCCTGCTGGACGTCATATGACGCCCAGTCAGGATAACGGAATCACTTCCCGGACGTCAATCCGCTATAGGGCGGGTGGGAAGTGGTTAAAGGAAGTATATGGCATCCAAACATCTTTGAAGTTTGAACAAACACTTGAACTTCAAAAAGGAAGCAAAGTTCCTAGGTCACTTAGTCGTGCATAGGGATGAGCCTGATGTTCGAGTCGAACGTAATTTCGACTTGAACCTCGTGTTCGCCAAACAGCGAACAATATACGGTGTTCACGGCAAATTTGAAAGCTGCCAGGACACCGTTAAAGTCTATGGGACACTAACATGAAAAATCAAAAGTGCTAATTTTAAAGGCCTATATGCAAGTTATTGTCATAAAAAGTGTTTGGAGACCTGGGTCCTGCCCAAGTGGATGCAAATTTTTTTTTTTAAACTGCCGTTTTTTCAGGAGCAGTGATTTTTTTAATGCTTAAAGTGAAACAATAAAAATGAAATATTCCTTTAAATATCCTGCCTGGGGGGTGTCTATAATATGCCTGTAAAATGGTGCATTTTTCCCATGTTTAAAACAGTACCACAGCAAAATGACATTTCTAAAGGAAAAATTGTCATTCAAAACTGATAATGAATTGTCGGGTCTCGGCAATATAGATACAGATAATTGAAAAAAAAGAGCATGGGATCCCCCCTCCATTACCAGGCCCTACGGGTCTAGTATCAATATTAAGTGGAACCCCGAATTAAACTTAAAAAAAAAAATTGCGTGGGGGTCCCCATTCCCTGAAATTCTTACCAGGCCCTTCGGGTCTGATATGGAAATTAAGAGGAACCCTGCGCCAAAATTTGAAAAAAAAAATGGCACAGGGGTCCCCCCCAAAATCCATACCAGACTCTTCAGGTGATATTCTGAAGGAGGACCACAATGCCTTCCTCTTTTCAATCATTGGAATTTTTGCTTACTCGTAACATTTTTGTTATGCAAAATAATATACTCAGCACATGGAATGATTATTGTCCCAAATTGCACAAATACTCTGTTCAAAAAGTCCATTTACACCAGCTTATTCCTGAAGAGGGAGCAGACTAACATGGCTACGTGGAATATAAAAGGTAATGGAAATATCCTTTGATTATATCTTCATTATAAGTATTTTGACTTAAATCTCTGCCTTAAGGCTGCATTCACACCTGAGCATTTCAAAGTCATTTTTACTGCATTTTTATCACGATTTTGTACAGGTTACCAATGTAAAAAGCAGCCTGTAATCTGCCCCAAAGAAGCTCATGTTCTTTTTTAAGCTTAAGGCATTTTTTAGGGCGCTTTGCTTCAGGTGACAAAACACTCAGATGTGAACAGGTGTCATTGAAATGAATGGGATTTTGCTTGTTAGGCATTTTTCAGGCATTTTTTTGGGCATTTTACGAGTGTTTTATGAGCTGAAAATGCTCAGGTGTGAAAGCAGCCTAAGGCACCTTAGAGGCACTAGCATTAAAAATAGTGCCTGCATAGCGCCTGTAAACCACCTCTCCTCTCACTCCAGTGTGAAAGCCTGAGTGCTTTCACACTGGAGCGGTGTGCTTGCAGGAGGGTAAAAAAAGTCCTGCAAGCAGCATCTTTGCAGCGCTGTCGAATCACCAAACCACCGGGTTTTACCACTTTTTTGGCCACTAGCAGGGGGTTAAAAGCGGCTCCCGCTAGCAGCTGAATAGCGCACCTTAAAGACAGTAAAGTACCGCTTTAGTGCCGACGCCCCAATGCCCCAGTATGAAAGCAGCCTTAGACCCCTTTCACACTGAGGTGCTTTTCAGACGCTTTCACGCTAAAAAAGAGCACTTCAAAAGATCACGAAAACCTATTTTCATTAAAATCAATGAATGCTTTCACACTGGGTCAGTGCGCTGACAGGGTGGTGAAAAAATGACCCTCTCCATTGAAATTAATGGAAAGCTCTTTAAAAGCGCCTGAAAAGCTCTTCAAAAGTGCTCAGTGTTCTACTGGCAGTTTAGAAGCACCTCAGTGTGAAAGGGGTCTAAGGGCCCTTTCACACTGGGGCGGTTTGCAGGCAATATTGCGCTAATAATAGCGCCTGCAAACTGACCCGAAAGTGCTGATGCTTTGTCTCCAGTGTAAAAGCCCCAAGGGCTTTCACACTGGAGCGGTGCGCTGGCAGGACGGGAAAAAAGTCCTGCCAGCAGCATCTTTGGAGCGGGGAAGGAGCGGTGTATACACCGCTCCTTCTCCGCTCCTGCCCATTGTCCATTGGGACAGCGCGGCTATACAGCTGGCAAAGCGCCTCTGCAGAGGCGCTTTGTGGTGGTTTTTAACCCTTTCTAGGCCGCTAGCGGGGGTAAATCCGCCCCGCTAGCGGCCAAATACAGATGGTAAAGCGCTGCTTACAATAGCAGCGCTTTACAGCCGACGCCGCCCCCACCCCAGTGTGAAAGGGGCTTAAATGTTGAAAGCTGATAATAGTTCCAAGCAGTCATCTAGAATTTAAAACCCTCAGCATGTGGGGACAAGGAATCTTCCTTGTTTAATTATGTCCAGATATGGCTTTGGGCAATTCCCAGAAAAAAATCATAGTGGATAATTAGGCTACTTTCACACTGAGGCGTTGCGGGCGCTGGCGGTAAAGCGGCACTATATTTAGCGGTGCTTTACCATCATTTTAGCAGCACTATTTGCCCACTAGCGGGGCATTTTTAACCTCCCAGTGGATGAAAAAGCGTTAAAACCACCCGCAGTGGTGCTTTGCAGGCGGGTTTGGAGTGCTCCCCCATTGTTTTCAATGGGAAGGGGCGCTTTAGGAGCGGTAAATACACCGCTCCTTACAGTGCTTCAAAGATGCGGCTTGCAGGTCTTTTTAGACCGCCCTGCAAGCGCACCATTCCAGTGTGAAAGGCCTTGGGGATTGGATTGCATTGAGTGGCTCTTTCAGGGCGCTTTGCACTTTAGTGCCTGTAAAACGCCTCAGTGTGAAAGGGGCCTAAGATTTTTAGTTCCCATGGTCCTGAGTTGGCAGCATTGCCCTAGTTACTGTCAGCACTGGTAGCATTTAAAGGTCAGGAGAGAGGCTATACAATCTAGATGTTTGAAGGCATCTAAACACGAGTGTTGCATTAGCTTAACATAACAGTAACAACAGAGTAGTGGCTGTTACATGTTGTGTCTTTGCATCAAAACCGACCTTGAGAGTTGTCAGTAACCAGAGAAAAGACAAGAGTTTCATCAAGTAGGGTTATTTGGGTTTCTGGGTTGTCTGGGTACTTTTTTTCAAAAGTTGAGTTTGTGGTTATATGATCATCAGTTCACTTGCGAGATGTAGGGCTTGTAGTAATGAGGCCAGGCTCAGTGAGTATCTACTAGGAATGAGCGGTTATTGCTTTTGTACTGGAAAATAAGCACAAATAGATATGCCCACCTGTATTTGATATTATGGAAGATGAGAGGTTGCAAACTTGGTTTCAAGGCTATCCACTGCTATACCATTTTTAGAGCAATATCTAAACAAGTGTGAATCTTGTGGCCTTGAATGTCTGAGTCTGACATTTGCAGATTTCATTACCTTTGTTTAGGGAGTAATGTGGTTTGACAATCACACTCAAGACGTGCCATCATTTAAGGGCAATTAAAGCTCTATAAATTTTCTGTCTATTTCAAGTGTGAGTTGTCTGAATCAGGCAGCAGTTCTTTCATGAATTCTAAAGTGACCATTTAAAAGTGTTTAATAGATTTGGGTACCCCACACATGTGAAAATTCAACCACCTGAATTGTTTTTAGGTCTTCAGTTTTCATGTGAGCTTGCTTAAGCATATAGTAAAGTGATTTGAGAGCTATTTTGCAACTCTGTGAACCATGTCATCCATTCTCTGTTTCTTAGACTCAATTCTGTTGCTTCCTTGTCCTGATTTAAATCTTTAAATCTGGTTGTAACTTTGTCTAGCTACCTTTGTAGTGAGTTAGCAATTCTGGCTATAAGAACAGAGTCCCCAGAATATGTAGTTTATGTAGGTAGGCAAATTGGAGAGTCAATAATTCAGCCATCTCTTATGCCCCGTACACACGGTCGGACTTTGTTCGGACATTCCGACAACAAAATCCTAGGATTTTTTCCGACGGATGTTGGCTCAAACTTGTTTTGCTTACACACGGTCGCACAAAGTTGTCGGAATTTCCGATCGACAACCACGCGGTCACGTACACCACGTACGACGAGACTAGAAAAGGCCGGTTCAGAACCAAGCGCGGCACCCTTTGGGCTCCTTTTGCTAATCTCGTATTAGTAAAAGTTTGGTGAGAGACGATTCGCGCTTTTTCAGACTCGTGGCTTTCAGATCATTTTCTGCTGTTCAGTTTGTGCTTGTGGGTTTGTATCTGCTCTTCAGTGCATGCAGTCAGTTCGTATCAGAGTTTTCTGTGTGATCTTGCCTGCTCGTTGCTGTTTTTCAGGTCGCTCTTCACAGGCCTTGCTGTTCTTCAGTGCGTTCTGTTACTTCGTTCTGAGCAGCCGACCGTTTTCTAGCCATGTTTCATATGCGTACTCCTCGTACAGTTCGTGCTGTGCGGGGGCTTGGTGTTGGGGTCCTGACCTTGACACAAGTCCAGTCCATGAACAGGGTGGGGAGGAGTTCATGGACCAAGAATTGGTTGCTTCAGCGTCACCAGTTCTCTCATATGCCTTTGCTCCGTGAGATCCGTGAGAATAATCCTGATGATTTCAGGAACTTTCTCAGGATGACGGACCCCGTGTTTCACTGTTTGTTGGCTTTGCTGACCCCTTATATTAGCAGGCAGGATAACTGCATGAGGCAAGCCATCACTCCGGAGCAGAGGCTGGTCGCTACCTTGCGGTATTTGGCCACAGGGAGAAGCCTGCAGGACCTCAAGTTCTCGACAGGCATCTCCCCCCAGGCTCTTCTTTGTGGACATTTACTGCTTGTGTTTGTTTGAGCTGACCCTGACAGAAATGTGTGGAGTGCAGAAAATGTCGTGATTGTGTAACCTTATACAAAGCACTGTTGGCTGTTATTTACTAAATGCAAAGACACTTTTCACTACAAGTGCACTTGCAACTGCACTGAAACTGCACTTGTAGTGCAAAGTGGATTTCCCCTTAGGAAATAACCCCCATTTTCTCATAAAACAACAATTACATCACCCCAAAAGTGTTGTAGCGTTGAGACAATAATCCACACATTCTTGATGAACAATCTTTTTAATACCTGCACAATCACATGTGCATTTACCAAAGGTTTTTCTGACAAACCAACATGTTTGTTGTATACCAATTTTTGTGGTGTCATTATCCAAAATCAAAATGTCCATTTTATAGAAAACAGGCCTGTGTAAAACCAACAAGAAAGACACAAATCTTGATCTTACAAAGTTCACATTTGGTAGAACTGGAAGGCAATATCAGACATGAGTATTTAGGAACTGTGTTTGATATTGCGTTCAGATGGGGGGAAATCACCCCTGGAAAAGCCAAATTTGGAAGATGCACACAAATTTCCCAATGTCAACATGTGTGACCTGCCATCAGGGGGGATCAAGGGATGTGTTTTGGGGGAGAAAGCCCTTCCTCACCGCTACTTTATAATTGAGGAAGGGGTTGCACCCCCAAAACGCGTCCATTGATCTCCCGTGATGGCAGATAGCACATGTTGACACACTGTGTGCATCCTCCAAATTTGGCTTTGGGAAAAATCACAAAAACATTTCGCACATTGTAGCACACAAAAGAAGAAAGTGATTTGGAGGGGTTTTAAACTCGCCCCAAAACATCAATGATGTTTTTATATTTTGGAATAACATCATTGATGTTTTGCTTGATGTTTTCCAATTGTAAATTACACCCCATGATCTCCCCGATCAGGATCTGCGCACTTTCGGATGTGAAAGGATCTGGATCCACAACCTCACGATCACCTAAAAAGAGAGGAAACCCAAAATAAATTAGGTTTCAAAAAAATGCCGCAATCCATCTCTTATCTGAGCCTGTGGTCGCAGACACTCACCTGTTGTGGTAACTACTTCCACCACGTCTTCATCCTCCTGCTCATCTTGTGTTGGGGGGATTTCCCCTTCTTCCAGAGGGGGGGGGCTCTGGTCTCCTCGGATGAGGGGTGTCCTCCGAGTCTTTTCTCCCCTATGTAAAACAAAAATGGTATAATTAGCACACAGATATTTAATGTCAGAACTATAAATATGAAACATTGCTTGGAAGTGGGGTACAATTGTCTATTTTAGCCGAGTTCCAAGATGTAGCTTTTTTACTGCCCTTTGTCAAGCTGCAATACTTTACCTGTTTGGTAAAAGCTTCACAGATGTAGCCCCCCTATAGTATACACTGGGGCACCTGTGTGGCCCCCCTAATAAAAATTGTGTTCTTGTGTCCCACACTAGTGCTCCAGTGTCCAGATGTGAAAACAGCTGCTCAGTGTCCTCTCCTTACACACAATCTAGTTTGCATTTCATTCTAGTAACAAAGCCATCTACACAACCCAATTCTTTGAAGACAAGTATAGGGCGTCAAAATGGTGGCCAAATGCATATGGCCTAAAAAATGGTATTTTATCGTCCGAAATAACAATGTGTGATCCGAACGAATAATGTGCCCATGAACATGAAAGTTGCCATTTTAAACTGTACAACAGTTCCTAAAAGCACATGGAGCAGCACGAACGTAATAAACATAAAGAATAGGAACACAGCACAACTACTTACTTTTTTGCAGCAATCTCCGGATCTTTCTGTACTGCTCGTGTTCTCGTAATTTCAGGTCCGACCACCGCTTCCTGAGCTGAGCTTTCGATCGTCGTACCCCGAATTTCCGGTGCAGACTCCTGACCACTTTCGCCATGATCTTGGCCTTTCTGACATTGGGGTTGGGGTAAGGCCCATACTTTCCATCATAGTCGGCCTTCTTCAGGATGTCCACCATCTCCAACATCTCCCCAAAGGACATATTTGAGTCCTTTAATCTCCTTCTGGATCGGGACGTTTCAGGCTCCAGCCTTTCCTCCTCCTCCTCCTCGTTGCTACAATTAGCACGATCCTGCTGTCTATCCGCCATGTGCTCTTCCCCCACTGCGCCGAACGAAAAGGGGCGGGGAATAGACTAGAAAGAACGTCAGGGGCGGGCGGAGTTATATGCATGCGCAGTGTGTATAAATCGTAACGCGCGCGTCTTACGTACGATCTGTGAGCGGAGGAAGGAGCATCGGAGACGCCGATCGTGCTAACGAAGGTAGGATCTAAACTTGGGCCTATACTGCTTCGAAATGGAAGCCTATATTGTAACAAGATTAGGGGAGTTTGGCCTGACATTAGGCTTTGTCTTGTGTTGTGTCTTACAGAGAAAATGGATGGGTTCAACGACCACAATTTCCTGCCCCTGTTCATAGACAAGTACAGGGAGCTGCCCTGTCTGTGGCAAGTGGGACACCCCCACTATAATCACAAACAGAAGAGGCAGGCAGCGCTGGAGAAACTGCTGGAGTTGGTGAAGCCGGTGGTCCCCACAGCAACCATCCCTTATTTGAAAGCTAAAATTGGTGGCCTGAGGAGCACTTATCTTAGGGAGCGCAAGAAGGTCACAGATTCCCAGAGGTCCGGAGCTGCAGCAGATGACGTTTATGTCCCCAGGCTGTGGTACTATGAGAGACTGCGATTTCTGTCAGACCACACTGAAGTCAGGGAATCCCTCTCTACTCTTCCTTCCACACTTCCTTCCATACCAGCTGAGGCTTCTGATGTCCAACCTGGCCCTTCCAGCCAGGAAGAAGTGAAGGAGCCCAGCTGGAGTCAGGTATAGCATTCTTCTACAGATTTCTGGTCAATAAATAAATGATGTTTATTAGATGTTATTATTGATCACTAATTGCTGATTAAAAAAAGTGCTTTACATATCAATAGACAGTAGTGGGCACCCAAAATTGGGAAAAGAATGAAAACTGCTGGGATCAGAAGGATAGTCTGTTATATTTGTTAACATTCAATTTGCAGCAGTCAGGAGGTGAAAATTGTGTGTGATTGATGAATAAAAAACTAAAACTATGTCCCTTTTTCATACACAGGAAGACCTCAGCCAGGAGGAGGCTGTGGAATGTGGCAGTCAGGAGGAGGCGGGGATTATTAGTGTCAGCCAGGAGGAGGCGGGGATTAGTGGCAGCCAGGAGGAGGCGGGGCTAAGTGGCAGCCAAGAGAAGCCTGGGACAAGTCGCAGCCTGACTGAGTCTCAGGTCCCTCCCCTCCGCCTTCCATATAAACGAGCCAGGAAGGCCACTCCGAGTCCCGTGCAGGATTCAGCGTACAGGCTGATCCAGGAGGCTTCGGCGTCCCTCCGAGCCTTCCCCAGTCCTGAAGAGGCCTTTGCCTGCATGGCTGCCACAAAATTGCAGGGCATGCAGGAGGGTCAACGCAAGATCTCTGAGGACCTGATTTATAAAGTCCTTCGTAAGGGGGAGAGTGGGGAACTGACACACAAGACGGATGTCATTGAGAGGGACGATCCTCCTCCTCCTCCTGCTGCCACAACTCCACCACCACAGCCAAAGCCTGTAAGGAAGCGTGGAAGGAAGACCTGAGAGTGATGACCCTGGGTTCAGTCTGGTCTGACAGAAGATGCAGTCTCTCGTATGACCACAGCCTGGGGACACAGATGTCATCTGCTGCTTTCCGGATCTCTGGGACTTCTGGACCAGACTGCCCTCCCTTATGATATGGACTCCTCAGGCCACCAATTTTGCTTTTAAATAGTTGATGTCTGCCCCAGGGGTCCAAGGCTTCACCCACTTCTGCAGTTTCTCCAGTGTTGCCTCCCTCTTTGTTTAGTTGTGAGCCCTTAATAAAATTTTTTTGGGTAAATTCTACTCTCCTGTGTGTGTTTTCATCCAAAAAGGACAGTTTGTTGGTGACGATTCAGGTACATTTCTAAAGTACAATGTGAAATTAACAAGGGACAACAACACCAAACAATCTCCTACAGATTAAATAGAACAACATATTAGTGGTGTTGTGGGAACTTGTCACCAAAAACACACACAAACATTTTCGGGAATACAAATCAAAATCACCAAAAAAAAAAAAAAATAAAAAAGAGAAACACAAAAAAAGAATCTACATTAAAGTCCAAAAAAAAAATGTTGTTGTCAGATGTGAGAAATCAAAATATATTGAGGGAATCCCAATAAATAGTAACGAAATAAGTTTGTGAGAAGTGTGTGTGAATATGAGCAGCAAAACTACTTAATTCTTGTCACATTATAAATGCAGCGTGACGAAAGTGCTGTATCCATTCCGAACGCTACGTTTACCAGAACGAGCTGTCCCGTGTCGGAATTTCTTCTGAGCATGCGTGGCACTTTGTGCGTCGGAACAGGCCACACACGGTCGGAATTGACGCGATCGGATTTTGTTGTCGGAAAATTTTATCTCCTGCTGTCCAACTTTGTGTGTCAGAAAATCCGATGGAAAATGTCCGATGGCGCCCACACACGGTCGGAATTTCCGACAACACGCTCCGATCGGACATTGTCCATCGGAAAATCCGACCGTGTGTACGGGGCATTAGTCTATTATTAATGAGGGCAAGCCTGAGTATGCTGAGCCACTTGAGGCCTGTAAGGGTGACAGTGCAAGGCTTGGTTAGTAGTGACTCACCATCCAAGTCTGTGTGGCATGGCCAAGATTGAGACCTCAAGCCCCCTTTGTTCTGCTCCATTCTCTCCATGGTAAGGATAATGAAGGCCACTGTTGTAGTTTATGTGCTGCCATTTTAGGCCCACGCATGTAAAGGGGTTTTGATACATTTCCTATACATCATTTTCTTCTTACGTTTTTATAAAAATACTCATACTAGTCTATCTTAACTGTTTTAGTGTATATGCTTAGTATGATATGTTGTTTCAGTTTTCATTTTGATATGGTAATGTACACCTTTTATTAGGTTACAAAATATTTTGCAACATTAATATACTGTAGCTATATGCTGTAATAGCAAAAAGTTTAAAATACTTCAAACTTCAGAGCAATATACTGTATGAACAATAGTTTAGGTGTTTGACCATTAATTCTGTTTGGAAAAGAAATCTTGGTGGTTGACATTGTAATGCTGTGGTATATTGTTTCATATTGTAGACAAGATGCATTGTAACATGGTTATAAGCAATAAGACATGACAGGTAGTGTTTTATTGAGTCATTAAAATATACCTCAGGTGTATAGTAAGGCACAGTGTTGAATGCTGAGTGACTTCAACCATTGGAGAACAACTTAAATGATCCAATAAAGTATACTCCAGAGAATTGAGAAGCTCTTAACTTGCTCTGTATTAGGCATAAATAAAAGAAAATAAGACTATGATATGGATGCCCTGGGATTTATATATACTCTACATTTCCCAACAGTACCATATTAATGAATATATGTACATTTGGGACGTCCTATCGATATCCTCCTTTACATCTATCTATCTATTTATTTATCTATCTACAGTATCTATCTATCTATCTATTTATCTATCTATCTATCTATCTATCTATCTATCTATCTATCTATCTATCTATCTATCTATCTATCTATCTATATTTATCTAATGCTACCATTTCAATCAGCATTTGAAATACATATGTGGCATCCACATAATGATCAATGTTAAAATCCCTGAAGGAAAGCTGAAGAAATTGTTTTAATTTTTGATATCCATGTTTCCAATTACTATAAATCATCAGTAGATTATATTCAGTTGTGTGTTTTTCTACTGAATTTCCAACAGTAGAGTAAAAAACTGTATGAAATTTGGTGGGCCTAAGACTGCCCTGTACATATTCAACATATTCAAAATTCCTATGTGAGTGTAATTGGTATACTGTTGTAATATTTATCCAGAGGCTTCGTGAAAATATCATGTTCAAATGCTCATTTATTGGTGGGAGATTCATTTTTAATTAATATACTATGTTGCTAGAAAGTATGATCAAAATAACACAGGCTAGAAGCAGAGGGATTGATAAGATATATGCCATGGGAACTGTATATTTTATATATTACATATTTCCTTATTAATAATGTGGCTCACAAATTCTAAGCTTCCAAAACTTGGTTAAGAAGGCCATATAAGGACATAAGCATGGCTTTACTTTACATCAAAAGATTGTCATTGTTAACTATGTTAACTTTCTTCTCTACGATTGGCTATTTCCTTACATTTAAGTTCTATATTACCACAGCCAAAACTGATAAGATTTCAGTTCAGTATCCAGAGCTGCATCATGCAAATGTCTGATCTAATTATTTGGCTATCCCATTTAATAGAGGGACCCATGGGAGAAAAAGCATCTTTAACCACTTGCCCACTGGGCACTTAAAGTGGTTGTAAACCCTAACATACCACTTTTGCCTTACAGGCTTAATAAGGCTTACCTGTAGGTACTGGAAATATCTCCTAAACCTACACGGTTTAGGAGATATTTGCCATATGCGCTTGCGCCAATGTCACCGCGGCATGCACACTGAAGAAAGGGCATGCTCGTGTCTTTTCTACAGGGCTCGTGCCCTGACCGTCGGCTCCCTCGTGCATGCATGGGAGTGACGTCACATGACTCCGGCCAGTCAAAGACCTGGAGTCCACGGCCCTGGAAGGAAGAGGGGTGAAGATGGACGCGGTCACCAGAGGGGACATCAAGGACATTGCAGGCTTCGTTTGCAGGTAAGTGGCACATAATTATGCTTTTACTTTGCAGGGAACAAAGAGGAAGTAAAACCCATCAGGGTTGACTTCCTCTTTAAACCCCCTTCCTAACCAGACCAATTTTCAGCTTTCGGTGCTCTCACATTTTGAATGATAATTACTCAGTCATGCAATAATGTACCCATATAAATTTTTTGTCCTTTTTTTTCACACAAATAGAGCTTTCTTTTGGTGGTATTTGATTATTTTTTGCACTATAATGAAAAAGAACAAAAATTTTGTAAAAAAATGCATTTTTCTTCGTTTCTGTTATAAAATTTTGAAAACTAGTAATTTTTTTTAGTAACTTTTGGCCAAAATTTATATTGCTACATATCTTTGGTAAAAATAACCCAAATCGGTGTAAATTATTTGGTCTTTGTGAAAGTTATAGAGTCTCTTTGCAAAGGCGTATTTGACCCCTAGGGGTCGCATAAAGGAGGTGAGTGGCCATTGCATGTGGTGGTAGGAGCACTCAGGATAAAATTTTGTTAGAAGAATCATCACTGTGGAGGACTTCTTATTATTTGCACATTGGACTCTTTTGCTTCTATGTATTTTTATATTTGTATATTTTTTTATATATATATTGCATTATCACTGGGAAGTCTGTTTTTGGTTTATTATTTTTGCAGCATTATTTTAGCGCTATCTTATTTTTATCTTCCATATTGTTTTTTGTGGGACTTTTTTGTATTATATTCCTTCATATTTTTTTATATTTGTATTATCACTGGATACATAATTTTGCTTTACTATTATTGCAGCGCTGTCACACTTATATATTTTTATTGTTTTTTGGTGGGAGCACATTAGTGACAGCTGCAGCACAATTTGAATCACAACTCATTATCACATTTTTATACATCAAAAACTTTGCTTATTAGCGCGCTGCTACTTTGTTTCTATTATATGTCAGTATTACATTGTATATCCCTATATGTTGCGGTCGTTCAGGTGCTTATCTAATAGTTTTTTGTAAACTATCAATGCCCCCCTGCTGAGCTCACTGCCTATGGAAGAGAATTCCACATCCTTGCCGCTCTTACAGTAAAGAACCCTCTACGTAGTTGAAGGTTACACCTATTTTTTTCTAATTTGTGGTCACGTGTCTTGTTAAATTCCCTTCCGCAAAAAAGTTTTATCCCTATTGTAGGGTCACCAATATGGTATTTTTAAATTGAATTCATATTCACTCTCAATCGTCTTTTCTCCGAATAAGTTCAGTGCTCGCAACCTTTCTCATAACTAATGTCCTCCAGACCCTTTATTAGATTTGTTGCCCTTATTTGTACGCGCTCCATTTCCAGTACATCCTTCCTGAGGACTGGTGCCCAGAACTGGACAGCATAATCCAGGTGCGGCCGGACCAGTAGAGTGGGAGAATTATCGCTTTATCCCTGGAGTTAATCCCTTTATTAATGCATGCCAATATTTTGTTTGCTTTGTTAGCAGCAGCCACTGATGTGACATGGATGTGGCACAGATGAGCACTGATGTGGCACAGATAAGCACTGATGTAGCATGGATGTGGCATGGATGAGCACTGATGTGGCATGGATGTGGCACAGATGAGCACTGATGTGGCATGGATGTGGCACGGATGAGCATTAATGAGCCATGGATGGGGATGGGTGAGCATGAATGAGCCATGGATGGGGATCGTTGAGCCATGAATGGGGATGGCTGAGCCTTGAATGTGGACAGATGAGCCATGGATGGCGCACGGATGAGCCATGGATGGAGCATGGATGGATGAGCCATGGATAGAGTACACCTGGAGCATGGATTGAGCATGGATGGAGCATGGATGGATGGATGAGCCATGGATGGAGCACAGATGGAGCATGGATGAGCCTTGGATGGAGCACGCATGAAGCATGGATGAAAGGATGAGCCATTGATGGAGCATACATGGAGCATGGATGGAGCATGGATGGATGAATGAGCCATTTAATGGAGCACGGAATGGATGGAGCCATGGATGGCGTACGCATGGAGCATGGATGGAGAAGGGATGGAGCATGGATGGATGGATGAGCCATGGATGAAGCATGCATGGAGTATGGATGGAGCACGCATGGAGAATGGATGGAGCACAGATGGAACACGGATGGAGGATGGATGGATGAGCCATGGATGGAGCACGGATGGAGAACGCATGGAGCATGGATGGATGGATGGGCCATGGATGGAGCACAGATGGAGCACGGATGGAGCATGGATGGATGGATGAGCCATGGATGGAGCACACATGAAGCATGCATGGAGCACAAATATAGCATGGATGGATGGATTACCCATAGATAGATCACGGATGGAGGATGAATGGAGCACGGATGAATCATGGATGGATAGATGAGCCATGGATAGAGCACGCATGGAGCATGGATGGAGCACGGATGGAGCATGGATGGATGAGCCATGGATAGAGCACCGATGGAGCATGGATGGAGCACGCATGGAGCATGGAGGGAGCACGGATGGAGCATGAATGGATGAGCCATGGATCGAGCATGGATGGAGCACAGATGGAGCATAGACAGAGTATGGATGGATGGATGAGCCATGGCTGGACACAGATCAGCTCTGTGGGAACTTCAAATCCAGCCCACAGTGCTGCTGAACCCAAATCCCCCTCTCCTCACAGGATGTACCGATCGGCGCGAGGAGAGGGGAGGATCCGAACCGGACAAGCTCAAGGACAAGCACAAGTGATCACGCCATCATTGGACGGCGTGATCATGTGGTAAAGGGTCACTGTGATTGGCCCTTTACCCCAATCTGTGACATGCCAGGTTTGGGAGACCCGACGGTCCCGACGGTCATGGAGATTTTTCCGGATGCGTGCCCCTAGAATGTCATAGAGTTATCCGATCGCACTGTAGCTGTCATTCGGCTATGGCCCGGTCGGCAAGCGGTTAAGTATTCTTGTCATATTTTCTTTATCTTCATCTGTATCTGTCATTATCTTTAATAATGTTATATTTATAAATATTTGTGTGACCTCTCTTTGCACGTATCTAAAAAAAACTAAAAGAACTTAAACTATCATGTGACAATGATACAACACAATGGTACTGCGAGCAGGGTTCGATTTGTGTAAACAGGAGATACAAATCATGACGCAGAATCGTGCTAGATTGTTTGTGCTGGGTTTAATGTTGTGTTCTTGTGATGTAAGCCATAGCATATTCAGAAAGTGTAGAAAAAGTATCAGATACTTAGCTGGTTTAATTGAGATGCCTGACTGCTCACATGCATATTTGGTAAATCTGCGTTTATACTTCCATATACCTTAAACTGAACATTGACTGACTGCTCACATGGATATTTGGTAAATCTGTGTTTATACTTCCATATACCTTAAACTGAACATTGACTGACTGCTCACATGGATATTTGGTAAATCTGCTTGTCACCACTGTTTCAACTCCATCTGTAGCCATGCTCACATTTTTTTTCAATGTTTATTTAGCTATTAAGTCTTACCTAAATTATGGGTTCCCTTATCTTTACAATTTTGGCTTTTTAGTCCCCTTGCAGTTTGATTGCGGTGTGAAAGTTTTGCTCTGCTAGCTGTGTGCCTCCTGATTGATTAATTGCCAGATTCTATCCACACCCAACACAGTATAAAAACAAGGCCTTCTTTACGGGGGGGGGACATACAGGGGGCTGCACTAGAGTTGCCACCTCATCCCTTTAAACCCGAACAACTTTGAATTACACAGGTTCTGAGGCTAATTAAATGCAGCTAAGGCACCAAGTGAGTTTAATTACCACCTTTATCAGCCACAGAACCTGTGTAATTAATATGTGTTCGGGGTTTAAAGGGATGAGGTGGCAACCATAGGCTGCACATAGTGGGGTTCTTTAAATAAGTGGCACTTCCGCTCTTGCACTTCAGCGATTTGCACAAAGCAAAGCACAGCAGACTGCAGGTGACCTCATTTCCATATTATCTCACCTTCCTCTCTGAAACATGCACTCTTTACCTCTCCTCTTTTTCACAATTGCAGCCTCTCTCCTCAAACTCTCTTTTATTCGCCCCTCTGCTCCACCCCACAATCTGTAAATATCATCCTCACTTCTCCCCTCCCCCTATTACTGCACTCATCACCCCTCTCTAACCCTAAGCCCACTTGCTAACAAACCCCCCAGGACACTGAAAATGTCCCCTCATACAAACCGTATTCTCATATTACCTCCCTTACTCTTCTGCTTCTCCTAACCGGTGGAGATATTTCCCCAAACCCTGGGCCTCCCTTATTTAACTTTACCCAACACACCCATCACCATCACCCCACACCAGGGGTCTCAAACTGGCGGCCCTCCAGCTGTTGCAAAACTACAAGTCCCATGAGGCATTGCAAGGCTGACCACTACAAGCATGACTCCCAAAGGCAGAGGCATGATGGGACTTGTAGTTCCGCAACAGCTGGAGGGCTGCCAGTTTGAGACTCCTGCCCTACACCCTCTGGCAGTAGTCGCAATCTACACAATTTAGTCTCCATTCCTCTTCTTCCCAACGCCAGCCTCCCCCTCTCCTGTGCCCTCTGGAACACTCGCTCTGTTTGCAACAAACTCACCTCTGTTCATGACCTCTTTGTCACTAATTCCTTTAATCTACTTGCTCTCACAGAAACCTGGCTCCACTAATCTGACACCCCTTCTCCTGCTTCCCTATCCCAGGGTGGCCTTCATTGGACTCACTCCCCTAGGCCTAATGGATGCAAGGGAGGTGGAGTGGGATTCCTCCTATCCCCCCAGAGAACCTTGCAGGTTATTCACTCTCCTCCTTCTTTTTCTCTCTCATCATTTGAAGCCCACGTCTATTCTCTCCAACTTCCCTAAGAATTGCTGTGATCTACCGGCCCTCTGGACCATTATCGACTTTCCTTGATGAGTTTTCTGCCTGGCTACCCTACTTTCGCTCTTCGGAAATTCCCACAATCCTTCTCGGTAATTTCAACATCCCTGCTAATACAGGGGGTCCCCTAGTTACAAACATCCGACTTACAAACGACTCCTACTTACAAACGGAGGGAGACAACAGGAAGTGAGAGGAAATCTACCCCTAGGAAGGGAAATTCACTTCTGTAAGAGCTATTATGGGGAAAAGGTACATCCACTGATGCTTTATCACCAAGGCTTGTTTCCACAACAACCCAAAATTTTCAAAATCCAGTTGTCATTGGGACAGAAAGTGAGGTGAAATCTTCTGAACAAGGGCACACACATCAAAACAAATGTTACAGGGGTGTTAACCCTTTCCTATGCTATCCAAAAAGCTTAAAAATAGTTTTTTTGGCTGGAGCTACACTTAAAAAATTTACCTGTTCCGACTTACAAACAGATTCAACTTAAGAACAAACCTACAGTCCCTAACTTGTTTGTAACCCGGGGACCCCCTGTACAAACACACCTGCTACTTCTAAACTTCTTAGTCTAACTTCTTCATTTGACCTGAAGCAATGGGTACAGGCTTCTACTCACTCTGATGGCAGCACCCTTGACCTTGTATTCTCCTACCTATGCACTCCATGCAGCTTCTCAAACAATCCTTTTCCTCTCTCCGACCACCACCTTATTAGTTTCTCTCTCCCCCTGTCTTCCACCACCTTTCCCTCCAATTGCCTAATCATCACCCGTAGAAACTTTCGCAACTTCTACTCCTCTATTCTGCTACTGACCACCTCTATGACAAATTCTCTCCCCTGTCCTGCCCCAACCAAGCCACGTCCATCTACAATAAATCCCTGTCCTCCACCCTGGACAAGCTCGCTCCCATCACTACATGCAGAATCAGGCCTCGACCCCTACAACCCTGGCAAACAGATGACACTAAAATTCTCAAAAAACGTAGTCGCGCTCTTGAGCATCTGTGGCACAAGACTAATGCCCTGTACACATGGTCGGATTTTCCGACGGAAAAAGTGCGATCGGATTGTGTTGTCGGAAATTCCGATCGTGTGTGGGCTCCATCTGACTTTTTCCGTTGGAATTTCCAACACACAAAGTTTGAGAGTAGGATATAAAATTTTCCGACAACAAAATCCGATCAGTTAAATTTCGATCATGTGTACACAAATCCGACGCACAAAGTGCCACGCATGCTCAGAATAAATTAAGAGACTAAAGCTATTGGCTACTGCCCCGTTTATAGTCCCAACGTACATGTTTTACGTCACCGGGTTCAGAACGATCGGATTTTCCGACAACTTTGTGCGACCGTGTGTATGCAAGACAAGTTTGGCCCAAAATCCGTCAGAAACAATCTGATGGATTTTGTTGTCGGAATGTCCGATTAATGTCCGATCGTGTTTACAGGGCATAAGTCTCTCAAAGACTTCAACCAATGCAAATCTGCCCTCCAAAAATACTATTCTTTCCTCCACACTGCCAAGCAAACCTATTTTACAACTCTTATTAACACCTTCTCATCCAGTCCCCATAAACTCTTCTCTACCTTCAACTGTCTACTTCGTCCTCCACCGCCTCCACCCACTGACTCACTCACTGACCAGGAGATTGCTAATCACTTCAAAAACAAGATTGATACAATCTGTGATGAAATCTCCACTCTACAAGTATCTCCCCCAGTTAAGACCCCATGTCAACAGGTACAACTGATACTCCCTTTATTCAAATCTGCTACTACAGACGAAGTTGCTAAACTCCTTTCTATCACCCACCTAACCTTTCTATCACCCACCTAACCACCTGTCCCCACCTGTCCCCTGGACCCTATTCCCTCTCAAATGCTAAGTTCACCCTCTGACTTCATCCTACACACCTGTACACATCCTGTAACCACACCTACAATCTCTCCCTCACCTCTGGCATCTTCCCCAATGCTCTAAAACATGCACTGGTCACCCCCATACTTAAAAGGTCGTCCTTGGACCCTACCAATCTTAACAACCTACACCCTATCTCCTTGCTCCCCTTTTCCTCTAAACTCCTTGAACGCCTGGTTTACAACCAACTGAGTGACCACCTCATTAAGAACAACCTTCTTGATCCCTTCAATCTGCATTTCACCCTCAACACTCCACAGAAACTACTCTTTTAAAATTCACAAATGACCTACTAACTGCAAAAACCAATGGACACTATTCTGTACTCCAACTTCTGGACCTTTCAGCTGCCTTTGACATGGTTGACCACCCCCTCCTCCTCAAAAAACTTTACTCCCTCAGCCTCAGTGACTGTGCTCTTCAGTGGCTCTCATCCTACCTATCCCAAAACACCTTCAGTGTCACTTACAATTCTACTTCCTCCACTCCTCTTCCCCTCTTCGTCGGGGTCCCCCAAGGTTCTGTTCTTGGACCTCTTTTATTTTCAATCTACACCTCTTCCCTGGGTCATCTGATAACCTCTCATGGCTTTCAATATAATTTCTACGCTGACGACACACAAATCTATCTCTCCACCCCTCAACTCACTCCATCAGTCTCCTCGCGCATCACTAACTTACTAACCGACATATCTGTATGGATGTCACACCACTTCCTCAAACTCAACTTGTCCAAAACCGAGCTTATAATATTTCCTTCCCCACGTGCCTCTTCCCCTGATTTGTCTGTCAAGAGCAATGGCACAACCATCCACCCATCCCCACATGTCAGGGTGCTAGGTGTTATCCTGGAATCTGAGCTCTCCTTTCGGTCTCATATCCAATCACTTTCCAAAGCTTGCTGCCTCAACCTCCGCAACATCTCTAAACTACGTCCCTTTCTAACCAATGAAACCACAAAGCTTCTGATTCACTCCTTGGTTATCTCTCGCCTCAACTACTGCAACTCCCTCCTCATTGGCTTACCTTTAAATAGACTATCCCCCCTTCAGTCCATCATGAATGCTGCTGCCAGACTCATCCACCTTACAAACTGCTCAGTGTCTGCTACCCTTCTCTGCCAATCCCTTCATTGGCTGCCACTCGCCTAACGAATTAAATTCAAAATACTAACAATAAGTTACAGAGCCATCCACAACTCTGCCCCCAGCTACATCACTAGCCTAGTCTCAAAATACCAACCTAATTGCCCTCTCCATTCCTCCCAAGACCTCCTGCTCTCTAGCTCCCTCATCACCTCCTCCCACATCCGCCTCCAGGACTTCTCCCGAGCCTCACCCATCCTCTGGAATTCCCTACCCCAATCTGTCAGGTTGTCTCCAAATTTATCCACTTTTAGGCGATCCCTAAAAACTTTCCTCTTCAGAGAAGTCTATCCCATTTTGGCTTGCAATTTTGTTTTAGTTTGAAAAATTGGGCGAGAGACTGATATATAAGTTTGTATTGTCAGGAATTTGTGATAGTAAAAGCATTGGACTCTGGATTGTGTGATGGATATATTGAATTCCATATTTATATCAATGAGATTCAAGCGGACCATTGCAAGGACTCCAATTAAACTGCCTTGCCCCATAGGATGTATGTATGTATGTGTATATATGTATATATATATATATATATCTACATGTATATGTGTGTATCTATGTGTGGGTATATATATATATATTTATATATGGGTATATGTTTCTTAATATCATGATAGAGCATAGCTCACCTTAGGAATGTAGTTACACTGATGGGAACCCAAGAAAGTCCCCAGGTGTTAACTGAATCAAAGAGTATTTACAGACCTTAAGGCATCAATTCTTCAGGGGGCCATTAACATGCTTCCAGTACACTGGTGGGAATCAGGAAAGGCCCCCAGGTGTTAATTGAATCAACTCACCAGGGGGCCATTAACTTACTACTGTCGGGACTGTTTGGGCTGGGAGATCAAAGGAGATTGTTCATTAATTCATATGCCCCGTACACACGGTCGGATTTTCCGATGGAAAATGTCCGATCGGAGCGTGTTGTCGGAAATTCCAACCGTGTGTGGGCTCCATCACACATTTTCCATCGGATTTTCCGACACACAAAGTTTGAGAGCAGACTATAAAATTTTCCGACAACAAAATCCGATCGCGTCAATTCCGACTGTGTGTGGCCTGTTCCGACGCACAAAGTGCCACGCATGCTCAGAAGGAATTCCGAGACGGAACAGCTCGGTCTGGTAAACATAGCGTTCGCAATGGATACAACACTTTCGTCACGGTGCAATGTTAAAAATGGTTTAATACAGCGCACTCTCTTCTTCTTTATAATGTGAGAAGAATGAAGTAGTTTTGCTGCTCATATTCACACAGACTTCTCACAAACTTCTTTCTTTATTATTTATCGGGATTCCCTCAATATATTTTGATTAGTCACATCTGACAAAATTTTTTTTTTTAAAGGCATTTTTTTTTTTAGGTTTGTATTTTTTCCAAGGCTGATCTTTGTTTTATTTTATTTTTAGTTTTACTCCATAATATTTTTGTGTGTGTTTTTTTTTGTGTCAAGTTACCACAACACCATTGATATCTTATATTATTTAATCTCAAGGAGATTGTTTGGTGTTAGTGTCCCTTGTTAATTTCACATTGTACTTTAGAAATGTACCTGCCTCCTCACAAACAAACTGTCCTTTTGAAGGAAAACACACATAGGCAAGTATAATTGAAACCAAAAATCCTTTATTAAGGGCTCAGAACCAAACAAAGAGGGAGGCAACACTGGAGAACAGCAGAAATTAGCGAAGCCTTGGACCCCCAGGGCAGACATCAATTTTTTAACATCAAAGTTGGTGGCCTGAGGAGTCCATATGTAAGGGAGTGCAGTCTGGTCCAGAAGTCCCAGAGATCCGGAAAGCAGCAGATGACATCTGTGTCCCCAGGCTGTGGTATCACAAGAGGCTGCATCTTTTGCCAGACCAGACTGGACCCAGGTCATCACTTTCTGGTCTTCTTTCCACGCTTCCTTCCCGGCTGTGGCTCTGCTGTTGGAGATGTGGCAGGAGGAGGAGTAGGACCTGGAGGAGGAGGAGGACTAGTAGGACCTGGAGGAGGAGAAGTAGAAGGACCTGGAGGAGGAGGAGGAGGAGGACCATGTGTTAGGTCACAAATGTGGGTAGCAGATGTTATTTGGCCCCTCAAACCCCTATTGAGAGCTTCCAACATTAATGACTCACACATGAGTTGTTGGCCCTCCTCCATCCACTGCATTTTACAGGCAATTATGCCAGCAAAGTCCTCCTCCACAGTGTGGGGGGCTGTCAGGGCCTCTGTAGCCTTCCAAAAGAGGCCTATGGCAGCCTCCTCCAGGGTACTCCTCTTCCTGCCACTTTCTCTTTGCGGGTGTAGGGGAGGGACCTGCATATCAGGCATCCTGCTCGGCCTGGCCACCTCCTGGCTGAGACTTCCCTGTGTATGAAAAAGGGACATGGTTTTAGTTTCTGCGTCATCAATCCCAAACATAAATTAGTACTTCAAACTAACATCTAGTTAACATCATTGATTGGACATCCTGAACTATTTAGAGGAATGCTATACCTGGCTCAAGCTGGGCTCCTCCATATGTTGCTGTCTGGAAGGCCCAGGTTGGGCTTCAGAAGCTTCAGCTGGGGGAAGGAAGTGTGGAAGGAAGACTGAACAGTGATGACCTGTGTTCAGTCTGGCCTGCCAGAAAATGCAGCCTGTCATAGAACCACATCCTGGGGACATAGATGTCATCTGCAGCTCCGGATCTCTGGGAATCCTGGACCTTCTTGTGCTCCCTTAGATAAGTGCTCCTCAGGCCACCAATTAGGATCTTCAAATAGGTGGTGTCTGCTGTGGGGATCACCTGCTTCACAATTTCCATCAATTGATCCAGTGCTGCCTTCCTCTTTGTTTGGTTCTTATAATGTGGGTGGTTTATCTGCCACAGACAAGGCAGCTCCCTGAACATGTCAATGAAGATTGCCATAAAGTCGGTATCGTTCAAGATATCCATTTTCACTGCAAGACACAACACAAGACAAACCCTAATGTTAGGCAAAACTCTCCTAATCTAGTTACAATATAGGCCTCAATCTAGAAGCAGTATAGGCCCAAGTTTGGCTCTTACCTTCGTTATCACGATCGGCGCCTCCGATACTCCTTCCTCCGCTCACAGATCGTACGTACTACGCACGCGTGTTACGCTTTATACACACTGCGCATGCGTGTAACTCCACCCGCCCCTGACGTTCTTTCTAGTCTATTCCCCGCCCCTTTTCGTCCGGCGCAGTGGGTGAAGAGCACATGGCGGAGTCAGAGCAGGTGCGTGCTAATTATAGCAACGAGGAGGAGGAAAGCCCGGATCCGGAAATGTCCTGATCCAGAAGGAGACGATTTAAGGCATCAAATATGTCCTTTGAGGAGATGTTGGAGATGGTCAACATCCTGAAGAAGGCCGACTATGATGGAAAGTATGGACCTTACCCCAACCCCAATATCAGAAAGGCCAAGATCATGGCGAAAGTCGTCAAACGTCTGCACCAGAATTTCGGGGTACAACGATCGAAAGATCAGCTCAGGAAGCGGTGGTCGGACCTGAAATTAAGAGAGCCCTAGCAGTACAGAAAGATCCGGAGAGTGCTGCAAAAAAGTAAGTAGTTGTGCTGTGTTCCTATTCTTTTTGTCTTTATTACGTTCGTGCTGCTCCATGTGCTTTTCTTAAGTGTTGTACAGTTTAAACTGGCAACTTTCATGTTCATGGGCCCATTATTCGTTCGTATCAAACATTTTTCTTTCGGCCTATAAAACACCATTGTTTAGGCCATATGCATTTGCCCACATTTTTTAGGGCCTACTTGTATGAAAAATATTTGGTTGTGTAGATGGGTTTGTGACTAGAATGAAATGCAAACTAGATTCTGTGTAAGGAGAGGACACTCAGCAGCTGTTTTCACATCTGGATGCTGGAGCACTAGTGTGGGACACCAGAACACCCTTTTTATTAGGGGGCCCACACAGGTGCTCCAGTGTATACTATAGGGGGGTCTCCATCTGTGAAGCTTCTACAAGACAGGTAAAGTCTTGAAGCTTGACAACGGACAATAAAAATGCTACATCTTGGAACTCTGCCAAAATAAACAATTGTACCCCACTTCCAAGCAATGTTTCATCTTTATATTTCGGCCATCAAATATCTGTGTGCTAATTATACCATTTTTGTTTTACATAGGGGAGAAAAGACTCGGAGGACACCCCTCATCTGAGGAGACCACAGACCCCCGACCTCGGGAAGAAGGGGAAATACCCCCAACCCAAGCAGAGCAGGAGGAGGAAGAAGACGTGGTGGAAATTGGCACCACAACAGGTAAGTGTCTGCGACCACAGATTTGGGGGTGCAACCCCTTCCTCAATAATAAACTAGCTGAGAGGTAGGGGTTGCTCCCCCAAAACACGTCCCTTGATCCCCCGTGATGGCAGCTAGCACATGTTGACATTCATAAATTGGTGTGCATCTTCAAAATTTGGCTTTTCCTGGGGTGACTTCACCCCATCTGAATGCAATATTAAACACAGTTCCTAAATACTCATGTCTGATATTGCCTTCAAGCTTTACTATATGTGAACTTTGTAAGTTCAAGATTTGTGTCTTTCTTGTTGGTTTTACAACTGCCTGTTTTATCTTAAATGGACATTTCTATTTTTGATAATGCCACCTCAAAAATTGTTATACAACAAACATGTTGGTTTGTTTTAAAAACCTTTTCTAAATGCACATGTGATTGTGCAGGTATTAAAAAGATTGTTAATCAAGAATGTGTGGATTATTGTCTCAATGCTACAACACTTTTGTGGTGATGTAATTGTTGCTTTCTGTGACAATGGGTGTTATTTCCTAAGGGCAAATCCACTCTGCACTACAAGTGCAGTTTCAGTGCATTTTCAAGTGCACTTTTAGTGCAAAGTGTATTTGCCTTTAGTAAATAACAACCAACAGTGCTTTGTATAAGGTTATACAATCATGCCATTTTCAGGACTCACCACATTTCGGTCAGGGTCAGCTAAAACAAACACAAGCAGTAAATGTCACCAAAGATTTGCTTATTTTTTTTTTTATTTGATCAAGGTTTCACAAATTGTCTGGCATATTGATGGCCCCCATACCCGCAAAGAACTCAAGGTATCTTAGCCGGACATCACGGGGACATCACGGACGTCACTCAGGGAGGGCAAGCCAGGACGGCCACTTTCAAGCGCCATCAGGGTTGTTTCATTTATAATTCCGGCCTCAGGCCCAACTGGGCCAGCATAGTTGGCAGAATGTTGCCATAAAAAGTTATGTAGAACACAGCACGCCAGGATTATATGATTCAGTTTATACCCTGCAATATGGATGGGTGTAAGAAATAGGCGGAACCGGCTGGCCATGATTCCAAATGTGTTCTCCACCACTCTTCTGGCTCTGGCCAGCCGGTAATTAAAAACATTCTGTTCCGGGGTGAGGGTCCTCATCGGGAATGGCCGCATGGTCCCCCAGCGCAAATGCTTCATCCGCAACGAAGACGAATGGGAGTCCTTCCACATTCTCTTCTGGAGGTGGCAAGTCCAAGCTGCCATTCTGCAGACGCCTGTAAAACTCCATCTCTGCGATGACTCCACCATTGGACATCCGGCTATTCTTCCCCACGTCCACATACAGGAACTCGTAATTAGCCAACACCATCGCCAACATCACAATACTATCGAACCCCTTGTAATTATAAAAGTACGACCCCGAATTGGGTGGTGGGACGATGTGGATGTGTTTCCCAATTGCCCCTCCGCAGTTAGGAAAGTCCCACCGCTGGGCAAAGTGGGAGGCCACAGTCTGCCATTCCTGTGGCGTGGAAGGAAACCGTTGAGGAAAACAAAAATAAATTAGTATTTTTGCACAAACATGGAAAGCAGATTAGACACAAACATTCTTGGCCAACATCCAGATAACATTTATTAAGGGGAATTTTACAACACCAAAGTATAAGGTACACCTATCATATTCCCCCTCCCTCCCTCATGGGCCATTTCTAACATTATAGGGGGGGAATCTTGGACAGGTAACCCTCTCCACTTCATTGAGATATGAATGCCTAAATAATGGGTATTACTTTGAACAGCCCCTCCTTAGTTACACTATTGGCAGACCACTGGACAGGTAAGAAGTGTCATAATATAGATATAAATACACACTGTACACATTTGAGCACATTTGAACATTCTGCTATTACCTATCAAGATAATAATAGGATACAAAAACTTTAAACAGTACCATTTGAAAGTATTCAGGCAGGCCCTTGCACTTCATGCTTTGGGGAATTCATCCGTACATCTGACCACAAAAGAGGTGGGTATAGTGTGTATGGGTTTGGCAAAGTCAGCAGATAGATGATTGAGGATAGATAGAGAGTTGGGATCAGCTGACTTAGCAGTTGGGGGGGACACCACAAAAAAAAGCCTCTGGCACTCTGCCTGAATGTAATGCACAAATCAGATTTCTAAACATTTTAGGGGGTATTTAGGGTAAAGCACTACTATGGAGCTGATAAAATACATTGTTAAGTGACTACATGATGTGAATATAGGGCCAGGAGAGCATGCTGGGGAGGTAAGTGAAGGCAAATATGTATGAAGGAGAAATAAATAAATAAAATTCCAGCATGCATGAGGACAAAGGGGACATTCACAGCATATTACAATCATGGTAATTAGGGAATGAGGAAAGAAATACAATATATTATCAAACATTAAATACAATAAAATGTGATATTAAAGGATAAAAATCTTACCTTCATATACTCCTTCTGCAGGACCTGGATGATGGCAGAACAGGTCTCTGGGATAATGATCCCCAGAGCCTGGGGGGAGATGCCTGTCGAAAACTTGAGGTACTGCAGGCTTCTCCCTGTCGCCAAGTACCGCAGGGTAGCAACGAGCCTCTGCTCCGGAGTGGTGGCTTGCCTCATGCAGGTATCCTGCCTGCTGATATAGGGGGTCAGCGAAGCCAACAAACGGTGAAATACGGGGTCCATCATCCGGAGAAACTTCCTGAAATCATCAGGATTATTCTCACTGATCTCACGGAGCAAAGGCATATGACAGAACTGGTCACGCTGAAGCAACCAATTCTTGGTCCATGAACTCCTCCCCACCCTGTTCATGGACTGGACTTGTGTCAAGGTAAGGACCCCAACACCAAGCCCCCGCACAGCACGAACTCTACGAGGAGTACGTATACGCAACATGGCTAGAAAACAGTCGGCTGCTCAGAACGAAGTAACAGAACGCACTGAAGAACAGCAAGGCCTGTGAAGAGCGACCTGAAAAACAGCAACGAACGAACAAGAACACAATGACTAATCCAAGTCACGCGTAGCTTGCTTGCACACACTGAAGAGCAGATACAAACCCACAAGCACAAACTGAACCGCAGAAAACAAACTGAAAGCCACGAGTCTGAAAAAGCATGAATCGTCTCTCACCAAACTTTTACTAACACGAGATTAGCAAAAGGAGCCCAAAGGGTGCCGCGCTTGGTTCTGAAATGGCCTTTTCTAGTTTTGTCGTACGTGGTTAAAGTCACCGCGTTCTTGGCGATCGGAAATTCCGACAACTTTGTGCGACCGTGTGTACGCAAAACAAGTTTGAGCCAACATCCGTCGGATAAAATCCTAGGATTTTGTTGTCGGAATGTCCGATCAATCTCCGACCGTGTGTACGGGGCTATAGACTGTGAGGCACCGAAGGGTTTCAATGTTCCAGCAATGTTCGAGCATGAACTTCTGGACAGCTTCAGATGTGACCAATCAGAATTGAAGGCAGCTGTAAACCAATGAGCCACTAGGCTTCAAATGTAGCCAACCAGACTTAGAGACATCTCTGACCCAATCAATATGTTGCATCTGTTGATTGGTGGAGAATGCATATAAAAGAGGGAGAGGGCTAAATGGTTTTGCACTGTCCAGCCCGAGACCATCTAGGGGATATGCTGTCTGAGTAATGTATACTGGAATCTCTGTTTTTCTTTCTTTCTAACCTTTTTGTATCCTAGGATTTGTCTTATGATATTGTATATCCTGTGTATGAGCATTGTAACCATTTCTGAGTTTGGCCTAAATTAACTTTGCAGCCTAGAGTAACAATGTACTTATGACATCACTGGAGACATATGATAAATTCTAATTATTCTAACTTTCTTTTCTGTGTAAATAAATGTAATTGTTTAACTTTTTTCCCTGTTATCACTCTTTTTTATTCTTATATAGACAAAGGTTTAATCACTTATATTTGTATCGTTAATCGTTTAAGTGAGGTATAAATATTTCCGAAACATATGGTGCCCATCGTGTGAGGAAGCTTCATGTTTGAGAGTGGTTTTGCGGGTGGAGGACAAGTCTAACTCCAAAAACGGTAAGCATTTTTATGTCCTTGTTTGTATATCTGACTCCCTTGTATGAACACCCAAACTAGCAAGCTTCTTTGAACATTGTTTATATATATATAACCTTTTGTCTGTACTAATACTTTGATGAGACTGATATGAACAGTATAAGTGAAATAAAATTGTACTGAGTGTGTATTAGAAGGCATCCTGCTCGGTTGGGCCAAAACTGCAGGAGGGTGTCTGCGTGAATGATAAGGGGCTCTGATTGGACGCTTGAAGGCAGTGGAAAGAAGTAGGATCTGGGCCTTTCTGCCAACAAGCGCTTCTGGTTGACCCTTGCATGAGTCTGGGTCAAGACGCTTCCCGGTCTTTGAAATCGAATTGCACCTGTGGGCCTAGTACACACTGAATGATCTTCGATGTATGTATCTATCTTTCTGTGTAAACTACTAACGGGGGATCATAAGCTTTGTGATTAGATCTGTAATGTTGTAACTCCTACAAATCATATTACAGTTAGGTGTGCATCAGTTAACTATCTCCTGTACTACAAGCACGCATAGGGTCCCGATTATCTAAGTTCGTGCTAATCATTAGTAATAGCCTTTTGTTAAGCATTTCTTTTGGAATACTTCAGAAAAGTCCACGGAGGGGATTAAACTAATATTTAGTTTGGGAAATCTCCAGGCTAATTTTTTGAAGGACTATAGCCAGGACAGGGAATTGGTCTGGCAAATAGTGAAAAAAAGGCGGCAATGGTGACAGGGGCGGTACCTGTCAACCCAATTCTTGGCCAGAAAGTAGCTACCTTTGGGGTAAAGGCAACCTATAGAAAGGTTGGGGGAATCAGTTCAAGGTCCGGAGTCCGTAAAGGATGGGTAATCAAATCGCTTCAAAGAGGGCGTCTAACTGTGGGGAACCCTACCACTTGACCCCGAGGGAAGAGATGATAGATAAATATGGGCCATGGGTTGTGAAATATTTGCAAGATTGGGATCATTGGACTGGGAAAAAGTATTCTAAAAGAGGTACTTTTAAGCCAAAAGCTTGGGAAGCCCTGTGGTACAATCACCGCGGGAAGATGACACGAACAGATGAAAGAGATGCGTGGAGCGCGTGGATGGATACATAGAACTGATGATGTGAATATTTTTACAGTGGGAGTTAAGGAGAAAAAACACCAGATGATGCTGCGGAGTAGGGACAAGCAGGGACAGCCACTAGAGCCACATCTCCAGAGTAGTGACAGTGATGAACAGGGGGATGATGAGGAATGGCCAGGATTGGGGCCTTATACCATCGCCCGGTCCTTGTTGGCCAGATACTCAGAAAGTGATAGGAGTTATCATCTATCAACAGATGAAAAAAAGGGGAAGCTACAACTTGCTGCCAAGTTTAACACCCCAGTTAAAACCCCCAATGAATCACAGAAAAACTCTTCCTGTGAAGCATTGAAACCACAGGAAAGAGATAGCACAGCAAACCAGGGGGAGGGAATGCTGGAATCAGGGGAGAAAAGTCTCCCCGGTTCCAGAGACCAGATACCATGAAAAGGGAAACTTTCTTCCCCTCTGATGGAAGAACCTCCCAAATATAGTAATCCCCCATTTACGGGCTGCGAGCCAGCATTCTCCCCTAAACGGCAGTAAACTAGCAATCCTGCTGCTGTAAGCAATACTGGCAGTTCTGCTACAGAATACACAGCCTATGTACCTTTATACCCCCAAGTAACTAGCACCCCACAGCAAGGACCTGTGTGGTGTCACTATAATGGTGGAAGGATATCACCCAATGTGGGCACACCTGTGTACCATGGGACTGTTAATGCCACCCTTCAGGGCACTTTGCAGTTGGATAAAGTGCCCCCACCTGGCAGCAACCATCTTCCACAGTCTTTTGGGATTCTGTGACAGAACCCCAAAAGACCAATCCACAACTGATATCTTTTTCAGATGATGTATCTGTCTATCCTGTAAGAGAACAGGTGGTCTATGACAACAGTGGGAGAGCCACGGGAAAGATCACACATCACGTGCCATGGACTCCCTCTGAGATGAAGGGATTTCTGAGTGTTATCCCCCATCCAAGGACAGATCCTATTAAATTTGCCAAAGAGCTGCTGGACATCCAGACAAGCTACAATGCAAACTGGAGTGATATGCTTCAAATAATGAAGAGGGTTTGTGGAGATGGGGACTTGGATGAAATCCTTAGTAAAACCAATGTTCCACGAACCCTGTATGTGGACTCCAGCCATCAAGGAGATATACTCACTAAACAATTAGCACAGTTGATTAAAACAGTCTACCCTCCCCAGTCTTGGACCAAGGTGTCAGGAGTGATCCAAGGTCCAAAGGAAGATTGTATGACATACTACAATCACTTTAAACAAGGCGTGGAATCAGCTGGTGGGGACATTAATAACAGTGCCCTATCACCCGTATTGATCCATAGCTTCATTACCGGGTTGAGAGGAAACATCAGGGAAAAATTGATGACTGCAAATCCAGACTGGAGAGAGAATATAGCAGATTGGGAGTCACAAAAACCTCAAAAGATCTGCATTGTCACTGATCAGTTGAACAGTGCAGATTTTGGACAGAAACCAAGGGGGAAACCATTTTTTTTCAAATGCCACAGACCCGGACACTTCAAGAGGGATTGTAGAGCTACAAGACTAAATAGGCCACCACAAGGGAGGGAATCTGGAAGAGACCTCAAGTGATGGGGAGAGCTCCCGGTGTTGCCCGTAATCTCGACAAATGAGCAAGGGAGTGCTTAGGTACAAATGCAATTAAATAATCAGACCCTAAATCTATTAAAAGACACCAGGGCAGCTCGTACCATTTTAAAATCTAGTGAGGTGAATCTTCCCATTCAAAATACAGTGAGAGGAGTTGGGCTAGGGGGTATATCATATCCCCTATTTGAAACCACTCCCACAAAAATTCGAGTTGGACCCTTTCAAACTGAAGCCTCCCTGCTCTTGAGCGATTCAGTTCCTTGCAATTTGCTGGGAAAAGATTTGCTCTCACAAATGAGAGCACAAATACAATTTACTGAGGATGAAGTGGAAGTAAACATCCCTTCTGATCCTGGCCAACACCAAATGGCAGAAACCTGGGATAGCATCATTGCTTTGTCTAAATTGGAACAGGACGCAAGCTTTGCAGAAAGCTTGCCCAGTGATTTAGTCAAAAACACCAATTCAGATGTTTGGGCTAAAGAGGGGAACACGGGACTTATGATCCGCTGTCCCCCTGTTAGGATCAAACTAAAACCAGATGCTATCATTCCTAGATTACCTCAGTATCCCTTGAAATTGGCTCAATTGGAGGGAATTAAAGACCAAATCAAACACCTCCTTAAGGAGGGTATACTGGTGAAAGTGAGCTCACCAGCTAATACCCCATTGCACCCTGTGAAAAAACCAGGCCGGAACGTTTATCGGATGGTACAAGACCTGAGGGCAATTAACAAAATCATCCAAGAGGATGCTCCAGTGGTACCAAACCCTCACACTATTCTGAGTAACATCATCCCTTCTAATCAATATTTCACAGTTATGGATTTGAAGGATGCTTTTTTCACTGTACCACTCCACCCTGACTGTCAATACCTCTTTGCCTTCAGCTTTGAACTGCAGCAATATACCTGGTGTAGATTGCCATGGGGATGGTATCAAGCCCAAACGAGTACAGCAAAGCAATGAAAGAATGCTTGGACAGGTGGCACTGCCCGGAGGGTATCACTCTCCTTCAGTATGTGGATGACTTGCTGATTGGAGGCGACACGATAGAAGCATGTAGAGAGGCTACCATCTCCTTGTTGAATCACCTTGGAGAGGAGGGATGCAGGGTATCTCCCGCCAAGTTACAATACAACATGGACCGAGTTGTGTTTTTGGGTCATTGCATTTCCAAAGGAAAAAAACACTTAACACAAGACCGAAAGAAGGCTATTCTGAATAGCAAAATGCCACAAAATGCAAAACAATTGAGGGGATTCCTAGAGTTTTTTGGATATTGCCGACAATGGATACCAGAAATGTCCAATGTTTGTAAGCCACTCTATGATTCTGTAAACATACAGGGGAAACTGGAACATGCTATTCAGACCTTGAAAGCTGCAATCAGTGAAGCCCCTGTTTTGGGCCTGCCAGATTATACCAAGGGATTCCGGCTTTACTGTCATGAGTCTAGAGGCCACGCTGCTGGAGTCCTGACACAGGACCATGGAGGACATGACAAGCCCATTGGCTATTACAGTTGTCAGATTGACACAGTTGTCAATGCAATGGCACCCTGTCTGAGGGCAGTAGCAGCAGCTGCTGAGATGCTGACTAAAACTGCAGACATTGTGCTAGGGAACCCGTTAGAAGTTTATGTACCCCATGAGGTTCACGTGGTCATGCAGAACCTGACCACAAAGCACATTTCCTCAGCGAGATTGACCAAATATGAACTGGCACTTTTAACGCCCACAAATATTACCCTCAAAAGGTGTGCAAAATTAAATCCAGCTACATTGCTACCAGAGACATTGCAAAATGAAATAGAAAGCCATGACTGCAATGCAGAAATGGAGGATCACTATCGTGAAGCACAGAGAGTAAGAGACACCCCTATCCACAATGCTGACCTCACTGTTTTTGTAGATGGGTTCCGCTTCTATACTGAAGAAGGGCACCCTGTTGCTGGGTATTCAGTAGTCACCAAGGATGAAATCCTGTTCCAAGGAAGACTACCTGGGCATCATTCTGCCCAGGTGGCAGAGCTTATGGTTCTCATGCAAGCTTGCATAGTAGGTAAAGGAAAAAAGCTCAATGTCTACACTGACTCGAGATATGCTTTTGGCATATGTCACGATTTTGGCCAACTATGGAAACTGAGAGGCTTCCTGACCACCTGTGGAAAACCTATTAAACATGGTGAGCTCATTAAGAAAGTCCTTGAGGCACTTTGGTTCTCAGAGGAAATAGCAGTCTTAAAATGTGCAGCACACACCAAAGGCACGGATGAGGTTTCACTTGGGAATGCTAAACTAGATACTGCTGCAAAGGCAGCGGCTGTAACTGGTACTGAGTCTGTGGGAATCTTCATGGCCACACCTTGCTCCGACAGTCCTGATCAGGTAGATTTGACTTTTCTGGAGAGATTGCAAGTGCAAACTGACGAAAAGACAAAACAGAAGTGGCGAGACCAGGGATGTAAAGAAACAGCTGGACTTTGGGCCCATGAGGATGGAAGGTACTCTGCCCCTCCAGCACTGTATTCAAATTTGGCTGAGGCATCGCATGGCCCCTCTCATCTGTCCAAAGGAGCAATGGTCTCCACAATCACATCTCACTGGGTGGCCCCCGGATTCACCACTGTTGCGGAGAGATTCTGTCAAGGGTGTGAAACATGTCAGATACATAATCCAGGGAGGCTTGTCAAAACTCCAACTAAACATTTGCCCAAAGCACAGTACCCCTTCCAGAGACTGCAGATTGATTATATTCAATTGCCAAAATGCCAACAATTCCAATTTGTCCTCGTATGTGTGGACATGTTTTCAGGATGGGTAGAAGCCTGGCCTGTAGCCAATGCTACTGCGTCGGTCACCGCAAAGAAACTATTGCAGGAAATTGTGTGCAGGTATGGCCTAATGGAGACCATAGAATCAGATCAACTGAGCCATTTCACAGGCCAAGTGATGGCTGAGGTTATGGGAGGACTCCAAATTGAACAAAAGTTCCATACTCCCTATCACCCACAGGCATCAAGAAAGGTTGAGAGGTATAATGGAATGATCAAGAATAGACTAGCCAAAATTTGTGAAAATACGCGCCTTACTTGGGTACAAGCTCTCCCTCTGGTATTGAAATCCATGCGACATACTCCTAGAGGTCCAGAAAAACTATCTCCATTCGAGATATTGTTTGGGGGACCCCCAATGACAGGATTGTTTTTTCCACAAGAGAGGACATTAATGCATTGTTCCTGAAAGATGTATGTGCAGGAATTATATAAACAGCTCACCAAGTTGCATGCCCAAGTGTTCTTTCTATTCCAGACCCAAATTCTGACGGTAAATCTCACTCCCTACAGCCTGGAGATTGGGTGGTAATCCAGAAATTTCAACGAAGAGGACTGGAGCCCAGATTTGAGGGTCCCTACCAGGTATTGCTGACCACCCCCACCTCAGTGAAGATAGAGGGAAAAATCTCTTGGGTGCATGCTTCTCATTGCAAACGAGTTCAGAAGGAGGTTTAGGAAGGTGGGTGGGATGGGCACATCTCCCCTATTGTTAGGTTTACTTAGCTGGTATGTTCTCGTTTCTGCTCAAGAAACACCAGCTCCTAAGCAGGAAATCCAAACAGAGCCTGGACCCTGGATCCCACTGAAGGAGTATAGTAAATGGGTAATAAAACCTGAGGGGTGGAGTCACACACAGATCCATAAGGCCAAGTGCAAACAAGGACAACTACTCCCCAGATACCCAATGTACTTTCATGGGTATATACTCATTCATGCCATAGCAGGGATGGGTTTTGATAGGACCTTCCTAGAACATACCACCGGCCTCGATCCCCACCCTTACAGATTTCATACAGCCTTTGGGGACGTTGATGCAGGGTATCTACTAGATAGGCTTTGCAGTCTTGCGTACTGGAAGACCAGTCCTAATGAGGGGGAACGAATACAGCAGGTGTTATGAGAGAGCCCTGATACCACAATGTATGTAACATATCACCTAGATGACTACGTTGCCTTGTGTGAAGGAGATTGGGACCCCAAGGATGTGGAATGTCTAATCCCAGGAATTTTTCCTAAAGGATCAAATGACAGTCAATCTACCAAGAGGATGTTTGTAGATCTTGATACCGAGACCTATGAAATGTCCATAACAAACTTAACCAAGGGGTCAGATTCATGGAGGATAAAATGCAAAAATAGCAAGTTATATCCCGTAGATCCCACTTTGGAGAACTATGAAGGGTGGTATATTGTTTACATAATCTTCAATCAGGGGGAAGAGAAAAAACATAAGAGGTACTATTATGACTTCCCAGAACTTGTTCAAGGGTCACTAGCGGATAAGTATTTCCACCCCGCGGAGGGAACCCTTGAGATTCTAATCACTAAAAGTCCCACCTATGATAGGAAGACACATCCACTAAACTACCTGTCAAAGAAAAAGGTTGTCTTGCAGTTGAATTGTGGTAACGCCCATCAGGCTATGTGGTATGAACGAGCAAATGTGACTCTCTCTACCAAATATACAAACACTGTAATCCTAAAAATTAGGACCGATGCTAAAAACAAACAGTATGAGGTCCTGGATTTACAACCAAGACTGTCCATACATGCCTTTGTGTTGCAAGTAATGAGGGAAACTTGTGACCCCGAAACAGAGGGTCACTATTTTATTGACACCGCTTATTGGCCCCCAAATCTGGATCTGCCTAGCGTGAATGAGTGGATGAATGGAAGGCCAATGAATGAAGAAATGAGAGGCGTGCATATGACTGTAGACTGGCAGGATCCCTAAGGTTATGATCTGGATTTAGACTTACATCTAGATGGCCCATTTGTGTGGCCATTCTGCAACGCATTTGACGAAGGCTGTTGGACCTTTATGGAAATGACAAAGCTTAAGAGTGATGACATGTTTCCCGGAATCAGTACCCCAGTTATTGATCCTAAACGTTGGTATCCCTGGAAGGGGCGAGGAAAAATCTGTGTGACAGTTGTACGGGTACCCAATGAGTTAGATCAGTGGTTCTCAACTCCAGTCCTCAGGACCCACTAACAGGCCAGATTTTAAGTATTACCTTGGGGGAGATGCAGACTAGAATTCTGCAATCACTGAGCAGCAAATTATATCACCTGTGATGTATTTCAGTTATCTTGCAAACCTGGCCTGTTAGGGGGTCCTGAGGACTGGAGTTGAGAACCACTGAGTTAGATGTTCTTGTGCCAGCAAAAATTAGTTCAGACTCCTGTAAGGCTCCTATTAGTGAAGGCAGCAGATCTAGTCATCCCTTTACTCTCTTCTCACTGGACGGTATTAACAGACACGCAATTTATGTTATATACTTGGAGGATAACCTTATCTGATTTCCGGGTTGATAAGTGGGATAAAAGGTGTGCAGCCTTCACAAAGAATCAGGTATACATGTTGAAGGGGTGGCTGCAGTCGCGATATTCAGAATATTCTCGCACTAGAGTAAAGAGAGGCCTAACAGAGACTGCCTTAGGAGCAGGAGGTGTTGCCCTGGGTAGCCTAAACACTATGGATTTAGAAATACTCAGAAACAAGTTAGGATGGTTGGCACAACATGTTGGAGAAGGGGTTAAGGTGCAGCTAGACGTGAATCATATTTTCGAAAATTTACAACATGTGCATATCGATGCTACTGCCTCAATATCTGAGGTAATGAAACAGAAATTCACAGGATTGATAGCGGGTTTATCCAAAGTACAGGAAAGCATCCAACTTGCTTTATCTTGCACCCAGGTACAATCAGAATTGTCCCAAGACCTCAGAGTAATGATTGCTTCTTTTTCAGCAGGACAATTTCCACTAAATTTGAGAAAACTAGCAGGTAGGGTAGTATCCAAGTTTGCTATGAGTCATATGGATTGGTGGATGACTCAATTCCATGGCTGTAAAAACCTGACTTGCACAGTCTCATCCCTGATTCCGGTTACAGGGACTGAGCATCGTGCTTATACCACAGTCAATTTGGGTACTATCCTATCAGGCTCTACCGTGTTACACCCCTGAGTCCATCATGATCTGATGGTTTATGAGTCCGGACAACCTCAAATGATTGATACTGATGGGTGCTGGAGAAAGGAAGGGGTTGTGTTATGCCAAGGGAAACAGGATAGGATCATGAGACAACAATGCTGGCACAGGGAAGGGTCATGTCTCATGGATGCCGAGGAAATGTCCCAACCTTATATAAAATACTTGGGGCAAGGGTATTGGTGCTGGTATCAAACGTCCAGTGATGCCCTATATTCTGCCTATGGGTTGAACTGTACTCAGCGTGGTACGCTACCTCAGGGAGTCTACTGCACATCTTCCCCTGTCCTTGGAATAGATATAGCAGGGACACAAGGGCGAACCCCTATTACCCCAGAGAAAAGGCTTGATATCAAACCTGATACCCCCATACACTTACAGAAACTTCCTCTGGGATTTGGGGCTGAGTTAAAAGCTTGGCTGATGGATTTCAGACAATAGGATGAAATATTAAATGTACTAAGAGATGCTGAGAAACAAGCCACCGTACGACTCACTCATGATCAAAATAGATTGATCCAAGTATCCCATGCTTTAGACGCAGACGCTAAGATTTCCTGGTGGGAACGTTTTTTTGGGTATAGTCCTAACGCTACAGCTTTCCTAAACATTTTGCTCCACCCTGTTGTTGTCCTAACCTGTGCAGCCTTATTGCTTTTCCTAATGCAGGTAATAATGTGCGTTACTATCAGGAGTATGAATGCCAAAGCTATGAGAATGTGCACCTCAACGAGGTATTTTCTCTCACGGAACAGAAAGGCCACTAAGTCAGAAACAAATCTCTGAGGAAGCCAGATCCAATCCAGACCAGTACACAGAAGTTGCGCATTTAAGAGAGGACCCTAGAACTATATTTTTCTTGTTCCAGGGATAAGCCTCTTCAATTTTTAGTAATAAAGTGCAGTCAGGTTTACCTAAATTCTAAAAGTTTTAATCATTTTTTTATTATTTTTTATTTTTTTCTCCCTTTTGTTGTTAATATCTGTGTACCTGACCTGCAAAAATACTGTTAATGGGAGAGGAGTTTTTTTTTTTAAAGAAAAACATTTGTTTTTGTTTTTTGTTTTTTTATTTTTTTATTATTATTTTTTTTTTTAACCAATGTATTCGTTTTTTTATATACAGATTCAAGGCTATTTAACAGTCTTGGTTGGAGCAGCGTTCAATCTGTAGTTTTTTTCGTTTTTTGTTCTTTTTTTCATTATTATTCCCACTATTTTTCCTGTTCATTTTCATTACTCACCTCTCTTCCATTCCTTTTTCTTCTTTAATATTATGCTCTCTGAGTTTTTCATTTGGTTTCTATCATCTATCTTCTCAAGATAATGTAACTAAGACATCAGTCATATCATTTTTGTTTAAAAAAGACTTTGCCTGCCTGCAAGTACCATATTTTAATTAAAGTATCCCTGGACATCCAGTTTTTATGTCTTAATGTAATTCCAAAAAACAAGTAAAAATTTGCGCTGAACTGAAAAAAGCAAGCGGCCAGCAAAGTTCGTAGATAACAAACAAAAAGTCACATGCATATAAATTATCGCGGCGCTGAAAAGTTCAAAAATGAAATTGAAGAGTGGGAGGAATCCAATCACCAAATATATTGTGCAGATGTAGAAAGAGTCACTCGTCACCACGTGGTAATATAGTCTGCTTACCAGAAGGTATTAAGGATTAGGCATAGATGATAAATATTCAAAAGCATCCAGCAAATCCAGCCCACTGGAACCCCTCGTCAGACCACAACATCTGTGGGATTTCCTTCACATATAAACTTCTCCCAATGGTCACTTCAGAATTAGGCATTCAGGCATGTAGTCATCATATATCCCAGAAAAGAAAATGAAGGACCCATAGTGAAGCCCGTAATGATAGATAAAAAACGTTTATTGTAGTAACTTACAGTTGAAGCTTAAAACAGCATGCATCAAGGATAGGCACAAACGGCTGCAGCAATCAGCGTACGGATGTCAGCCTGCCTAACATGTTTCATCATAACAGATGTCTTCAGAGGCATGTAATAATGTAATTCCACCTCCCCTAGTCTACCTACTGCTCTAATCTGAGCCCCGTGAGCAGGTGTGGTGAACCCAGGGACCTGGCAGTAACAGACAGTATTGACTATCCCTACCATCAAGGGCCATGGATGATACTGGCTGTTGCTCAGACTCTGTACCCTGTGGGGATCCCACTCTACTCGTCCACATTACACCCTTTATGAGTATTTAGTCTTAATGGCCAACACTCTGCTCCTGTCCGGCATTTCTCCAATATCTGTACATTAACGTTCTCCTCTCTCTTTTTGTATTCATGCACAACTGTCTGGAGGCCCGCCCGACCCCCACCTGAAGAAGCAACTACCACAAAGTTATTTCTTGAGATAAATGTGTCACGAATAAGACTTTCCTGAACTTTCCTTCACCATGCTGAAAAGTGCTGTCTCGCGGTCCGATCCAATCAGTGCAACCATTACATGGTCTTACAAAGTTACAGGACTAGATATGCCAGGATCCCGCCATCAATGCTGGAGTTCCGCTCTTCCAAGGCAGAGGGGCGATGAAACATTGCAGTACAGACACTCATGATTTGGATGTGAAGTCTCAAAGGCACCAGGATTTCTTTGCTGTCTTAAGCCTACCTTGAGGCATTCCGGCGTGTTCAAGAAAGGAAGAGGAGGCCGCAGTGGTGGTGGGGAAGGGTCGGGGCTTCTGGGCTGTTGTGGGTGGGTGCAAGATCATTGAAGGAGGACATAAGTTCAAGAATGAACTTCAGGGGGAAATGTGATGGATATATTGAATTCCATATTTATATCAATGAGATTCAAGCGGACCATTGCAAGGACTACAATTAAACTGCCTTGTCCCATAGGATGTATGTATGTATGTGTATATATGTATATATATATATATATATATATATATATATATATATATATATACGTGTATATGTGTGTATCTATGTGTGGGTATATATATATATTTATATATGGGTATATGTTTCTTAATATCATGATAGAGCTTAGCTCACCTTAGGAATGTAGTTACACTGATGGGAACCCAAGAAAGTCCCCAGGTGTTAACCGAATCAAAGAGTATTTACAGACCTTAAGGCATAAATTCTTCAGGGGGCCATCAACATGCTTCCGGTACACTGGTGGGAATTAGGAAAGGCCCCCAGGTGTTAATTGAATCAACTCATCAGGGGGCCATTAACATACTACTGTCGGGACTGTTTGGGCTGGGAGATCAAAGGAGATTGTTCATTAATTCATAGACTGTGAGGCACCGAAGGGTTTCAATGTTCCAGCAATGTCCGAGCATGAACTTCTGGACAGCTTCAGATGTGACCAATCAGAATTGAAGGCAGCTGTAAACCAATGAGCCACTAGGCTTCAAATGTAACCAGACTTTGAGACATCTCTGACCCAATCAATATGTTGCATCTGTTGATTGGTGGAGAATGCATATAAAAGAGGGAGAGGGCTAAATGGTTTTGCACTGTCCAGCCCGAGACCATCTAGGAGATATGCTGTCTGAGTAATGTATACTGGAATCTCTGTTTTCTTTCTTTCTAACCTTTTTGTATTCTAAGATTTGTCTTATGATATTGTATATCCTGTGTATGACCATTGTAACCATTTCTGAGTTCGGCATAAATTAACTTTGCAGCCTAGAGTAACAATATACTTATGACATCACTGGAGATATATGATAAATTCTAATTATTCTAACTTTCTTTTCTGTGTAAATAAATGTAACTGTTTATCTTTTTTCCCTGTTATCGCTTGTTTTTATTCTTATATAGACAAAGGTTTAATCACTTATATTTGTATTGTTAATCGTTTAAGTGAGGTATAAATATTTCCGAAACAATTGTAGCAATTTCAGAGCAATAAGCTATTTGAAAAGATATGTGTGTATGTCCGAACCTGAACGTGTGTTTTGTTTGTAGCTAGCTAATGTTGAGGACATGGTACTTCTATGAAGACTTGGTGAATGCATGCTGTTTTGTCTGTAGTGAATGTGACAATGTCACCTGAATTAGGATTGAAAGGTAACGCTAAGTATGGCTGATTTGTAAAATAAGTTTTGCTACTTATGTTTGAGGGTCTATTTGAGTTTAACATCGGAAGAGTTACGTAATCAAATTAGGGCAAAAATTCTGTAAAGCGGTACTGTATATGAGAAAGGTAAAAGCCTCAGTTAGAAAGCATTTGGGACAGGAGCTGCAACTTTAGAATGTCTGTGTGTATGTGACTATTTTCTTGCCCTTGATAGACAATAGACATATCCTGTTTCAGGAAGTCTGCTTGGGTGAGGGACAAATGACCTCTCCCTTCATATGTCTATGTGTCTGTATGAGGGAGAGAAGAGCTATTCCTTACTCCCCCCTCCCCTATCCTGTGTCTGACTTTGTGTTTGTGTAAGAGAGGAGAGAGATGAAGAGACATTCCCCCTTTAACCCCCCCCCCCCCAAGGAATCCTGTCTGTAAAACAGGACACTTTTTGACCATCAAAGAAATGTGTATAATGTATATAATTAAATGTAGGTGATGTGAAAAGTGAGGTAAAGGAAATGTTTAAATAATAATAAATGTAAATCTAGGATTAATTTGAAACAAAGGAAAGAAAATGGCTAATTGAGGCCACCACCCTTTAAATTCCTGAAAAGCAGCCATGATTATTATAATTATTTAAATGTTTACTTCTCCATTCCAGCCTACTGGGTGTGGAAAGGGAGAAGGCTCCACCCACTGAAAAAAACAGTATGTGTTTCCCTAATGGCAGTCAGTTGAACAAGATAGATGACTAATAAAGACTAGACAAGTTCTGTATAACATGTCAAATGTATGACCAAGCAAAGAGTAACAGTATAAAATAGGACAATAATGAATGATCACTGGGGATAAATATGTATGTCTACTTTGTAGACTGTTTGTCCTTATTGATGGTTGTAATTAGGTGTGACACTTTGGAATACAACACTAATGATTGCTTTATATGTTTTTTCGGTAATACAGGAAGGAACCAGATCTGTTCCTCAAAGTTTCCAAGATCTATATAGCTGAGCTTGAATAAGAGGCTGAGATTGTTAATCAATATGGATTTAGTGTTGTATAACCTTTGTGCACAAATGTGATGAACACACTGTAAATGTTATCGTGAATATAATTTTAATCATGGTGAATTATTGACAACTTTTGATTGCCATCCTTTAATGAAAATCCATGTGGTGATAATGTATTAATTAATTAATTAATTAATTAATTAAAATAAGCTCATTTAATATGGATACTAAAGAGTGTACTCATCATCAATCATAATGGCCATACGTTTTGTAGTTTGTAAAAAGTGTTTTGTGCTAACTATTCGTTTATTTCTAGGAAGGAAATTTATTGATACCTCACTAAGACCTTTTAATTGTTTAGTTCCTAAACTGTACTAAACAGCACCAATATATGGTTGATTGAACAGAATTAAAGAAGAAGATCACATTTTTAATAGACAATTTATGCTGTTTTATTATTGTTTTTTGGATTTTTATGTTTATGTGGATGTAATGCTAGTTTTTGTTAGAACCGACTGTAAACAGAGCAGCTAATAATTTTGATGCTGCATGTTTTTCTTTGACTAAGTTGAATAATTTGAAACAAGCGAAAACTATTGTTTGATTAATAGAAATATTGTATTACATTTGGAATGGTTTACATATGTTTGATGATTTGAAGGGTGTAAGAATATCTAAACATTTACACATAAAAATGTGGTTGTACATTTTCTGCATTGTCCCTTCCTGTATGTATTTAAGCTTGATTATAGTAGCGTGTACTTTGGTATATTCTGGCATAATCATTGTAGTGGAACTGTAAGGCAGGACCACTGTTGGAGTGTGCAAATGTTTTGAAAAACAGAATCCACAGGATATGCACAGAAATAGAAGAGAAAGGGTGATACTGCATTAAAGATTTAAACTTGGGGTTTTACACATAACTGGTGTTTGATTTGAAGTACATTTTTCTACATGAATGACAGTTTGAATTTAAGCTAATCATATCATTCATTATGGAAAAAGTAATTTTATGTCCACTCACAGTCATTCGTTTTGGTTTATATCATAATCCCAATTATAGATAATCATGATTTTGCAATGGATATGAGATGTTCTAGTACATATACAGTCAGTTATATCTGACACTTAGTGATCCTTTGGCCACCACATTTGATACACAATTTTCTCCGTAAATGATTATGAATTAAGATAGGTTCTCAGGTGTGGTTTTCCTCAACCCTCCTCGATTGCATGGGTCTGGGACTGGCATGTAGAGTATGGTGACATATTACATATGGGTAATATGTATGCATATACTGGGGTCAGTGTACACAAGAGCCAGATAGAAC